>NC_090822.1:123881540-124556540 GCF_000390325.3 Nicotiana tomentosiformis | reverse complement strand
TACTAGTACTATTTAATTCTATTGATGTTAACTTGTAAGAAGGGTCCATCTAGCCACCTTGGACAACTACGTACCAACGCAATTAACAAATTTGGCACGAAAATATCCTACTTTCAAAGTCTATGTTTTGGCATTTTTAGTGCTTCATGGATATAATTTTGGTGGTTAATACCAATCCTTTCTTTATTTTAATTTTATCTTGATTTTATTAGTTGGTATGACTCTTTAAATTTTTATTTGCTATGGAATTTATGTACGTACTTTACGCGAAAGTTAAAAAATTCTTACTCGTATTTTATTTATAGGTAATCTAATTGCAAATTAAATGCAATCATGGAAAGTTGAGATAAAAATTCATTCCATAGGTCAAATTTTCATACTCTAATTAAGTTCAACTATTATATCATGAGTATAAATTTTTAATCATCGTCTAAAGCACATTCAAGCGAATAGGGGATAATGGAAAAAAAACGATCTGAAAACATAAATAGAAAAAAAGAAAAGAAAAATGCGAATAATAAGGCTATTTGTGTAATAAAGTGATAGCGTGGCTCATTTCAAACTCCTTTGTTGACAATTCAAAAAAGGTACATCCTTTTATTTTTTCCAAACGAAAAGTTAGATTCTTAATCGTAAGTATCCAAGCTAGAATAGTGAAAAAACAAAAGGAAAAGGGAAATAATAGTTTCTTAATTTGTCTCGATTTGTGTGAGATATTTTCAATTTGTTCGAAGTTTAAAAAAGAACAATATTTTTATAAAAAAATATTATTTTAAATATGACATAATATTGCATAGTTAATAAAATTTGTAAAATTTGTGACCTTATATATATTTTAATTTGTACAATTATAAAAACTTTTTATTATGATAAAATAGACAGTATAAAAATATTTTTTTGGTTATTTAAAAATTCTTAGATCCTCGGATAATAAAAGGGTATATAATGTCGGTTTGTTGGATTTTCGAGGTGCTTTTTTGCATGTTCTACGGTGGGGCCTACAATTGATAGTAATTTAATTTGTCAAAGGACAATATTTACTCCCCTACGGTACAACTAGTAATTCTATTTAGATCAATTTTTGTACACACGATGTTAAATTAAAATAACTTTTTAAGTTTTCTATTGGAGTATATGTTATTATTTTATTATTATATTATTATTATTATATATAGGAGGGAGAAGAGGAGGTCGTCCAAAGGTATTATAGTCATTTCAAAAATATAACTGCTTTGTTTGTGGGTAAAAATCAAAAGTACGCTAATGAATTATATGGGCCCACTTCCCATTCAACCTTAACTTGCTTTTTTAAATGCATTACTTAACTACCGTTACTTTTTTATTTGTTTGAAAGTAGATTAATTGTAACTTTCGCGGCTTAAAATTTTTATTTTAACAAGTATTTTTAACTAGAAAAACTATCTGTTGGTAATTTTATAATTTAATCGTTCATTAAACATACTATGGTAACATACATTTGTATATAATAATTCTATTATCTCCTTAAGAACAATTATTTCGTTTGTTTTATTTACTGAATATTTTTGGTAAAGAATATTAAAAAAAAGTGGCAATAATTTATGTAGATTCTTATTAAGATGTTCTTATATTAATATCAATTGATATCATTTTATACAAATTCTCATTAAATTGCGATTTTAATTGGAACACTTTATAAAATAAAGAAAAGATTATTTAAGAAAAAATATAGTTTCAAGTCCCTTTTCTATTATATTGAAATTTGTTCAAATTATATAAAAATAATTCCCTCTATAAAACATGAGTAGAGAATAATCTAAACAAAAAATTAAGACAATTAATTTGGGAAATGTTTTCTTTATTATATAGTAGGCAACATGAGAAGTATCATTATGAAGGATTATACTTCTTCCTCTATGATAAAAGTTAGTTGGGTATTTCCTATGTGTTTGATAAAGAATTCAATATTATATAAATTTTAAAATACATAAATATAAAATTAACTATTTTAAAAAAATGCTCAACAAATAATTATAGTAAATAAAGTGGTACTACACCTGAGAGTATCTCAATGATATCAAATGAAACTAGAAAAAACTGTGATCGGAAATTTTATTTATTTATAATGAATTATTTAGATATGTCTTTAAACAAGAATAAAATACATATTTACTTGTTATTAATTTTTCAATAATTCAAAATCACGATTATTATTTCAAAGAAAAAAAATATATATTTGCATCAACTATTTGGAAATAAAATGAATATATTTTATTATTCAAATTTTGATTAATATAAAAGAAAAAGCAATACATTAACACAAATGAAAATACTAAAAGAGTACAACTATATATTATTCAATTTAAACAATGAGAAAGTACATCATGACTTATTTTTTAACTGATTTTTTATTTTATTTTTTTAATCAATTTTAAGTTTGGTGGGGCGGAACTATTTTTTTAAATTTAAAAATGTAGAACTGTCATGACCCAATTTCCCATACGTTTGGGTATCATGATGGCACCTAGTCTTAGGGACTAGGTAAGCCTAACAATAATTAAAACAACAACATTATTTAAATAGAATCTCTTATAATTCCCAAAACTGGTAGTACAAGTCATAAGCTCTATAGAGTGTTTGCTAGAAAGCCTCTAAATATAACTGTCCAGAAATAGGAATGAACAGTACAAAACGAAAACTTGAAGGTGACTCCGAAGCCTGCGAACGCAGCAACAGATTTACCTTGAGTCTCCACAGCAACAGTCCCCATAGCTAGCTAACGAACAAGTACCTAGATCTGCACAAAAATGTGCAGAAGAGTAGCATGAGCACACTACAGTAGTGCCCAATAAGTATCAAGACTAACCTCGATGGAGTAGTGACGAGGAACAGTCAAGACACCCACTGGTCTAATAAACTGAACAGATATAAGTACATAAATAACAGATTTATGATGTCTGCATAAAGACTATGCAATATGGATCACGGTACAGTAATGGTATTAGGGAAGGAAAAACAACAAGTATCAGCGGAATATCATGAAAATGACACAGAAAGGTGAACGGAACACAACCTAAATCCGGAATCACAAATACAAAAAGGACAAGTAATAACTCAGCAACTACAACCCCTTTTTACATCAGGTTTTAGCCAATAACTCCACGAGGTACCGAACCTCGGACTAATTCACAACTCACGGGCCTCAATACTTGAACCCTAACACTTGGCATCCTGTGCCCTCATAACACCTCATAACCGCACTGACGACTCACGTGCCAATAGAGCCATTCTCACATAGAAGGCAAGTAAACAAGGGTGAGCATCTATGCTCAATAATATCAAGAACACCTCTTATCCAATAAGAGTGCTTAACTACGTGTACACTTGTGCAAGTGTCCTAACATAGTCCATACCAGCAAATAAGCATAAGGAAGAAGAAGAAGAACAGACAACACATAGAATATTTTCTCACAGTTTTCACGAGATAAAGCTCACGCAGGTACGTATATTATTGCACAAATATCAAAAACAAGAATGCCACCATGCCATAAATCATCACAAATCAATCCCTGACATATCCCACCTTGTCTCGCCACGTGTGCAATAGTAACATAAATGTCCGCCTTGTCTCGCCACACGTGCATAATAATATTTCCACCTTGTATCGCAACATGCGCAGCCTACATATATATATATATATATATATATATATATATATATATATATATATATATATATATATATATATATATATATATATATATCTCGCCTTATCACGCCGCATGTGCAAATATCAATGGTAATAATAGCACGACATAAACCTCGTGTAACCCCATAATAACAACCGCACGGCAGAAACCTCGTGCATCACCACAACAAGTACCACATCAACAATGACAATAATACAAGGTACGATAATTAAATAAACTCAAGAACTTTAATTCACGAAGAAACGGTAGAACTAATTCACAAGGAATAACCACAATAAAGAATGTTAGGCGTAAAGAGAACAACTCAACAAAGGGGAAAACGAATGTGTAGCAACGATCCCACAATATACATTTCAACAACATGGAAACTAACATGAGTCAAATAATTCCAAATAAAACAAGTCTACTAATATATAGGATATCTAAAACTTCTTTTAAGATTTAGGAATTACTAAGGATATTCAACAATTTAATTAAGGATAAGCAGCGGAAAGATAATCATAAACTCAATTAAGACTGAACAAATTACAAGAAAAGATAATAATAATAATAATAATTTCAAATAAAGATAAGGAGTTATGAAAAGATAGCATGACAATAGGGGAGGTAAAATCTTCAGTTAAGTCAAATTAAGAGTCAAATAGGCAATAAAAGTGAATTCTGAAAGCAATTAATTCTAATTAAAGCATGTAGAGGTGAAACTAGTAAATAGAAACTTAATCATATCAAGAACAACTTCATACTCAGTGAATATAAGGACCCAAGAATCCTAAAAGGTCAACTTTTCACATATAAGTCAAAACACGCACTTGTCACCTCGCGTGCATGGACTACAGTCAACATAGAAGACTCAAATCCTAAGGAGAAAATCCCCTACACAATGTTAGGCAAGATACTTACCTCGAACCAAGCTCAAACAGTCCGTAAGAATGCCCATTCCTCAATTATCCAACTCCGAATGATCCAAATCTAACCAAACACAATTGCATATCATGAATACAACGATAATAAACTCATATAATTAATGAAATCAATATTTTAACAAAAATTCTGAAATTTGCCCCTAAAAGTTAACCCGGGCCCACATCTCAGAATCGGGTAAAAATTATAAAATATGAACACACATTCACTCATGAGTCCAACCATATAAGAATTACTCAAATCCGACCACAAATCCCCTTTCAAAACTCGAAATCTTTATTGAAGAAGTTCTTCCAAATTTTCCCAATTTCAACTCCAAAAATCCGAAACTAAATGGAGAAAACAACTATAGATTAATGGAATACAACCAAAAATGAGTTAGGAATCATTACTCCAAAACTTTCTCCGAAAATCCCTTAAAGAATCGCCTTCTCCCGAGCTCAAAATCAAAAATGGAGTGAAAATGAAATAACCCTCGATTCCAACCCCTTTCTATCCAACGATCCTCGCACCTGCGACCATTTCGCGCACCTGCGCCCATTTCTCGCACCTGCGGCCTAACTAGTCGCACCTGCGTAAGTCACTAACTCCCACAGTCTCCGCACCTACGAGCCTTCTGCGCATCTGCGGGCATCGCAGATGCTGAACTTCCTCACACCTGCGACCCCAGGTCAACTCTCAATTCTAGCATATGCGCTTCCATCTCCGTACGTGCGAGTCTGCTGGTGCGCACAAATTCTCCGCACCTGCGGAGACTGCGAAGTTCAGCTCTTCCTGCACCTGCGCCTCATTCTTCGCACCTGCGCCCAAGGTCCGCAGGTGCGATTACACCAGAACTCAGACCTCCCCTAAACCATGGAAATCATCCGCAACTCGTCCGAAAAATACTCGGGCCTCGGGACCACGTCCAAACATACCAATAAGTTCTATACCCTAACACGGACCCGCTCGAGGTCTCAAATCACATCAAACGACATCGAAATTATGAATTGTACCATGAATCAAACTTATAAATTCTTCAAATTTTCCAACTTCTAAAACCCGTGCCGAAACCTATCAAATCAACCTGCAATGACGTCAAATTTTGCAGGCAAGTCCCAAATAACATAATGGAGTTGTTCCAACTCTTAGAATCACATTCCTCCCCCGATATCAAAAAGTCCACTTCCGGTCCAAATCTCCAAAAATTTGACTTTTGCCATTTCAAGCCTAAATCAGCTACAGACTTCAGATTTACAGTCCGGACACGCTCCTAAGTCTAAAATCACCCAACAGAGCTAATGGAACCGACATAACTCCATTCCGGAGTCGTCTTCACATAGTTCCGACTACGGTCAAAATCCTAAGACTTAAGCTTTTGTTTAGGGACTAAGTATCCCAAATCACTCTGAAACATCCGGTAACCGAATTCAACCATGCACGTAAGTCAATACACATAATTTGAAGCTGCTCAGGGCCTTATGCAGCCGAACGAGACTTAAATTCTCAAAACGACCGATCGGGTCGTTACATCCTTCCCCTCTTAAACAAACGTTCGTCCTCGAACGTGCTAAGCATCGCCTCGAAGTCTTAAAATCACTTAAAGTACATACCCAACACACACCCATGGGTGACCCCACGTCACCCCAATTCACATTATCCTGACGACACCATCTCAACTGTAATTTATCCTTTCTGCCAACACCGATAAGCTTTAGAGTAAAAAATTCTCACCTTCCATTTATCTTCAAACGACCTGATTCTAAATCCATAACCGATATCAGTCTCAACCAGCGGTAACAATTCATGCCTACACCCACATGGTACGACCACACAATAAGACACACCACATATAGGCCCATAATAACATTTCTGATCACAATAGCTGCCTGAAATCAAAACCAGCACCGTCAATTAGACCCATATCCATTAGCAACCCATTCAAACCTCCAAAAATGCTAACAATGATGCAAGAAACACGAAGTCCTCATAACTATAATCAACAAGTCACAACTAACACCATCGGGCACATACCCCGCAAGCTAAAACTCGAGAAGCACAGAATGAAAATGACTGAATATGTAAAGAGAAACACATAAGGGAAATATCAAACAAGCCCGACAGGCACAACTCTCTAACAATATCATACTACGAATCAATTCAAAAGGAAAAATCAAAGTATATGAACAAATCACAAGAATCTCATCCTGATATAACTTCCATCGCGACACGCAGCCCGGCTCAAACATATCAAATCACATGGAATCACGAGGGTCTCATCCTCAACTCTGAATCACAAGTCGAATACACATAATACCAATGGAAATTTTCCACTAACTCAATTCTGCCAATAAAATCACAACACTTACTAAACTCTCACCCCGGTAGAGTATCAAATCACAAATCGTAACCAAATTACTGAGGAATCACCTCAAACCTGCCATAATGGATAACATGAATTCACTTCTAGTCTCGTAACTTTCATAGAATCTCCCAACAGGGCAAACACATATACAGAATACTGAGTCATGAACTCACCCATGGGTGGAATAACAAATAGGGGAACTCGCCCCGATAAGCAGAACCGAATAAAAATACGAATAGTGCCCCTTTATAACAAATCAAAATCATACATGTATGACATCATCTGGTGCAGTGGCCTCAAGCCTTCCCCTCTTGGGCACCCTCTACTCGCCTGAATACTCCGCCGTGACACATATGTACGGAGTCTAGGATAATCTCTCACCTTGTAGCTGGTATCTCCACACTCGAAGCAACCTCTCTGCTAACGTGGCTGTGGGAACTGTGCGATATGGGTACTCTGAAACCCATGAGCACCTGAAACACTTTGCGAAGCCTGAAGTGCAAACTGAACTGGCTGACCCACAAAACCTCTACTATGTCGTACTCTGCCTCCAAAATTAGGACCAGTAGATCTCTCCGGTCTACGAGGACTCCTCACCTCCATGTCCTCTCTCTCCTGATCTCGCCTGTACTCTCTCTTATGGCCACGCATGTCCTCTCTCACCCGATCCTATATGCCCTCTACACGGCGAGCGATCCCTACCGCATGTTGAAACGAAATATTTGACTATAACTCCCGAGCCATGCTGAACCGAATATGATGTTTGAGTCCCTCAATGAATCTACGGACACGCTCTCTAACTGTGGCGACCAAAGCAGGTGCATGCCTGGCCAAATCACTGAATCTCACGGCATACTCTAACACTGACATAGTGCCCTGGCGCAACTGCTCAAACTCTGCGCGCTATGCATCTCGAAGGGACTGAGGTACAAACTCTCTCAGGAACATCTCTGAAAATTGAACCCATGTAAGTGAAGCTAACTCGGTTGGGCTACTCAATTCATATGCCCGCCACCACTGGTAAACCGCTCCCCTAAGCTGGAACGTAGTAAAAGTAACCCCGCTCGTCTCCACAATACGCATAGTACGGAGAATGCGGTGACACTCCTCCAGAAAACCTTGTGCACTCTCTGAAGCCAAACCACTAAATGTAGGAGGGTCATATTTCTTGAACCTTACAATTCTAAGCTACTCTTCCTCGGATGTTGCTACCCTGACCACGGGCTGAACTGGGACCACAGGCTGTGTCGCCATGACACCTGGAACCTGACCAACATGAACTCGCTGCTCTGGGGTGTGGGCGGCAGGAGTCTAGGCTCCTCCCCCGGTCTGTGAAATAGCTGGTGCAACCAGAATCAACCCCGCCTGAGCGAATATACCAAACATGCTCAGGAACTGTGCTAAGGTCTCCTAAAGTCCGGGGGTAATAGCAGGCGCCTACGGTAACTGCTCCCCAACTGGAACTATTGGCGGCTCCTCAACTTGTTCCTTGGTAGATGCTCTGCCTGTGGCACTTACTCCTCATTGGCCTCTGCCTCTAGCGATACCTGCTCCGGGAGCAGCGTCGTCGATAACTGCAGCTCGTGTCCTCACCATATGTGAGAGAATGAAATGATAAAAGTTCAAACTCCGAGATCAATAAGCTCGCACGATAGGAATGAAAGAAGTGAAATTGTCCTAATAGTTCCATAACTTCTCGAAGATAAGTACAAACGTCTCCGTACCGATCCACAAGACTCTACTAAACTCGCTTATGACTTGTAGCACCTATGAACCTAGAGCTCTGATACCAACTTGTCGCGACCCAATTTCCCCTCCGTTTGGGTATCGTGATGGAACCTAGTCTTAGGGACTAGGTAAGCCTAACAATAATTAAAACAATAACATTATTTAAATAGAATCTCTTACAATTCCCAAAACTGGTAGTATAAGACTACAAGTCATATGCTTTACAGAGTGTTTGCTAGAAAGCCTTTAAATACAACTGTCTAGAAATAGGAATGAACTGTGCAAAACGAAAACTTGAAGGTGACTCTGAAGCCTGCGAACGCAACAACAAATTTACCTTGAGTCTCCACAGCAACAGTCCCCATAGCTAGCTAACGAACAAGTACTTGGATCTGCACAAAAATGTGCAGAAGAGTAGCATGAGCACACCACAGCGGTGCCCAGTAAGTATCAAGACTAATCTCGGTGGAGTAGTGATGAGGAACAATCAAGACACCCACTGGTCTAATAAACTGAACAAATATAAGTACATGAATAACAGAAGTATGATGTCTACATAAAGACTATGCAATATGGCTCACGGTACAGTAACGACATTAAGGAAAGAAAAATAACAAGTATCAGCGGAATATCATGAAAATGACACAGAAAGGTGAATGGAACACAACCTAAATACGGAATCACAAATACAACAAGGAGAAGTAATAACTCAGCAACTACAACCCCTTTTTACATCATGTTTTACCCAACAACTCCACGAGGTACCGAACCTCGGACAAATTCATAACTCGCGGGCCTCAATACCTGAATCCTAACACTTGGCATCCTGTGCCCTCATAACACCTCATAACCGCACTGACGACTCACGTGCAAATAGAGCCATTCTCACATAGAAGGCAAGTAAACAAGGGTGAGCATTTATGCTCAATAATATCAAGAACACCTCTTATCCAATAAGAGTGCTTAACTACGTGTATGCTTGTGCAAGTGTCCTAACATAGTCCATACCAGCAAATAAGCATAAGGAAGAAGAAGAAGAACAGACAACACGTAGAATATTTTCTCACAGTTTTCACGAGATAAAGCTCACGCAGGTACGTATATTATTACACAAATATCAAAAACAAGAATGCCACCATGCCATAAATCATCACAAATCAATCCCTGACACATCCCACCTTGTCTCGCCACGTGTGCAATAGTAACATAAATGCCCGCCTTGTCTCGCCACATGTGCATAATAATATTCCCACCTTGTATCGCCACATGCGCAATCCATATATATATATATATATATATATATATATATATATATATATATATATATATATATATATATATATATATATATATATATCCCACCTTGTCACGTCGCATGTGCAAATATCAATGGTAACAATAGCACGACAGAAACCTCGTGCAACCCCATCATAACAACCGCACGGCAGAATCCTCGTGCATCTCCACAACAAGTATCACAACAACAATGACAATAATACAAGGTACGACAAGTAAATAAACTCAAGAACTTTAATTCACGAAGAAACGGCAGAACCAATTCACAAGGAATAACCACAATAAAGAATGCTAGGCGTAAAAAGAATAACTCAACAAAGGGAAAAACTAATGTGTAGCAACAATCTCACGATATACATTTCAACAACATGAAAACTAACATGAGTCAAATAATTCCAAATAAAATAAGTCGACTAAGATATAGGATATCTAAAACTTCTTTTAAGATTGAGGAATTACTAAGGATATTCAACAATTTAATTAAGGATAAGCAGCGGAAAGATAATCATAACCTCAATTAAGACTGAACAAATTACAAGAAGTGATAATAATAATAATTTCAAATAAAGATAAGCAGTTATGAAAAGATAGCATAACAATATGGGAGGTAAAATTTTCAGTTAAGTCAAATTAAGAATCAAATAGGCAGTAAGAGTGAATCCTGAAAGCAATTAATTCTAATTAAAGCATGTAGAGGTGAAACTAATAAATAAGAACTTAATCATATCAAGAACAACTTCATACTCAGTGAATATAAGGACCCAAGAATCCTAAAAGGCCAACTTTTCATAAATAAGTCCGAGCACGCACTCGTCACCTCGCGTGCATGGACTACAGTCAACATAGAAGACTCAAATCCTAAGGGAAAAATCCCTCACACAAGGTTAGGCAAGATACTTGCCTCGAACCAAGCTCAAACAGTCCGTAAGAATGCCCTTTCCTCAATTATCCGACTCCGAATGGTCCAAATCTAACCAAATACAATTGCATATATGAATACAACGATAATAGACTCATCTAATTAATGAAATTAATATTTTAACAAAAAATCCAAAATTTACCCTAAAAAGTCGACCCGGGCCCACGTCTCGAAATTTGGTAAAAATCATAAAATATGAACACCCATTCACTCATGAGTCCAACCATATAAGAATTATTCAAATCCGACCACAAATCCCCTTTTAAAACTCGAAATCTTTATTGAAGAAGTTTTTTCAATTTTTCCCAATTTCAACTCCAAAAATCCGAAACTAAATGGAGAAAACAACTATAGATTATTGGAATACAACCAAAAATGAGTTAAGAATCATTACCCCAAAGATTCCTCTGAAAATCCCTCAAAGAATCGCTTTCTCCCGATCTCAAAATCAAAAATGGAGTGAAAATGAAATAACCCTCGATTCCAACCCCTTTCTGCCCAGCGATCCTCGCACTTGCGACCATTTCTCGCACCTAGGCCTACCGCACCTGCGGTCTAACCAGTCGCACCTGCGCCTACCGCACCTGCGGTCTAACCAGTCGCACCTGCGGAAGTCAATAACTCCCACAGTCTCCGCACCTACGAGCCTTATGTGCATCTGCGGGCACTGCAGATGCGGAACTTCCTCGCACCTGCGACCCTAGGCCAACTCTCAATTCTCGCATATGCGCTTCCATCTCCGCACGTGTGAGTCCGCTGGTGCGCACAAATTCTCCGCACCTGCGGAGACTGCCAAGTCCAGCTCTTCCCGCACCTGCACCTCATTCTTCGCACCTGCGACCAAGGTCCGCAGGTGCGATTACAACAGAACTCAGACCCCCCAAAACTATGGTAATCATTAGCAACTCGTCCGAAAAACACCCGGGGATCTCGGGACCCCGTCCAACCATACAAACAAGTTTTATACCCTAATACGGACCCGCTCTAGGTCTCAAATCACGTCAAACGACTTCGAAATTACAAATCGCACCATGAATCAAACTTATAAAATTTTCAAATCTTTCAACTTCTAAAACCCGTGTCGAAACCTATCAAATCAACCCGCAATGACGTCAAATTTTGCAGGCGAGTCCCAAATAACATAACGGAGTTATTTCGACTCTCGGAATCGCATTCCGCCCCAGATATCAAAAAGTCCACTTCAGGTCCAAATCTCCAAAAATTCGACTTTCGCTATTTCAAGCCTAAATCAGCTACAGACCTCGGATTTATAGTCCGAACACGCTCCTAAGTCCAAAATCACCCAACGGAGCTAATGGAACCGACGGAACTCCATTCTGTAGTTGTCTTCACATAGTTCCGACTACGGTCAAAATCCTAAGACTTAAGTTTCCCTTTTAGAGACTAAGTGTCCCAAATCACTCCGAAATATCCGGTAACCGAATTTAACCACGCACGCAAGTCAATGCACATAATATAAAGCTGCTCAGAGCCTTATGCCGCCGAATAAGACTTATATTCTCAAAACGACCGATCGGGTCATTACAAGAACCTATGTAGAAATACTCTAACTTGTACTTGAAGTATTGTATAATCTTTGTTATAATAAAGTGTCAGACTTCAACAAGTATTACAAAGTGATTCGTATAGTAATACGATTTCAGAAAAATTAAAAATACACATAACGCAAAAGATAAAAAATAATATAATTAAACATGATTTTATACGTTATCACACAATATTATATTCGGTAGCCGAAAAAGTGCATAAAATTTGTATAAATTTTATATGTAACATACATACAAAAATATGGATATGTATATATTTCCGGTTATTGTTTTGAGGGTGGCTATACAATGTCATTTTTCCAACAAAAATAAAAAATAAAAAAATGGACCCGTGCATCGCATGGGTACGTCATCTTGTTGCTAATATAGAATCCTATGGTTAAGTTAACAAAATTAGTACATCCATTAAATGTGGGCAATTTTGTTTCACGTTTAATTTGCTTTTTGTAAAACTAATTTTGGATTAGTTTTAATTTTCATCTCAACATCAAGCAACAAAGGCAAGAGCTATCTTATTAGGTTTGGATTTGGATGAGTCTAATAATTTTTACTTAGACTTTATATTAGTATTAAGAAATGTGTTAAATACATATATTTAATTATGAACCTTCAAATATTGACTCTGCCTTTGACACGCAGTAGATTTCGACGTCTTAGGATGGACTTGAGTGTGCTAACGGGAAAAGAGGTCATGTTGTTATAACAATTTTTTTTTGGTTTCTCATTCGGTGTCCGGTATTTATATTGGGGGCCGCCTAAATCCGAATTCGCACTAGGAAGTCTCACATTCGAGGGTAAAGCGCTCCCTTACAAAGGCGACTCTATACCCAGGACTCGAACCCGAAACTTCTAGTTAAAGATGAAGGTGTACTTACCACTCCACCACAACCCTTGTTGGTTATACCACAAATTCACTATATATACTTGATTTGTATGTATGTAATAGAATATGCTTCTTCCTTTTGTAGCTGATTTTGCATCTCAATTCTTGTTTCAATTTATGTTTTACATCTTGAGAAATTAAGGCATATATAAAAAAACAGCTTGGTGCCCAAAAATCGTATCCTAATGCAAATATTAGTGGTTGATTCAACCGCTCGAACTCGTAATCTATCGGTCACATAAAAACAACTTTAAATTTGCTTCAAAACTCCCCTTCTAATTAAGGCACGTATATATAGGCACGTATATATAAGCAAGGGAGAAGAATATTAAAGAAACTTATTTTGATATCAACATAATTTATGTTGGTCGTGGACGTGCTGCACTAACAATGAATTTTGAAATTGATGGTCTTAAATGATGTTTATACTTCTTTTTTTCTCAAGCTATATGAGTATGTACTATTGCTCGTCGCCAAGCCTGGTAATCTAATACGGTATTCAATTTGTTTTTCCGCTTTCCTATCTCTAAATTATATTTTCATTAATAAGCTACCAAAAGTCTTAACTAGGGAGATTTAATCAACTAAGGAGGATATGTTAACCACTGCTTCAACTCTGTAAAAACTACAGTTGCCTATCGATCTCAATATAATCTTATAAAAAGCTAGTATTTGGTTAAGGCGCGGGCCGACTCTAACAGTGTATGGGGTAAGGCAAATGACTTAGGCCTTCTCCAACCCTTGCCTCTATTTTCTCCTCCAAAATTGAGTAAAATTACTCCAATCATTACTCTATTTTTTACTCCAAAAAAGAATATTCCATTTTATATTCTTCTCTCTCTTTAATATTATATTATAATTTTTTATTTAAATTTTATTTTCTTATTTCAATTAAAGAAATTATATCTTTTTATTTTACATATTCATCAAATATAATTTAATATAAAATTATTTTATATCATAAAATTTTAAATAATATAATTTGTAAGTAAATATTATAGCTTATATATATTAACGGATAATTCAAATAAAAGTGAAATCATTGAGATACAAGATAATTAAATACATATTATGTTATAGTAAAATTCGGATTAAATATTACATAAATATTCAACTTTCACCTCTAGTATGCTCCCATAAATGATCTATTATGCAACTGAGACAAAAAAAAAGAAGGTTTGACTGTTCAAAAAGAAAAACTAAGACTAAAAGAATTGAAAGAAGAAAATAATTTTTTAATGATCGATGTGGATTCTATTGTCAATTCAACTCGTCGTGATTTTTTGCGACAAGAATAACAACGAATAATGTATAAAAAAAGTCAACAATTTCCACAGTTATAACCATATCAATCCTCAACTCCATTCACTAAATACTATAATAATTTTGGTGTATCTAGAAACAACATAAGTCCCTACTAAGTTATTATGCTATTTACCATAGTTTCAATTTGTATGTATTTTAATTTCATATATTTCCAATTTTAATGTATTTTTAATTTTCACTTTTCAATTTTAGCAATATCCAATATTTTATATTCGCACGTTTCAATTTTATCAACATCTAATATTTTGTATTGCACAATTTATTTTTTGAGATGATTATATATTATTTGTACAATTATAACTTATATTAAAATTAACTTACAATTTTACATAAAAAAAAATAAATGCACAAAAATTAATTTATCAAAATTATACGCCAAAGTTATGATGTAAAATTAATATTATAAAGATATTATATAAACATAATTAGGTATATATAAGGAGATAAATTAAAAGAGTTAAATAATAAAAATAATGTTAAAGTAAGAATGAATAGTAATTTAGGAGATGAACAGTGTCGCTCCAAATTTGGAGTAACACTATTTATCTCCCATTTTGAGAGCAAAAAAGGGGGAGCATTGAAGCCAAATTTTGGCAAAAAAGAGCTGCATTATGGAGAAATAAGGCCATTTCCAACCCTTACCTCCATTTTCTTCTTCAAAATACAATAAACTCCAAAATGCAGTAAAGTTACTCCAACCATTACTCTATTTTTTACTCCAAAAAAGAATATTCCATTTTATATTATTCTCTCTCTTCAATATTATATTTTTATCTTTATTTAAATTTTATTTTCTTATTTCTATTAAAGAAAATCTATCTTTTTTCCTTTTTTACATATTCATCACATATAATTTAATATAAAATTATTTTATACCATAACTTTTTAAATAATATAATTTGTAAGCAAATATTATAGATTATATATATTAAAGGATAATTCAAATAAAAATAAAATCATTTAGATACAAGATAATTCAATACATATTACATTATGGTAAAATTCATATTAAATACTACATAAATATTCAACTTTCACCTTTAGTATGCTCCCATAAATGATCTATTAATGTATTACGAAGTGCAAAATGAGCATCTTTGTCCTTAATTATTTTGTGTCAAGCTAAAAATTGCTCAAATCAATGATTTTCATCTACTACCATTTCTACCGTTTGAGGTGGACATTCCCAATCATCTTGAATTGGTGCATTAAGTTAACGTTCATCCTCTATTATCATGTTGTGCAATATAATACATGTAGTTATTATATCATGTAACACTTCTTTTCTCCAAAAATGTAATGGTCCTGCAACAATTGCGAGGCGAGCTTGCAAAACTCCGAATGCACATTCAACATCTTTTCGACATGATTCTTGTTTCATCGCGAAATATTTCTTCTGTGGCGAACGTGGGTCACGAATAACACAAAGGAAGATTTTTCGGAGAGTCGCACCAAGAAATCGTTGCAAAGCCGAATGCAAATGATTGAGAAGGCAGTAAGAAAATTAAACGGGTGTGTACGTCAAGTAGACGTCCCAATGGTGCTTCTGAGCAAGATATTGTGAGTATTTATTTTGTAGTTACTTATACTTTTTTTTGTATATATTCACTTACTATTTTTCTTATTTTTTTAAAAATATTGCAGCTTATACAAGCAAAAGCTTTGCTTATGCAAGATCCTTCAAAAAGGGTTTTAAATTTGATCATGTGTGGGATATAGTGAAAGATTTTGAGAAGTTTAACGACAGCGATCTTGGAAGGAAAAAACCAAGAAAGTAAGGCTATGCTAATATATCATCGGAGTATGAGAATTCTACCCCTGATTCACCCTATCTATCATCTCTTAACTTATCATAATTTTCACTAAATTTAAACGAGGATGTTGCAGGCGATTCCACATCATCACAACGGCCTAGTGGGGTGAAGAAAGCAAAAATGAAGAGAAAAATCGATGAAGATTATATGAAGATAATCCAATTGGAAATAATCGGATTGTTGAGGCGATGAATAATGCAACCGAGGCAAAAAAAAAGTTTTGAGTGTTCAAAAAGAAAAAACCAAGACTAAAAAAAATGAAAGAAGAAAATAAAGTTTTAATGATGGATGTGGATTCTATTGTCGATCCGACTCGTGGTGAATTTATGCGACAAGAACAACAATGAATAATGTATAAAAGAAGTCAACAATATCCACATCCACAACCACAACAATCCTCGACCCCATTAACTCAATACTATAATGATTTTGGTGTATCTGGAAACAACATACTTCCCTACTAAGCTATTGTGCTATTTACCATAGTTTCAATTTTTATGTATTTTAATTTAGTGTATTTTCAATTTTAATGTATTTCCAATTTTAATGTATTTTCATTTAATGTATTTTTAATTTTACTTTTCAATTTTAGTAGCATCTAATATTTTATATTCGCACATTTTAATTTTAGCAATATCTAATATTTTATATTTGCACCATTCATTTTTTGAGATGATTATATATTTTTTGTACAATTATAACTTATAATAAAATTAACTTACAGTTTTACATAAAAATAATAAATGCACGAAAATTAATTTATCAAAATTATACGCCAAAGTTAAGAATGTAAAATTAATATTATAAAAATATTACATAAATATAATTAGGTATATATAAAGAGATAAATAATAATAATAATAATAATAATAATAATAATAATAATAATAATAATAATAATAAAATAATCATGAATAGTAATTGGGGAGGTGAATAGCGTCACACCATAGTTGGAGTAACACCATTCATCCCCATTTTGGAGGTAAAAATGGGGGAGCATTGGAACTCCATTATGGCAAAAATTGCCCCCCATTATGAAGAAATGGGGGAGGGTTTGAGATGCTCTCACGGAGGGTTGGAGATGCTCTTAAGCCCCCAATTTTTTTTTTCTTTTGGGAGGGTTGGTGGGGGGAGCATTTTTTAGAAATAATATATATTTTATAGGTTTTTTAAAAAGATATATATATATATATATATAAGGAAAGAAAAACTTTTAGATATATTAATAAAGTAAAGATTTGACTTACTTAAAATAGTAAAAAAATAGTTTTCAATTTGATTTTATTTGACAATTCTAGTTTCAATTTCATTTCACTCCTCATATTCCGGATATGAGATATACCTTCCTCACTCCTCTTATTCATGCTCATCTTCTTTCTACTAGATTTCTTTCTTAATCCAACAAGCCAACAACTAGATATTTTTAAATCAAAGTCTTCAAACTTCTTGAATCAGTCGTTGGGTAATATCATTCTAACTTTCTAATATTATTTTTATTTGTTATTTATTATCTTATTAATTTTATTCCATATATATTGTTTAATTTTTTTTAGAATATGAATATGTCAACAAGAAAATATGCATCCGGTTATTCAAAAAATCCAAAAGAAAAGAAAAGTTGAAAATTCAATAAAATCTCAAAAATGAGCTCTTTGACAAATTTTTGACAAACAACGAAAAAACTAAATCGCAAAATATAGGAGAATATTTTGTAGATGAGCAAGTCACTAACTTAATTGAGTCAGATGATAACAAAATCCAAATTGAAGAGGAAGAGGTTTATGAGAAATCTGACGACGATTCTCAAGAAAATCAATAAGTAATAAATGAATTAATTAATAGCATTCCTAAAAATATATATGATCCTAATGTCATGATCCGAAATTCTCACAGTCGGGACCGTGATGGCGCCTAACATTCCACTTACTAGGCAAGCCGACGTTAGAGAATTATTAAGCCAATCCTTATTCAATTTAGTAAATAACAACAAATAAGCTAAAAGGAAATACATCGAGTATAATATATAAACTTCATTTAATTACTATCACCCAGATCTGGAGTCACAACTCACGAGCTACTATGATTTACTACAAACAGAGTTTGAAAAGGAAAAATACACTGTTTTGAAGTAAGGAAACAGTAAATGATAAAACTAGGAAGAGACTCCAGGGTTTGCAGACGCCAGCAGATCTACCTTCGGTCTCCTGACAGTAAATCCAAGCTGCTAAGCCTCATGATCATCTAGGACCGGTACCAAAATCTGCACAAGAAGTGTAGAGTATAGTATCAGTACAACCGACCCCATGTACTGGTAAGTGTCGAGCCTAACCTCGATGAAGTAGTGACGAGGCTATGAGAAGACACTCACATTATAAACTCGTGTAGATAACAATATATGTACAAGAAACAACAATAACAACTAATCATGTACTATTGGGAGGGGGAACATGCTAAAGGGACACATGATATAGGAGATACAACAGAAATGATAACCAGAACAGTTAACATGCTTTTAACCAGTGAAAAACAACTAAACACAATGAAGAAGATTGCACGGCATCACCCTTTGTGCTTTTAATCTCAGCCTTACAATATAAATCATTAAATACGACACGACATCACTTTTCGTGCATTAACTCTCATAACGTGGCACAACATCACCCTTCGTGCATTAACACTCACATTATAGCACAACATCACCCTTCGCGCATTAACACTCACAACATGGTACGACATCACCCTTCGTGCATTTAACACTCACAATATGGTATGACATTACCCTTTGTGCATTTAACACTCACAATATGGCACGACATCACCCTTCGTGCATTAACACTCTCCCTTACTATAATGCAATGAACAAATAATAATAGGGAGATAAAATAATAAGTACAAGCCTTACTTCAACATTTGGTTTCACAATATCAACCTCAACTTCGAAATCAATACCCAATTATCACCAAAAGATCCGTAAACATGATAAGAACGATCAATTTAACAATATTAGTCTAAACATGGATAACATGAACAAAGGAAGCTATAATTATAAGAAACCAAGCCCCCGCCCGCATGCTTTAACCTGACTATAACGCATAAGTACTCACCACCTCACATATATGTTGTTCCCCAACATCTAAACATGTAGCAAATAGACAAACAAGTCTTATTCCCTCAAGTCAAGGTTAGACACAACACTTACCTCGCTCCACAGGCCTTTCAATGCTCAATTACCGCTTTTCCTTTAGAATCTACCTCCAAACCACTCGTATCTATCCACAAACGACTCAATAATATCAAATATTACTAAAGAAATCAATTACAATGCATAAATTTAGATTCCTCAAACTTTCCCCCCAAAAGTCAAAAATCGACCTCGAATTTGCTTTATCAAAAACCGAGGTTCGGACCAAAATATATTTTTCCATTTATCCCCGAGCCCGATTATGTAATTTGTGTCGAAATCTAACCTCAATTCGAGGTCTAAATTCCAATTATACAAAAATTTCTAATTCTACCCAATCCCCGATTTCCACCATGAAAATCCTAGATTTTAGGTTGAAAACCCATGAAATGTAATAGGTAATTGAAAGAAAGTATGTTATAATCACTTACCAACAAATTAGGGAAGAAAATATTTTAGGAAAATAGCCTTTAGGTCCTCTAGTTTTGAAATTTTTGAAGGAATGGCAAAATCCTGTAATTGGGACTGTTTTGAATAACTTGGCGACAATGTTCATCGCGTTTGCATGAACACTGTCGCGTTCGCGAAGAGTTGTGCCTTAATGACTTATGCAATCGCGAAAGGCTACATGCGTTCGCGAAGATTTAGCCCCCCTGACCTTCGTGTTCGCGGGACAAGACCCGCGTTCGCGTAGTGTAACCTCAAGTTCCACCCAATCCTGCCCATCTACTGCTACGCATTAGCGAAGGGTAGTCCCCCCACTGCTCCGCGTTCGCGTCCTTTACCTCGCATTTGCATAAGGTATTTTTTCCCCAGTCCCAATCTCCCTTTCACGATCGCAGTTGTACATACGCGGTCACATAGAAGCCTACACCAGACACCAAATTTTCTAAGTTCAAATCATCCCGTAGCCTATCCGAAACTCACCCAAGCCTCCGAGGCTCCAAACCAAACATGCACACAAGTCCTAGAACATCATACGGACTTGCTCGCACGATAAAATCGCCAAAATAATACCTAGAACTATGAATCAGACACCAAATCAAATGGAATTTTCAAGAAAACTTTAAAACTTCTATTTTCACAACCGAACGTCCGACTCACGTCAAATCAACTCCGTCTCTCACCAAATTCAACAGACAATTCATAAATATTATAGTGGACTTGTACTGGGCTCCGGAACCAAAATACAAATCCGGTATCAACAAAACCAAACATCAGTCAATTCTTAAAACCATTAAACTTTCAAACTTTTAATTTTTCATCAAAATTTTATATCTTTAGCTAAGGACCTCGCAATTCGATTCCTGGCATGCGCCCACGTCCCAAATTATGATACGGACCTACCGGGACCGTCAAAATATGGATCCGGGTCCGTTTACCCAAAATATTGACCAAAGTGAACTTAAATGGTTTTCAAAGCAAAATTTCATATTTTGCACAGTTTTAAACATAAAAGCTTTCCGGAAACATGCCTTGACCGCGCACGTAACTCGAGGAGGGACATAGAAAAGTACCTGGACTGGTGAAAAGATGTGGATATCTACTCCGCATATCTAAATCGGACTCCCAAGTAGCTGCCTCAACGGGGACACTGCATTCGAACTGAAGGATAACTCTTAGACCTCAGTCGTCGAACCTGTCGGTCTAGAATAGACATCGTCTCCTCCTCGTAAGTAAAATCCTTATCCAACTGGACAGAGCTGAAATCTAACACATGGGACGGATCGCCGTGATACTTCCGGATCATGGACATATGGAATACCAGATGAACAACTGCTAAACTAGGTAGCAATGCGAGCTTGTAAGCCACCTCGCCCACTCTCTCCAGAATCTCAAAGGGCCCGATATACCTAGGGATCAACTTGCCCTTCTTTCCGAATCTCATTACACCCTTCATGGGTGATACCCGAAGCAACACACTCTCTCTGACCATGAATGTAACATCACGAACTCTACGGTTGGCATAACTCTTCTGCCTGGACTGAGCCGTGCGAAGTCGATCCTGAATAATCTCGACCTTATCCAAGGCATCATGCACTATATCTGTACTCAACAACCAAGCTTCCCCTGTCTCGAACCACTCAACTGGTGATCGGCACCGCCTATCGTATAATGCCTCATATGGAGCCATCTCAATGCTCGACCGGTAGCTGTTGTTGTAGCCGAACTCTGTAAGGGGCAAGAACTGATCCCACGATCCTCCGAAGTCTGTAACACATGCGCGGAGCATATCCTTCAAGATCTGAATAGTGTGCTCGGACTGTCCATCTGAGGATGAAACTCTGTGCTCAACTAAACCCGCGTGCCCAACTCACGATGTACTTCTCTCCAAAAGTGCGAGGTGAACTACGTACCTCGATCAGAAATGATAGACACTGGCACACCGTGGAGACGGACGATCTCGTGGATGTAAATATCTGCCAACCACTCCGAAAAATAGGTAATTGCAGCAGGAATGAAATGTGGTGACTTAGTTAGCCTATCCAAAATGACCCAAATGGCATCGAACTTCCTCTGAGTCCGTGGGAGTCCAACAACAAAATCCATAGTGATACGATCCCACTTCCACTCAGGATTCTCTATCTTCTAAAGCAAACCACCAGGTCTCTGATGCTCATACTTTACTTGTTGATAATTTAGACACCGAGCTACATAAGCAACTATATCCTTCTTGATCCTCCTCCACCCAAGTCCTGATACATCTTGGCAGCGCCCAGATGAATAGAATACCAGGAACTGTGAGCCTCTTCAAGAATCAACTCACGAAGTCCATCCACATTAGACACACAAACACGACCCTGCATCCTCGAAACTCCGTAATCTATGACAGTAACCTGCTTGGCACCACCGTGCCGCACTGTGTCCCTAAGGACTAATAAATGAGGGTCGTCATACTGCCGATCTCTGATACGCCCAAACAAGGAAGACCGAGAGACTATACAAGCTAGAACACAGCTGGGCTCTGAAATATCCAACCTCACAAACTGGTTGGCTAAAGTCTGAATATCTGATTCAAGAGGCCTCTCACCGACTGGAATGAACGCAAGGCTGCCTATACTCGCTGGCTTTCTACTCAATGCGTCGACCACCACATTAGCCTTCCCGGGGTGGTACAAAATAGTGATATCATAGTCTTTCAATAGCTCCAACCACCTCCTCTGCCTCGAATTGAGATCCTTTTGCTTGAACAAATACTGAAGGCTCCGATGATCCGTGAAAACCTCACACGACACACCATAAAGATAGTGCCTCAAAATCTTCAGCGCATGAACAATGGTTGCCAACTCTAAGTCATGGACATGGTAATTCTTCTCATGAACTTTCAATTGCCGTGACACATATGCAATCACCCTGCCCTCCTGCATCAATACCGCACTGAGCCCAACACGGGACACATCACAATATACCATATAAGATTCTGAACCTGTGGGCAACACCAACACCGGCATTGTAGTCAAAGCAGTCTTGAGCTTCTGAAAGCTCACCTCACACTCGTATGACCATCTGAACGGGGCACCCTTCTGGGTCAACCTAGTCAACGGTGCTGCTATATATGAAAACCCCTCCACAAATTGACAGTAATAGCTCACCAAACCCAAGAAACTTATAATCTCCGTAGTTGAAGTGGGTCTAGGCCAGTTCTGAACTGCCTCAATCTTCTTAGGATCTACCTGAATGCCCTATGCTGATACAACATTCCCCAAGAAAGTGACTGAATCCAACCAAAACTCACACTTTGAAAATTTAACATACAACTGGTTGGCTCTCATAGTCTGAAGTACAATCTTGAGATGCTGCTCATGCTCCTCTCGACTGCGGGAGTAGATCAAGATATCATCAATAAACACGATCACAAAGGAGTCCAAATAAGGCTTGAACTCTCGGTTCATCAAATCCATGAATGCTTGGGCATTTGTCAACCCAAAGGACATCACCAAAAACTCATAATGCCCGTAACGAGTCTGAAAAGTTATCTAAGGGACATCAGATGTCCTAATCCTCAACTGATGTTAGCCAGATCTCAAATCAATCTTCGAAAACACCTTGACACCCTGAAGCTGATCAAATAAGTCATCAATCCCCGGCAATGGATACTTGTTCTTGATGGTGACTTTGTTCAACTGCCGATAATCTATGCACATCCTCATCGATCCATCCTTCTTCTTCACGAACAACACAGGTGCACCCCAGGACGAGACACTAGGTCTAATGAAGCCCTTATCAAGAAAATCTTGTAACTATTCCTTCAATTCTTTCAACTATGGCGGAATGGAAATGGGCTGAGTGCCCAGAGCCAAATCAATACAAAAATCAGTATCCCTGTCGGGTGGCATCCCCGGTAGGTCTGCAAGAAACACCTCTGGAAATTCATGAACAACTGGTACTGAATCCATGGAAGGAACCTCCGCACTAGAATCGCGGACATAAGCCAAATAAGCTAGACACCCCTTCTTGACCATACATTGAGCCTTTATATAAGAGATAACCCTGCTGGTAGAATAGCCAGAAGTACCTATCCACTCTAATAGAGGCAACCCCGATAAGGCTGAGGTCACCATCTTGGCGTGACAATCCACTATAGCGTGATAAGGTGACAACCAATCCATACCCAAGATAACATCAAAATCGACCATATTAAGAAGTAGAAGATCTACACTAGTCTCAAGACTCCCAACGGAGACCACACACGAATGATAAACGCGATCTACAACAATAGCATCTCCCATAGGTACATATACACAGAAGCACTCAAAGAATCACTATGCACAACCAAATATGAAGCGAAATAAGATGACACGTAGGAATAAATAGAACCCGGATCAAATAGAACTGAAGCATCTCTACTGCAAACTGAAATAGTACATGTGATAAAAGCGTCAGATGACTTAACCTCAGGCCTGGCTGGAAAAGCATAACACCGGGGATGGGCCCCATCACCCTGAACTACATCCCTGGGATAACCTTTAGCTGGCTGGTCTCCACCTCTAGCGGCCTGACCTCCACCTCTAACAGTCTGGCTTCCACCTCAAGCTGCCTGACCCCTGCCTCTGGCTGGCTGAGCAGGTGGTGAAGCTACTGGTGACAGAACCATGGCACGAGAACCATGATGTTGTGAGCTGCCATATGCCCGAGTGCAAAATCTAGCAATGTGCCTCAGATCACCACAAGTATAACAGGACCTCGGCTGTTATGACTGTTGACCCTGAAACTGACCTTGTCGACCTGAATAACCACCCTAAAAACTCTGGAGCGGAGGTGTACTAACAGGAGCTGGTGGTGCATTGTAGGCTAGCTGGTCAAAATAAGGCATATGAGGGCCACAACCACATGAGGCACCGTGGGATGCCTAGAGTGCTGAATTAAATGGCTTGGGAGGATGGCCTCTACCAAAAGTACCCCTGCCTCCAGATGAGGCACCGTTGAACCCCCCGGGATGACGTGGTCTCTTGTCATACCCCTGACCTCCCCAAGCAAGAACCATCTGGACTTGCCTGGCGACATTGGCAGCCGCTTGGAAAGAAATCTCACTCCCAGTCTCCTTAGCCATCTGCAATCTGATAGGCTGAGCAAGTCCGTCAATAAACCTCATCACCCCCTCTCTCGGTAGAAAGTAGAAGAAGAGCATGATGGGCCAAATCCACAAAACGGGTCTCATACTGAGTAACAGTCATACTGTCCTGCTAGAGACGCTCAAACTGGTGACAATGCTCCTATCTCAGTGTGATAGGGAGAAATTTCTCTAGAAAGAGCTGAGAGAACTGGTCCCAAATAAGAGCAGGCGACCCCGCTGGTCTGGTCAACAAATAATCTCTCCACCATTTCTTGACGGAACCAGTCATATGAAATACAGCAAAATCGACCCCATTGGTCTCCACTATACCCATGTTCCGTAGCACATCATGACAGCTGTATAGATACTCTTGGGGATCCTCTGAAGGAGCCCCACTGAAGTGAACTGGGAAGAGCTTGGTAAACCTATCCAATCTCTACAAAGCCTTAGAAGACATAACTGACCCATCACCGGTCTGTGCCGCAACAACCGACTGAACTACTCCGACTGGATGGGTGGCTGGAGTCTGATATTGGGAGCCATCTGCTTCGGAGTGTGAGTAGCAGGAGTCTGGGCTCCTCCTCCAGTCTGAGAGACGTCTGGTGCCATGGGAAATGCGCTAGTCTGGGCCACTCTCCATAAGGACCACCAAATGGACCAAAGCGTCCTGAAGCACTCGGGTGGCAATAAACCCCTCCGGAACCTGAGTTGGTATGATAGGCAGAGCCTGGGCTGGAACCTCCTCATCAAACTATACCTGAGGCTCCATCGTTGGTGCCGCTGCTCGGGCTCTTTGCTGAGCCCTACCCCTTCCTCGGCCTCTGCTCCTCGTAGGAGCAACCACTAAAGGCTCTAGCTGATGCTCGGCTGAAGATACGGTACGTGTTCTCGCCATCTGCGATAGAATAAGAGTAGAGGATTTCAATTAGCATTGTGAGAATAAAATCGTACGACATAGAAGAATAGAAGTGAAATTAGTTCCTAAAGTTCATAACCTCTGGGAGATAAGTACAAACGTCTCCGTACCGATCCTCCAGACTCTACTAAGCCTGCTCGTGAACTGTGAGACCTAGGCAACCTAATGCTCTGATACCAATATGTCATAACCCGGAATTCCCACCGTCGGGACCATGATGGCGCCTAACATTCCACTTGCTAGGAAAGCCGACGTTAGAGAATTATTAAGCCAATCCTTATTCAATTAAGTAAATAACAACAAATAAGATAAAATAAAATACAGTGAGTGCAGAATAATATAAAAACTTCATTTAATTACTACCACCCAGATCTGGCATCAAACTCACGAGCTACTATGATTTACTTCAAACAGAGTTTGAAAAGGAAAAATACATTGTTTTGAATAACTGGGCGACAATGTTCATCGCGTTCGCGTGAACACTGTCGCGTTCGCGAAGAGCTGCGCCTTAATGACTTACGCGATCGCGAGAGGCTACACGCGTTTGCTAAGGTTTAGCCCCTCTAACCTTCGCGTTCGCGGGACAAGACCCGCGTTCGCGTAATGTAACCTCAAGTTCCCCTCGGTCCAGCCCATCTACTGCTACGTGTTCGCGTAGGTTTGACGCGTTCCGCGAAGGGTAGTCCCCCCCACTGCTCCGCGTTCGCATCCTTTACCTCGCGTTCACGTAGGGTACTTTCCCCCAGTCCCAATCTCCCTTTCGCGATCGCAGTTGTACATACGCGATCGCATAGAAGCCTACACCAGACACTAACTGAAGCAAAACACCAGATTTTCTAAGTTCCAAATCATCTCATAGCCTATCCGAAACTCACTTGAGCCCTCGGGGCTCCAAACCAAACATGCACACAAGTCCTAGAACATCATACAAACTTGCTCGCGTGATCAAATCGCCAAAATAACACCTAGAACTACGAATTAAACACCAAATCAAAAGGAATTTTCAAGAAAACTTTAAAACTTTTATTTTCACAACTGAACGTCCGAATTACGTCAAATCAACTCCGTTTCTCACCAAATTCGACAGACAAGCCATAAATATTATAGTGGACTTTTACCGAGCTCTGGAACCAAAATACAGACCCGAAATCAACAAAATCAAACATCAATCAGTTCTTAAAACCATTAAACTTTCAAACCTTTAATTTTCATCAAAATTTTATATCTCGAGCTAGGGACCTCGGAATTCGATTTCGGGCATACGCCCAGGTCCCAAATTACGATACAGACCTACCGGGATTATCAAAAAATGGATCAGGGTCCGTTTACTAAAAATATTGACCAAAGTCAACTCAAATAGTTTTCAAAGCAAAATTGCATATTTTTCACAGTTTTAAACATAAATGCTTTCCGAAAATACGCCCAGACCACGCACGCAACTCGATGAGGGTAACAAAAATGAGATTTTTAAGGCTTCGGATCACATAATTAGGTTTTAAAACATAAGATGACCTATCAGGTCATCATGCCTAGTCTATGAACTAATATTGTTACAAAGTTGAGAGATCTATTAGTAGAAAAAGGGATCAACAAGAATTACTAACATAGATTTTCCAAAGGATAAATTCTTAAGGCACTTTTCTACTACACATTATTTTTAAAAATTATCAAATAGGGAAAGACATGAAAGAAGATGGTTAGTTTATTCCAAAATTTTGATAGAGTATTTTGTTTTTGTTCCAAGCTGTTTAATACAAATTAGAAGATAATACTCTAATAAATATGCTCAATCAAATAAAAAGTCTTGATTCTTTTTCAAATGCTTATGTTGCTTATAGAATAATGTTAACAGTTCCTATAACAGTTGCTTCAACAAAAAGAATTTTTTCAAAAATTAAAATTGATAAAACATTACCTAAGATCAACAATGTCTCAAGAAAGATCAAATAACTTGGCTATATTATCAATTGAAAATGAATTACTAGAAAAAATCAATTACAAAAAACTAGAAGAATAGATTTTAAATAAAAGTATATATTATAATGTTCTTATAAATACTTAGGTCCCATATTATACTTTGGCTTTAGGCCCCACATGGGCTTGAGCCGCCCCTATTAAGGCGTAGGAAAAATAAAATTTTATCTCCTATAGCAAACCTTTACACATTATTTATTATAAATAACTACCTTTTAAAAAATATATTTTCTATAGCTACCTTTTAGGTTTTATAGCAAATTATGTATTTATGGTCACTTCCTACCGTTAAGTCATTAAATACGTTGTGTGATATTTTTCTCTCTCCTACTTTCTATTATTTCTCTCACAATAACACCGTATAGTATACAACTTTGCTAAACCGCGATCTCTCTCCACTATCTCTCTCCCAACCCATTCTCTTTCCCACGAATACAACAACCATTATCAACTAATTCGTCTCCGCTTTCTCTCTCAATTTTCAAAATTGATTGCTCCAAAAAGTTGTGGTAAGTGTTAAACTTGTTAGATTTTCACTGGCACATGTATTCTTCTATATCTCTTTACTATTTTTTCTTAGAAATAATCACCATTGTTATGCTTTCACCAGAAAACTCAAAATTTCTTCTCCAATGGATGATTCAACTCCTTACAAGAGGGTTACTCAAGGTATACCGACCAAAGCACTCAATTTCGAAGGATCATCTTTCGATTTGCAAATCACTCAAGCGGAACATGTATTTGCAGGTTCAGCAACAAATACAATTGCGGAAAAGAGAACAAAAATACGCAATGACACATCGAAACAAGCCCAATTTGAGAAATCTTCGAAAGAATCAACACTTCATGATGCGAAAAAGAGAAAAAAACTTATGGATGATGATTCAGGGGTTAAGGGAAAAGAGGTCGATACAAGAATTAGCTCGGAATACTGAGCAAAAAGGTAAACGTAGATATATTTATATGTGTTTTAGTCCGCATACAGTGATTTTTACCATATACACTGTTTTTTCTCTTCTTTGTATTTTGATGTATTTATATGTATTCAATAGTGCCAACACTGATTAATACTTATTACAGTTACTTTCACTGTTGTATTTAGATGTATATTGTTCTAGCTTAAGTGATGTATTCCAACTAAGTGTTCTCATCATCATTCTCAAGCCAACAATATTCTGTTGTATTTACAACAACAGTCATTGTCATATCTCTCATTTTTTTATGGTAATTATCAATACATTATGTTTGTAAATCATGAATGAGTTATGTATTTATCTATATTTTCAATCATTTATTTTATCTTTTTAATTTTTGTTGTATACAAGAAATAAAACTCTTTGTTAAACACCCACCTATTGTATCACCACATATCAGTTCCTACACTAACACATACATAGTCTCCGACCTCAAAGAGAAGATTACGCCAGAGCAGTACAAATTATTTTGTAATACTTGTTTTGGAAGTTTCCTCGATATGAAGCACTGCGAGGTTCAACATCAATTATTCAGGTGCTTCATGGTTCTACAGCTGGAAGAAAGCCATGATGATTCGTTTTCAATATATGTGAATGGTACAAAATTATAATTCTAAATCAGGGAGTTTGCGGTAGTTACTGGTCTCAATTGTGTTAGTGACGTTGAAGATTTTCAGTTTAACACAAAGAAGCCTAATAGGATTGTGATACATACTTTGGCGGTGCAAATAATGTCAAGAAGAAAGATTTGGTGAAGTGCTTTGATGACAAGAATTGGGGTTATGAAAATGATGGGGATGCTATTAAGATAGCTTTGTTGTATTTCATACATACTTTCATATTATCCTCCGAGAAGAACTGCACAACCATCCCAAGACAACATTTTGACTTGGTCGAGAGAGGGAGATATTCTGATTATCCATGGGATAAGGATGCATTCCAGGCCCTTATCAGATCTATTAGTAAGAAGATGGATTCTCAGAATAAGTACTACAGGATAACTCGGATGCCTCTTGCTATGCAAGTATGGTTTTATGAGTGCTGTTCAAAGGTTGACCCCAAAATTGCACTTTGAGTTGATAACCGGATGCCCAGAATACTCAATTGGAAATCTATAGTCAACCAACCAACTTTTGCTAACTTGATGGACAACATGTTCAACGACCAAGGAATCGTGGTAAGTTACTATTATTTAATTGATTGTATTTTAGACAACATATATTTCTGTTAGTAAAAACAATTTTAGAATTTTTAATCAAATACAGTTGCATACATCATTCATCAATGCCCATGTTTTCATAATTAAATCGAATACAGTAGAATACATAATACAATGTTGAAACTAAAAATTAAATATAATTGCATTCATATGTAACGACCCGACCGGTCGTTTCGGGAGTTATAGCCCTATTTTTCCTATTTTTGTTTCCATTATACTCTTAAGCTATATTATGATATACCGGGTTAGTTGGTTTGAGCTCGGAGTGGTTTCGGAGTGGAATGAGACACTTAGTCTCTTATTTAGAACCTTAAGTTGGAAATGTCAACCGGATATTGACCTATGTATAAACGATCTCGGATTTGCATTCTGATGGTTCCGTTAGCTCCGTTAGGTGATTTTGGACTTAGGAGTGTGTCCAGAATGTGATTTGGAGGTTCGTGGTAGAATTAGGTTTGAATTGGCAAAATTGAAAATTTGGAGATTTTTGGTCGGCAGTGAAAAATTTGATATCGGGGTCGGAATGGAATTTCGGAAGTTGGAATGGGTTCATATCATCATTTGTGATGTGTGTACAAAATTTGAGGTCATTCGGAAATGATTTTGTTGGTTTCGACATCGGTTGCCCAATTTGAAAATTTAGAAGTTCTTAAGCTTGAATCCTAGGGTAATTTGGTGATTTGATGTTGTTTTGAGTGATTCGAAGGTTCGACTAAGTTTGTATGTTGATATATAACTTGTTGTATTTTTGGTTGAGGTTCCGAGGGCCTCGGGGTGATTCCGGGTGGTTAACGAATTTGTCGAAGTTGAAAAATGCAGTTGAAGCTGCTGCTACTGCTATTTCTGCACATGCGGAAGGAGGAGTTGCATTTGCGAGGTCGCTGGTGTGCAAGGGGAGTCTGTAGATGCGGAAAATAGGGCGTTGGGAAGGTTTCGCAGAAGCGGAAGGAAATGCGCAGGTGCGCTACCGCAGGCGCAAGAATTTGAAGCGCAGAAGCGGAAAATAGGAGGCCAAGGCTGGAGCGCAGGCGCGAAGGATTTGGACGCACCTGCGAGCCCGCAGGTGCGAGACCTATGCGCAGGTATGAAGGCTAAGAGTTTAAGTGATTCTCGCAGGTGCGGGGATTTTTTACCGCAGGTGCGGTCCCGCTGGCGCGTGGAATAGGCTGCAAGTGCAAAAATATGGGCAAAATCTATAGATAGCACTTTGCGAATTTTGGTTCATTTCCACCATTTTCAAGTCGGTTTTTGGAGCTTTTGGATTGATTTTCAAAAGGTGATTCAAGGGCTATCAGTGAGGTAAGTTTCTTGATCCCTAATACTTGTATACATGGTGATTTTTCGTTGTTTAATCATTATAATTAGTGAAAATGAGGGGTTAGGGCTTGGACTATTTTTGGAGTTTAATTTAAGGATTTGAAGGACCAAACGATGTCGGATTTTGATGAATTTGATATGGTTAGACTCGTGAGTGAATGAAATTTCTAGTTTTATAAATTTTGTCAGATTTTGAGGCGTGGCCCCGGGGCCCGGGTTTGAGCCAATTTCGGGTTTTGGTCTAATTTGATAGTTTTTCTTGTGGAATTCATTCCATTAGCATATATTGATGGTATTGTACTGATTGTAAATAGATTTGGAGCATTTGGAGGCTGAGTCCAGAGACAAGAGCATTGTGGGGTAGAGATTTGACCGGTTTGAGGTAAGTAACGATTGTAAATCTAGTCCTGAGGGTACGAAACCCCAAATTTTGTATCATTCTACTATTTTTAGTGACGCACATGCTAGGTGACGGGCGTGTGGGCGTGCACTATTGAGGATTGTGACTTGGTCCATACCGTAGCAACTGTAAAGTTGCATACTTTGTTGAAACTATATGATACTTATATGTTTTAGAAAGAGTTTCTGTAAATTAGGCTTTGTGCCATGTTTGGGCCTTGTGCGAGTGTTGTTTGGACCCTTAGGGGCCTTTTCTTACTATCCTCTCACTATTTTCGATTGAAAATCTATACTCAGTCATGTTTATACTTGTTTACCACATAACTTAGTTTTATGACTCTATTTTGATGCATATAAATGTTTTGGGCCGAATGCCCTATTTTACTGAAATGCCCGAGTGGCTTGAGAGGTTTATGATTGAGTGAGGCCGAGGGCCTGATTTGTGAGGATATTTATGGGATCGGGCTGCGCGCCGCAGCATGTTGCATATTTATAGGATCGGGCTGCACGTCGTAACATGTTTGATATAGGCCGATGGCCTGAGTGATTTATGCCATGATTTGGCTTGATATAGTGCTTGAGCTGAAGGAACCCCTCTGGAGTCTGTACACACCCCCAGTGAGCATAGGTACCTACTGAGTGCGAGTGCCGAGTGCGAGTGTCGAGTGTCGAGTGCTGAGTGACTGGTAGGCATGAGTGATTGTGAGGTATGCCCGAGTGGCAAGAGTGATTGTGAGGTATGCCCGAGTGGCACGGGTGACTGTGAGGTTTGCCCGAGGGGCTGTATATGAGTGATGTTTTGCCCGAGGGGCTGTTTATGATTTCATCATTTTTGCTCACCTTTGCATTTTTCCTCTGTTTGAAAACTCTTCAAAAATATCTTTAAATGATTTTTACTGGAACTGGGTTTAAACGAGATGTTTTGATTCAAATCCTGATTTTTAAATCATGTAGTATTCTACTGAAATTTCCCGATATGAACGTTATATGCTTTATTACTCGTCACCACTGCTCAGTCTTTATTTATTATTATTACTTACTGAGTTGGCGTACTCACGTTACTCCCTGCACCTTGTGTGCAGATCCAGGTGTAGCTTGACACGGTAGCAGTTGTTGATTATTTTGGTTGCAGATTTTCTCGGGGATAGTAAGGTAGCTGCTTGGTGACCACAACCCCTGCTCTTCTCCCTCTTATTTTCCTCTAGTTGTATTTAGCTATTTTCTAGGCTGAGTTAGCCTTGATATTGTTAGACAAATTGTAGTTGATGCTCATGATTAGTGACACCCCGATATTGGGCATTTCTTTTCCGCACTTTTGTTTTGATTTGCACTCCTTTGCAAAGGTTTTTATGTTAAATAGCATTGAAATTATCTTTGAAATGAAAATATCGGTTTGTTTTGGAAATGAGTCGGCTTGCCTAGTTCTACGATAGGCGCCATCACGACAAGGGTTTGTTTGGGTCGTGATATATTGGTATCAGAGCCTAGGTTACATAGGTCTCATAAGTCATGAGCGGGTTTAGTAGAGTCTTGCGGATCGATACGGAGATGTCTGTACTTATCTTTGAGAGGCTGCAGAACCCTTAGGAAAATTTCACTTTCTTGTATTTTATCATGCAAAATTGATTCAGCTTGAAACATAACTCTTTGAATTCCTTCCGCGCATTCGTATGCGCACATGTGCACTCGGTATCAGTTGTGCATCGCCTGCTTGTGATTCTATGAATGAGGTTCGATATGTGTATTATGTGTTTTGGTGATGGGCTACTCTGGAAGACTTGAGGCCGGGTTTAAATCGTAGTTTTGGCTCGGTAGCTTCAGTTGTAACCTGTATATTTGGACTCATATGTCCGATAATGCCCCTACGAGTGGAATTCGTGGCTCGATGAGCGGTGAAATGACGTTGTGATAAGTATGATATATCTGCGGGATGTGTTAAGATGATTTGAATATGACGAGAAGTGTTTCCTTGAAATGTAAAGGAAGGCCATTGGGAGCTTGATTTTCGTTTTGATGTGACGTAGGGTCTCGAGTGTGAATGTTTTGAAGGATCTTTCACGTTGTTAAATTTTGGGGCAAATTAAATTCTCATGTCTTGTCAATGAGTTTGGACTCAAGAAGAGTAAGTAATTGTGGTTGCGAACGGGTATTTTTAATATTGATGGCTCGAGAAAGATGATCTTCGAAGAGACTTAGAGTCGGTAATATTTTATTGGTTCAGGTGTGACAGAGATACATTTCGATTTGATGCAGCAGTTGGGTAGCAAAGTATGACGGAAGACATGACGGGAAGTGTTTCGCGGTGATTGAAGTACTAGCAGGTCAAGTAGGAGAAGTAGAGGTTGAGAAGTTTCTTAAAGGAGATGATTTAACCGAAGTAAAAGTGGCAGATTAGCATATGAATTCACTAGTAGTGTAGTCGCGTGCCTTGAGAAAGTGTAGAATGGTTTGGAATCATGTTAGAATGAGAATCGGCCTGCAGACTCTATTTGGAGTGATGGTTAGTGTACAAAGGAAAATTGAATATGGTAGAAAGGAGTGTGTTTGAAATGAATAGAGGCGTGGAGATCTGATTATCGTGTCAGGTGCAATATGACTTGAGTTCGGAAGGTATTGTTAACGTACAGTTGATGTCAATAGGGAAAGTGCAGACTTATACAAATAGTGGGCGAGCATGAACTTAGGAGAATTTACGGATTTAGTGGTCGTTGCACTGAGTGCAATGCCATTGGAAGATGTCGGTAAGGAATTTCGCATGTGGGTTATCTCCTGTGTGCAGCTAGCGGTGGCATGATGTTGATTAAGCTTTTGCGAGGAATATTACTTGCTACCGGGTAGGAGGTCGTGTATGTGATTTTGGCTTGAGATTCAGAATGTTCATGAAAGGCTTAATAAAAGACTTTGATAAGTCTGGTAGATTAACAGTGCGAGACCTTGGTAATTAAGAAGGAGAAATCCTTATGGGTTCTAATTTTATATAATTGCAAGGTTATGGGTCGTATTAGTTTCGGTTCGGGGTATACCAGTGAATCAGTTATGACTTGTTGAGGTCGAGATCGAGGATGACTCGGGTAAAGAAATTTTTGGACACAAGTTTTATTACACTCTATGGTTATAGGAGGACCATAAAATAATTGAGTGGTTATTCACAGAGAATGTAGTGTACATGGAGCAGGTTTTTGCTCGATTGCGTATGAGTGTGGGTTACTCTTTATTCCCTTGGGTGTTGGTGTGCTAATGGGGCACAAGTCGTTTCGGTCCGTTTGGTCGGTTAATTCGATAATTGAGTAGAGTGGATGACTCTCGAGAATGGTTCCAATGGATTCAAGATTTATAAATATGGCTAGAAAACTGGGAGTTGTATTGAACGGTGTTGAAACTCGTGGAATCTTATATCATTGTGCATTATGCATTTCAGTATCAAGAAGGTGAAGGAAACAGTTTTAGGTTCACATAAAGTCTCTTCGGATTAAACATTTTTGGTTGTGGAACCTTTGGGATAAATAAAAAGGGAATTCGGCGGCTTATAAACCTTAGGGTGGCGTGATTCTATGCTAGAGTTCGTGGGGTAAGTTTTATTTAAGGATAGTAGTGTTCTAGCAAGAAAAAAGTAACAATTTGAATGCAATTTAGAAAGAACTTGGAGAAATAGGACAGCTTGGTAGTAAGTTGGGTTAGCACAATAATGAGTATGATCGGTTCTTTGGGTACTTATGATATGGCTAGTATCTACAGGTGTTTCGTGGCAATGCTCTCGAATTTGGCAACCTGTGTGGCTTGGTGGAGTTAGAGGAATTCAGTTTAGATAACTTGGTTATGTGAAAATGGATTTCAAAGTGTTCATGATGGTTTCTACCATGGTTTGAACCAGATATTTTCTACCGATGTACGTAGCGTGTTGTGTGTTATGATTTCCTCCTAGAAAGAAGCAAGAAAGAGGTTTCTGACTAATAAGGTATGTAATTTACTAGTGACTCAGAGTTGATAATAGAATTCGTATGCTTGTCACATGATGGAATAATAAATGTGGTGTGTTGTGCGAGAATAGGATTTACATGTACAAGGTCACAGTTCAGTTTTGAAGGGAAGGACATAAATTCTTAGGCAGCATGAACGCTTTTCGAAGACTAGGTAAATGATATTACTATCTGGTATAGCTTGGTGAGAGTGTACATTTCAGAAGGGGCAGTGTATTTTGATTTATGGGTACCTCGCTGGTATTGTGGCACTCTCCTATTTGATCGACTGTTGATATTCAAATTTTTGCGAGGTGGCACTGAAGATTTTTTTTAAGTATTTCTCATGGGATGATTGTGTATAAGAGAGGTGTTAGGCATTCGGGCGGTGTAGGTGGAATCAAATATGGTGATTCATGTGTTCTATGGAATTGGAGATTGGGAGTTCTCAGGAGCAGATTGTTTAATGGTTGTGGACAGGGGAGTTATGGCCGGAGCTAGCCAGATGATAGAAGGTGTTATGATTCCGTCATTGTGGACTTTCAGAGGTTGTTTATCTATTGGTGGCTGACCATAGTTGATTTGGGGCCAATTGGTAGTCCAAATTACGATGTGTATTCTACATCGAGCCGGATTGATTGGCTCCATACTACTATTGTTGAAGGATGTGCCATTCGGTTGATGTGAAGCTTATTCGTGTTCTGAAATGATCTGTGAGTTACTCTTCTATGTTCCGAGAAGTTGTGATTCGTTGGTTATATGCACATATGGTGCGGTTTTATTGTGGCCTTATAGTGGAATGTGAGCGAGAATAGTATTGGATATTGCTTGGTTGACGACGTATTGGTTATGTTCTTTCGTGTTTTATGTGGCATGGTGTCGTTTGCTTCTCCGTGGTTATGGTAATGCACTTTGGGTACTTGATGTCGAATTGCTCATGGTTATTGATTTTAGCAGGGTGGCTTGAGGTGTTTCATATAGACCAGTATTTGGATAGGGTCGCGCATTGCAGCAGAGTTATGTGGAAATATGATCCCTCATGTAAGATTCGAGTGTTATGGTTCTGCGGTGTGTGATGGGTTCTTAGCATTGCGTCGGGGTGGTACTCGTCGAGCTTGCAGAATGATTCTCCTGTTTGGGTCATTGTTACGATTGGGTACATTTGGAATGTTGCTATCTGGTGCACGGATTGTACAGGTTGTGGCTTTAGATTGTATTGATGTGTCATGTCACTAGAGTGGTCATATTGGATGAGACGAGGTCATTGGGCCTAAAATGGATGCTATCAGATTTGATTGTGGTATAATTGGGAGGATATTCTCGGAAGTCGGCTTTGAAATTCTCGGTATGTTTCTTTCATCATCGGCAGTGTACGAAGGTTTTAGAACGAGGTTTTGTCTGATATGAGGTTTATTACCAGCACTGGGTTGATTTGAGTTGATACTGTGATTTGAAATCAGTGCTTCGAGCATTCGAGCTATGCGGTATTTGAATTTGAGTTATGGTTTCGGCTTTTGGTACAGCTTGTTCAGACTTATACGGTATGTAGATGCGAACTTCTAATCTTATAAGAAATTTTGGATGTCAGAAATTTGATTCAAAGGCTTGTGGGCTAGGTTGAATTGAGGAATTTCAGTTATGCTGTGCTATCGGACCTGTATAGGATAGGGTGACGTGGTATGTGCATGGGAAAGGTTACACAGCCATTTCTTGGCTTTTGGAACAACTCTCGGCACGTTCGAGGACAAACGTATGTTTAAGTGGGGGAGGATGTAACGACCCGGTCGGTCGTTTCGGGAGTTATATCCCCATTTCCCCCATTTTTGTTTCCTTTATGCTCTTAAGCTATATTATGATATACCGGGTTAGTTGGTTCGGGCCCGGAGTGGTTTCGGAATGGAAAGAGACAATTAGTCTCTTATTTAGAATCTTAAGTTGGAAAAGTCAACCGGATGTTGACCTATGTGTAAACGATCTCGGATTTGAATTATGATGGTTCCATTAGCTCCGTTAGCTGATTTTGGACTTAAGAGTGCGTCCGTAATGTGATTTGGAGGTCTGTGGTAGAATTAGGCTTGAATTGGCGAAATTGAAAATTTGGCGATTTTTGGTCGGTAGTGGAAAATTTGATATCGGGGTCGGAATGGAATTCCAGAAGTTAGAATGGGTTCATAGCGTCATTTGTGATGTGCGTGCAAAATTTGAGGTCATTCAGACGTGGTTTTGTTGGTTTCGGCATCAGTTGCCGAATTTGGAAATTTAGAAGTTCTTAGGCTTGAATCCGAGGGTAATTTGGTGATTTGATGTTGTTTTGAGTGATTCGAAGGTTCAACTAAGTTTGTATGTTGATATATGACTTGTTGGTATTTTTGGTTGAGGTTCCGAGGGCCTCGGGGTGATTCCGGGTGGTTAACGGATTTGTCGAAGTAGGAAAATGCAGTTGAAGCTGCTGCTACTGCTATTTTCGCACCTGCGGAAGGAGGAGTTACAGGTGCGAGGTCGCTAGTGCGCAAGGGGAGTCCGCAGATGCGAAAAAGAGGGCGCTGGGCAGGCTTCGCAGAAGCGGAAGGAAATGCGCAGGTGTGCTACCGCAGGCGCGAGAATTTGAAGCACAGATGCAGAAAATGGGAGGCCAAGGCTGGAGCGCAGGCGTGGAGGATTTGGACGCACCTGCGAGCCCGCAGGTGCGAAACCTGGGCGCATGTGTGGAGGCTTAGAGTTTAAGTGATTCTCGTAGGTGCGGGGATTTTTGACCGCAAGTGCGGTCCCGCAAGCGCGTGGAATAGGCCGCAGGTGCGAAAATCTGGGCAAAATGTATAGATAGCACTTTGCGAATTTTAGTTCATTTCCACCATTTTCAAATCGGTTTTTGGAACTTTTGGAGTGATTATCGAAGGGTGATTCAAGGGCTATCAGTGAGGTAGGTAAGTTGCTTGAGCCCTAATACTTGTATATATGGTGATTTTCCGTTTTTTAGTCATTGTAATTAGTGAAAATGAGGGGTTAGAGCTTGGAAATTTGTAAAGTTTAATTTACGGATTTGAAGGACCAAATGATGTCGGATTTTGATGAATTTTATATGGTTAGACTCGTGAGTGAATGAGCTTTCTAGTTTTGTAAATTTTGTCGGATTTCGAGACATGGGACCGGGGGTCGGGTTTGAGCCAATTTCGGATTTTGGTCTAATTTGATAGTTTTTCTTGTGGAATTCATTCCATTAGCGTATATTGATGGTATTGTACTGATTGTAAATAGATTTGGAGCATTTGGAGGCCGAGTCCAGAGATAAGAGCATTGCGGGGTAGAGATTTGACCGGTTTGAAGTATGTAATGATTGTAAATCTAGTCCTGAGGGTACTAAACCCCGAATTTTGTATCATTCTACTATTTTTAGTGACGCACATGCTAGGTGACGGGCGTGTGGGCGTGCACTGTTGGAGATTTTGACTTGGTCCGTCCCGTAGCAACTATAAAGTTGCATACTTTGTTGAAACTATATGATACTTATATATTTTAGAAAGAGTTTCTATAAATTGGGCTGAATGCCATGTTTGGGCCTTGTGCCAGCGTTGTTTGGACCCTTATGGGCCTTTTCTTACTATCCTCTCACTGTTTTCGATTGAAAATCTATACTTAGTCATGTTTATACTTGTTTACCGCATAACTCAGTTTTATGACTCTATTTTGATGCATATAAATGTTTTGGGCCGAATGCCCTATTTTACTTAAATGCCCGAGTGGCTTGAGAGGTTTATGACTGAGTGAGGCCGAGGGCCTGATTTGAGAGGATATTTATGGGATCGGGCAGCACGCCGCAGCATGTTGCATATTTATGGGATCGGGCTGCACGACGTAACATGTTTGATATAGGCCGAGGGCCTGAGTGATTTATGCCATGATTTGGCTTGATATAGCGCTTGGGCTGAAGGAGCCCCTCCAGAGTCTATACACACCCCCAGTGAGCGCAGGTACCTACCGAGTGTGAGTGCCGAGTGCCGAGTGCCGAGTGCCGAGTGACTGGGAGGCATGAGTGATTGTGAGGTATGCTCGAGTGGCAAGAGTGATTGTAAGGTATGCCCGAGTGGCACGAGTGACTGTGAGATTTTCCCAAGGGGGTGTATATGAGTGATGTTTTGCCCGAGGAGCTGTTTATGATTTCATCATTTTTGCTCACCTTTGCATTTTTCCTTTGTTTGAAAACTGTTGAAAAATATCTTTAAATGATTTTTACTGGAACTGGGTTTAAACGAGATGTTTTGATTCAAATCCTGATTTTTAAAGCATGTGGTATTCTACTGAAATTTCTCGATATGAACGTTATATGCTTTATTGCTCGTCACTACTACTCAGTCTTTATTTATTGTTGTTACTTACTGAGTTGGCATACTCACGTTACTCCTTGCACCTTGTGGGCAGATCCAGGTGTAGCTGGACACGGTAGCAGTTGTTGATTATTTTAGTTGTGAATTTTCTCGGGGATAGTAAGGCAGCTGCTTGGATACCGCAACCCCTGCTCTTTTCCCTCTTATCTTCCTCTAGTTGTATTTAGCTATTTTCCGAGCTGAGTTAGCCTTGATATTGTTAGACAAATTATAGTAAATGCTCATGACTAGTGACACCCCGATATCAGGCTTTTCTTTTCCGCACTTTTGTTTTGATTTGAACTCCTTTGCGAAGGTTTTTATGTTAAATAACATTGAAATTATCTTTGAAATGAAAATATCAGTTTATTTTGGAAATGAGCCGGCTTGCCTAGTTCCACGTTAGGCACCATCACGACTGGGGTTTGTTTGGGTCATGACATCATAATACATCTATGTCCCTATTTTCATAAGTAAACTGAATACAGTTGAATACATAACACAATATTGAAATTAAAAATTAAATATAATTGCATACATCATACAACAATGTCATAGTTTACAGCTACACATTTAGGGGTGGTTTGGTAGGAGGTCTTAGAAAAAATAATGCAAGCATTATGTCACGGGCCCAAATCCTTACACTGGGTAGCGGCACCTGCTCGCCCGTGCGGCGCCCGCAGTTCCCCTCGCTGCGGGCCAGCCTTCGATCCTGTCCTAGGTTTCCAAGCACGATCCTGTGTCTGTCAGTTGGGACTCGCCGTAGGCATGCCCCAACTTATGCCGCCTGTAAGATGCCTAGGCCCTTGGCCCTAGACATGTCGTGGCGCTTCATCTTAGGATCACAATCCATGCGCGCCCTGGGGGTTTGGCTTAGGATATGCCTTGTCCCTCGCCAAGACTGAGCATCGCTCCCGCGTGTACAGCCCAATCCTCAAGCTTGACACTCGCTTAGTGCATCTGCGACTAGCTCATGCCTCACCCGAGTAAGGCAACCTTTAGCCCTTGGCAATTGTCATGCGCGTCTTTCGTTCCATGCCCATACATAGCCCTCTTGCAGCACGCTTCCATTCCGAAGTAGTGCAGTGTCGCCCACACCTGCACCTTTAAGCCATCAGACCCTTTCTTGCATGGTTGAACCCAAGCTATGCTCACAAGTCGACACATGATGCCCCTATGACAGGTGCGTCAAGTATCCAATCAGCACGGAGGTCTCGTTCCAACATTCGGCAGCCCGGGGGCTGGCCGTCCCACACATCGAGCCTCCAGCACCACTTTGATGCCCAACGCTATCCCGAAGGCATTGCGGCGTCCATATGAGTTTCCAAACTCGTGTGGATACCTTTGACACTCCTTTGAGTCATCTAGGCAGGCCCTTGAGGTTTCCCCCAAGGTATCTCGTTCTATGCGGCTCGGTGGCAGCACGTATAGGGGAGGCAGGTCAGAGCTTTCATCACCTATACCCCCCTTATATATGCTTAAAATTAAAAAGCCCAAGTTGCCCGAGTAGACAGTTCTATGTCAGACCATCAGAAGGACCTTTTCTCACCAGTTCTTTGCCGAAATCACAACTCCAAATTGCGAGTTGTGACATCCTCCCACACTCATAATGTCATCGTCCCCGATGACACATCATGGCTTAAGACATCCCGGAGTCTGCTCCCTCAGGTATGCTTATTCAAGCTCCCTTTGTCCTGTGGGTCGGACTTCCTCGAAGTCCTTTCTCAAAAGGAGTCGTGCCCCATGCACTTCTCCCCCAAGTATCTTCCAAGCGTGCCTCTGCACTTCACCTCCATTCGGTGTTCACTTGGAAAGTGCCTCCGCACTTGCACCCTCTGGTGTCTAACTTTGTGATTGACCCACACTAGTCAATCACACCATGACCCTCACGGCCTTCATGTCCGTTTGAAGCTTTCTTTCACAGGTTAGCACATCAATGTGCTCTTTTGACGCCGCTCCCATAGCCTTTCGCTCCCGTAGCCTTAAGATGCCCTTGGCATGACTCCTGTAGCCTTTCGCTCCCGTAGCATTAAGATGCCCTCTTGGCATAGCTCCCGTAGCATTCTGCTCCCGTAGCTTTTAATTGCCCTCAATACCTTGAATATGTGTTCGCTTCCAGACCCACGACTTCGCCCATATGCCTCTTGCATAGGCGGGATCCTCCCACACTCAATGTGGAGGATACATCTTAGCTCTGTCGTCCCACTTGGCATACAACCATCACTTGGGATGACCTTTGGTGAGTACTTCATTCCCAAAGTCATAGCATCACCGCATTTCCGAACAAAGCTCTTTGTTTTCCAGTTGTCACTTCCTCAGCAAGTAGACAATGCTCCCAGTAGTAGTTCAATACTCGCCCTATAGACAGACACCCTCTTGGCCCTCCTAGCACGGCTTCCCAGTTTGGTGTGCCTCGCACCTAGACACTCACGGTCCCCGATCATTCGACATACTTCTTTCCAGAATGACACCTTCTAACTTGGAAATCCGCCCAGTTCTGAAGCTTCACTATACCCTCAAATTCATTTCCTCACCTTGGCAATGCCCTCAGGCAGCCCAAAGTCTTCTCCCGAAGGAAAGACACTCAACATGATGCGTTGCACGCATCCTTGGCAAGATCTCTGCTATGATCATGCCCCAAATTTATAGTCCAAGGCTCCCACTCTTTCGCAATATGGTTGTACGACCTGGCAAACATGGCATTCTCTTGGCCATCCGACTCATCGGCATATCACCTCATTCAGTAGCGACCTAGACTTCGAAAGACAATGGAATCACCCATTTCTTTTGTCGACCATCAGTATCGGGTTCTCGATCTATGGTGGCATCTGAACATCAATCTCTGCTTTGACGTGATCTCTGCACTGACATCCAAAATGCACTCGCCATATCCACCCTTTGCCTTGACATTGTGCCATGGAATAGTATGGCCTTAATCAGCTCTGATACCAAGTGTCACGGGCCCAAATCCTTACATTGGTTAGCGGCACCTGCTCGCTCGTGCGGCGCCCGCAGTTCCCCTTGCTGTGGGCCAGCCTTCGATCCTGTCCTTGGTTTCCAAGCACGATCATGTGCCTGTCGGTTGGGGCTTGCCCGTAGGCACACCCCAACTTGTGCCGCCCGTAAGATGCCTAGGCCCTAGACATGTCGTGGCGCTTCATCTTAGGATCACAATCCTTGCACGCCCTGGTTGTTTGGCTTAGGACATGCCTTGTCCCTCGCCAAGACTGAGCATCGCTCCCGCGTGCACAGCCCAATCCTCAAGCTTGACACTCGCCTAGTGCATCTGCAACTAGCTCGTGCCTCGCCCGAGTAAGGTAACCTTTAGCCCTTGGCCATTGTCATGTGCGTCTTTCGTGCCATGCCCATACATAGCCCTCTTGCAGCATGCTTCCATTCTGAAGTAGTGCAGTGTCGCCCACACCTGCACCTTTAGGCCAACGGACCCTTGCTTGCATGGTTGAACCCAAGCCATGCTCACAAGTCGACACATGATGCCCCTATGACAGGTGCGTCAAGTATCCAATCGGCACAGAGGTTTCGTTCCAATATTCGGCAGCCCGCGGGGCTGGCCGTCCCACACATCGAGCCTCCAGCACCACTTTGATGCCCAACGCTAGCCTGAAGGCATTGTGCTGTCCTTACGAGTTCCCAAACTCGTGTGGATACCTTTGACACTCCTTTGAGTCATCTAGGCAGGCCCTTGAGGTTGCCCCCAAGGTAGCTCGTTCTATACGGCTCGGTGGCAGCACGTATGGGGGAGGCAGGTCAGAGCTTTCATCACCTATACCCCCCTTATATATGCTTAAAATTAAAAAGCCCAAGTTGCCCGAGTAGACAGTTCTATGTCAGACCATCAGAAGGACCTTTTCTCACCAGTTCTTGGCCGAAATCACAACTCCAAATTGCGAGTTGTGACAATTAGCTCTATGCATTACTAATACCTTGTTTGTTATATTTTTTCAACTTGTGTATAACTAATTTATACATTATACTTGGTATTATCCTATGTATAAGTAATGCATAGAAAACTATGGCATTAGTAATACCAAGGCTACTAATGCATGCATTAGGTTGGTTAAAGATAAAATTATCCTTAAAGTCCCTTAAAGCTTGAGAATATGGAGGGCATTTTTGCAAACAACTATTTTTCTTAAAAATTATGCAATGCATTATAATTTTAATACACCACACCAAACAATAGATAATAAATAATATCTGCATAACTAATGCTTGCATTACTAACCCATGCATTACTAATCCATGCATTACTAATACACCTTATTTCGCACTATTCTTATACACCCTACCAAATGACCCCTTAATGCAATGCTATTAATTTGGTTTACAATACAATTCAATATATGTATAAAGAAAATTACACATATACATAAATCATATTACATTAGTAATCATACAAAAAGTGTGCTTTACATTGAGTGTGTTACTGTTTTTAGATGAAATACAACAACATTCAACCAAACACTACAAAGCTTGCTGTTATTCAGGTTCCTCCGGATGGCGTTGATGTAGAGAAAAGTCCTATTCTTTCATACAATAATGATGCTGATTCTGATGACTTTAGTCCAACACCGCCTCTTCAGCCTAAGAAGAAACATGATGCAAACGTTGGTCCATCTTCATCACCGCCTCACAAAAAGCGCAAACAATAATTAAGTGATCCCTCAATTGCAGATAGTCCAATCCCACATGTGCCTGCAATAGCTCAAACCAAGTTTCGTCCCATTGATAAGATTGAATTTAAGGAAACTGTATTGAGTTCTAAGAATGTGGCAGATTCTAAATATGATGATTTGTATGCTTTGAGGCAGGTCTTAATTCATTCAAGGATTATGTAAGTATTGTTAAAACATATTCAACTTTACCGTTTATGTATTAACTTTCATATATATATATATATATATATTTCTAACCCATTTATAATTATTTTTGTATTCATTAGGTGATGGGTGAGTTCACTTCTCTACGACCATTGATCAACGAAAATTTCAAAAAGCTCTTTGAAAATGCAAAAGCCAATCAGAATACAGAAAGGGTTTACTAAAGAAAAAAATATACTGGGAGATATGATGGTGGTATTCAAATGTCAACCGAGGCCAACTTGCATAATAATCCCAAATGCCAAACACAACATAATGTACAAATTGGGGAGAATTCAGAGGTTAACATTTTTCAACCTCTCAATGATATGCAAGTCTGTATATGTTTTATTAAATATAATCTGAATACATTTATATACATGTGAATATAGTATTATATGTATTATCAATACATGTTACATAATACACTTATATACATATGCATACACTATTAAATGCGTTTTCATGATTTACTAAATACATATTGCAAAACAACATTCATAATTCTTCAGTTTAATCATGTATACAGCAACATACATGATTCATAATATAATTATTTACATGTAAACACAATGTTATATCTGTATTCATGTTGTGAATAAATATATATTGTAAAAATAGACTTTACTATTCTTCATTTTATTCAAGTATATATCAAAATACATTATTCAGAATACAATCATATACATGGAAATACATTAACAGAATATAAGTCTATACGCCTACTATGAAATTGTGAATTTTTTTTTGTTTTTTACTAATCTGACAAATACAATTCTGTAAAACATGTGCTATACTAATATATTCTATTGGGTATTATAAGGTTATGGAAAAGAAGCTGAACACCGACATTCTTGCCGATGAACCCCTATAAGCTAATGAGGTAAATCCTGTATGTGGTGACACATTAGATGTATCTACTGAGGTTAATCCTGTATGTGGTGAAGTAAGAAAGGAAGGGCCTACTCTATCAGAGGTTCCGTTTGTCATACCACCTGAAACTGACGAGGATGTATCCAGAGAAATACATGTATCATAATTTGAGTTGGCGGATGAGTACCTTCCAAGTCAAATTCCAGACACTAGAATTGTGATACATCAAGCAACAAAAGTTGTTGATTCAACCCCTTTACCCTCTTATAGGACTTGACGTCCAAGTCGATTGTATTCTTCGCCTTATGAGTAAAACTTCGACTCGGCCGGTTAGTAAATACATATACAAAAATTATGTTTTATAAAGTGTTGATATATTTTCTCATGATAAGTATAATTAAATGTAGCTATTAATGATGACGATGAACTACATGTACCTCAGTAAAGTTGACTGCCATATTTGACAAGAAACACCCATTTGAAGATGATTTAATATCGGGGCCACATTATACGTTAGTCATTCAAGAATTTGAGAAATGGGTTCGTGATGATCTTCTGGCTAAACACAATCAAAAGTGAGTTACTTTTATCGATCTACAATGTATGGGTTTTATCAATTATTATATGAATATAATATTTTTTTCCAAATCCTTGTAGAAAGGATAAGGAAGACCATTACAAGAAACACAAGTCAAGACTGCCTATACCGTCGGATTTTGGAGTTCATGAAGTCACTTCAAAAGATTGGTTTTACCTTCTCTCATTTGACGGTCAACTATGGAATGACGATGTAAGATATAACACTTGTACATTCAGTTTATTTCATATTTTATACATGGTTTGTCAATACTTTGTGTTTCACTCTTTTGTTATTCTCATATAAATTCTGTATTCATGTTATTTATGTATCTGAATACAATGTATTCAGATGTATTCGATATTAACATAAATACATTAACATACGGTATTCAATGTATGTTAGTGTATTCTATGCTTTCATTGAATTAACTGTATTTTGGTGTATGCACTATAATCAATGATAACATTTTATCTCAAACTTCATTATTTTTCAATGTTATATCTAGCAATTTGTTATATGTAGTATGTATTTATCAGTATGTATTTAACTGTATATACTAATTACTGCAACACTTTTTAACAATATGTATTTGCATGTATGCACAGTTAAACAAGTACATGTATTCAACATGTACTAATGATACTTATTCAATTTTATATACATCATATTGATGCTATATTCTAGTACTTAGAAAGAAGGGCAAGTACAACCAAACCACCAACTTCAAATATACAAATGTTGATTGTATATTCAAGATAAGAGTTGCTGAAATATTCGACAAGTATAATGATACAGATAGCAATGCAAGTGTAGCCACAGAAGAAGATGTTGTATGTGAATACATAAAGGGCTACAGATTGCTAGCTAATGTACCATGGCATACAATTGATAATGTCTTGATACCAGTCAACTTTAAGGACAAACTTCATTGGATATTGGCAGTTATCTTATTTAAGGAGAGATGTATCAACCTATATGACTCCTACCGATCAGCAGACTGAGATAGATACGCTTGATAAGCTTGTACCTCTGTACCTATCGATCAGTGGTTTCTACAGAGATAAGCAAGGAATAGATTGGTCTCGTGAACCAACATACAATGACAAGGCACAAACTGATCCCTTTGATGTTGTTTTTATTTCGAATGTGCCTCAACAAAAAGCTGGGAGCATGTATGAATTCAATCATTTTTGTATTCTTGTATCATTTATAATACTAATAATATGAGTTTTATTTAATTGTGTCAACCTACATTTTCAGGGATTGTGGGTTGCATGTTGGGGCATACACAAAGTATTTGAGCATTTATGGATTGGTTCCACAAATAATATTTGATGCTAATTTACCCCGTCAAAGATATGATGCCCTCCTTTGGGACTATGCTATGCGAAAGATAGACGCTGATGCCATAAGCGACAATGAAGCACCCGCAAAGATTGTTAGACGAATGACAAATTCAAATTCTTCTGTGAAGATAGTTTTAGAATAGTTTTCGGTGAATTTTTTGAAGATAATTTTCTATGAAGATAGTTTTTTGAATATTGTTTTGGTAAAGATGGTTTTCTGTTAAGAACAAGTCATGTATTCACTTTATGCACTGTATTCAAAGTGTTTATTCAGCAGTTTATAATTTCAAAGCTTCACTTTGTTTCACTGTTTTGTCCAGCAGTATATATTCAATAGTTTATATTCATATGTATTGAACATAAGTATATATGTATTCAAATATATCTGCAATATGTATTCAAAATATATCTGCAGTATGTATTCAACAGTTTACTAAAAATAATCTTTTAATAAACTATGAAATGTATTCATCAGATGTATATATGTATTCAAATATATCTATAGTATGTATTCATATGTATTCCATTATATATTAAGCATTATGTATTCATATGTATTCAGAAGATTATAGTGTATATATACTGCAGTTTGTATTCGTATGTATTCAAATATATCTACAATATGTATTCATATGTATTCCACTATATAATAAGCATTATATATTCATATGTATTCAACAGATTATAGTGTATATATACTGCAGTTTGTATTCATATGTATTCAACAGATTGTATATATGTATTCAAAATATATCTGCAGTATGTATTCAACAGTTTACTAAAAAATATTTTTACTAAACTGTACTAAAAAAATTCATCATGCAAGAATCCAATACACCAATAAATCAATATGTATTATTCAAATTGAAGAAATCTATGACACATCGTTATTGCACTAATTCAAATCAGAACATGAACTAATTCCTACATGGAGCATTTCTACAAGTACGCTTATTATATCCTCCCCACCCACATATACTACACGAATGTTGATTTTTCTTCTGCAACAATTCACTGAACGACTTATCACGCTTCTTCTTTGGCCTTCCAGGTGGTCTTTTTCTATTTGGGTGGTAAGACAACTTTCTCTGATATATGTACTGGTATATTCCATTCATTTCGGTCAGGCAGCGGATACACGGGCACCTCGTATGTCATTATAACAGACTTTGGTTTGTAATAGTCCGAGCAGTAATCTTCTAGCATTAGAAACTTGCTCTTCAAGACAGCCCAAGCACGTGTGCATAGTAATTCGTCAACTTGGAACCGCCCACAACTGCACTCTTTCTCTAGGAGGCAAACTGTGTAATGCCTTCCTTCATCGTTCACCATATGCAAGTGTTCAGTCGATGGTACAACCTACATTAAACATAGAACTATAAGTTTTGAACATTTTTAAAAAGTCATATATATCTCAAAGAATAGACGTATTAAATACAGTATATATGTATACAATAATTTGTTTTTAAAAATATCCAGCATTAAACTTTTATTTAACTTTCAGAAATCTAAATATAATATATATTTGTATGAAATACAAACATATATGTATGTATGAAATACAATGACATTCAATGATATACAATGAAATATATTGAATACAGTGGAATACAATATATGTTTAGGCTGACAGACTATTAAAGATGAATACATTTAACTAAGGAATACAGTGATATATATTAACATATAGTCAATCTGCTAGGAAATGCATCCGATTAGAAACAAAACCACTGAATTCAACCAATGAAATGCAAATGTATAAACAAGTAATGTATACATATAATGACCACTTTTTAAAACCATTTCATAAAACAGAAAACATGCACAAGTGCTATAATACAATGAGCATGCAGTATGTGAATAGTAAAAATTGTATCAGAAATAAATACATGTTATACCAGGGCTAAATACATGATACGAGGACTTAAAGCAAAAAAAAAAAACTTACAGTCATACGTGTAGGCATTGCCTCTTTCAAAGTAAGCATCTCATGGTATTTTTTTCCAAGCATTGTGTACGTGTTTGAAGCTTCTTTCCGATTGCTGCAATTCCAACGTCCAAACATCTTCCTAACTTCTTCGATGAAGTCATATATTGGCAATTCTCTTGATGATACAAGTGCGACATTGATTGATTCAGCAATATTTGACGTTATGGTCCATCCCCGGTTAACATGTGCATACCACCTAGCTCACTTTTCGTATTCAGCTAATTTCAAGTATTCTTTCACCCGAATATCTACCTTCTCCACCTTTTTCATTAGACTATCAAATTCATCCTGAGTGTATGCTATTGCTATCGAGAAGTGTATCTCGCTCAACTTTGAATGACTTATTTTGAATTTCTTATATACGTTGTTCCATAGATGCCATATACAAGTAAAATGGGGTACCGTAGGATACACTCTCAATATAGATGCTCTCGTTCCTATCTGAAATGATGCACATGTTTTCCCTCTCACCATATGCTTCCTTGAATTTCTCAAAGAACCATGACCAAGCAACATCATTCTTTGAATGAACAACACCATATGCTAGTGGCATTATATGATTTGTAAATACAATTGCATACATATTAAAAAAATATTATTCAATCTGTATTAGGCAGTAAACTTAACAAATTTTATTATAATCCATATATATTGTTTTTAACATATTCACATGTACCATCCAATGTGCTGGCCGAAACGAATGTCCCTGTGTATGCCGATTTTAGGTGGATGCCATCCACAACCACAATGGGTCTACAATGATCGAACCCCTTTATAAAAGGTGTAACAACTCGGTCGGTTGTTTTGAGTGTATTAGCCCTGATTTCCTATTTTATAGTTTTACCATGTCTGTTTCTGCCTATGTGACTTGCCGGGATGTCCTGTTTTTGGTTTCAGAGTGTTTTGGGACACTTAGTCCCTAAAATAGAAGTTTAAGTCTTATGAGTTTGACCGTAGTCAGAATTGTGTGAAGAAGACTCCGTAATGGAGTTCCGTCGGCCCCGTTAGCTCCGTTGGGTGATTTTGGACTTTGGAGCATGTCCGGAATGTAATTTGGAGGTCCGTAGTAGAATTAGGCTTGAATTGACGAAAGTTAAAATTTTGGCGAATTTGGCAGGCAATGGAAAATTTGATATTAGGGTCAGATTTGTTTTCCGGGAATTGGAGTAGGTTCGTGGTGTTATTTAGGACTTGTGTGCAAAATTTGAGGTCAATCGCATGAGGTTTTTTAGGTTTCTGCGTCGTTTGTGGAATTTGAAAGTTTAGAAGTTCTTTAGGCTTGAATCCGGGTGTAATCTGTGTTTTGATGTTGTTTTGGGTGATTGGAAGGTTCGACTAAGTTCATATTGGGTTATATGGCTTGTTGACATGTTTTAGTTGAGGTCCCAGGGGCCTCAGGTGGAATTTGGGAGGTTTCGGACTTGGTTTTGGATTTGAAAGGGCAGCTGAAGTGTTGCTGCTACTGGTGTAACCGCACATGTAGAGTGGGCACCGCAGGTGCGAGTCCGCAGAAACGGGGATGGAGCCAGTAGAAGCGGCCAAGGATGAGTTGAGCAGAGGTCGCAAGTGCGAAGATTTTCCCACACATGCGATGGCCACAGGAGCGGGTAGGTGGGTATAGGAACGAGATCGAGCCGCATGTGTGATGGGTTTCCTGCACCTGCGATAGGCGCAGATGCCGTCTTGTAGCCGTATGAGCGGAATTTGAGATTTTAAGTGGAATCCGCACTTGCGATGGATTTTTCACAGATGCGACAGTGGGTCCGCAGATGTGAAAAGTATGGGCAGAAGGTTTAAAAGCAAAGGTTCGCGATTTGAGTCTTATTTCACCATTTGAGACTCGGACTTAGGCAATTTTGGAGAAGATTATCGAGGGGATTATTGAGGTAAGCTTCATGTACTCGTTTTTATCATAAATCTTGATTCCCCATTGATTTTCCCACCTAATTAGTGAGAATTTGAAGTGGAATTTGGGGGTTTAGGGTTGAGAATTGGAGAGTGGATTTTGGGGATTTGGAGGACCAAATGATGTCGGATTTTGATGAATTTAGTATGGTTAGACTCGTAAGTGAATGGGCTTTCGGATTTTGTGACTTTTATCAGATTTCGAGACGTGGTCCCCGAGTTGATCCGATTTTGGATTTGGGTTATAATTTAGTAGTTTTCTTTTGGAATTGATCCATTTAGCCTATATTGATTATCTCGTACTGTTTGTGGCTAGATTCGGGGCATTTGGAGATTGATTCGAGGGGGAAAGGCATTGCAGAGTAGGATTTTGTGCGGTTTGAGATAAGCAACAGTTTTAAATCTGGTCCTGAGGGTGTGAAACCCCAGATTTTTGGTATGGTGTGATTATTTTGCAGGTGACGCACATGCTAGGTGACGGGCGTGTGGGCGTGCACCGTGTGGGATTGTGACTTGGTCTATCCTGTGAGACTGTAAAGTCGAATAGCTTATTGTTAATACCTGTTCACTTTGTCTTCTAAAAATTTGACTGTCATTCAAGTTAGAAACCATGCTTAAGCCATATGATATCACTGTTGGGACCCTCAGTGGTCAGGTTTTTGTTGAATTAGCCGCTATTTACTGTCTTGTACTCAGTCATAGTTTGACTTGCATATCATATCTCTATTTCTTCTTGTTTTCTTGTTGATACTTGATATTATCTCTTTTGGATGATTTGTATGATTTCTGGAAGCCCAAGAGGGTTGGAGAAGTTAGTGACTGAGATAGGGCCCAAGTGCCGAGTAGTGAGCTATGTTGTAACGGCCGGCCGATCGTTTTGGGAGTTATAGCCCTGTTTCCCCCATTTTTGTTTCCTTTATGCTCTTAAGCTATATTATGATATACCGGGTCAGTTGGTTCGGGCCCGTAGTGGTTTGAGAGTGGAATGAGACACTTAGTCTCTTATTTAGAACCTTAAGTTGGAAAAGTCAACCGGATGTTGACTATGTGTAAACGATCTCGGATTTGAATTCGGATGGTTCTGTTAGCTCCGTTAGGTGATTTTGGACTTAGGAGCGTGTCCGGAATGTGATTTGGAGGTCCGCGGTAGAATTATGCTTGAATTGGCAAAATTGGAAATTTGGCGATTTCGGTCGGCAGTGGAAAATTTGATATCGGGGTCGGAATGGAATTTCGAAAGTTGAAAAAGGTTCGTAGTATCATTTGTGATGTGTGTGAAAAAATTGAGGTCATTCGGGCGTGGTTTGGTTGGTTTCGGCATCAGTTGCCGAATTTAAAAATTTAGAAGTTCTTAGGCTTGAATCCGAGGGTAATTTGGTGTTTGGATGTTGGTTTGAGTGATTCGAAGGTTTGACTAAGTTTGTATGTTGATATATGACTTGTTGGTATTTTTGATTGAGGTCCCGAGAGCCTCGGGGTGATTTCGGGTGGTTAGTGGATTTGTCACAGTTGGAAAATGCAGCTGAAGCTATTGCTACTGTTATTTTCGAACCTGAGGAAGAAAGAGTCGCAAGTGCGCGTGGGGAGTTCGCAGGTGTGGGCAATGCTGGGCTAGGAAGGTTGCGCATGTGCGAGTTGGAGGTCCATCTGCGAGCCCGCAGGTGCGAAACCTGGGGCGCAGATGTGGAAAGGGAGATGCTGGGCAGGCTTCGTAGAAGCGGAGGAAACGCGCAGGTGAGCTTTTGCAGGCGTGAGAATTTGCTGCGCAGATGCGAAAATGTGAGGCCAAGGCTGGAGCGCAGGCGCGAAGGATTTTGCTGCACCTGCGAGCCCGCATGTGCGAGGCCTGGAGCGCAGGTGCGGAAGCTGGGGAATTAAGTGGAGTTCACGGATGCAGCACCTTGACCGAAGGTGAGGTCCCGCAAGCGCGGAAAAAGAGCCCGCAGGTGCGAAAAACCTGGGCAGAAACCATAAATAAAACCCTTCGCGAATATTGGTTCATTTCCACCATTTTCAAGTCGGTTTGTGGAGCGTTTGGAGTGATTTTGGAAAGGTGATTCAACGGCTATCAGTGAGGTAAGTTGCTTGAGCCCTAATACATGTATATATGGTGATTTTCCATTGTTTAGTCATTGTAATTAGTGAAAATGAGGGGTTAGGGCTTGTAATATTTGGAGAGTAATTTTAAGGATTTAAAGGACCAAACAATGTCGGATTTTGATGAATTTGGTATGACTAGACTCGTGAGTTAGTGGGCTTTCGGGTTTTATGACTTTTGTCGGATTTCGAGACGTGGGCCTGGGGGCCGGGTTTGAGACAATTTGGGTTTTGGTCTAATTTGATAGTTTTTCTTGTGGAATTCATTCCATTAGCATATATTGATGGTATTGTACTGATTGTAAATAGATTTGGAGCATCTGGAGGCCGAGTCCAGAGGCAAGAGCATTGCGGGGTAGAGATTTGACTGGTTTGAGGTAAGTAACGATTGTTAATCTAGTCCTGAGGTTACGAAACCCCGGATTTTGTATCATTCTACTATTGTTAGTGACGCACATGCTAGGAGACGGGCGTGTGGGCGTGCACTGTTGGGGATTGTGACTTGGTCCATCCCGTAGCAACCGTAAAGTTGCATACTTTGTTGAAACTATATGATACTTATATGTTTTAGAAAGAATTTCTGTAAATTGGGCTGAATGCCATGTTTGGGCTTTGCGCCAGTGCTGTTTGGACCCTTAGGGGCTTTTTCTTACTATCCTCTCATTGTTTTCGATTGAAAATCTATACTCAGTCATGTTTATACTTGTTTACCGCATAACTTAGTTTTATGACTCTATTTTGATGCATATAAATATTTTGGGCTGAATGCCATGTTTTACTGAAATGTTCGAGTGGCTTGAGAGGTTTATGACTGAGTGAGTCCAAGGGCTTGATTTGTAAGGATATTTATGGGATCGGGTTGCACGCCGCAGTATGTTGATATCGGCCGAGGGCCTGATTGTGAGGATGAGTGTGGATCGGAGCTGCCCGCCTGCAACATACTTTATTATTATAGCACGTGAGTTGTCCGTGCAGATTATAGCGCTTGGGCTGAAGGAGCCCCTTCAGAGTCTGTACACACCCCCAGTGAGCGCAGGTACCTACTGAGTGCGAGTGCCGAGTGCCGAGTGACTGGGAGGCATGAGTGATTGTGAGGTATGCCCAAGTGGCAAGAGTGATTGTGAGGTATGCCCGAGTGGCACGAGTGACTGTGAGGTTTGCCCGAGGGGCTGTTTATGATTTCATCATTTTTGCTTACCTTTGCATTTTTTCTCTGTTTGAAAACTGTTGAAAAATATATTTAAATGATTTTTACTAGAACTGGGTTAAACGAGATGTTTTGATTCAAATCCTGATTTTAAAAGCATGTGTTATTTTACTGAGATTTCCTGATATGAACGTTGTATGCTTTATTGCTCGTCACTACTGCTCAGTCTTTATTTATTGTTGTTACTTACTGAGTTGGTGTACTCACGTTACTCCCTGCACCTTGTGTGTAGATTCACATGTAGCTGGACATGGTAGCGGTTATTGATTGTTCTGGTTGCAGATTTTCTTGGAGATAGCAAGGTAGCTGTTTGGCGATCGCAGCTCCTGCTCTTCTCCCTCTTATCTTCCTTCAGTTGTATTTAGCTATTTTTCAGACTGAGTTAGTCTTGATATTGTTAGACAGATTGTAGTAGATGCTCATGACTAGTGACACCCCGATGTCGGACTTTTCTTTCCGCACTTTTATTTTGATTTGAACTCATTTACGAAGGTTTTTATGTTAAATGACATTGAAATTATCTTTGAAATGGAAATATCGGTTTGTTTTGGAAATGAGTCGGCTTGCCTAGTTCCACGATAGGCGCCATCACGACAGGGGTTAGTTGGGGTCGTGATAGATTGGTATTAGAGCCTAGGTTACATAGGTCTCACGAGTCATGAGTGGGTTTAGTAGAGTCTTGAGGATCCGTACGGAGATGTCTGTACTTATCTTCGAGAGGCTACAGAATCCTTAGGAAAATTTCTCTTTCTTGTATTCTATTGTGCAAAATTGATTCAGCTTGAAACATAACTCTTTGAATTCCTTCCACGCATTCGTATGCGCGCATGAGCGCTCGATTTCAGTTGTGCATCGCCGGTTTGTGATTCTATGAACGAGGTTCGAGATGTGTATTATGTGTTTTGGTGATGGGCTAGTCTAGAGGACTTGAGGCCAGGTTTAAACCGTAGTTTTAGCTCGGTAGCTTCAGTTGTAACCTGTACTTTGGATTCATATGTTCGGTAATGCCCCTACGAGTGGAATTCGTGGCTAGATGAGCGGTGAAATGGTTTTGTGATGAGTATGATGTAACTGCGGGATGTGTTAAGACGAATTGAATGTGACGAGAAGTGTTTCCTTGAAATGTAAAGGAAGGCCATTGGGCGCTTGATTTTCATTTTGATGTGACGTACGGTCTCAAGTGTGAATGTTTTGAAGGATCTTTCACGTTGTTAAATTTTGGGGCAAATTAAATTCTCATGTCTTGTCAAAGAGTTTGGACTCAAGAAGAGTAAGTGATTGTGTAGTAACTATGGTTGCGAATGGGTAGTTTTGATGTTGATGGCTCGAGAAAGATGATCTTCGAAGAGACTTAGAGTCGGTAACTTTTTATTTGTTCAGGTGCGACAGAGATACATTTCAATTTGATGCTGCAGTTGGGTAGCTAAGTATGAGGAAATACATGACGAGAAGTGTTTCGCGGTGGTTGAATTACTAGCAGGTCAAGTAGGAGAAGTAGAGGTTGAGAAGTTTCTTAAAGGAGATGATTTAACCGAAGTAAAAGTTGCAGATTAGCATATGAATTCACTAGTAGGGTAGTCGCGTGCCTTGAGAAAGTGTAGAATGGTTTGGAATCGTGTTAGTATGTGAATCGGCCTGCAGACTCTATTTGGAGTGATGGTTAGTGTACAAAGGAAAATTGAATATGGTAGAAAGGAGTGTGTTTGAAATGAATGGAGGCGTGAAGATCTGATTATCGTGTCAGGTGCAATATGACTTGAGTTCGGAAGGTATTGTTGACGTACAGTTGATGTCAATAGGTAAAGTGCAAACTTATACAAATGGTGGGTGAGCATGAACTCAGGAGAATTTACGGATTTAATGGTAATTGCACTCAGTGCAGTGTCATTGAAAGATGTCGGTAGGGGATTCCACATGTGGGTTATCTCCTGTATGCAGCTAGCGGTGACGTGATGTTGATGAAGCTTTTGCGAGGAATATTACTTGCTACCCGGTAGGAGGTCGCGTGTGTGATTTTGGCTGGAGATTCAGAATGTTCATGAAAAGCTTAATAAAAGACTTCGAGAAGTCTAGCAAGTTAACGGTGCGAGACCTTGGTAATTGTGAAGGAGAAATCCTTACGGGTTTTAATTTTATATAATTACAGCTTAAGGCTAAGTGGGGGAGTTTGCTATCGATGAGTTGATTGCACGGTTATGGGTCGTATTAGTTTCAATTCGGGGTATACCGGTGAATCAGTTATGACTTGCAGAGGTCGAGATCGAGGATGACTCGGATGAAGGAATTTCTGGACACAAGTTGTATTACACTCTATGGTTATAGGTGGACCATAAAATAATTGAGTGGTTATTCACAGAGAATGTAGTGTACATAGAGCGAGAATTTTCTCGATTGCGTAGGAGTGTGGGTTACTTTTTATTCCCTTGGGTGTTGGTGTGCTAATGGGGCACAAGTCGTTTCGGTCCGTTTGGTTGGTTAATTCGAGATTTGAGTAGAGTGGATGACTCTCGAGAATGGTTCCAATGGATTCAAGATTTATAAATATGGCTAGAAAACTAGGAGTTGCATTAAACGGTGTTAAGACTCGTGGCATCTTATATCATTGTGAATTATGCATTTCAGTATCAAGAAGGTTAAGGAAACAGTTTTAGGTTCACATAAAGTCTCTTCGGAGTAAGCATTTTTGGTTGTGGAACCCTTGGAATACATAAAAAGGGAATTCGGCGGCTTATAAGCCTTAGAGCGGCGTGATTCTATGCTAGAGTTCGTGGGGTAAGTTTTAGTTAAGGATAGTAGTGTTCTAATAAGGAAAAAAAATATCAATTTGAAGGCAATTTAGAAAGAACTTGGATAAATAGGACAACTTGGTAGTAGGTTGGGTTAGCACAGTAATGGGTATGATCAGTTCTTTGGGTACTTATAATGTGGCTAGTATCTACAGGTGTTTCGTGGCAATGCTCTCGGATTTGGCAACCTGTGTGGCTTGGTGGAGTTAGAGGAATTCAGTTCAGATAGCTTGGTTATGTGCAAATTGATTTCAAAGTGTTCATGATGGGTTTTACCATGGTTTGAACTAGATATTTTCTACCGATATACGGAATGTGTTGTGTGTTATGATTTCCTCCTAGAAAGAAACAAGAAAGAGGTTTCTGACTAATAAGGTATGTAATTTGCTAGTGACTCAGAGTTGATAATGGAATTCTTATGCTTGTCACATGATGGCATATTAGATGTGGTGTGTTGTGCGAGAATAAGATTTACATGTACAAGGTCACAATTCAGTTTTGAAGGGAAGGACATAAATTCTTAGGCAACATGGACGGGTTCAGATGACTAGGTAAATGATATTGCTATTTGGTATGGCTTGATAAGAGTGTACATTTCAAAAGGGGCAGTGTGTTTTGATTTATGGGTACTTCGCTGGTATTGCGACACTCTCCTGGTTGATCAACTATTGATAATCAAATTTTTGCCAGGTGGCACGGAAGAATTTTTAAAGTATTTCTCGTGGGATGACTGTGTATGAGAGAGGTGTTAGGAATTCGGGCGTTATAGGTGGAATCAAATATGGTGATTCATGTGTTCTATGGAATTGGAGATTGGGAGTTCTTAGGAGCAGATTGTTTCATGGTTGTGGACTGTGGAGTTGTGGCCGGAGCTAGCCAAATGATAGAAGGTGTTATGATTCCGTCATTGTGGACTTTCAGAGGTTGTTTATCTATTGGTGGCTGACCATAGTTGATTTGGGGCCAATTGGTAGTCCCAATTAGGATGTGTATTCTACACCGAGCTGGATTGATTGGCTCCATACTACTATTGTTGAAGGATGTGCCATTCGGTTGATATGAAGCTTATTCATGTTCTAAAATGATCTGTGAGTTACTCTTCTATGCTACGAGGAGTTGTGATTCGTTGGTTATATGCACATATGGTGCGGTTCTATTGTGGCCTTATAGCAGAATATGAGCGAGAATAGTATTGGATATTGCTTGGTTGATGACATATTGGTTATGTTCTTTCGGACTTTATGTGGCATGGTGTCGTTTGCTTCTCTGTGGTTATGGTAATTCACTTTGGGTACTTGATGTCGAATTGCGCATGGTTATTGATTTTAGCAGGGTGGCTAGAGGTGTTTCATATGGAGTGTATTTGGATAGGGTCGCATATTGCATCAGAGTTATGTGGAAATATGATCCCTTATGTAAGATTCATGTATTATGGTTCTGCGGTGTGTGATGGATTCTTAGCATTGCGTCGGGGTGATACTCGTCGAGCTTGCGTAACGGTTCTCCTGTTTGGGTCATTGTTATAATTGGTTACATTTGGAATATTGCTATCTAGTGCACGGATTGCACGGGTTGTGGCTTTAGATTGTATTGATGTGTCATGTCACTGGAGTGGTCGTGTTGGATGAGACGAGGTCATTGGGCCTAGAATGGATGCTATTAGATTTGATTGTGGAATAATTGGGAGGATAATATCGGAAGTCGACTTTGAAATTGGCTATAGTTCTTGTAGAAGGAACGGGAGCTCCATGACCTATTGGTCTAATGAATGGTTATGCATTCGGTATGTTTCTTTCATCCTTGGCAGTGTACGAAAGGTTTTAGAATGAGGTTTTGTCTGATATGAGGTTTATTACTAGCACTGGGATGATTTGAGTCGATACTATGATTTGAAATCATTGCTTCGAGCATTCGAGCTATGCGATATTTGAATTTGAGTATTTGAGTTATGGTTACGGCTTTTGGTACAGTTTGTTCAGACTTATACGGTATGTAGATGCGAACTTCTAATCTTATAAGAAATTTTTGATGTCGGACCTGTATGGGATAAGGTGACGTGGAATCACTCCCGGGTATGTTCATGGGAAAGTTACTTAGCTATTTCTTGGCTTTTGGGACAACTTTCGGCACGTTCGAGGACGAACGTATGTTTAAGTAGGGGAGGATGTAACGACTCGGCCGGTCGTTTCGGAAGTTATAGCCTCGTTTCCCCCATTTCTGTTTCCTATATGCTCTTAAGCTATATTATGATATACCGAATTAGTTGGTTCGGGCCCGGAATGGTTTCGGAGTGAAATGAGATACTTAGTCTTTTATTTAGAACCTTAAGTTGAAAACGTCAATCGGATGTTGACCTATGTGTAAACGATCTCGGATTTGAATTAGGATGGTTTCGTAAGCTCCGTTAGGTAATTTTGGACTTAGGAGCGCGTCCGGAATGTGATTTGGAGGTCCGTGGTAGAATTAGGCTTGAATTGGCGAAATTGGAAATTTGGCGATTTCGGTCGGCAGTGGAAAATTTGATATCGGGGTCGGAATGGAATTCCGGAAGTTGGAGTAGGTTCGTAGTGTCATTTGTGATGTGTTTACAAAATTTGAGGTCATTCGGACGTGGTTTAGTTGGTTTCGGCATCGATTGCAGAATTTGGAAATTTAGAAGTTCTTAGGCTTGAATCCGAGGGTAATTTGGTGTTTGGATGTTGTTTTGAGTGATTCGAAGGTTCGACTAAGTTTGTATGTTGATATATGACTTGTTGGTATTTTTGGTTGAGGTCCCGAGGGCCTCAGGTGATTCCGGATGGTTTGCGGATTTGTCACAGTTGGAAAATGCAGCTGAAGCTATTGCTACTGCTATTTTTGCACCTGCGGAAGAAAGAATCGCAGGTGCGAGGCCGCTGGTGCGCGTGGGGAGTTTGCAGGTGCGGGCAATGCTGGGCTAGGAAGGTTGCGTAGGTGCAAGTTGGAGGTCGCATCTGCGATCCCGCAGGTGCGAAACCTAGGGCACAGATGCGGAAAGGGAGATGCTGGGTAGGCTTCGCAAAAGCGGAGGAAACGCGCAGGTGCGCTTTCGCAGGCGCGAGAATTTGCTGCGCAGATGCGAAAATGTGAGGCCAAGGCTTGAGCGCAGGTGCGGAAGCTGGAGAATTAAGTGGAGTTCGTGGATGCGGTGCCTTGACCACAGGTGCAGTCCCGCAGGCGCGGAAAAAGAGCCCGCAGGTGCGAAAAACCTGGGCAGAAACCATAAATAGAACCCTTCGCGAATATTGGTTCATATCCACCATTTTCAAGTCGGTTTGTGGAGCTTTTGGAGTGATTTTTGAAGGTTGATTCAAGGGTTATCATTGAGGTAAGTTTCTTGAGCCCTAATACTTGTATATATGGTAATTTTCCGTTGTTTAGTCATTGTAATTAGTGAAAATGAGGGGTTAGGGCTTGGAAATTTTGGAGAGTAATTTAAGGATTTGAAGGACCAAACGATGTCAGATTTTGATGAATTTGGTATGACTAGACTCGTGAATGAGTGGGCTTTTGGGTTTTGTGACTTTTGTCAGATTTCGAGACATGGGCCCGGGGGCCGGGTTTGAGCCAATTTCGGGTTTGGTCTAATTTGATAGTTTTTCTTATGGAATTCATTCCATTAGTGTATATTGATGGTATTGTACTGATTGCAAATAGATTTGGAGTATTTAGAGGCCGAGTCCAGAGGCAAGAGCATTGCGGGGTAGAGATTTGATTGGTTTGAGGTAAGTAACGATTGTAAATCTAGTCCTGAGGGTACGAAACCCCGAATTTTGTATCATTCTACTATTTTTAGTGACGCACATGCTTGGTGACGGGCATGTGGGCATGCACTGTTGGGGATTGTGACTTGGTCCGTCCTATAGCAACTGTAAAGTTGCATACTTTGTTGAAACTATATGATACTTATATGTTTTAGAAAGAATTTTTGTAAATTGGGTTGAATGCCATGTTTGGGCCTTGCGCCAGTGCTGTTTGGACCCTTAGGGGCTTTTTTCTTACTATCCTCTCATTGTTTTCGATTGAAAATCTATACTCAGTTATGTTTATACTTGTTTACCACATAACTCAGTTTTATGACTCTATTTTGATGCATATAAATGTGTTGGGCCGAATGCCCTGTTTTACTGAAATGCCCGAGTGTCTTGAGAGGTTTATGACTGAGTGAGGCCGAGGGCCTGATTTGTGAGGATATTTATGGGATCGGGCTACACGCCGCAACATGTTGATATCGACCGAGGGTCTGATTATGAGGATGAGTGTGGATCGGGGCTGCCCGCCCGCATCATACTTTATTATTATAGCACGTGAGTTGTCCGTACAACACGTGATTTGTCCGTGCAGATTATAGCGCTTGGGCTGAATGAGCCCCTCCAGAGTTTGTACACACCCCCAGTGAGCGCAAGTACCTACTGAGTGCGAGTGCTGAGTGACTGGGAGGCATGGGTGATTTTGAGGTATGCCCAAGTGGCAAGAGTGATTGTGAGGTATGCCCGAGTGGCACGCGTGACTGTGAGGTTTGCCCGAGGGACTGTATATGAGTGATGTTTGCCCGAGGGGCTATTTATGATTTTATCATTTTTGCTCACCTTTGCATTTTTCCTCTGTTTGAAAACTGTTGAAAAATATCTTTATATAATTTTTACTGGAAATGGGTTAAACGAGATGTTTTGATTCAAATCCTGATTTTAAAAGCATGTGGTATTTTAATGAGATTTCCTGATATGAACGCTATGTGCTTTATTGCTCGTCACTACTGCTCAGTCTTTATTTATTGTTGTTACTTACTGAGTTGGCGTACTCACGTTACTCCCTGCACCTTGTTTGTAGATTCAGGTGTAGCTGGACACTGTAGCGGTTATTGATTGTTCTGGTTGCAGATTTTCTTGGAGATAGCAAGGTAGCTGTTTGGCGATCGCAACTCCTGCTCTTCTCTCTCTTATCTTCCTTTAGTTGTATTTAGCTATTTTTCAGACTGAGTTAGTTTTGATTTGAACTCATTTACGATGGTTTTTATGTTAAATGACATTGAAATTATCTTTAAAATGGAAATATTAATTTGTTTTGGAAATGAGTCGGCTTACCTAGTTCCACGATAGGAGCCATCACGACACATGTTAATTAGGGTCGTGACATATGTGAGAGTATATGGATCGGGTTGCACGCCGTAACGAGCCTTATGGCTACTTATATGATTGGGTCGGGCTGCACGCCGCAACAATATAGTGCTGGGGCTGAAAGGAGCCCCTCCGGAGTTTGCACACCCCAAGTGAGTGCATGTACCTATTGAGTGTGAGTGTTGAGGGTTGAGAGCCGAGTGATTGAGTTGCTGTGACGAGTTGAGTGACTGTTGCCCTGAAAGGCGGTACTTGTTTTTCATTTGTTGATGCACTTAGTTGCTATTTGTCATTGTTGTGAAATTTTTAAAAGATTCTATATCCGGATTACCTGCACTTTAACTGTATAAAACTGATTTGACTTAAACTGCCGGATTTGAAAGCATGTCTATTTTGTTTGCTGGAATTATTGAAAATGAACTGTATTAGTATAGCTCGTCACTACCTTTTCAGTTACTTATTTATTTTTGTTACTTAATGAGTTGTATTCATATGTATTCAAAATATATCTGCAGTATGTATTCAGCAGTTTACTAAAAAATATTTTTACTTTACTGTACTAAAAACATTCATCACGCAAGAATCCAATACACCAATAAATCAATATGTATTATTCAAAGTGAAGAAATCTATGACACATTGTTATTGCACTAATTCAAATCAGAACATGAACTAATTCCTACGTGAAGCATTTCTCCAAGTACGCTTATTATGTCCTCCCGCCCACATATACTACACGAATATTGATTTTTCTTCTGCAACAATTCACTGAACGGCTTATCGCGCTTCTTCTTTGGCCTTCCAGGAGGTCTTTTCCATTTGGGTGGTAAGACAACTTCCTCTGATATATGTGCTGGTATATTTTATTCATTTCGGTCAGGCAGCGGATACACGGGCACCTCGTATGTCATTACAACAGACTTTGGTTTGTAATAGTCCGAGCAATAATCTTCTAGCATTAGAAACTTGCGCTTCAAGACCGACCAAGCATGTGGGCATGATAATTCGTCAACTTGGAACAGCCCACAACTGCACTCTTTCTCTAGGAGGCAAACAATGTAATGCCTTCCTTCATCGTTCACCATATGCAAGTATTCAGTCGATGATATAACCTACATTAAACATAGAACTATAAGTTTTGAACATTTTTAAAAAGTCATATATATCTCAAAGAATAGACGTATTAAATACAGTATAGATGTATACAATAATTTTTTTTTTAAAAATATCCAGCATTAAACTTTTATTTAACTTTGAGAAATCTAAATAAAATATATATTTGTATGAAATACAAACATATATGTATGTATGAAATACAATGACATCCAATGATATACAATGAAATATATTGAATACAGTGGAATATAGTCTATGTTTAGGCTGATAGACTATTAAATATGAATACATTTAACTGAGGAATACAGTGATATACATTAATATATAGTTTATCTGCTAGGAAATGCATCTGATTAGAAACAAAACCATTGAATTCAACAAATGAAATGCAAATGTATAAACAAGTAATGTATACGTATAATGACCGGTTTTTAAAACCATTTCATAAAATAGAAAACATGCACAAGTGCTATAATACAATGAGCATGCAGTATGTGAATAGTAGAAATTGTATCAGAAATAAATACATGTTATACCAGGGCTAAATACATGATACGAGGACTTAAAGCAAAAAGAAAAAACTTACAGTCATATGTGTAGACATTGCCTCATTCAAAGTAAGCATCTCCTGGTATTTGTTTCCAAGCGTTGTGTACGTGTGTGAAGCTTATTTCCGATTGCTATAATTCCAACGTCCAAACATCTTCCTAACTTTTTCGATGAAGTCGTATATTGGCAATTCTCTTGCTGATACAAGTGCGACATTGATTGATTCAGCAATATTTGACATTATGGTCCACCCCCAATTAACATGTGCATACAACCTAGCCCACTTTTCGTATCCAGCTAATTCCAAGTATTCTTTCACCCGAATATCTACCTTCTCCACCTTTTCCATTAGACTATCAAATTCATCCTGAGTGTATGTTATTTCCATCGAGAAGTATATCTCGCTCAACTTTGAATGACTTGTTTTGAATTTCTTATATACGTTGTTCCATAGATGCCATATACAAGCAAAATGGGGTACCGTAGGATACACTCTCGATACATATTTGATGATACTCTAATTCCTATCTGAAACGATGCACATATTTTCCCTCTCACCATATGCTTCCTTGAATTTCTCAAAGAACCACGACCAAGCAACATCGTTCTTTGAATCAACAATACTATATGCTAGTGGCATTATATGAACTATAAATACAATTGCATACATATTAAAAAAATATCATTCAATCTGTATTAGGCAGTAAACTTAACAAATTTTATTATAATCCATATATATATTGCTTTTAACATATTTACTTGCACCATACAACGTGCTGGCCGAAACGAATATCCCTGTGTATGCCGATTCTACGTGGATGCCATCCACAACCACAATGGTTCTACAATGATCGAACCCCTTTATAAAAGTTGTAACGACTCGGCCGGTCGTTTCGAGTGTATTAGCCCCGATCCCCCTATTTTCTACTTTTCCCATGTCTGTTTCTGCTTATGTGACTTGCCGGGAGGTCTTGTTTTTGGTTTCAGAGTGTTTTGGGAAACTTAGTCCCTAAAACAGAAGCTTAAGTCTTATGAGTTGACCATAGTCAGAATTGTGTGAAGAAGACTCCGGAATGGACTTTTGTCGGTCCCGTTAGCTCCGCTGGGTGATTTTGGACTTTGGAGAGTGTCCGGAATGTGATTTGGAGGTCCGTAGTAGAATTAGGCTTGAATTGGCAAAAGTTAAAATTTTGGCAAATTTGGCCGGCAATGAATAATTTGATATTGGGATCGGATTTGATTTTCGGGAATTGGAGTAGGTTCGTGGTGTCATTTAGGACTTGTGTGCAAAATTTGAGGTCAATCTCATGTGGTTTTATTTGTTTCGGCGTCGTTTGTAAAATTTGGAAGTTTAGAAGTTCTTTAGGCTTGAATCCGAGTGTAATTTGTGTTTTGATGTTGTTTTGGGTGATTAGAAGATTCGACTAAGTTCGTATTGGGTTATATGACTTGTTGGCATGTTTTGGTTGAGGTCTCGGGGGCCTCGGGTGGAATTTGGGAGGTTTCGAACTTGGTTTTGGATTTGAAAGGGCAGCTGAAGTGCTGCTGCTACTGGTGTAACCACACCTACAGAGTGGGCACCGCAGGTGCGAGGCTGCAGAAGTGGGGATGGAGCCCGTAGAAGTGGCCAAGGATGAGTTGAGCAGAGGTCGCAGATGCAAAGATTTTTCCATACATGTGATGGCCGCAGAAGTGGGTAGGTGGGCGCAAGAGCGAGATCGAGCCGTAGGTGCGATGGGTTTCCCGCACTTGCGATAGGCGCAGATGCCGTCTTGTAGCCGCATGAGTGAAATTTGGGATTTTAAGTGGAATCCGCACCTGCGATGGATTTTTCGCAGGTGCAGCGTCGCAGATGCGACAGTGGGTCCGCATATGCGAAAAGTTTGGGTAGAAGGTTTAAAAGCAAGGGTTCGCAATTTTAGTCTTATTTCACCATTTGAGACTTAGACATAGGCGATTTTAAAGAAGATTATCGAGGGGATTATTGAGGTAAGCTTCTTGTACTCGTTTTTATCATAAATCTTGATTTCCTACTGATTTTCACACCTAATTAGCGAGAGCTTGAAGTAAAATTTGGGGGTTTAGGGCTTGAGAATTGGAGAGTGAATTTTGAGGATTTGGAGGACCAAATGATGTCGGATTTTGATGAATTTAGTATGGTTAAACTCGTGAGTAAATGTGCTTTCGGGTTTTATGACTTTTATCGGATTTCGAGATGTGGGCCCCGGGTTGAGCCGATTTCGGATTTGGGTTATAATTTAGTAGTTTTCTTGTGGAATTGATCCCTTTAGCCTATATTGATTATGTCGTACTGTTTGTGGCTAGATTCGGGACATTTGGAGATTGATTCGAGGGGCAAAGGCATTGCAGAGTAGGATTTTGTGCGGTTTGAGGTAAGTAACAGTTTTAAATCTAGTCCTCAGGGTATGAAACCCCAAATTTTTGGTATGGTGTGATTATTTTGGAGGTGACACACATTCTAGGTGACAAGCGTGTGGGCATGCACCGTGGGGGATTGTGACTTGGTCCGTCCTATGAGACTGTAAAGTCGAATAGCTTATTGTTAAACCTGTTCACTTTGTCTTCTAGAAATTTGACTGTCATTCATGTTAGAAACCATGCTTAAGCCATATGATATCACTGTTGGGACCCTCAGCGGTCAGGTTCTTGTTGAATTAGCCGCTATTTGTTGTCTTGTACTTAGTCACAATTTGACTTGCGTGTCATATCTCCATTTGTTCTTGTTGATACTTGATATTATCTCTTTTGGCTGATTTGTATGATTTATGGAAGCCCGAGAGGGCTGGAGAAGTTAGTGACTGAGATAGGGCCCAAGTGCCGAGTTGTGATCTTTGTGAGAGTATATGGATCGCCGCAACGAGCCTTATGGGTACTTATATGATTGGGTCGGGCTGCACGCCGCAACGATATAGCGCTTGGGCTAAAAGGAACCCCTCCGGAGTTTGCACACCCCTAGTGAGCGCATGTACCTATTGAGTGTGAGTACTGAGGGCTGAGAGCCGAGTGATTGAGCTGCTGTGACGAGTTGAGTGACTGTTGCCTTGAAAGGCGGTACTTGTTTTTCATTTGTTGATGCACTTAGTTGATATTTGTCATTGTTGTAAAATTTCTGAAAGATTCTATATCCGGATTACCTGCACTTTAACTGTATAAATCTGATTTGACTTAAACTGCCGGATTTGAAAGCATGTCTATTTTCTTTTGCTGGAATTATTAAAAATGAACTCTATTTGTATAGCTTGTCACTACCTTCTCAGTTCCTTATTTATTTTTGTTACTTACTGAGTTGGTTGTACTCACGCTACACCCTGCACTTCGTGTGCAGATCCAAGTGTTCCCGGCCGTAGCGGGTGTTGATATTTGAGCAGCTGATTCCAGAGACTATCGAGGTAGCTGCATAATATTCGCTGGCCTTGGCTCTCCTTCATTATCTTATTCGCATTTCAGTTCTTATTCCTTAGATGTTGTATTAGACTGCTCCCAGTATAGATGCTCATGTACTCCGTGACAACCCGATGTCGGGCTATTTTTCCTCACTTATGCTATTGGGTTTTACCCTTTTTTGTAGAAAACTCCGATCTTTTTAAATGTCTTAATTCATTTCTATTAAATGTTGAAAGTGTTTTGGAAATGTCGGTTTGCCTAGTATCACGATAGGCACTATCACGACGAGTTAGGTTTTGGGTCGTGACAAAAGCATACAAAGATATATACACATACATAGAACTCAATTTTTGGTGATTTTACCATTCTAATATGCGAACCATGATATGTCATATCCATTGTATACAAGTACCCTGGTAATTTATTGTATGAATCATCTGGTTCACCTCTAAAAAAATTCATTGCCTTTTCTTTAGCCCGCCACGCCAACATGTAACTAACATCTACACCAAAATCTGATTTCACATCATCAATTATATCATTTGGGGTGTATTTCCTCTTATGATTAGTAAGCTTGGACCTAATCATACCACCAATAAGGCTACTACTTGCTTGACGTTGCTCATACACCTTATCCTTCAACGGACATGTATGTTTATCATTAAACTCTCTCAATTTGAACATTTGTGATTTGTTAATGCTATAAACCTTAAATCTCCATTCACAATCCTCTCTCATACATAATAATGTATAGCTGCAAATACATTTACGTAATACATACGATCATTATACATGATTACAGAATACACTCATATACATGTGAATACAATGTTACATATGTATACATTATTACAAAATATACTTATATATATGTAAATACAATATTACATATGTATACATCCTATAATTGTTTCAGGAAACTCAAGTACATAAACACTAATACAAGAGAAATAGAACAAAAAAAACAATATATTATGTTGTATTTTTAAAAATTCTGCCATGAATATATTATACAAAAATTCAGAATACATAACCATACAATTGAATATAACATGCTATTCAACAAGTTGTAATTAAGAACACTCAAACCTGATAGCATTAGACCTATCAACCCGGGATTGAAACCTTTCAGCAATTGAATAATGCTCCATCACCACTTTCAATGTAGCCTTATCCTTATATACTTGTCCAGCCATAACCTCTCTTTGATTAGCTTTTGAAATAATCAAATCCCTTTCCAGTTCGAACACCTCAATTGGTTCACCTGAATTGACCACTCAAGAGCAAGTGTATCAATTGTATCAAATTTACACCTTTGATTTGCTTCGTCTATTTGCACTATGTTGCCTTGAATTAAACTACCTCCAGCTACAATTTCTTTGTCCATTGTTGTTATACACAAAGGATACATCCCGAATTCCCTGTTCTCTTTTTTCAACTCTACATACACCCTGTAACCCATATCGTTGTGTATTTCCATTGGCGTGCAATTTCCTTCCACTTTGTATGACTTTGAGCTCAAATCTATGGCAAGTTGCTTCGAAATTGAAGCAACCAAATCATTGTACGGCGCATACTCCTTTATCAGTATCCCCTCAATCGAATAATCAACGTATTTATTCTCACTTTTCCAATAACCAGAATGACGTAGTAGCACGGTTAAACTTGCCATATGTAAAATCGAATTATACCGACTTCTGTATATAGTTGTATGAATTTCGAACAATATCAGTGTGCCAGAACTTCCACGAACGATACCAACAAAGAAATGAGGAAGTGAATCTCTAAAGATTGCTCTGTTTTAGGGTATTTTTCGACTGAGAATCTTTTCTATAACTGAAAATACAAATTTTGCGTGTTATAATTGAGTTTGTTGAGTTATATTAAGAGTCTATCGCGTTAATTGATTCACTTACCGTTTTTAAACAGCTAAAAGGACCCTTTTTTTTTGCAGATTTACGTTACTGCATTCACGAATACAGCTCGCGAATACATACGAATACATTCTCTGTTTAACTGGACTCCCCTATTTTCAGCCGAGTTTTGCTACATGAATACAGTAGCTTAAATACATCGAACACACTCTATAACAAGTGAAAACATAGCTATAGAAAGTAATTTAGTAAATGGTAGCTATAACAAGCTAATGTTTAGTGGTTTGTGAAAATTTCTCTAGGAAAAATGATTATAACATCATATCCATGAAGTAAAAGAAACTATGGGATTGACTCACCCTTAGTAATCAAATATATCCAAACAGACCCTAAATATTATTCCATTACTTGAATTAAACAAGACCTAATACAGATAGATGCAAGAAATTAAGACTCAAATTTGGGAAATGGCTGAAGGGCATTATTTGTTTGGTTGAACAATATATATATTTCTTGATTTCCCTTTCAGGCAAGGACTAATCTGTTGCCTGATTAATGTACTTATCAATTTGCAGTTTACTACAAGGAATGGCTAACTGAAGGGGCTGACATTCCGTTATTTCCTTGCCGCTGTTCAATTCTTGCTGCTGTTCTTCCCAGAGGCGGACCTATGCAATACAGAGAGGGGTCAGTGGTACACGTAAAACTCGGCAAAAATTTTATATATACATATATATATCTTTAGAAAATAGTGATATATTAGTAATGAACACCCTATATACAAAAACCGATTTTTGTTGAATCCCAAAAACCTATGCCATACAAAGAGGGGTCACCAGTACATACCTGTAAAGTTCGGCAAATATTCCATGTATATACGTATATATGTCTTTAGAAAATAAGGATATATTAGTAGTTGATTCTGTTTCTCTCAGCTCGAAGTTCTTCCACAGGGAGGCAAAAGAAATCAGCATCAGCGTGCATGGGCCAACCTAACCTGAAGCAGTTCACTGACCTACAGTTTTTGAGTAAAGTTAGAAATGTGCAAAATATTGATTAACTGAACCAGAAAAAACAAACAGAAAACGGAAAGGTTGACAACCAAAAGTATTCATTTAAATCGTGATAGTTCCTCCTCTGGGAATGCTTTGCTTTTCCTCTTCCGCTCCTAGCAGCTTCCTGAAAATAACAGAAAAGGGTGTAAAATTGATTTTTCCCTCAAGTTCTAAAGAAAGGTAAAAATACCACAACTGATCTTTTTTTAATACATAGATTGGAGAGGAACAGATAGCTCTGAAATGCATGTAATACCCGTGCAATCACTTCATCAATAGGAGTAACAACTTTTCTCAAGAAAGCCTCCTCTTCCCCGCCGTAAGCTAGCACCGGCTTAATATTTTCACCGGTAATGGGACTAACATTGCCAGCTAGCATGCCATAGAGCTCAAATGCCATCTACACGAGAAACTAATGTGTGAGATCCAAATGTTTTAACGTAACAAGAAATATCCGAAGCATAGTATAAAAGGCAAATTGTAAAGAAAATATAAATATTTGACCACAGCAGCTGAGAAGCTGACGATAAAAGCAAACATATGGTGTCAATTAAAATGGAATGTACCATGGTAATCTTATTTTATTTAAGAAAATTACTCTTTTCTGAAAATACTTTCAACTGTTAACCAAAAAAAGTATTCATGACAAAGAACAATGCGATAAAAGATATTGCCATGAAACTACAAGCGTACATCTATGCTATCATCCATAAAATCCAGCAACAAAGAATTCCCATTAATTACATCAATGTTGACTTTTGAACTTTTCTTCGTGATAAATGCAGAAAGTAACAAAAACAAATGTGTTCTTCAAAACATTGACTCAGACTTCAAGAAACATTTAAAACCTATCCACTAAATTCGTAAAATATGAACACTTTAAAAGCTTACATGATGGTAAATATAGCATAGGCATTCAGGCATGAGTCTTAAATTTGCAGCTTCCCCCCATATGAGAAGATGTAATCCCATGTATAATAATTTACGCTGCTGTACTTCCTGTGGTATGGTTGGCAACCTGGAAATTTTGACAATGAAGAAAAGATCAGCATATACAAACGAAAGATGAGCTTAATTTGCCAAGTAATCGGCTCATTTCTACAGACGAACACATCTACAAAAGATGCTAAAGGAGCTACAGGTACACGTTATCCTGTTCTGAAGGACAAAGCATCAAAGCTGCAGACTCTTTGTAATATCTACTTCGACAGATAACAATCAATAAAAGATCTTGGATGAAAGTTTGAGGTATATTAGCTGTTTTTCTAAACTGCTTTTCCTGTCCAAAATAATGAACGAGGAAAAAAACTATGGACAACACATTATTGTTCTTTTGAGGATTTCCATGTTCTTTTGAGCATGGAATTAACTGCATTGTTAAATGTCTTGTCAATCCTTATACTAGCATTAACCGCAGCAATCAATTATTGTTCTTTTGAGGGCCAAAATAACATCAGGAAAGCAAAGGCTCTAAAAAACCAAATGAGGATACTGGTCTTGTTGAGAAGATACATCAACAAAAGCTCAAAAGATGGAAAATAGTACAAAAAGTTCAAAATTTGCTAAGCATGGCGCTATGGGACTTAAGAAACTGTGAGCAAGGAGACAACTACACCGCAGGCATCAACTTTCAATGTATTTATTTATTTTCAATATAAGGAAGACGGGGTTTTTTTCTTTTCTCAAGCACATACATACTTCTTCAGCAAAACTAGAATCAGGTGTCACAAAGAACATATGTTGCAAAATAAGTACTCCATATAAGAAGTGGAATAACTCTGAGCTTTAGTAAAACTTGCTATCACATTAAACAGCAACCTAGAAAAAATTGCTCCTTGAGCTTTAGTGAGAGTAGTAACTCAAAAATATATTATGTTTTTAACAGTCTCAAAGTCCTCACTGAGAGTTACTTTGCTAAACATCTAGTAGTCTCTAACTGTCAACACGCGAGCAGATTCTAACAACACAATCAAATTCAAGAATCCAATTAAAGATAGAAAAATGGTATTCTTTCTTGGCCAAGTATGGCAATCCTTTCAACTAAAATTATATTTTAGCAGTTGAGGAAAATTTTTGATCACTCATCAATAACAGAAAGCAGTATCTTTTCCCAAACCTTTGGTTGCTGGTCAGGCTTTGGATACTGGCGTATGTGTACATTTGCAAGAAGCAAAAGGAGATGCTCCCTCTGATTTGCAACATTATCTTTCTGAGAAGCAATAGACAAAAGAAACGAGCTCATTAAAGCATATATTTCCATCCTGGCCGAGATAAACTTTCTAACCTCAAAAGATGTATGAAATAGCAAGTAAAAACAACAATGTGAAAGTCAAAAAGGAAACTGCTCTACCTGAAATCCAAACATAGCTTGAAGCCAATCAAGAATATCTTCATCTTTCTTCTTCTTGTAATCCTTGGGCCATGGAAGACCACTCGTATTTTGGAGAGCGTAAACAGCAGCTCGAATCTGTAAAGGAGGAAAAAAGAGTTGTTAAAGCAATAAGTGGAAAAGGAAAGGCAAAGGTAAAGAAATGCCTATAGCTGGAAATCCTGTTTGCGAATACAAACCTTTGGAAATCTCATAATTGCCTGATTAACACTATCAGGATCCAAAGGAAGATTATTATAGGGGACTAAAATCCGTGTCTTCTCAGCAACTTTATCATGAGCTTCCAAAATCAAAGTAATGGACTATCAATAATCCACCACATACAAAGAAAACAAAGTTATAAACAAGGAAAAGCAGTAGATTTATGGTTAAGTCAAAGCTGGAGGTTGTAAAGTCAGCAGAAACAGAAGGTTTAGCAATCATTTCTCCTTGAAAATTAATTTCATTCTCACCTCAAGATCGTCTCCTACTGCTTGCGTCAAAACCTCAAAGAGTACATTTTCAGTTTGGTATGCTTTAGTAAGTTGTGCACTGGAAATTTTTTAAGAAGATGAGATAAACAACTTTCAGTATAAACTAAAAGTGAGAAAGAGAGCACTATGAGAAGGCACAACAAATCTCTAACAAGGGTGCAAAAGACCCACCGGTCTGCTTTCTCAGCATCATTTTGAAAATCTTGAATGTACTGTTTGTAGTAAAGCTGGTAAAAGCTCTGCATTTCATGTGCATCGCTTTTGTTAACCCTTCCAATCAAGGTTAGATCATCTTCCTGAAAAGTAAATTTGTTACGCACTTACATGAATTACAAATGGGCACAAACATATCTTAGGTCTTCAATAAGAATTGATTAGTGATCACCCCAAAGCAGAAAGCAAGAAATAGCACTGGGAAAAGAAAGAACGAAAAGAAGTAATAGATAACCACTTACCGCTGTAGGAGGGACGTCTTAAATTGCCGTGCACCACATCCACTAGAAGTGGGATCTAACCGATGTGCTTTCTCAAAAGCATAAAACCGACCTACAACCAGAGTAATGATGTCTGAATGTTAGAATAGAGAACTAGAAAGGATGTTTGTATAGGATCATGTCCACGGCCAGAATTTGACAATAACAAGATGAATAAAATCAATCATAGTAAGGTCACAATTTCCAAATTTACTAGACTTGTTTTCCTCTTTAGTTATTAAGAATTTTGGAAACCTTTACCCAAACCAAATAATCTACCTACTGAAATATAACCACGTTCAATTATCTTAATTTTATTATAAATTACCTCACTTCATCGTATTTCAACTGTTACTTAAACGTTTTAGCTAACTCCAACATCTAGTAGTAATGCTGTTAAAAGGTGGTTGCCTAATTTGAAGGGAAGAGTAAAAGTAAAACCTTGATGCCCTCCTAGACTAATTTGAAGCTTGGTTAGTCCGCATACTAATAAGGTACGGTTGATGCTGCCCTGTCCCAAAACCCCCCCCCCCCCCCCCCCCCAAAAAAAAAAAAAAAAAAAAACAAATCTGCTAACTAAAGGCCAGAAAAATACCATTCTTATGGTATCATGAGTGACCCCTGCTTCAGGTACAAATCCTTAACATTAACATTCCAAAAGTGGGCATATTATTTGACTAACCAGTAGATGCCATCAGTTTGCCGCTAGCATTGTCTGGCTGAGAGTAAAACTCAAAAAAATCGTAGCAAACTCACTCAAACAACAATCTGAAGGAACACATGCCCATGAAGTTGAGTCTGTGAGTTCGATTTTTTGTAATCTTTGAGTTCTTAACTTTAAAGCATTATAACTAATCCAAAGAATGACTCTTTGTTAGTTGAATCTTTAACGGGATAAGAGAAATTTTAATCTGAGATAATATTCTTTTCCATCAAACTTATAATAAGAAATAAAGGGAGCACTAGAGCAGCTACCTGCTTCTCTCCCAGTTATCACGTTAACAAAATGACTTAGACTATTTTGATTACAAGTAAAGGTTCAACAATGAATAACTACAATGATGCTTAATCAGACAGCAACACCATAGTCAGATCCAAGCACACTTAGTCTCAGGAACTCACATAGATAGGCGACACGGGGGTTGCTAGGCTCAACTTCATTGGCAACACGAAGAATAGGAGCAATCTCCACCAGAGACGATGGAACCACTTCATTATCAATCATTGACTTCCCAATGTTCCCCATCGTCTGTGTCCGTGTTATCCGCCGCTGCAGCGACGGCTCAGGGCCCCCTCTTGACGCCATTATAATTAACTTTCACACCCTTATCTTCACTTAAAAGGTCTGAATCGGAATTCAATGCGCAATCACATTAGCATCAGGTAATAAAATTAAAAGCCTAAAAAGAACACAAACAAACAACTGAAACTACATCAAGTGATTTCACGGGCATTAAGTGAAAATGAGAACACTTAAGAAAACACAAGAACGTACAGAAAAATACAATACACAGACACCTTATACATACAAAAGTAAAAAACATTACTGCAAAAGAACACATCTTGCAAATCTATTAACATCCAAAAACACCAAAAAGAAACATAGTTTTATAATCAAAACACCCAAAAATGTACCCAAAAAAATAAAAAAGGCACCCAAAAACAGAAAAAGGTGAAAGAGAGAACAGTACATATACAGAGCAAGATGGGCACCTAGTATTCAGCATAGAAGCAGAAAACACCAGGATTAAGCAAAGTAAAGAAAACTGAAGAGAGCTACATTTACCTTTGTTTGTTATCTCAAAAATAATGATCAAGATTCTTAATTAATAAAAAAGATCAAAATTTTTACCAGCACATTAACATAAATCAACAAATACACAGAAAACAAATACACCAACATACAATAGGATTTAGCAACTAAAGCGCTGCACTTACCATTGTTTGTAGTGATCAAGATTTTAAATAAACTAATCAAAACAATAAATTTTGTATAAAGATTCAAAAGAGAGAACCAGAGGCGGACTCAAGATTTGAACATCACGGGGCACCATTATCCTTAACGTAAATATGAAAATAACATTAGTTGCAATAAAGTTTGGCGTGCAACTCTTTGAACACTTAGTGATTACGAGTTCGTGGCCGAAAGAATGTTCAAAAACATAAAAAACTTAAAATCATGACTAATAAAAGTCTGTAAGCAGTCCAAAAGGCCTCAATCGAAGTACCAGAGTGAACGAATACTTGCTACTTTGCCAAAGTAAACGTTGAAGGGAGAAGGTTTTAGTTGTCTTTATTTTTTCTAAATGAAATAATAATAAAAATTGATTAAAGATAAAGATTATTGACTAATGAAACTAGTTAATAATATATTTTATCTCCCTTTACTACTGTCTTTAGTATTTTGTGTAGAAGATACAAACAACTAATCGTGAAGAGAAGTTGAGTTTTGGAGCTTAGATGGAGAGATTTTAAAAAAAAAAAAAAAATTAAGTGAGTTCTATGTACTAGTACTAAATCGTTGAAGGGAGAAGGGTTTTAGTTGTCTTTAGTTTTTGTAAATGAAATAATAATAAAAATTGGTTAGAGATAATGAGTATTGACTAATGAAACTAGTTAATGAAATATTTTATCACCATTTCCTACTGTCTTTAATCATTATTTTTGTGTCTCTTTATTAACTTTTCAAAGTCTAGAAAGATGTATCTCCAATAGAATTTTTGAGTATTTTGTGTAGAAGATACAAAGAACTAATCGTGAAGAGAAGTTGAGTTTTGGAGCTTAGATGAAGAGATTTTAAAAGAAAAATATTAAACTAAGTGACTTCTATGTACTAGTACTAAATTAATGTTTGAATTAAAACATAAATAAACCGAGTTGATTACTAAATGTAGAGTATTAAACTGTCGTTTAATTAAAAGGGAAAAAAGAAAAAAACGGTTAAGTAATGCTAGTGTTGGTCTCGATCTTGGGGTTTGGCAGTGATAGAATGGAACAAAACAGCCTGCAGAACCAGTGCAATAAAGGGCATTTGTTGTTATGGGGCACAATTAAATTATTATAGGGGTCCTCGACGTATATACAGTAATATATACATAATTTTTCGCGAGCGTATAGGGTGCCAGTGACCCTCACCTATCCACATGGGTCCGCCACCGGAGAGAACAGTACATAGAAAGAGCAAGATGGGTATTTAGAGTTCAGCAAAATATGTTAACAAAAGGATTTAGCAAAGTAAAGAACTGCATTTTACCTTTGATTGTTAGTTCAAGAATGAGGAAAAGCAAAAGGTGGAAAGTTGAAGAGAATGAGCAAAACAAAAACTAGAGAGCGAGAGAGATATAGTGGAGTTTTTGGGGAGGCTGAAACTTAGCAAGAAAGAAAGCAAAAGTGTAAAAAATGGTGATGAGGGCGAACCAACGTTAAAGTAAATCAAAATATGGTTAGTGGGAGCCCTTTTTGCTTGATTAGCTTTGTTGTTTATGGGGTCTCTTAATGGAAGATAAAAAAGCTAAAAAGGCACTTCTTTTTCACAATTTCTTGTTTAAAAGAACTAAAATTCGAAGATTCCTTTATCAACTCCTTGCATGCATAACTCCATTTGATTTTTCAGAACTCGGATGTCAGTTTTATCTATATATTTTCTTATTCCACATATTATATCCAGAACACATAATTTTTTCCCATAACTTAAGGGTGGTTTGATACCACCAAACGAATTTTGCTTCACATAACGCGCAAATTATTTTTCTTATGCGACCGTAATGTTGTATCATTTTATGCTAAGATTAGTTATACCATACATTAATCAACCAAATGACCCTAAGTTACATGGAGTATCAAAAATCGTTACAAGAGCGCGCGCGCACACATATTTATATTGACTTTTTCTTCTCGTCTTTTTTGGGTTCTCTGAATTTCTAAAAGTGATTAAACTATTAATAGTCGATTTGCTGGCTGGAAACAATTCTAAAAAGTATAATTTTGAGAATTATTTTTCAACTGCATATATAAAAGAAAACTTGTTTACCTGAGCAGTTTGGACAATGAATTGTTGGAATTTGGGATTCATGTAAGTACTTTTTCTCAGGCCAGAAGCTACATGCCTTGCTATAGTCCTCACCGTAAGGCGACCATAAATATAAACTGGCATAATAATGAAAAGAAGAGCACAAGCAATTATAATAATATAAGACGAGTGCAAAAGCAGCAATGATTGTAAAATATTGCTGTTCATTTTTTTAGAGGTGAAAAGGCTTTGAACATACTAAACATAGGGCATAAAGCTTTTATTATCGGGATGTAAACGTCAGTGAAAACCTTTTTTTTTTTTTTTTTTTTGACTAAAAGCTATGTTACTTGGACTCTTCAAAAATACAGCCTAGTATATTCTTCGAGGATCCGGTACGGGGTGCGATGATATTTTTGAAGAGTCTAAACAACATAGACTAAAAGCAGTATCGTGACTCATTCTCACCCCTTAAAACACTATTGGTACTTAAAATCACAGAACCATCTCCCCTTTAAATTTTCTGCGGATCTTCAATGGACCAACAACAACAACAACAAACCCAGGATAATTTCATAAATGAGGTATGAGTAGGGTAGTGTGTACGCAGACATTATCCTTACCTTATAAAGAAAGAGAGGTTGTTTCCGATAGACCCTCGGCTCAGGGTCTATCGGAATCACATATACGTTAGACGATATGCGTCAATGATCTTTCTGATGCATAGTACGACTTTACTAGTCTAACATCATCTCCCCAGTGGCCTGCCTTCCAAATTCACACCAGACTTGGGGTTTAATTAGGACAGTGTCACTGGTCTGTAAATTAGGGGATTAATTAGGACACTCACTGCTCTGTAAATTACACTAAGAGGTAAGTAAAGCTAGTCGGATTCCTAGTCAGAGATACAGTTAGCTGGCTATTAGCTGGACCAGTGATTCATGAACTGGCCACACCATAATTTTCTTTTGTTATAATCGTGGTATCCGAACCAATTTGCGGACACCACGACCATTCTATCGAACACTTGCTACTTTCCACCAACACATATACCGGGACACCACGACCATTCTATCGAACACTTGCTACTTTCCACCAACACATATACCGAGCCACTGCATAACATAAAGTCATAAACTTTAAGAATAAACGATAATCATACAAAGTCATAAACTTTTAAATAAGAACTAATAGCAGGCGAGCAGCCGAGCATCACATCGCATTCGGGCCACATTCATGCAAGATTTTGCAGCAATTATAACAAGAAGTCATAAGCTTTTAATAAGAATAAATTATACTAATCAGATAATGAATCAGATAATGAAATTAGAACACCAAAAAGACTCACTTAATTCAAACAGCGGCATGTTGTTGATTGCCAATAGATTTTAGTCTCAAATCACAAACTCTTTTATAACTAGAACGTATATATATACTATATATACTCCCTCCTTTTCAATTTATGTGAACTTATTTCCTTTTTAGTCTGTGCAAAAAAAAATGACATCTTTTCTTATTTAGAAACAATTTACCTTTATACAATAATTTATAGCCACACAAAATATATGTGACTCATTTTACACCACAAGTTCAAAAGTCTTCTCTCTTTTCTTAAACTCCGTACTCAGTCAAATGGGTTGACATAAATTGAAACGGAAGGAATATAAGATAAAGATAGCCAAATTAATTTTAGGAGTCTAGTTAGGGGCGGGGGCCCATTAATTAAAACCCAAGTCTATGGGTCAATCGGGTCAATTAACAAATGGATGGAGTAATTATTAATTGTATTGTTTTTTCTTCGTTAATGAAAACAAAAAAATTTACTCTTTCCTTTTCCTTTCCAATTTATGTCTTATAGCAGAAATAGTCATGTCAATACGATTTAATTTAGGTTTTAGGTTTAATGTTTTCTAGTAGTCTTTTACTCATGTATTGACAATAATTTAATTTATCAAAGGACCAAATTTACTCCCACACGGTACAACTCATAATTCTATTTACATCAATTTTCGTACATATGATGTTAAATCAAAATGACTTTTTAAGTTGCTAATATAGAATCCTATGGTTATGTTAACAAAATTAGTACATCCATTAAATGTGGGTAAAAAAAAATTCACGTTCAATTTGCTTTTTGTAAACTAGTTTTAGATTAGTTTTAATGTTCGTCTCAACATAAGGTAGCAGGGGCAAAATAAATCATGACTTAGAGAGAGAACTTCCTCCTTCTCTCTAAGATAGCTAAGAACAACAAAGTAAGCCATAATCTCCCGCACCTTACTGCCCAGTCTCCTGTCCTCTACGCCTCCTGTCCTCTACGCCTTTGCATTTTGAAACAGATGGATCTAGACTTTGAAATAGAGGAACAACATGCCATAGCAAAGAATAATCTTGAAGAGAACCAAATCCGGAATCCTCTAACACAAACCAAAGAAGTAGGGGTATCCTTCTTAGAAATACTTAAGTCTAGTCTTAGCGAGGCACACAATGAGAATCACATTGTAACGACCCGATCAGTCGTTTTAAAAGTTGTAGCTTTGTTTCCCCATTTACTGCTCATTCTGTATTTTATAACTGTTATGTGACTTGCCGGGGTAATTGGTTTTGGCCCGGTGAGATTTTTGGAATGAATTGAAATACTTAGTTCCAAAGTTTAAAACTTAAGTTGAAAAGGTTGATCGGATATTGACTTATGTGAAAACGACACTGGAATAGAATTTTGATGATTCCAATAGCTCCGTTATGTCATTTATGACTTGTGTGCAAAATGTGAGGTCAATCGGACTTGATTTGATAGGTTTCGGTATCGAATGTAAAAATTGAAAATTCTTAAGTTCCTTAAGCTTGAATTGGGGTATGATTCGTGGTTTTAGCGTTGTTTTATGTGATTTGAGGTTTCAACTAAGTTCGTATGATATTTTAGGACTTGTTGGTGTATTTGGTTGAGGTCCCGAGGGCCTCGGGTGAGTTTCGGATAGTTAACGAATAAATTTTTGGACTTGGTGTTTTGCTGAAATTTTCTGATGCTCAGGTCTGGTTTTCTTCTACGCGATCACGTGAGAAGGTTCGCGATCGCGTAGGCTTAAGTGGGCAGTGGAGATTTTACTCTATGTGATCGCGTGTAGGGAACCACGATCGCATAGCTTGAGAACACTGTGCATCGCGAACGCTTGGGCTAGGCCGCGTTCGCGAAGAGGAACAGAGGGGGGAGCTGGGCCACACGCTTAATGCTTCGCGATCGCGTGAGAAGGTTCGCGATTCCGTAGGCTTGCAGAGACTGTGCTTCGCGATCGTGTGGAATTTTCCGCTAACGCGTAGATTTATTTTTGGGCAATGAAAATTTGTGCTTCGCGATCGCGTGAGTTGGTCCGCGATCGCATAGAAGAAATCACTGGGCAGAATGTTTAAGTTCTGAAAATGGGACGAAGTCCCATTTTTCTATTTTTACTAAATTGGAGCTCAGGAAAAGGCAATTTTCGGGAGATTTTTAAAAAAAATAACGGGGTAAGTATTCTTAACTCAATGTTGGTCAAATTACCCGAATTCATGATTGTTTTTAACATTTAATTGGTGAATTAGGTTGGAAGATTTAGAAAACCCTCTTGGTTTAATTTGAAGATTTGAGGGTCGAGTTGATGTCGGATTTTAGTAAAAATTATATGATTGGACTCGTGGTTGAATGGACGTTCGTATTTTGTAACTTTTGTCGGATTCCGAGACGTGGCCCCCCACGAGCGATATTTTGGGTTAAATTTTGGATTTTGTTAGAAAATTTATATTTTCTTATGGAATTTATTCCTATAATTTGTATTGATTGAATCAAATTAATTATGATTAGATTCGAGCCGATCGGAGTCGGAAAATCGAGGAAAAGGCATACTACTTGATTGATTGAGCGCGGTTTGAGGTTAGTGACTTGTCTAACTTTGTGTGGGGGAAATTTCCCTTAGGATTGGTATTGATATGAAAATGTTGACGTGTTAAAAGTCGTGTACACGAGGTGACGAGTATGTACACAAGCTAAATGTTGAAGATTATGTCTTTAAATTGTGTAGAGCACTGTTGTATATTAATTAAATTATTTTATTCTGTTATATTCATCATCATTAATATATTTTCGTATTTTAAATTTACCTGAGCTGTTCCTGCTAATTATTTTACCTGTTTAGTTGAAACTCTATTTCTTTTGTTATGTGCATTATTTGAAGGATGGATTTCTTAATTTAAATATTATTAAAAATAAAGTATTTTACATTTAAAAATTTGATATTTAGACAAGGTATTAAATTTGTGAAATATTATTTTTGCTGAATATTTTGTGAGATTTTCGTACTCATTGTGATTGAGCCGTGAACTCCTTATTATGGAAAATATTATTGTTGATTTATTTTGGCATGAGCCGTGAGCTCTTTATTGTAGAAAATATTATTGTTGTTTATTTATTTTGGCAAGTTGAAATATTTGGGCACTTGAGGTGCAAATTATGATATATTGTGATATTGATACGCATGCGGTGGTATAAGGTCCGGGTGTTAAAACATATGCGGTGAGATAAGGGTGGCTTGATACGCGCGGCTAGTAGGGGAACTACTAGAAGTCATGCGGTGTGATAAGGGTGGCTAAAACGCGAGATGCTATTTCGGAAAAAAATATTTTCTTTAAAATTAAATGTGAAGGCTCCCGCGGTGATATAAAGAAAAGAGATATTGTGAATTTATTTATGATTTGGGACTACGAGGCGGTACCTCAGGAGTGCCCTTGTTGATATTTCTTTATGGCTGCATTTGCTTTTGAATTTTGTTGTGATTTTCTTTCCTTGAAGTATTATTTGTCCTTATTTTGTGTAATTTAATGGTGACATACTACTTACTTGATTCATTTTTATTATAATTTAATTATTATTATATTGTTAAATATTTCACCATATCTTTTATTATTTCCAATAGGGCCTGACCTGACTTCGTCACTACTCTACCGAGGTTAGGCTTGGCACTTACTGGATATCGTTGTGGTGTACTCATACTAGGCTTCTGCACATCTTTTTGTGTAGATCCAGGTACACCCTATCAGACCAGACATCAGTGAACTAGACTGTACACGGAGACTTCAAGGTACATCTTCCAGCATCCGCAGGCCTCAGAGTCCCCTTTTATCCTTACTGTGTCATTTTTCTTATTTTTTTTAGACTCTAGTGCGTAGAGACATTGAGGATAAATTCTTATAAGGTCGTGACTTATTTCGACCAGAATTTGGGAGTTGTAATTATGTGAATTTACAGATTTATTTATTTCAGATTTCTATTGTTATTCCACATTGATAGGCTTACTTAGTCTTAGAGACTAGGTGCCATCACGACATCCAACAGAGGGAATTTGGGGTCGTGACACACATAAGGGTTCAAGGAAACTTTGAAAACCTAGTCCCAGAAGATGAATCCGAAAATACTCTTGATACAGATGTTTTCATTCCCATATCCTTATCAGACAAGGAAAGGATTTATAAAAATTGGTCCAATGCGTTAATCATAAAAATATTTGGAAGAAGAGTGGGTTTCCAGTTTCTACAACAAAATCTTCATGCTATATGGAAACCAACAGAAGCACTTTCCTTAATAGACCTAAGATATGATTTTTACATGATTAAGTTCATTAAAGAGGAAAACTATAACAAAGCACTTCATGAAGGGCCATGGTTCATAGGTAACCAATTTCTGATGGTGAGGAGATGTGAACCAAAGTTGGTTGCATCTAAAGTCTCACTAACATATTCAGCGATATGGGCAAGACTTCCAGAATTATCCACGGAATTATACGATTACGACATACTCCAACAGATAGGAAACAAACTAGGGAGCCTAATACGTATTGATGCTAGCACATCCTCAGCGTTAAGGGGCAAGTACGCTAGATTGTGCGTGATAGTACCCATAGAAAGTCCCCTGAAAACTCATGTTATAATTGGTAGACACATCCAAATGGTCACATATGAAGGATTCAATATACCGTGTACAAGTTATGGACGATTAGGGCATAACCAAGTTTCTTGCCCAACTCAAAAAGCTCAGGCAGAGTACTCGAGTAAAGAGGAGCCCGTTAAAAATTCTAATGAAGTGAAAGAGCTAACAAACAAACTGGATCAGTGGACAATTGTGTCGTACAAAGAAAACCTAAACCTAGCATGTAGGGGGGCAGCCTTCAGCAAAAGCCACACTAACCACGGGGGCAAGAGGACTCAAAACACATTCCTGCCAGTTGAAAAAGGGTTCGTTAAGCCTACCTAACACAAGGCAAGAATACAAGCCAAAACCTCACTTTGCCCAAGCACAACTCGAAAATCCAGTAGGTATTAGGAGTCCCCAAACTTTAGATCATAGCCATGTTAGTCAAAGCTCAATCACCAAACAAACAAATCTTGACATGACCACAATGAGGAAGGATCCTAACAACCGTAACACCCAAAAGACGGATCATTACCTAGTAGACAAGCCAAGTTTTCCCGCCAATAAGACAAAAAATACATTTACACAAGTGGACATAGTAAACACCTTACAACCTAGAAATCAAACTAGCCTTAAACAAGCAATCATAGGATAAACTAATGACCCCGAAAGCACTAACTCTCTCACTCAATACAGCCTAAAAAGCAATTCAAAAGAAGACCCTATGGCATCTATGGATATCGAAATAATATCAAGCATTGAGGAACGCATCAAGGTATTAATGGAGGACAAGACCTTATCCCTCAAGTTGGACAATATTCCCTTAAATTGCCATGTTGGTACAACGGATAGCCTACCTATTTTAGAACACAGAGACAGGGATCCAAACATTGGTCACCATCTAATTAATTCCTAGGATACTCGGCCACCAAAACAAGGACCACTGGACTGTAGGACATATTGCAAACACAACCCCCTCAACAAAGATGATCTTAACATTGGCACATTTGAGCCAGTTCAAGAAAAGGAATCTACTAAGAAAAATCAACACACTACACTAGTGGACCAAAATGCCAAGATTACCACCATACACCCAGAACAGGAGGATGCACAGAGCGAGAAGGAATATATGGATGAGGGAGAATCAACATGTACGAAACAACACAAGGGAGGTCCCTCCACTGAATACAACCCAAGCTCCTCTAATCTACTCAACGATGCCTATTCATCAAAACCATGTTCCACAATCATGGCTGGAGCACGGGTTAATGGGGCATGCTTTGAGCATAAACCTACAATCAATGGGCAAAACATAGTGGTCCAGATAGAGGGCCCAATATATCTAGCACAAATAGTTTCGGACGGATTTCAACTAGGTATGAACAACATCATGTACTTGCCATGGTTCTTCATGCTTCAACATCACCCATAATATTTTCCATTATACCCAAGCCCAGGGATTCACCCGTCCCCATGGAGTCAACAACCATGTGGAGTCCTAAGCTCATACTCCCAGGCTCTCTCCAACCTATTCAATATGCAAATGCCACTTTTTCCCAACCACCAGAACCCACCGTCCCCATCTCCAATGTACAAAAACAATCCACAACACCTAATGAACACACACACACGAACCATGCAACAAGCCATGCACCCACACTGAACCATGCACATGCCATACACACTCTCATAACACACGTTGCCGGTAGAGATACAGAATGTACCATTGCCTACACCAACCCCACAACAGGATCAGAACCAAGAAAGGCTAGAAGAGGAGGAAGAAGATGAAGAAATACCAATAAAAAGAGTAGTGGAGCATGGAGTGTTGAGGTACGCAAGAACAATGGTGTTCAAGGCAAGAAGAGAAAAAATATTCATCTTAAGCTGCCCGGTGGATTTGAGGAAGTGCTCAATCAATATAAGGAAGCTAATACCTCCGGGAATCTACCAATATGCTGTAGTGATGATTACAACAATGTTCACACACTACTAGATGAACTAAGAGGGCAACACGAGCCAGCACAATGCTCAAATGAGCCAAAGGAGAAGGTATTCAATCGAAAATATTGGTATGAATATCATCATTTGGAATTGTAGGGGTGCAAGGCTTGACTACCATCGACCTAATGTAGTAGCTCTACTTGAAACCAAACTTGAATATCACCACAACATCGTGCACGACTTTGGCTTATCTGGTTTAATTCAGATCCCATCTCAAGGAAGCTCAGATGGTTTGACACTCATGTGGAACAATGAAGATACCTTAATAGATCAAATAGGAGGCACATACCAGGAGATACATGCCATGGTAAAGGTAAACAACTCGAACAATCATTGGCTTCTTATAGTTATTTATGCTAGCAATCTATTAGAGGAAAGGCTTATTTTATGGGGTAATCTCAAAACAGTAGCTAATAACTTCAAAAGCCCTTGGCTAGTAGTAGTAGGAGACTTTAACGAGGTAACAAGAGCTTCAGAAAAATTTGGGGGGGCTCCCTATTAATAATAATAGATTAATCCATTTTAATAATTGTCTTAACTATTGCAATCTCTTAGATTTAGGGTACAAGGGTCCTAAGTATACCTGGACTAATAAAAAGAAATACTACAAAATCCTAATCATGGAAAGATTGGATAGTGTTTAGCTAACGCGCATTGGATTAATTTATTCCAGGAAGCGAGTGTCAAACACCTCATTAGGACACACTCTGACCATTGCCCTATCAAATTAGACCTTTACAAAACAATTAGCACTAGTAATAATATCTTTAAAATCGAGTCTATGTGGATGTCGCACCCTAGCTTCAAAAGTTTAGTTAAAGAAATGTGGAATAACCAATTAGACATCCTTAAAGTAATCGATATTTTTACTGATAGGGTTAAGGAATGGAATAAGAATACCTTTGGAAATATATTTAGGAAAAAGAACTCCATTATTGCTAGACTTCAAGGTATCCAAAATTCACCTAAATATACCACCAGTAACTTCCTTATCAGCCTAGAAAATGACTTTATTAAAGAGTATAATAATATAATGAGATTAGAGGACGAGTTTTGGAAGCCCAAATCTAGAATTCAATGGATCCAAGAAGGAGATGTGAATACAAAATTCTTTCAGATAACTACGTTACAAAGAAAGAGGAAGAATAAAATCCTTAGTCTAAAAGATAAGGGTGGGAACTGGATTCATGACCAAAAAGATATTAAGGCTATCATTATTAATTTCTACACTAATTTATACTCTACCGAGCAAGTCTTATCTCATAGGAAGTATATCTACGTATCCTTAAATGCCACCATTAACGACACAGAGCACCACTTATTAACTCAAATCCCCTCTGAAAAAGAAATTAAGAATGCACTCTTCTCATTCAAACCATTTAAAGCCCCGGGACCTGATGGTCTACACCCATTTTTCTATCAAAGATATTGAGAGAAAACAAGTAAGTACCTGATAAGCTTCTGTAGGGATTTTTTTTATTTCTAAATATATGCCTGAAGACATGAACAACACCTACTTTTTAAGTTGCTAATATAGAATCCTATGGTGAAGTTAACAAAATTAGTGCATCCATTAAATGAGGGTAAAAATTTTTTACGCTTAATTTACTTTTGTAAAACTAGTTTTAGATTAGTTTTAATGTTCGTCTCAACATTAGGTAGCAGGGGCAAAATAAATCATGGGTTAGAGAGAAAACATCCTCCCTCTCTCTAAGATAGCTAAGAACAATAAAGGAAGCCATAATCTCCCACACCTTACTGCCCAGTCTCCTGTCCTCTACGCCTTTGCATTTTGGAACAGATGGATCTGGACTTTGAAATAGAGGAATAACAAGACATAGCAAAGAAGAACCTTGAAGAGAACCAAAACCGGTATTACACCCCATATTTTCGTACGTGAAAGTATGCCATAAATAAATTGATAAAAGCTCGGAAATGAGATATTACATCCCGTATTTTTGTACGTTAAAATTTCGTCGTAAGTTAATCGACGTGAATTCGGGAATGAGGTTATTTTGATATTATAGCATTATGTTATTTCAAACAAGTGATGAGTAAATTCGTGAAGTTGAGAGGGTAAGCAAATCGAAGAAAATGAATTTCGTCGAAGTTTGACATTTTGAGATAAAATACGGCCCGAGCTAAAATACTCGGCATTTACGGACTAGTGCCATGCAAGGTACCACATGACCATAATAGTAAGGTGTATAAAGTGTATTAAAAGTGAGTAGTATTTTGAGTAATTTAAGACAATTCCTAATTAGGTAGATAATTGGATAATTAATAAATTTTAGTGGGAGATTAATTAAAAAAATCTTTGGATAAGGTTGAAGCCCCTAACGTGGCAGCCAACAAGAGCTAAAAGAATGGCTCTTGAATTAAGAAACAACATGGCATATTTGGAAGACTAAGGGGGCTAAGTCATCAAAATTAGTGGGGCCTACCTACTAACTTTTTTGAAGAATTTATTTTAAAGTGCTAAGCTTCATTTTTGGATGCAAAAGCTTACAGATGAGACTCCAAGAATTAAACCAAAATAATTCCTTATCATCTAAGCAACGTGGGTTGCTTCAATATTTCCTTCAAAACGTGAGATTTCAAGGCTCTTCAGGAATTCAAAGTATGATATTCCATAACGTCTTCAACATTTTCAAACCCCGAGATTTCAGAGCACCTTAATTAATGTGAGATTTTGCAATATTAAGGGAATACGGTGTAATCTTTCTCAAGAGAATCGACTCAGGTATGTTAAGGCTATCCCTTCTTTCTTTTTGGCATGATCTATACAGCACGAACGAAACGAGCAAATGCACAATTTCCATAAATGACTATTCATAAAAATATTAGGGGTGTCTATATTCTTGATTCCCCATGTGAATTATTATTATATCTTCTGTTCATGGGTCTCAAAAAAATATGTATTTGATAAAGCTTTATCCGACAGGCATATTATTTTTATGACAATTCTAGAAAATCTTATTAACGCATTTCTTATGCATTTATACATGTACATTGACCCATGACCAGATGGCATTATATACGCGTATATTATATATATAAGTTGGTATTACATGTTCTATTCTACCTATCTCACGGCAGCCTCTCTGGCTCAGTTATTTATGATAGTATGATATGAAAAGATACGTTATGTTGGTACTCGGTTGAGTAAGGTACCGGGTGCCTGTCGTGGCCCATCAGTTTGGGTCGTGACAAAAGTGGTATCAGAGCAGTTTTGTCCTAGGGAGTCTACAAGCCGTGTCTACTAGAGTTTTTTTTATGGGTGTGACGTGCACCATACTTATAAGCAGGAGGCTACAGGGCATTTAGGACTGTCACTCTTTTTTCTTACTTTAGATCGTGTGGTAGAGCTCACTTATAAGAATCCAAACTCCTAGCTTCTATTTCATTCGTAATAAGACTATACCTACAGTTGGTAAGAGGTTGAATGTGGCTATGGAAGAGTTGAGTCAGAGGGACTCGATTTTTCATGATGTTTATGATGAGTAAATGTAAGGTCTTCAGTAGATCATGTGTATACTAAGACGTGTAAGCCTCTTGATAAGGAGCCTTAAGGCAAGGATATCTATTCACCTCTATGATAAAAAGCAATGAGAGATTCAGAAGATAGATACAAATTTCAACAAATAAAAGAAGCAAGATGAAGAAGGGTACGAGGTACCCAGTTAGTGAAGATTATGATTATTTACAATTCAGGTAGAAGAATATAAGCCTTTTGAGTTACCTTCAGCAATAACAGAGGTATGTACAATTGGCCACACCCGTCTCATATATGCCCTATGGGAGGCTAACAGAATTAGTATAAGAGAAGGCAGGATGGTAGGATCTAGCTGGGGTTAGGGTAACCCAAAATGGTAGATGGATTGTTAGTGTTAGCTAATAATTCCAAAGGATATTGCAAAAGAGGCACAAGATGAGAATCACATAAGGGTTCAAGGAAACTTTGAAAACCTAGTCCCAAAAGATGAATCCGAAAATACTCTTGACACGGATGTCTTCATTCCCATATCCTCGTCAGACAAGGAAAGTATTTATAAAAATTAGTCCAATGCGTTAATCATAAAAATCTTTGGAAGAAGAGTGGGTTTCCAGTTTCTACAACAAAAGCTTCATGCTATATGGAAACCAACAGAAGCACTTTCCTTAATAGACCTAGGATATGATTATTACATGATTAAGTTCATTAAGGAGGAAAACTATAACAAAGCACTTCATGAAGGGCCATGGTTCCTAGGTAACCAATTTCTGACGGTGAGGAGATAGGAACCAAAGTTCGTTGCTTCTAAAGCCTCACTAACATATTCAATGATATGGGCAAGACTTCCAGAATTACCCACGAAATTCTACGATTATGACATACTCCAACGGATAGGAAACAAACTAGGGAGCCTAATACGTATTGATGCTAGCACATCCTCAGCGTTAAGTGGGCAAGTACGCTAGATTGTGCGTGATAGTACCCATAGAAAGTCCCCTGGAAACTCATGTTATAATTGGTAGACACATCAAAATGGTCACATATGAAGGATTCAATATACTGTGTACAAGTTGTGGACGATTAGGGCATAACCAAGTTTCTTGCCCAACTCAAAATACTCAGGCAGCGTACTCGAGTAAAGAGGAGCCCGTTAAAAATTCTAATGAAGTGAAAGAGCCAACAAACATACTGGATCAGTGGTCAATTGTGTCGCACAAAAGAATACCTAAACCTAGCATGGGGGCAGCCTTCAGCAAAAGCCACACTAACCATAGGGGCAAGAAGACTCAAAACACATCAATGGCAGGCACATCCTGCCAGTTAGATAAGGGTTCGTTAATCCTACCTAACACAAGGCAAGAATACATGCCAAAACCTCACTTCGCCCAAGCACAACTCGAATATCCAGTAGGTATTACGAGTCCCAAAACTTTAGATCATAGCCATGTTAGTCAAAGCTTAATCACAAAACAAACAAACCTTGACATGACCACAATGATGAAGGATCCTAACAACCATAACACCCAAAAGACGCATCATTACCTAGTAGACAAGCCAAGTTTGCTTGCCAATAAGCCAAAAAAACCTTTACACAAGTGGACATAGTAAATACCTTACAACCTAGAAATCAAGCTATCCTTAAAGAGGCAATCATAGGACAAACTAATGACCCCAAAAGCACTAACTCTCTGTCTCAATCCAGCCTAAAAAGCAATTCAAAAGAAGAACCTAGGGCATCTATGGACATCAAAATAATATCAAGCACTGAGGAACCCATCGAGGTAATAATGGAGGACAAGACCTTATACCTCAAGTTGGACAAGTTTCCCTTAAATAGCCATGTTGGTATAGGACCGGGATACTTGGCCACCAAAACAAGGACCACTGGACAATAGGACACGTTACAAACACAACCCCCTCAACAAAGATGATGTTTACATTGGCATATTTGAGCCAGTACAAGAAAAGAAATCTACTAAGCAAAATCAGCACACTACACTAGTAGGCCAAATGCCAGGATTACCACCATACACCTAGAACAGATGGATGCACAGAGCAAGAAGGAATGTATGGACGAGGGAGAACCAACATGTATGAAACAACACAAGGGAGGTCCCCCCACTGAATACAACCCAAACTCTTCTAATATACTCAACGATGTCCATTCATCAAAACCATGTTCCACAATCATGGCTGGAGCACGAGTTAATGGGGCATGCTTTGAGCATAAACCTATAACTCAATAGGCAAAACATAGCGGTCTAGATAGAGGACCCAAGTTATCTAGCACAAATAGTTTCGGAGGGATTTCTACTAGGTATGAACAACATCATGAACTTGCCATGGTTCTTCATGCTTCAACATCACCCACAGTCCTTTCCCTTATACCCAAGCACGGGGATTCACCCGTCCCCATGGAGTCAACAGCCATGGGGAGTCCCAAGCTCACACGCCCAGGCTCCCTCCAACCTATTCAATATGCAAATGCCACTTTTTCCCAACCCTCAGAACCCACCGGCCCCATCTCCAATGTACCAAACCATCTACAACACCTAATGAACACACACACACACAAACCATGCAACAAGCCATGCACCCACAATAAACCATGCACATACCATACACACTCCCATAACACACGTTGCCAAGAACAGTTTACAAATACCAGCAGAGATACAGAATGTACCATGCCTACACCAACCCACAACAGGATCAGAACCAAGGAAGGATAGAAGAGGAGGAAGAAGAGGAAGAAATACCAATAGAGAGAGTAGTGGAGCATGGAGTGGTGAGGTACGCAAGAACAATGGTGTTCAAGGCAAGAAGAGAAAAAAGATTCATCTTAAGTTGCCTAGTAGATTTAAGGAAGTGCTCAATTAATATAAGGAAGCTAAGCCCTCTAGGAATCTACCAATATGCTATAGTGATGGTTCTAACAATGTTCACACACTACTGGATGAACTAAGGCGGCAACACGAGCCAACACAGTGCTCAAATGAGCCAAAGGGGGAGGTCTTCAACCCAAAACACTAGTATGAATATCATCATTTGGAATTGTAGGGGTGCAAGTAATGCTGATTTTAGAAGAGCTTTTCGTTCAATGCTAGACTACCATCGACCTAATGTAGTAGCTCTACTGGAAACCAAGCTTGAAGATCGCCACAACATCGTGCACGACTTTGGTGTAACGACCCGTCCGATCGTTTTGAGTATTACAACCCCGTTCCCCCATTTACTGCTCCATTTGTGCTTTACAGTTGTTGTGTGACTTGCCGAGGTAATTGGTTTGGGTCCGGTGAGGTTTTGGAATGAATTGGAACACTTAGTTCCAAGGTTTAAAGCTTAAGTTCAAATAGTGAGCGAATGTAGACTTATGTGTAAACGACCCCGAAATGGTGTTTTGATGATTCCAATAACTTCGTATGGTGATTTTGGGCTTAGGAGCATGTCCGAATTGTTTTTTGAAGTCCGTAGTGAAATTTGGCTTGAAATGGCGAAAGTTGAATTTTTGGGAAGTTTGATCGGGGAGTTGACTTTTTGATATGGATATCGGAATCCGGTTCTGAAAATTTTAATAGATCCGTTATGTCATTTATGACTTGTGTGCAAAATTTGAGGTCAATCGGACTTGATTTGATAGGTTTCGGCATCGAAAGTAGAAGTTGGAAATTCTTAAGTTCCTTAAGCTTGAATTGGGGTATGATTCGTGGTTTTATCGTTGTTTTATGTGATTTGAACTAAGTTTGTATGATGTTTCAGGACTTGTTGGTGTATTTGGTTAAGGTCCCGAGGGCCACGAATGAGTTTCGGTTGATTAACGGATCAAGAATTAAAGTTGAGAGACTGCTGAAGTTGAGTTCGATTTCAAGAATTAAAGTTGGGAGACTGCTGAAGTTGAAATCGAACTCAACTTCAGCAGACTGCTGAAGGTGTTAAATTTGTGAAATATTATTTTTGCTGAATATTTTGTGAGATTTTTGTACTTATTGTGATTGAGCTGTGAGCTCTTTCTTGTGGATAAATATTTTTGTTGTTGATTTATTTTGGCATGATGCATGAGCTCTTTATTGTGAAAAAATATTATTGTTGTTGATTTATTTTGGAATGAGCCGTGAGCTCTTTATTGTGGAAAAATGTTGTTGTTGATTTATTTTGGTTAGTTGAAATATTTGGGTACTTGAGGTGCAAATTGTGATATATTGTGATATTGACACGCATGCAGTGGTATAAGGTCTGGATGTTGAAACACATGCGGTGAGATAAGTGTGGCTTGATACGCGTGGCTAGTAGGGGAACTACTAGAAGTCATGTGGTGTGATAAGGGTGGCTAAAACGCGAGATGCTATTTCAGGAAAAATGTTTTCTTTAAAATTTAATGTGAAGGCTCTCGTGGTGATATAAGAAAATGAAATATTATGAATTTATTTATGATTTGGGACTACAAGGCAGTACCTCGGGAGTGCCCTTGTTGATATTTCTTTATGGCTGCATTGTTTTTGGTCTTTTTTGGTGTTTTCCTTAAAGTTGTAAATTTCTGTTTTCCTTCCGCGAGGTGTTAATTGCCTGTATTCTGTATAGTTAAATTGTGACATACTACTTACTTGATTTATCCCCATTGTCATTATTGTTATTATAATGTTAAACTTTTCTCCCTGTCTTTTATTATTCCAGTAGGGCCTGACCTGACCTCGTCACTACTCTACCGAGGTTAGGCTTGGCACTTACTGGGTACCGCTGTGGTGTACTCATACTATGCTTCTGCACATCGTTTTGTGCAGATCCAGGTACATCTTATCATACCAGGCATCAGTGAATTAGTCGTACGAGGAGACTTCGAGGTATATCTGCCACCGTCCGCAGACTCCGAAGTCCCCTTCTATCCTTATTATGTTGCTTCCTTATTTTCTTTAGACTCTGATATATAGAGATATTGAGGATAAATCCTTAGAAGCTTGTGACTTATCTCTACCGGGTTTTGGGAGTTGTAATTATTTGAATTATAGTTTCATTTATTTTAGATTTCTATTGTTATTTTGCAATGATAGGCTTACCTAGTTTTAGAGACTAGGTGACATCACGACCTCTTATGGAGGGAATTTAGGGTCATGACATGTTGGTATCAGAGCCCTAGGTTCATAGGTGTTATAAGTCACAAGCAGATTTAGTAGAGTCTCGCGGATCGGTGTACTTATCTTCGGGAGGCTATGGAACTGTTAGAAAAATGTTCACTTCTTTGATTCCTTATCGTGCGCATTTGTTGACTTCGAAGTTCTAAACCATTGTCTTTCTATTCTCTCACAGATGGTGAGGACAAGCACAACTGGATCCGAGGATCAGACACCCGCGCCCCCTGTTGGAGCCGCAAGAGGCCGGGGCCGGGGCCGGGGCAGAGGCCGTGCCAAAGGCCGAGGAAGACCACATGGTGTAGCCAGAGCACCTGCACGAGCTGCTGCAAATGAGCCACCAGTAGCTCCAGTTGGAGAGCAGGCACCTGAGATGCCTGTTACTACCCCTGTACTTCACGAGACTCTTGCCTAGTTTTTGAGCATGTTTGGCACTCTACGGGGTGCTTTCAGCGGGCAATCCAGTCGATTAGTCCCGAGCCAGTCCCAACAGCCACGTCCTTCGAGGGCTTGTTTTGAGTGTGGTGACACTCGTCATATCACGAGGGATTGCCTCAGACTTAGGAGGGGTGCACCTCTACAGATTTCTCAGGCCCCACCTATTCCACAGGGCCCTCAGGCTTCTCAGGCCATGATTAGTGCACCAGTTGCCACCCCACCTGCACAGCCAGCTAGAGGTAGAGGTCTTACAGGTAGAGGTCGCCCTAAAGGGGGAGGCCAGGCCAGATATTATGCCCTTCCTACTAGGACAGAGGCCGTTGCATCTGATTCTGTTATCACAGGTATTATTTTGATCTGTCATAGAGATGCATCAGTCTTATTTGATCGAGGCTCCACTTATTCTTATGTGTCATCTTATTTTACCCCGTATTTGGGCATATCCCGTGATTCTTTGAGTTCTTCTGTTTATGTATCTACACCCGTGGGTGAATCTATTATTGTGGACCACATGTATCAGTTGTGTTTAATTGTCATCAGTGGTTTTGAGACCAGAGCTGATTTATTATTGCTCAGTATGGTGGATTTCGATATTATTTTGGGCATGGACTGGTTGTCGCCTTATCACGCTATCCTTGATTGTTACGCCAAGATGGTGATGTTGGCTATACCAGATCTACCACGGCTAGAGTAGAGAGGTACCTTGGATCATGTTCCTAGCAGAGTTGTCTCATTTCTTAAAGCTCAACGAATGGTTGAGAAAGGGTGTGATGCGTATCTGGTCTATGTGAGAGATGCTAGTGTTGATACTCCTACCGTGGAGTCAGTTCCTGTAGTAAGGGATTTTCTTGATGTATTTCTAGCGGATCTTCCGAGTATGCCACCCGATAAGGATATTGACTTTGGCATTGATTTGGTACCGGGCACTCAACCCATTTCTATTCCACCATATTGTATGGCCCCAGCAGAATTGAAAAAATTAAAAGAGTAGTTACAGGAACTTCTTGATAAGGGTTTTGTTCGGCCTAGTGTATCGCCTTAGGGTGCTCCTGTCTTATTTGTGAAGAAGAAGGATGGTTCTATGTGGATGCGTATTGAGTACCGCAAGCTGAACAAGGTTATAGTGAAGAACATGTATCCATTGCCACGTATTGATAACCTATTTGATCAGCTTCAGAGTGTTAGAGTGTTCTCTAAGATCGACTTGCGTTCAGGCTATCATTAGTTGAAGATTTGGGAACCAGATATCCCGAAGACTGCTTTCAGGACTCGGTATGGTCATTACGAGTTCCTTGTAATGTCATTTGGGCTGACCAACGCCCCAACAACATTTATGCATTTGATGAACAGTGTATTTCAGCCCTATCTTGACTCATTCATCATTGTGTTTATTGACAACATTCTGGTATACTCCCGGAGTCGGGAGGATCATGAACAACACCTGAGGACTGTGCTTCATACTGATTCAGTAGGATTCTTGGGTCATATAGTTTCGTGCAAATGGATAAAGGTAGATCTGGAGAAAATTGAAGCAGTGCAGAGTTGGCCCAGATCATCATCAGCTACTGAGATCCAGAGTTTTTTTGGTTTGGCGGGGTATTTTCGCCGATTTATAGAGGGTTTCTATTCTATTGCTGCACCTATGACCAAATTAACCCAGAAGGGTGCTCCGTTTAGGTGGACCGAGGAATGTGAGGAGAGATTTCAAAAGCTCAAGACAGCTTTGACTACAACCCAGTATTGGTATTGCCTTCAGGTTCAGGGTCTTATACTGTGTATTATGATGCATCGCGTATTGGTCTCGGTGCAGTATTGATGCAAGACGGTAGGGTGATTGCTTATGCGTCCAGACAGTTAAAGGTACATGAGAAGAATTATCCGGTCCACGACCTTGAGTTAGCATTTATTGTTCATGCCTTGAAGATTTGGCGGCATAATTTGTACGGTGTCTATTGTGAGGTTTATACCGATCACCGGAGTCTACAACATCTGTTTAAACAGACGGATCTTAATTTGCGACAACAGAAGTGGTTGGAGTTGCTTAAGGATTATGATATCATTATTCTCTATCATTCCGGAAAGGCCAATGTAGTGGCTGATGCCTTGAGTCGTAAGGCGGAGATTTTGGGTAGCATAGCATATCTACTAGTAGCAGAGAGGCCTTTAGCCTTAGATGTTCAGGCCTTGGCCAACCAGTTTGTTAGATTGGATATTTCCGAGCCGAGTAGAGTTTTGGCTTGTGTGGTTTCTCAGTCTTCTCTGTATGATCGTATCAGGGAGCGTTAGTATGATGACCCCCATCTGTTTATCCTTAAGGATATAGTTCAACCCGGTGACGCCAAGGAAGTTACTATTGGAGGTGACGGTGTATTACGGATGCAGGGCAGGCTATGTGTGCCTAATGTAGATGGTTTGCGTGAGTTGATTCTCCAGGAGGCTCACAGTTCGCGATACTCCATTCATCCAGGTGCCGTGAAGATGTATCAGGACTTGAGATAACACTATTGGTGGAGGCGGATAAAGAAAGACATAGTAGAATATGTAGCTCGGTGCCTGAATTGCCAGCATATAAAATATGAGCATCAGCGACCGGGTGGATTGCTTCAGAAGTTATAGATTCCAGAGTGTAAATGGGAGCGGATCACTATGGATTTCGTTATTGGGCTCCCACGGACTCAGAGGAAGTTCGATGCAGTTTGGGTAATTGTGGATAGATTGACCAAGTCAGCTCATTTCATTCCTGCGGTTATTACTTACTCCTCGGAGCAGCTGGCTCAGGTTTACATTCGCGAGATTGTTAAGCTTCATGGCGTACCGATATCTATTATCTATGACCGGGGTACGTAGTTTACATCACAGTTCTGGAGAGCCGTACAATGAGAGTTGGGTACTCGGGTAGAGTTGAGTACAACATTTAACCCCCATACTGACGGGCAGTCCGAGCACACTATTCAGATGTTGGAGGATATGTTTCGTGCTTGTGTGATAGAGTTTAGGGGTTCTTGGGATCCGTTCTTGCCACTTGCAAAGTTTGCTTACAACAACAACTACCAGTTAAGCATTCAGATGGCTGCGTACGAGGACTTGTATGGTAGGCGGTGCCGGTCTCTAGTGGGTTGGTTCGAGCCGGGCAAAGCTAGGCTATTGGGTACAGACTTGATTCAGGATGATTTGGAAAAGGTTAAATTGATTCAGGATCGACTTCGTATAGCCCAATCTAGACAAAAGAGTTATGCGGATCGGAAGGTTCGTGATGTTGCATTCATGGTTGGTGAGCGGGTCTTGCTCCAGGTTTCGCCCATGAAGGGTGTTATGAGATTTGGGAAGAATGGCAAGTTGAGCCCTAGGTATATTGGGCCTTTTGATATTCTTGAAAGAATTGGAGAGGTGGCTTATAGACTTGCACTACCACCTAATCTCTCTGCAGTTCATCCAGTGTTCTATGTTTCCATGCTCCGAAAGTATCACGTCGATCCATCTCATGTGTTAGACTTCAGCTCAGTCCAGTTGGATAAGGATCTATCTTATATTGAAGAGACAGTGTCCATTTTGGACAGACAAGTTAGAAAGCTAAGATTAAAGAACATAGCTTCAGTGAAAGTGCAGTGGAGAGGCCATCTAGATGGAGAAGGCACTTGGGAGACTGAGCGGGATATGCGAAGCAAATATCCACACCTATTTGAGACTCCAGGTATAATTCTAAACCCGTTCGAGGACGAACGTTTGTTTAAGAAGGGAAGAATGTAACGACCCGTCCGGTCATTTTGAGTATTACAACCCCGTTCCCTCATTTACTGCTCAATTTGTGCTTTACAGTTGTTGTGTGACTTGTCGGGGTAATTGGTTTGGGTCCGATGAGATTTTGGAATTAATTGGAATACTTAGTTCTAAGGTTTAAAGCTTAAGTTCAAATAGTGACCGGATGTCGACTTATGTGTAAACGACCCCGGAATGGAGTTTTGATGATTCCAATAACTTTGTATGATGATTTTGGGCTTAGGAGCGTGTCCAAATTTGTTTTTGAAGTCCGTAGTGAAATTTGGCTTGAAATGGCGAAAGTTGAATTTTTGGGAAGTTTGACCGGGAAGTTGACTTTTTGATATCGGGGTCGGAATCTAGTTCTGAAAATTTTAATAGATCCGTTATGTTATTTATGACTTGTGTGCAAAATTTAAGGTCAATAGGACTTGATTTGGTAGGTTTCGGCATCGAATGTAGAAGTTGAAAATTCTTAAGTTCCGTAAGCGTGAATTGGGGTATGAATCGTGCTTTTATCATTATTTTATGTGATGTGAGGTTTCAACTAAGTTCATATGATATTTTAGGACTTCTTGGTGTATTTGGTTGAGGTTCCGAGGGCCTCGGGTGAGTTTCAGATGGTTAACGGATCAAGAATTGAAGTTGGGAGACTGCTGAAGTTGAGTTTGCTGGTTTTTTGCTGATCTGGTTTCCTTCATCTGTCAAAAATCGAGGTCAAAAAATCGAGGTCAGAAAATCGATGTAAGAAAATCAAGGTTAGGAAATCGAGGGCAGGAAATCGAGGTGAGGAAATCGAGATCAGGAAATCAAGGGCAGCTCCTCGACAGAGACTTTAAGTTATAAAACGGGGGCTTCGTCCCATTTTTCATTTTTGACAATTTGGAGCTTGGGGAGAGGCGATTTTTGAGGAAAAACATTGGGGTAAGTGATTCTAACTCAGATTTGGTCAATATACACGAATATATCATTGTTTTCATCATTTAATTAGTGTTTTGAGATGGAAATTTGGAGAAAAATGTAGAAATCTCATAAAATGAATTTTTGAGATTTCGATATTAATTCAGAGTCGGATTTGAGTAAAACTAGTATGGTTAGACTCGTAATTGAATGAGTTATCGGATTTTTTAAGTTTCGTTGGATTCCGAGACGTGGGCCCCACGAGTAAGTGTTGGGTTAAAATTCGGATTTTTGTTAGAAAATTTGTATTTTCTTATGAAATTTATTCCTATAATTTGTATTGATTGAATTAAATAAATTATGATCAGATTCGAGCCAATCGGAGTCGGAAAATCGAGGAAAAGGCATATTATTTGACTGATTGAGCGTGGTTTGAGGTAAGTGACTTGTCTAACCTTGTGTTGGGGAAATTCCCCTTAGGATTGGTATTGATATGAAAATGTTGATGTATTGAAAGTCGTGTACATGAGGTGACGAGTGTGTATAGGGCTAAATGTGGAAGATTATGTCTTTAAATTGTGTAGAGCATTGTTGCATATTAATTAAACTATTTTATTCGGTTATATTCATCATCCTTAATATATTTTCGTATCTTAAATTTGCCTGACCTGTTCCTGCTAAGTGTGTTACCTGTTTAGTTGAAACTTTATTTCTTTTATTCTGTGCATTATTTGAAGGATAAATTTCTTAAATTTAAATATTATTAAAAATGAAGTATTTTACATTTAAATTTTTGATATTTAGACAAGGTGTTAAATTTGTGAAATATTATTTTTGCTGAATATTTTGTGAGATTTTTGTATTCATTCTGATTGAGCCGTGACCTCTTTATTGTGGAAAAATATTGTTGTTGTTGATTTATTTTGGCATGAGTCGTGTGAAAAAATATTGTTGTTATTGATTTATTTTGGCATGAGCCGTGAGCTCTTTATTGTGAAAAAATATTGTTGATTTATTTTGGTAAGTTGATATATTTGAGCACTTGAGGTGCAAATTGTAATATATTGTGATATTGAACCGCATGCGGTGGTATATGGTCTGGGTGTTGAAGCGCATGCGGTGAGATAAGGGTGGCTTGATACGCATGGCTAGTAAGGGAACTACTAGAAGTCATGTGCTGTGACACGAGTGGCTAAAACGCGGGATGCTATTTTGGGAAAAATATTTTCTTTAAAATTTAATGTGAAGGCTCCCGCGGTGATATAAGAAAATGAGATATTATAAATTTATTTATGATTTCGGACTACGAGGCGGTACCTCAGGAGTGCCCTTATTGATATTTCTTTATGGCTTCATTGCCTTTAGTCATTTTTGGTGTTTTCCTTAAAGTTGTAAATTTTTGTTTTCCTTCCGCCAGGTGTTAATTGCCCTTATTCTCTATAGTTAAAATTTGACATACTACTTACTTGATTTATCCCCATTGTCATTATTGTTATTATAATGTTAAACTTTTCTCCCTGTCTTTTATTATTCCAGTAGGGCCTAACCTGACCTCGTCACTACTCTACCGAGGTTAGGCTTGGCACTTACTGGGTACCGCTGTGGTGTACTTATACTATGCTTCTGTATATTTTTTTTGTGCAGATCCAGGTACATCTTCTCAAACCAGACATCAGCGAATTAGCCGTACGAGAAGACTTCGAGGTATATCTTCCAGCGTCCGCAGACTTCGGAGTCCCCTTCTATCCTTATTATGTTGCTTCCTTATTTTCTTTAGACTTTGATATATAGAGATATTGAGGATAAATCCTTAGAAGTTTATGACTTATCTCTACCGGGTTTTGGGAGTTGTAATTATTTGAATTGCAGTTTCATTTATTTTAGATTTCTATTGTTATTCTGCAATGATAGACTTACCTAGTTTTAGAGACTAGGTGCCATCACGACATTTGACTTCTCTAGTTTAATCCAGATCCCATCTCAAGGAAGCTTAGGTGGTTTGGCACTCATGTGGAACAATGAAGATACCTTAATAGATCAAATAGGAGGCACAGACCAGGAGATACATGCCATGGTAAAGGTAAACAACTCGAACAACTCTTGGCTTCTTACAGTTATTTATGCTAGCAATCTATTTGAGGAAAGGCTTATTTTATGGGATAATCTCAAAACAGTAGTTAATAACTTCAAAGGCCCTTGGCTAGTAGTAGGAAACTTTAACGAGGTAACAAGAGCTTTAGAAAAATTTGGGGGGCTCCCTGTTAATAATAATAGATTAACCCATTTTAATAATTATCTTAACTATTGCAATCTCTTAGATTTAGGGTACAAGGGTCCTAAGTATACATGGACTAATAAAAGGAAACACTGCAAAACCCTAATTATGGAAAGATTGGATAGATGTTTAGCTAACGCGGATTGGATTAATCTATTCTAGGAAGCGAGTATCAAACACCTTATTAGGACACACTCTAACCATTGCCCTATCAAATTAGACCTTCAGAAAATAATTAGCACTAGTAATAATATCTTTAGAATCGAGTTTATATGGATGTCGCACCCTAGCTTCAAAGGTTTAGTCAAAGAAACGTGGGATAACCAATTAGACATCCTTAAAGCAATCGAGATTTTTATTGATAGGGTTAAGGAATGGAATAAGAATACCTTTGGAGATATATTTAGGAAAATGAACTCCATTATATGCTAGACTTCAAGGTATCCAAAATTCACATAAATTGTTACATCTCGCGTTTCTCGTACGTTAAAGTTTCGTCTTCAGTTAATTGACATAGACTCGGGGATAAGATTATCTTGAGGTTAGCAAATTTATGCTATTTATAACGAGCGATAAGTAAGTACCATGAAGGATAAAGGGTACACGAATTAAGAAAATGAGTTTCGTTGAAGGTTATCGATTTGGGATAAAATACGGTCCGAGCTATAATACCCGATATTTATGGACTAGTACCATACAAGGTACCATATGACCGTGATTAGTATGATGTATAAAGTATATTAAAAATGAGAAGAATTTTAAGTAATTTGAGACAATTCTTAATTATGCAGGTAATTGGTTAATTACCGGATAACAGAACATTACCTAATTACCTAATAAGTGGATAAATATTAACATTTCCCACCCCACCCCCACATGGCAGCAAGGAGCTAACCAAACAAATGACTAAGGGTCATTTGATTAGGTGGCAACCTAATGTATGGATTTCAAGACACATCAATTCCAATACTTTCAATACAAATCAAAATGTGTAGCCTTGGGCAAAGTTAGTAACGTTCCAACATTGTCAATACAATTAAGATGTGAGCTTTGCACATTAGCAAGTGAGTGCCTACAAATTCCTACAAAATAACACTACAATTAGAAGTGGCGAACGTTGGCCATTACTGATAAGTTTCCAACTTTTCATTTTCAAACACTTAAGTCAGATTCTAAATCTTACATTAAGCAACGTGATTCCTACAAGTTTCAACAATTCCAGTGAGAATTATTTACATATTAACAACGTAAGATTTTGTGATTCTAAGGAAGTACGGTGCTACCTTTTTCAAGAATATCATACAGAATTTTTCCCTACTCCAGGTATGTTAAGGCTAAGCTCTTCCTTCATTTTGCATGATCTCGTAATTACACAAGTTTGATAACGAGGTATAAAGAAAAAAAAATCATGTCCCGGAATTTACGTATATTTTTCTAGTCTTGTAAGTTACAATATTCTCCTTATCGGGACTTCATATTCAATTGAGTATTTCCTTTTTTTCAGTCAAGAGAGCAGAAAGTCTATATATACATTATTACAATATTTTCATTTCCATCGAGCTATAATCGATGGGGAGGCCCCTATTGGCAACCTTTGATCAGATGGTAAGTTATATATCGAGCCTACTGTGGCCGAGCGCCTAGGAGTGATCCCGGTTGGCCGAGATACAGAGCCTAGTATGGCCGAGCGCCTATGAGCGAGCCTACTATGGTAGAGTAGTTATATATATAACCGAGCCTTATAAGGCCGGACAACTATTTTACTTACTATAATAGAGTCAGTATCAGTAGGTGAGCATATCTTTAGATTATCTTTGACCCCCAATTGCTTTGAGTTATTATATTATCAGTTCAGTTTAAGCTTTCAGTATATTGTCTTACATACTCGATACACTATTTCGTACTGACGTCCCTTCCTGGGGGTGCTGCATTTCATGCATGCAGGTTCAGACAGACAGACGGGTAGACCTCCTCAGTAGGTGTTTCCCGAGTTCAGGTTTATCGGTAAGCTCCCCATCCTTCGGAGTTTCCGGGTCTAGAAGTTTTGTGTACATCTCGTGTATGTATGTAGATAGGTTATAGGTAGGTCGGGGCCTTGTTCCGTTCACAGTACATCCATCACTAGAGGCTTGTAGACATATTCTGTTAGTTAGTGCAGTATGTTGGGCTTGTAGGCCCTGTACGTATATTTTGTTGGCTTGTCAGTTATAGTAGTTATGACGGACTTGCCGGCCCAGCGTTATGTTGACATTTAGTCAGCGTTAGTCTCTATTCAGTTTTGCATTTTGCTTCGTAAATTGTCTTGCAATGTGGCCCCTGGCCAAAGTATGACATTATATGTCCAGAATTCCTGAGTCGCAAGTTGGTACGCAAGGATAGATGAGGCACCGGGTGCCGGTCTCGCCCCCAGGCTCGGGGCATGACAAAAGTGGTATCAGAGCAGTTCTGTCCCAGGGAGTCTACAAGCCGTGTCTAGTAGGGTCTTATTTATAGATGTGTGGTGCACCACATTATATAAGCAGGGGACTACAAGGCATTTAGGAGTTGGTTACTCTTCTTTCAAATCTAAATCATGTTGTAGAACTAAGTTATAGGAAATTTGAGTTAAACTTACGTGTTGGAGTTTGCATGCACATATGACGGTAACTAGGAAGACTACGGCTAGCCAGATAAGAGAAACAGCAGTAGGTGAGGGGACTAGCAGGGTACCCCTAGTAGATAGGGCCCAATCGGAGGCCCAGGGAGAGACCCCTACTCAGCCATTACCAGCTCCTCCGCCACCTGAGGAAATTCCTAGGGAGACCGCACACCCAGTTCCCCCTCCGCTTCCATCAGATCAGGACTTGAGGAGTGCGGTGCATTTGTTGGCACAGTTGGTAGCTATCCAGCAACAGGCTAGGGCATCCGTTAGTGCAGGACCTTCAAAGGGATCTGGGAGTTCAAGGGTCCGAGAGTTTATTGCTTTGAGTCCCCCCAGAGTTCACGGGGACAGATCAGAGGGAGGGCCCGCAGGATTTTATAGATCAGCTTCACAGGATCTTTCGGGTTATGCATTCCACGAAGAAAGAGGCAGTTGAGCTAGTAACTTTTTGACTCCGAGATATAGCCATCCTTTGGTACGAGGGATGGGAAAGGTCCAGGGGACGTGATGCACCTCCTGCTATATGGGAGAATTTTTCAGATGCCTTCCTTGACCAGTACTTACCGCGAGAGATCCGACAGGCCCGAGTTGATCAGTTTTTAGCCCTCAAGCAGGGCAATATGAGTGTTCAAGAGTATAGTCTCCATTTTGATTCATTGGCCAAATATGCACCATCCATAGTTGCGACTATGTGGGACAGAATCCACAGGTTTATAGCAGGGTTGGCCCCAGAGTTGACCGAGGCATGTGCCACTGCTGCATTACAAAATAGTATGGATATCTCCAGATTCAGGCATTTGCCCAGAATATAGAAAGGGGTAGGCATCGGCAGCAGGGTACGGAGAGGACTAACTCAGAGCAGCGTAAGAGGATGAGATTTGCCAGGTCTCAGGAGCAGTCTCAGGGTAGTTACAGGCCCCAGTACTTCGAACGGCCACCTAGACCTCCGCCACCTCAGCTATAGGGTTATATGCATGACCGTTATACTCAGTCAGGACCAGGTGAAAGCTCCCAGGTGTCAAGATTGCAGCGACAGCGAGGTTCGGGGAAGACATGGCCATTTCCGCCGCGGTGTGCCATCTGCGGTAGAGGACACTTGGGCCAATGCCGAGCCGGTTCTGATGCTTGTTATACATGTGGACGTCCGGGGCATATGATGCAAGATTGCGAGATTTTGGGGGTATGGCGCAACCAGCGAATTCAGCAATAAGATAATCTATGTCTGTGCATCCTTCATGGCGCGAGTCTCAGTCTTTGGCTAGTAGAGGTCGAGGCAGAGGTAGAAGTTTTAGTTCAGGTGGTAACCAGAATCGTAGCTATGTGTTAGCGGGTCGACAGGACCAAGAATCCTCACCAGACGTTGTGATAGGTATGTTGACCATTTGCTATCATGATGCTTATGCCTTGATAGACCCATGATCTACTTTATCATGTATTACCCCATTTGTTGTAGGGAAGTCTGGTATAGTGCCTAAAATACTAAGTGATCCTTTTGCGGTATCTACACCAGTCGGAGAATCGATTATCGCTAGAAGGGTTTATCGAGTTTGTACGGTGTCAGTTTGTGTCGTCACACCTCAGCTGACCTAGTTGAGCTAGAGATGTTGGATTTTGATGCTATCATGGGCATGGATTGATTGGTAGCTTGCTATGCCACAGTTGATTGTCTAACAAAGATAGATAGATTTCATTTTTCGGGTGAGCCAGTCCTTGAGTGGGTAGGTAATACAGCGACACCCAGAGGTAGGTTTATTTCCTATCTGAAGGCGAGGAAAATGATCGCAAAAGGGTGCATTTATCATATTGTGTGAGTTAGAGATGTGGATGCAGAGATACCTATACATCAGTCTATTCCAGTAGTAAAAGAGTACGCAGATGTATTCCCAGATGAACTTTCAGGTATTCCTCCAGAGCGAGAGATTGATTTTGGTATCGATTTGCTTCTGGGAACTCAACCAATATCCATCCCTCCGTATAGAATGGCACCTGCCGAATTGAAGGAGTTGAAGGATCAGTTAAAAGATTTACTGGAGAAAGGTTTCATCAGATCCAGTACCTCACCTTGGGGTGATCCGGTACTATTTGTACGGAAGAAATACGGCTCGCTAAGGATGTGTATCGATTATAGGCAACTGAATAAGGTAACTATTAATAATAAGTATCCACTTCCAAGGATAGACGACTTGTTTGATCAATTACAGGGAGCTAGATGCTTTTCAAAGATAGATTTGAGGTCGGGGTACCACCAGGTTAGAGTTCGGAAGAGAGATATTTCCAAGACAGCTTTCAGGACCCGATATGGCCACTTCAAGTTCCTTGTCATGTCCTTCGGGTTGACGAATGCACCTGCCATATTTATGGACTTGATGAACAGCCTATTTCGGCCATATTTAGATCTGTTCGTGATAGTCTTTATTGATGATATTCTGGTTTATTCACGTTCAGAGGATGAGCATGTGGACCACCTGCGAGCAGTACTCCAAACCCTCTGTGATAATAAATTGTATGCTAAGTTTTCTAAATGTGAGTTCTGGTTGAAGTCTGTAGCATTCTTGGGGAACATTGTATCCGATGGAGGTATAAAGGTAGACACTCAGAAGATTGAGGCTGTGAAATCCTAACCTAGATCTACCACTCCGACAGAGATTCGTAGCTTTCTAGGCTTAACAGGATACTATCGGAGGTTCGTAGGGGGTTTTTCTTCTCTTTTAGCACCATTAACGAAGTTGACGTAGAAAGAAACTAAGTTTCAGTGGACGGAGGCCTGTGAGCGGAGTTTCCAGGAGCTTAAAAACTGGCTGACTTCAGCGCCAGTTCTAGTACTTCCAGAGGGTCCAGATGGTTATGCCATGTATTGTGATGCCTTAGATGTCGGGTTAGGATGTGTCCTGATGCAACATGGGAAAGTAATTGCTTGTGCTTCAAGGCAGTTAAGGAAGCATGAGCGGAATTATCCGACCCACGACCTCGAATTAGCTACCGTTGTCCATTGCCTTAAGATATGGCGGCATTATTTATATGGTGTTCATGTTGATGTATTCACAGATCATAAAATCATGCAATATATCTTCAAGCAAAAAGAGTTGAATTTGCGACAGAGGCGATGGCTTGAGTTATTGAAAGATTACGATGTTAACATTCTCTACCATCCAGGGAAAGCTAATATTGTAGCAGACGCCTTAAGTCGCCGATCTATAGGTAGCTTAGCACATGTAGAGGCCGAAAAAAGACAATTAACTAGAGAGATTCATCAATTGGCTTATTTGGGGGTTCAGTTAGTAGACTCTGGCAATGGTGGAGTTGTACTCCAAAATACTGCAAAATCATTCCTCATAACTGAAGTAAAGGAGAGGCAGTACGAGGATCCAGAGTTGGTGAAGTTGATAGAGCGAGTTCCGCAGCAAAAGGAGATGTTATTAGAGCTCAAGGGATATGGGGTTCTCAGGTACAAGGGTCGTTTGTGTGTTCCAGATGTAGCAGGGCTATGAGACAGGATTATGTCAGAGGCACATCATTCGCGGTACTCCATTCATCCTGGGTCGACGAAGATGTATCATGACATTAAGGATGTGTATTGGTGGAACGATATGAAGAAGAACATTGCTGAGTATGTCGCTTAGTGCCCTAGTTGCCAGCAGGTGAAGATAGAGCACCAGAAGCCCGGAGGACTAATGCAGACTATAGAGATCCCGACATGGAAATAGGAGGCGATAAACATGGACTTTATCACGGGTTTACCTTATTCTCATCGTAAGTTCGATTCCATATGGGTGATAGTCGATAGGCTCACGAAATCAGCTCATTTCCTACCGGTCAGATCTACATATACATCAGAAGATTATGCAAAATTATATATTAAGGAGATAGTGCGACTATACAGAGTACCAGTATCTATTATATCTGACCATGGGGCCCAGTTTACGGCACATTTTTGGAGGTCATTTCAGAGAGGTCTAGGAACTCAGGTGAATCTCAGCACAACTTTTCATCCACAGACTGATGGACAAGCCGAGCGCACAATTCAGACGCTCGAGGATATGTTACGAGTATGTGTGTTGGATTTTAAAAGAAGTTGGGATGAACATCTACCTCTTATCGAGTTTGCATATAATAACAGTTACCACTCCAGTATCCAGATGGCTCCATACGAGGCTTTGTATGGGCGTAAGTGCAGATCTCCTATAGGGTGGTTTGATGTTGGAGAATCTGGATTACATGGGCCAGACCTGGTTCAGCAGGCCATAGAAAAAGTAAAGCTCATCCAGGAGCGACTGCTGACAGCTCAGAGTCGTCAGAAGTCATATTCTGACGTGCGGCGACGAGATTTAGAGTTCGGGGTTAATGACTGGGTATTCTTAAAGGTGTCACCTATGAAGGGTATGATGAGGTTTGGCAAGAAAGGCAAACTTAGCCCACGGTATATTGGGCCTTATAGGATCATTCGGAGAGTGGGCCAAGTAGCTTATGAGTTAGAATTGCCCACAGAATTGGAGTTTGTCCATCCGGCTTTTCACGTATCCATGCTATGGAAGTGCATTGGCGATCTTACCCGAGTGGTGCCCACAGATGATGTACAGATTACGGAGGAATTGTCATACGAGAAAATTTCGGTTGCCATCCTAGACTGACAAATCCGCAAGCTTCGGAATACGGAGGTGGCCTCCGTGAAGGTTTTATGGAGAAGCAAGAATGTGGAAGAGATGATGTGGGAAGCGGAGGAAGAAATGAAGTCTAAATACCCCCACCTATTTCAAACTCGAGATATGACTCGAGATGGGATACCTCAGCACCACTCTATTCAGGCCAGTATGTCATCAGGTAAGATCTTATTTTTGACTTTCCGAAATTATAATAAACAGTTGTGTGAGGCCAAGTGTGGCATATATAGTCTGTTATCTGGCTGCGTGCAAGGGTGGTTTTAGTCTAGTATACAGAGGAGACTCTGGCAAAAAATTTTCAAGGTATCTAAGTCCTCGAATGTTTCGAAAGGGGGAAGGATGTTACATCTCGCGTTTCTCGTACGTTAAAGTTTCATCTTCAGTTAATTGACATAGACTCGGGGATGAGATTATCTTGAGGTTAGCATATTTATGCTATTTATAATGAGCGATAAGTAAGTACCATAAAGGATAAAGGGTACACGAATTAAGAAAATGAGTTTCGTTGAAGGTTGTCGATTTGGGATAAAATACGGTCCGAGCTATAATACCCGATATTTATGGACTAGTACCATACAAGGTACCATATGACTGTGATTAGTATGATGTATAAAGTATATTAAAAATGAGTAGAATTTTAGGTAATTTGAGATAATTCTTAATTATGCGGGTAATTGATTAATTACTGGATAATCGGACATTACCTAATTACCTAATAAGTGGATAAAGATTAACATTTCCCACCCCACCCCCACATGGCAGCAAGGAGCTAACCAAACAAATGACTAAGGGTCATTTGGGATTAGGTGGCAACCTAATGTATGGATTTCAAGACACATCAATTCCAACACTTGCAATACAAATTAAAATGCGTAGCCTTGGGCAAAGTTAGTAACGTTCCAACATTGTCAATACAATTAAGATGTGAGCTTTGCACATTAGCAAGTGAGTGCTTACAAATTCCTACAAAATAGCACTACAATTAGAAGTGGGGAACGTTGGCCATTACTGATAAGTTTCCAACTTTTCATTTTCAAACACTTAAGTCAGATTCTAAATCTTATATTAAGCAACGTGATTCCTACAAGTTTCAACAATTCCAGCGAGAATTATTTACATATTAGCAACGTAAGATTTTGCGATTCTAAGGGAGTAGGTGCTACCCTTTTCAAGAATATCATACGGAATTTTTTCCAACTCCAGGTATGTTAAGGCTATGCTCTTCCTTTATTTTGCATGATCTCGTAATTACACAAGTTTGATAACGAGGTATAAAGAAAAAAAATTCATGTACCGAAATTTACATATATTTTTCTAGTCTTGTAAGTTATAATATTCTCCTTATCGGGACTTCATATTCAATTGAGTATTTTCTTTTTCCAGTCAAGAGAGCATAAAGTCTATATATACAGTATTACAATATTTTTATTACCATCGAGCTATAATCGATGGGCAGGCCCCTATTGGGTAACCTCTGATCGGATGGTAAGTTATATATCGAGCCTACTGTGGCCGAGCGCCTATGAGCGAGCCTACTACGGTAGAGCAGTTATATATATATATATATATATATATATATATATATATATATATATATATAGCCTTATATGGCCGGACAACTATTTTACTTACTATAATAGAGTCACTATCAGCAGGTGAGCATATCTTCAGATTATCTTTGACCCCCAGTTGCTTTCAGTTATTATATTATCAGTTCAGTTTCAGCTTTCAGTATATTGCCTTACATACTCGGTACACTATTTCGTATTGATGTCTCTTTCTGGGGGTGCTACATTTCATGCGTGCAGGTTCAGACAGACATACGGGTAGACCTCCTCAATAGGTGTTGCCCGAGTGCAGCTTTATCGGTAAGCTTCCCGTCCTTCGGAGTTGTCGGGTCTAGAAGTTTTGTGTATATTTTGTGTATGTATGTAGATAGGTTATGGGTAGGTCGGGACCCTGTTTCGATCACAGTACATCCATCAGTAGAGGCTTGTAGACATATCCTGTCAGTTAGTGCAGTATATTGGGCTTGTAGGCCCTGCACGTCTATTTTGTTGGCTTGTCAGTTATAGTAGTTATGACGGCATTGCCGGCCCAACTTTATGTTGACATTTAGTCAGCGTTAGTCTCTATTCAGTTTTGTATTTTTCTTCACAAATTGTCTTGCAGTGTGGCCCTTGTCCAAAGTATGACATTATATGTCCAGAGTTCCTGAGTCGCAAGTTGGTACGCAAGGATAAATGAGGCACCGGGTGCCGGTCTCGCCCCCAGGCTCGGGGCGTGACATAAATATACCACCAGTAACTTCCTTATCATCCTAGAAAATGACCTTATTGAAGAGTATAATATTATAATGAGATTAGAGGAAGAGTTTTGGAAGCTCAAATCCAAAATTCAATGGATCCAAGAAGGAGATGCGAATACAAAATTCTTTCAGATAACCACGTTACAAAGAAGGAGGAAGAATAGAATTCTTAGTATAAAAGATGAGTGTGGGAAATGTATTCATGACCAAAAAGATATTAAGGCTATCATTACTAATTTCTACACTAATTTATACTCTACCGAGTAAGTCTTATCTCACAGGAAGTATATCTACATGTCCTTTAATACCACCATTAACGACACTGAGCACCACTTATTAACTCAAATCCCCTATGGAAAAGAAAATAAGAATGCACTCTTCTCATTCAAACCTTTTAAAGCCTTGGGGCATGATGGTCTGCACCCATTTTTCTATCAAAGATATTGGGAGGAAACTAGTAAGCAACTTATAAGCTTCTGTAGGGATTTTTTTTATTTCTAAATATATGCCTAAAGATATGAACAACACATACATTTTCTTAATCCCATTACAGACCCATTAGCTTGTGTAACAATGCATACAAAGTTGTTACTACAATAATAGTCAACAGGATAAAACCCTATCTGTCTAACATTATCCACCCCACCCAAACTAGCTTCATCAAAGGGAGAAGGGCAGCTGATAATGCTATTATAGTACAAGAAGCTTTCCTTCACCTTAAAAATCTTAAGGGGAAAAAATAAAAAATGATGATCAAAATAGATTTGGAGAAAGCCTTTGATAAGATTGAATGGTCCTTTATTAGGTTCTCCTTAATATCCCTGAATTTTCCTATGGATCTCATAGACCTCATCATGGCTTGCATTTCGACCACAAGCACTTCTATTTTTGTCAATGGGACCAGGACAGATTTCTTCAAACTATCAAGATGAATTAGACAAGGTGACTCACTATCTCTCTACCTATTTATCATCTGCATGGAAATGCTATCCAGACTCATAGAACATGAAATTGACTGTTAGAGATGGGACCCCATTAGAATTAGTCCTAAAGGACTACCTATATCACATCTCTTCTTTGCAGACGGCCTTATACTACTAATGGAAGTCAACCAAAAAAGTTGCAGTTCCCTCAACAATACGCTTGACAAATTCTACACAATATCAGGCAATCCATACATTTCAACAAATCAAAAATCTTATTTTTCGATAATACCTCTCCTGACCTGAGAAACCTTTTTAGTAATAAAATTTCAATAAAGGTTGCCAACAATCTCGGCAAGTACCTAGGATTCCCAATGATTAGCACTAGACCATCCAAGAATGGCTTTCAATTCATAATAGATCGAATGAATAACAGACTTAGGGGATAGAAAATTAAGTTTATTAGTTGTGCCGGTAGAGCAACCATTATAAAATCATCCCTAATTGTCATCCCAAATCATATTATGTATATATACAACCTCCCAAAGGCTATCCTAAATAATATAGACACAATTTAAAAGAATTTCCTATGGGGGACTACTGAGCAAAAAAGAAAATATCACTTAGTTAGGTGGGATGTTGTCACGAGACCAAAACAACATGAGGGCCTTGGGATCCATAAGACAGCTTGGAAAAACCGTTCCTTCTGGGCATCCTTGGCTTGGAAATATAGAAAAAGTAAGGATTCTCTTTGGGCTAATATATTACAAAATAATTATGATAGAAAAACTTCAACGGGTATTAATAATACTAATAAAAGCTTAGGCTCCCATACTTGAAAAAATAGCAAGAAAGGAACTATCATCTGCAAGCAGGCCACCAAATAGGTGGTAGGAGATGGGAAATCAATAAACTTTTGGCACGATAATTGGGTTAATCAATCAGGCCCACTCAGGAATTGCGTACAGGGCCCATCACACAACAGGAAGTAGACCAAACTTTGAACTCTATAATAAAATATAATTCCTATGGCCTTACGAACTTGTCCATTGACCTACCTGAAGAAGTAATCAACAAGATTCATAGTACCTATATCAAGCAAACTCTCCCTAAAAAGGATACATTTGGTTTGGAGCTCTAGGAATCATAATACTTCCTCAACCATAGCTGCTTATGAGCTCATATCTAGACAAGAAAATTATGAAGGGGCAAATCATGACTGGATATGGAAAACTAACATGCTCAATAAGTTAAAACACTTCTTATGGTCAGTTGCTATCAACAGACTCCCTATAACTCACATGCTCTCTAGGAGAAATATCTGCCCTAATGGAAATTGTTCCATTTGCGGCTTAGAGGAAGAGGACACCGTGCATGTTTTCTTTGGTTGTATCTACTCTAAGGCAATTTGGTCACAAGCACACACTAATCATAATTACCCTCAAGACCAGAACTCCACTGACACCATGTTCAACTGGCCGAGAGACCAATTGAAATCTAAAAAATCATATAACATCTACGTCAATTGGTTCGAATTACTGCCATTTGTACTGTTGTATATATGGCCCACTAGAAATGATATAATTTTTCGGAAGAATAAATCCACTCCCAATATCAATATTCCAGTAAATAGGGCAATGGAATTCATGTTCGCAACAAACAAAATTTCTAGAACCTTAGGGAAAACACCATCCTTATTAAGTGGGAACCTCCGATGGACGGTTTCTATAAACTTAACATAGATGGAGCTTGTGCTGGTAATCCAGGGAAGGGGGTATAGGTGGAGTATTTAGGGTCAGTAATAAAAAGTGGATCCTGGTATATAGCATGAGCATGAAGCCCGCGACGAATATCTACATGGAAACACTTGCTATGCTTTATGAGGTTAAATTAGCCATTGAAAGGGGCTTACTGCCAGTAGTAATTGAAACAGATTGTCAAGAACTTATTAACCTACTTACTAACAATGATTGTCTCTACCAAAACTAGATTGATGATTGCAGGTCCTTATTGAGGAGCGCGAGTGATCCACCACTGAAGCATGTGTTCAGAGAAGCTAATGGAGTAGGGGACCAATTAGCAAAGAATGCATGCAAAATGGACGTTTTTGGAAGATTATTTACTTATCTTGTGCCCCCGCTTTTGTTTGTATTTCTTTTAAGAGAGATGGAATAGGTACCTTGTTACCTAGGAGCATCTCTGTTTCTTATAACTCTTGAAGTTGCTATTATGAATAAATATCTTTATTACCAAAAAAAATAAAAAAGGTAGCAGGGGCAGAGCTATCATATCATATTCGGGTTCAGTCGAGTCTAGTAATTATTTCTTGTATTTGTATTAAGAAATTCGTTATATATATAAATATGTAATTGCGAGCCTTAGATGGACTTGATTATGCTAATACTGTAATACGAAAAATTTCACTATACTTGATGTGTATATAAAAAAGGATAGCTCGGTGCACTAAGCTCCCGCTATGCGCGGGTCCGGGGAAGGGCCAGACCACAAGAGTCTATCCTACGCAGCCTTACCCTGCATTTCTGCAAGAGGCTGTTAACACGGCTCGATGTGTGTATATGTAATAAAATATGCTGCTTCTTTTTGTAGCTACTTTTGCATCTTATTTCTTGTTTCAATTTATATTTCACGTCTTGATAAATCAAGGCATGTATATAAGCAAGGATAATAATATGTTGGTAACATGTATAAAATGTAACTAAAGAGAGCTCAGAGTGAGTTTATTATATTGTGATTTTAAAGATATTGTTGGTTGTTATAAAATATACAATTCGATGAATTTAGAATCCAGTTATTAGCAATTAAAATTATTTTTAAAATTTAAAACTCATAAAGTTAAAATCATGACTCTGCCTCTCTGATGATGAATGTTAAAGAGCCTTATTTTGATATGGATATGATTTCCGTTGGTCCATCACGTGCTACATTAACAATGATTTTTGGAAGGGAACGTTACATAATTGTCACAATTTAAAAGAAATATAATAAATTTGTAGCACGAAATCCAATATTACAGTTATGGCAGGAAAATATTTATATTTGTAGCACACAATTCCATTAAAATAGGAATATTAATTATAAATATCTAAACATAAGCAATTTGAATGGAAAGTCAATAATTCTTTGTACAAAAATCATGCCTTTTTTTCTCTTTATCTATTAGCTTTCCTTCTTTTTCTTCATCTTCTTAATTTTATTTTCTACCGAAGCCAATATATTTTCTAAATTTGTTCCATTTGTTTTCTTTTTAATTATATTTCTTAAGTTTTTCTCTTCCTTCTTTCTTCCTTTCTTAACATAAAGATCTTCCTTCGATAATAATATACTTTAATATATACAAAACGTATATAAAAAATATTGAATTAACACATATAAAATATAAAAAAAAATATACATAAAAATACATCTTCAATTAAGATGACACTAAGACATGTGAAATATACATACAAAAATATATTAAATTTAATTAAGATGGCATATAAATATACAAAAACATATATATAAAAAATACATCCTGAATTAAAATGGCACTTGACATATAAAATATATTTGAAATATACATTAAAAACACATCTTAAAATAAGATGGCACTTCACAAATAAATATACAAAAATTATATACATAAAAATACATTTTGAATTAAAATGATTCTTGATATACAAAGTATAAAAGACGTATAAATCAATACATCTTGAATTTAGGTGGCATTCAAATATGCATCATATTTTAAAAAAATAGAGTGAAGAAGATGAATGTTGGGCTTAATTTTTGTAATATGCTAATAATGAAAAAGAAAGTGCTCTTTATGGAATAAATAATAAATGATGCTATTTTTTTAAATAATAGTTAAAAAAGGATCAAGTGTGTAAAAAACTCTTTTTGGAACCGGTAGTCTTAAACGATATTTATATATATTTTTAATCTTACTAGTTTTAGTGTACGTGCGTTGCACGTGTTCATTGCGTCAACCAATATAAAACGTATACAAGACGAACATATTATTGGAAAATAGTAGTGACATTAAACTAAATGTAATACTTGTCTAAATGATGCAAATGAATGTTATACATTGAACAATAGCTAAATTCAATATTTTCTGATTGATGAATTTAGTTGAGTTAGTTATATAGTATTTGTAGTTATAAATATCTTACTATATAAGATACAAATATGTTATGTGTTGCATTTTACCTAACATCTTTATAAATTCATCTTTATATGTCTAGTTTTAACATGGTATAAAATTTATTTTTGCAACTTAAGTATTTTTATGTGCTCATTAAAAGTTCATCACATAATAGGTTATAAGCTAAGTGGACATTTTCTTGAGTCAAAAAAAAAAAAAGAAACTTATATTCATATGTCCAGTACTTATGGGCGCAAGTCAGTCTTTTCAAGTGGAAGCAATGGTTTAAATCTAAATTCCCTTGTTGACACGTTCAAGAGTTCTAGCGAGGACTCTGAAATTTCAAGAGTTTATAGTGCTAAGGATAATTTTTCAAACTATGAAAAAAAAATTATATTTATTTTACAGCTTCAAATAAATTATTAAATTTTTTGTTTGGTTAAAGAGGATTGATTTTATTAATAAAATAAATTGTTAAAATAGATACATCATAGGGGTAACATAGTTACAATTTTATATAACATTATTGTAGCTGAATTTATTCTTTAAATTAATATTGCCATGTTAGTTGAAACTTCTACATATTGATACTTAAATTTAATCAAACTTAAAAGTTAAAAGAAAAATGAACGTTATGTTGATGTATCATGATTTGTAGGTAATCATTTATTGGTAATACTTGGAGAGAAAAATACTAATTCATATACGTCAGAGGCTAAGAATAAGAATTTTTTCATAGCCACGTATTTAACTCCAAAAGCACTTCTGAAGTTCATATGCTCCGTAAAAGTTGGTCAAATATGAAAATTTTATACAAAATAAAATTTTAGTTGAATTTGTATTCCTAAATCCAAATTATTAGAACATTCTATATAGTTCAAATAAGGAAAAATAAATTAATAAGTAAATCTTAATTAATTTGAAATTTTAAATATTATAAAAATAAGTAAATGACTATTTTGTCTAATATAAAATCTATTTTTAAAGAATAAAAAAAACGAATGACATTTCACTAAGGGGCTTCATGCTTAGGGTATATGTGCTGCCTTGATATGAATGTTTTTTCCACGAAACAAATATATAACATACGTCTTATATTAAGATGGAGATTCCTGAACTTCTCGAGCTCAATATCTACATGAATTAAGGTTTGAATTGGCAAAGAGAGTTTGTTGTTTTGACTAATAGAAAACGTCCTTATTCACAAAGTAATTTTATACATTACATGGGTTGAATAAGGAAAAGTTTTATAAGAGATAGAAGTTTGATTGATTTTAAAATTTTAAATATTAGGACTTTTTATATAATTTACATACGAAAATATTTTAACAATTAAAATTTTAGTTGATTTTGGAGTCCTAAATATTAGGCAAAAAATCAAATGACTATTTTGTCTAGTATGAAACTCTAGTTTTAAAGGGTAAAAAAGACGACGACATTTCACTAAGGGCCTTCGTACTTTTAATATAGTACAGATATAGATATCGATATTGATATCCGTATAAATATATATAAATTAATGGATTCTTGATTATTAATAAATAAAAGTTAAGTCCCTTTCTTTTTCACCAGAAATTAAGTCCCTTACATTTGTCATATATTGGCCTATTTTAACCCCAATTCCACATGCTTCACTTTTAGAAAATCTTTCCGTCAAATTAAAAAGAAATAGTAGTCGTTCTTCATTTTTTTTTTCCTTTTATGACTTGAATCCAAATCTAATAGTTTGTGATGAAATGCTATTTCAACGCCAAAATTATTTCTTTTATTTGGTCCTAAATATTTGGACTTTGATTTAACAAGGAAATTCTTTAGTTAATTTAATGTCCTAAATATTAGGACTTTTGTATAATAGTTTAAATATGAAGAAATTAATATATAAAGTTTTAGTTGATTTCAAACTCCTACATATTAGAAAAAATATAAAATGATAATTTTATCTAATATGAATTCATACTTTTAAATGGCAAAAAAGACGAACGATATTTCGACGGGGGTTTCGTACTTTTAATATAGTATAAATAAGTTACTATTTAGTTAAGGCATAGACAAAATGATTAAACCATCATGTCCATGATATAAACGAAAGAAAGCAAAATCACTATCAAAGCCACCAACAAAAGCACAAAAAAGAAAAGATGACTAACTTAAGAGACTAGGATATCAGGGAAACCAAACCAAATTGTTAACTAACTCAGTGTCATATATAAGATACAGAAGAAGGATCATATAGCTTCAAAACACCTACTGCAAGTTTTCTGTGATTCACCCTTTCAGGCCTTTGTGAGATCATATTTCTTCCTCATCTTTCACATTTGAAGGTCTGGTATTATTCACACGCTAATTTTATTGCTGAAGGGACTGACATTCTGTTATTTCCTTGCTGCTGCTCTTTCCACAGGCGGACCTATACAATACAGAGGGGTCAGCAGTACCCGTAAAGCTCGGGAAAATTCTATGTATACATACATATATATATATATATATATATATATATATATATATATATATATATATATATATATAGCCCTTGGAGTAAATAGTGTTAGAGTATGTGCTAGGAGTGTTTATGTCAAGAGGTGATAAAGGTTAATATGGCCAATTTCATTGTTAATTAATGTCAAAAGGTGGATTTCTTAATCGGTATGAAAAAGCCAAAAAAATCACTTATTATAGACCGGAGGGAGTAATGATATATTTGTAGCGCACACCCTATACACAAAAGATTTCGTTTCTCTTCACCTCGAAGTTCTTCCACAGGGAGGCAAAAGAAACCAGCATCAGCGCGCATGGGCCAACCTAACCCGAAGCAGTTCACCGACCTACATTTTTTGAGTAAAGTCAGAAATGAGCAAAATATTGATTAACTGAATCAGAAAAACAAACAGAAAACGGAAATGTTGACAACCAAAAGTATTCATTCAAATCGTTATAGTTCCTCCTCTGGGAATGCTTTGCTTTTCCTCTTCCGCTCCTAGCATCTTCCCTTCCCGTCCCGATTCGGTCCCGCGTCCCGTCCCATCTCACTTAATTCTAAACGGGATGGGCCCATGTTAAACAGGACACGTAATAGGATGGATGGCCATTTCGTCATGTCCCGTCCCGCGTCTTTTTTTTTTTTTTTGAATTCTAGTCGTTGGGCAACGGCTTCAATTGCAAAAATAGTCGTTCCCAATGGCCAAAAACGGCTATAATTGGCCTCCACCCCCTCCCCAAAACACCCCTACCCCCTAAACTTTTAATATAACCCCTAAGTTTATTGAATTACACTTTAACCATATTTTCTACTATAAATATCCCTATCCTTCTTTATTTTTTCCCAAAAAAATCAATCATTCTCTCTCAAATCTCTTACATTCTTTCAATTTTCTCACTATCAACTATCAAGTGATAAATTTCAAGTATTTGGGCAAACTTTTGGAGCAACTTTCAAGTTTCAAATTAATTCGTCAAGTATTTGGAGCAATATTTTGGGCCATTTCTTCAAGTTTCAATATTTAATCATGGTGCACTCGTTCCATCTCCTAATATTAATATATAATTTTTGCGAATTATTTTAGTGCTTGATTTTTGTGTTTACTTTACGTGTTCTATTTTCGTATTTCATTTGTGTGTTTAATTTTTGTGTTAACTTTTTTAATTTAATTTTATATTTAAATTATGGCACCTAAAAATATATTTGGCTTGAAAAAAACTAGTAAAAAAGAAGATTTAGATAAAACACCCACTAGTCCCGCAACACAAGCTCCAACTCAGACTGAATCTCGGTCTGGAGCTTTACCCCATGTACCTCCTGTAAGGGGTAAGCCTAAGGGTGAACGTCCCAAAACATCACTTGTATAAGATTTTTTTAAACATGATAAAGTCAATAAGGTGCTACATGTGGAATATGTAAGCAAAATTTTGTGCACACCAAAAGTGGTGGGACAGGGGGTTTAACTAGGCACTTAGTTAGGGAGCACAAAGCTTTATGGATACAAGCTAAAATAGAAGCCGGACTAATAGCGGATCCTAGCACCGATACTGGCACTCCTAGTGGATCTGGCGGGGGTTCTAACGTTTTACAATAACAATTTGACCATGCTTCTGGTACTATTTTACCCCATACAACAAAGATAGAGATCGTGAGAACTTAGCAAAAATTGTGGCTATCTGTGGCTTACCTTTTACTTTTCCTCCTCACCCTGCTTTTGTGCATTATATACAATAAACTTATAATCCTACTTTACAAGGTTTTCCTAAGACCACGGTTAGAAATGATGTTTTTAAATTTCAAACCGAATATCTTTAGTATATTCATTGTGTATTTTTTCACTTAGATTATAAAGTGTCACGACCCAATTTCACCTATAGGTCGTGATGGCGCCCAACACTACAGCTAGGCAAGCCAACTAATAAGTCAAACATACATTGGTTAAACTTTTATTCCAAGAAAATAATAAAATACCAATTTCTACCAATGTATGTGCCAAGACCCGGTGTCACAAGTGCATGAACATCTAGTAGATTATACAAAACTCCAAATACTGTCTGAAATGAAATAGACAGAATATAAATATCAGAAGAGATACTGGTAGCTGCAGAACGGCTCAGAAAGACAGCTCACCACTATGCCTCAGGATGACGTGGGTATGTGATGATAGGTCCTCCACTAGTACCTGTCTCAGATCCTGCACAAAAAGTGCAGCAAGTATAGTATGAGTACGTAAACAACGTGTACCCAGTAAGTATCAAGCCTAATCTCGAAGTGGTAGAGACGAGATGGCCGACTTTGACACTCACTATAGGTCAATAATAATTGAAATAAAACTAGGATATTTAAATCAGCATGATTTACAGAATTTACAATAATTTATTTAATCAGCGGAAATAATCAAATTTCTTCAAATGTAACAATTCTCAATATATTAATTAAATTCCTTCAATTCAAATAAATTCTAATTTATCAATTAAATCTCATTTACAAGAGTAACAATTAATTCCTAAACAAATAAGAATAATAATTTATTAAATTTCAAGGATTTTTTAATTTATTAATTAGCTTCACAAGCTGAAATAAATTATTAAAGTATCGTGTAATTATTATTAAGCACGATTTCTGTCGAGGACGTACGGCCTGATCCAGAGTGTCGTGTATACTGCCGATGGACATGTTGCGCGATCCATAGATGCATCTATCCTGCCGAGGCGTTCGGCCCGCTCCACAAGAAAGGAGGATATTTTTTTATGTGCCTCCGGAAGGAGAGTATATTTATTATAAGGTAAATTCGGGAAGAGAACAATTTCTTTTAACAATTAATTGATTTAAACAAACAATCAAGCCTATGAGATTTCCATCCTTTAATATCTTTATCTAATAATTCACAATATATTCATATAGATATCAATTAATATAAATAAATCAAAGAATACAATTTACACAAGTAAGGCATGATTTGAGTCCTAAACTACCCGGACTTTAGCATTAATAGTAGCTACGCACGGACTCTCGTCACCTTGTGCGTACGTAGCCCCCCACAATTAGCAACAATTATTTAATTTTAATCACCTATGAGGTAATTTTTCTCTCACAAGATTAGACAAGAGACTTACCTCGTCTTGCTCCAATTTAATCCACTATAAGGCCTTTTCCACGATTATCCAACTCCGTCTGGCTCGAATCTAGCCAAAATAATTCGATACAATCACTAAATATTATAGGAATCAATTCTATAAGAAAATACTACATTTTTAAGAAAAGATCCCGAAATTAATTAAAAATTCGCCCGCGGGGCCCACATCTCGAAAATCCGATGAAAGTTATAAAATCCGATAACCCATTCAATTACGAGTCCAATCATACCAATTTCACTCAAATCCGATTCCGAATCGATACCGAAATCTCAAAATTTCGTTTCTGTGAGATTTCTAAACTTTTCCAAATTTCAATCTCAAAACACTAATTAAATTGTGAAAATAATGATATACTTGTATATGTAGACCAAATCCGAGTTAGAATCACTTACCCCAATGTTTTTCCCTTGAAAATCTGCCAAAAGTCGTCTCTGTTCAAGCTCAAGTTCGTCAAAAATGGCAAATGGGACGAATGCCCTCTTTATATAAAACTGCCCAGCGGTCCTCGAACAGGGCCTCGATCAGGGCTTCGATCACAGGCTCGAGCCTGGACCTCGGTCATGGCCTCGATCAGGGCATCGAGGTTGGGCCTTCGATCATAGCCTCAATCATGGCATCGAGCTTGAGCCTTCGATTGTGACCCTCGATCTTGGGTCTCGATCCTGGCCCTCGAGCCTTGCCTTCGATCATGGCCCTCGAGCTGGACCTTCGATCATGGCTTCGATCCACTAGCTCGAGCCTGTACCTCGTCAACCCTGGGCTCGATATCTGGGCTCGATCACAGCCCAAAATGTCCGACAGAAGAGGAAAAATTGCAGCAGCTTTTTAACTCAAATTTTTTATCTGTTAACCATCCGAAACTCACCCGAGGCCCTCTGGACCTCAACCAAATATATCAACAAGTCCTAAAACATCAAACGAACTTAGTCGAACCTCTAAATCACATCGAACAATGCTAAAACCATGAATCATACCCCAATTCAAGCTTAATGAAACTAAGAGTTTTCAACTTTTACATTCAATGTCGGAACCTATCAAATCAACTCCGATTGACCTCAAATTTTACACACAAGTCATAAATGACATAACGGAGCTATAAAAATTTTTGAAACTAGATTCCGACTCCGGTATCAAAAAGTCAACTCATCGGTCAAACTTCCAAACTTAAATTCTTGTTTTTAGCCATTTCATGCCTAATTTAACTACGGACTTCCAAATAAAATTTCGAACACGCTCCTAAGTCCAAAATCACCATACGGAGCTGTTGGAATCATCAAAATTCTATTCCGGGGTCGTTTTCTCAAAATGTTGACCGAAGTCACATTTAGCACTTTAAGGCCAACTTAAGGAACCAAATGTTCCGGTTTCACCCCAAACACTTTCAAATCCTGAACCAACCATCCCCACAAGTTATAAATCATTACAAACACCTACGGAAAGTTTTATTTTAGGGAACGGGGTTTTAAAAATTAAAATGACCGGTTGGGTCATTACATAAAGTGTCTATCACATATGATATATGTCGTAGTCCTAATGGTTGTAATTATTTAACTGTTATATGTCATTGGGTTGATCATCACTGGAACATGCAAAAACGTATTATTGGTTATAAATTTGTTGAATCAAAACACACTGGAGCATATATTGCAACTACTGTTCTACAAATTGTTGATTTTTATGGACTCATTGATAAAGTTTTAACTATCACCTTAGATAAAGCTTCTGCTAACACAACTGCAGCAACTAGCTTAAGAACTAGACTTTTTTCAATTAATCCAGCAATTTTTCATGTTATATATGCATGCCATATTTTTAACTTGGTTGTAAAAGATGGTATTGATTTATTTTCTGATGCTTGTAGTAAAGTACAATATGTTTGCAGCTATATTTTTCGTGCTAATAAAGCAAGTAGAATTCGTGAATTTGCTCAACAATGTGCTAGTGCTAACCTTCCATATAGAAAAGTTCCAAAAGATGTTTATACTAGGTGGAATTCTACTTATGATATGCTTAAAGTTGCTTATGATTATCGGGTGCTTATACAAAAGGTATTTAATATGCATAATGGTATCCCCGCTGATCAAATTGTTGATTCTGATTGGGATTATATCAAAGAGCTTACTAAATTTTTAGAAAAATTTTATTATGCTACAAAATAATTTTCTGATATATATTATCCTACTATTTTACAAATTTTATGGTATATTTGTGAAATTTCTGTTGCATTTGGTAAGTATAAAACTAATCCAACTTATGCACCAGCTATTAATGAAATGATTGCAAAATTTAAAAAGTATTTTTTTATATTCCCCAAGTTTATTTAATTTCTACTATACTTAACCCATCTTTAAAATTAAGAGATGCAAAGGGACTTGTTCGTAAAATTTATGAGAATTTAGCAATTCAAGAAAATGAACAACCATCTCTCGAAGACTGTCAAGCTAATATATATTCTTATGTTAGATCAATGTTTGATAAATATAAATCTATGGAAACAACGGGAGGTGAAACTGCTCCTTCTACTTCTAAGTCTAGAATAGAAGTTCTATGGGAAGATATGGATGATATAACAGGTTTTGATTCATCTATTGATGATGAACTTGATTCTTATCTTAATCAAGGATTGGAAAGTATTAAAGACGAAGAAGGCAACGAACGACTTTTGGCATGGTGGAGGGAACGTGGCAAGACTTTTCCAACACTTTCAATAATGGCCCGAGATATCCTTGCTATTCAAGCATCATCAGTAGCATCGGAGAGTGCTTTTAGCACGACAACATTTCAAATCGGAGATCATAGACATTCATTAGCAGATGACAGCCTAGAGATTTCCGTATTATTCAGAGATTGGATTAATTCAGAAAGAAAAAATCTTGATTTTAAAAAATTAACCACTAGGGAAGAAGAAGAATACAATGAGATACTTAGCACTGGGAGCGATGACGGCATGGAACTCATGGAACATTAATCAACATTGCCAATTCCAGAACAATGTCCGAGAGAAATTATAGATAAGTTACAACAAAGTTATATAGGAGCTTACAAATATTAGTATGATAATTTGTAATTAGCTACTAAGAGACCTAGTTCAAACAGAACCCTTCCTAGAAGGTGGTTGCGTAGATTAGGTGCTCTTCAAAAGAATTATATTTGTATGTAAGATTTGAAAGTTCTATTAATAAAATAAAAGGCTCGAAGCGTTGAATTATTTTTATGAATTGTCTTACACTCTTAGTTACTTAAATTGCATGAAATTATATTAAATAAATTATAACTCTATTATAAATTTATAATTACTAGAATATTTAATTACAAGTCTTTTGTTTTAATATTTTATAATTCTTTACTTAGTTTTCTAATTTCCGTTTAATTTTTAAGTTTATTAAATAAGTCAAAAAACTAGTCGTTGCAAACTTTAAAAACTTAGTCATTATCAAAACAATAGTCGTTGCCAAACTTAATGCTTAATGTTTTTTTTTAAACAGCACTTAAGGCCCACGAACCCGTCCCATCCGATCCTGTCCCATCCCGTTTGTTAGCGGGACGGGATGGGCCTACCGTTTCATCCCGTTTGTCCCGTTCCGTCCCATTCCGTTTGTTAGCGGGATGGGATAGGCCTACCGTTTCGTCCCGTTTGTCCCGTCCCGGCTAAATGTCATTCCGTCCCGTCCCGTTAGACAGCCATAGTTTATGTCAAGAGGTGGTAAAAGTTAATATGGTCAATTTTATTACTAATTAATGTCAAAAGGTGAATTTTTTAATTTGTGTGAAAACAGCCAAAAAATCACTTAGTGTACCGGAGAGAGTAGTGATATATTAGTAGCGCACACCCTATACACAAAAAAGATTCCGTTTCTTTACTATTATAAAAGGCAAATAGTAAAGAAAATATAAATATTTCACCACAGCAGCTGAGAAGCTGACGGATAAAAGCAAACATATGGTGTCAATTAAAATGGAATGTACCATGGTAATCTTATTTTATTTAAGAAAATTACTCTTTTCTGAAAAAACTTTCAACTGTTAACCAAAAAAAGTATTCATGACAAAGAACAATGCGATAAAAGATATTGCCATGAAACTACAAGCGTACATCTATGCTATCATCCATAAAATCCAGCAACAAAGAATTCCCATTAATTACATCAATGTTGACTTTTGAACTTTTCTTCGTGATAAATGCAGAAAATAACAAAAACAAATGTGTTCTTCAAAACATTGACTCAGACTTCAAGAAACATTAAAAACCTATCCACTAAATTCGTAAAACATGAGCAATTTAAAAGCTTACGTGATGGTAAATATAGCATAAGCATTCAGGCATGAATCTTAAATTTGCAGCTTCCCCCCATATGAGAAAATGTAATCCCATGTATAATAATTTACGCTGCTGTACTTCCTGTGGTATGGTCGGCAACCTGCAAATTTTGACAATTAAGAAAAGATCAGATATACAAATGAAAGATCAGCATATTCAAGCAATTAAGTCTTCGGCTCTTTTCTACAGACAAACACATCACGAGAGATGCTAAAGGAAGCTACGGATACACATTATCCTGTTCTGAAGGACAAAGCATCAAAGCTGCAGACTTTTATAATGTCTACTTCGATAGATAACAATCAATAAAAAAAGATCTTAGATGAAAGTTTAAGGTATATTAGCTGTTTTTCTAATATACATGTTCTTTTGAGCATGGAATTAACTGCATTGTTAAATGTCTTGTCAATCCTTACACTAGCATTAACTGCAGCAACCAATTATTGTTCTCTTGAGGGCCAAAATAACATCAGGAAACCAAAAGCTCTAAAAAGCCAAATGAGGTTACTGGTCTTGTTGAGAAGATACATCAACAAAAGCTCAAAAGATGGAAAATAGTACACAAAGTTCAAAATTTGCTAAACATGGCGCTATGGGACTTAAGAAACTGTGAGCAAGGAGACAACTACACAGCAGGCATCTACTTTCAATGTATTTATTTTTTTTCAATATAAGGAAGACGGTTTTTTTTTCTCAAGCACATACATATTTCTTCAGCAAAACTAGAATCAGGTGTCACAAAGAACATATGTTGCAAAATAAGTATATAAAGAAGTGGAATAACTCTTTGAGCTTTAGTAAAACTTGCTATCGCATTAAACAACAACCTAGAAAAAATTGCTCCTTGAGCTTTTGTGAGAGTGCAATTCAAAAATCTATTATTTTTTTTTATAATAAAAATCTATTATCTTTTTAACAATCTCAAAGTCCTCACTGAGAGTTACTTTGCTAAACATCTAGTAGTCGCTAACTGTCAGCACGCGAGCAGATTCAAACAACGCAATCAAATCCAAGAATCCAATTAAAGATAGAAGAATGGTATTTTTTCTTGCTAAGTATGACAATCATTTCAACTAAAAGAATATTTTAGCAGTTGAGGAAATTTTTTGATCACTCATCAATAACAGAAAGCAGTATCTTGTCCCAAACCTTTGGTTGCTGGTCAGGCTTTGGATACTGGCGTATGTGTACATTTGCAAGTAGCAAAATGAGATGCTCCCTTTGCTTTGCAACATTATCTTTCTGAGAAGCAATAGACAAAAGAAACGAGCTCATTAAAGCATATATTTCCATCCTAACCGAGATAAACTTTCTAACCTCAAAAAGATGTATGAAATAGCAAGTAAAAATAACAATGTGAAAGTCAAAAAGGAAACTGCTCTACCTGAAATCCAAACATAGCTTGAAGCCAATCAAGAATATCTTCATCTTTCTTCTTCTTGTAATCCTTGGGCCATGGAAGACCACTCGTATTTTGGAGAGCATAAACAACAGCTCTAATCTGTAAAGGAGGAAATTTTTGGGATCGGGTTGCACGCCGCAGCAGGCCATGTTGGCTTTATATATATTATACTATTGCACGTGAGTTGGCCGTGCGGATCTATATATTATACTATTGCACGTGAGTTGGCCGTGCAGCACGTGAGTTGGCCGTGCGGATCTAGATATTATTATAGTACGTGAGTTGGCCGTGCGGATCCAGATATTATTATAGCACGTGAGTTGGCCGTGCAGATCCAGATATTATTATAGCACGTGAGTTGTCCGTGCAACACGTGAGTTGTCCGTGCGGATCCAGATATGATATTATAGCACGTGAATTGTCCGTGCAGCACGTGAGTTGCCCGTGCTCATGTACTCACAATGATATTGAGTACTCTGAGACTATGAGTACATGAGTGCAATCTTTAAGATATATTGCATTGACATGCACACATGACATATATGCATAGAGATGTATTTTTCTTATGCTGTACGGCATCACATTATTCATGATTTTCACACATGTTGACAGATGGGCATAGTGATGCATTTGTTTTACACTGGTTATCTGGGAAAGAAAATGAGATATTTTATTTACTATTGAAATAATTTTTGGAAGAATTACTGTTCTCAAATTATTCATATTTTTGGCAACTTCGGCAAACGATTTGGGTTTTCACTAATTTATTTGAAAGGAAGAACTATTATTTTTGAAATCATGATTCGGTTGAGTATTTTTATCTTTGTGTTTCTTCTGGTACTATTTGCTTTATGTTATTATGGACTATTGTGGACTAGTGATTTTGGACCCGACCTTGGTAGAAGCTCGTCACTACTTTCAACCTACGGTTAGGTTTGTTACTTACTCAGTACATGTGGTCGGTTGTACTGATACTACACTTCTGCACATTTCGTGCAAATGTTGGCTGTTGTTGTTGTTGTGCTCGATGGTTGCGGGATCTGAAGATTTAGGAGAATTTGCATCTATACTAGTTTTTCAGTCATATTTTAACCTATACTCGCTTTGCAAAAAAAATTGCAAGTGTACCCACTTTTCGGGTAACTTCAGGCATACGGGCCTGAAGTAGCAAAAATTTATATTTGAAGTTTGAACTTCAGAATTTTTTACCTGAAGTGTTGCCTTATCAAAGCAAAACTTCAGATATTTTTGCCTGAAGTTTGGCCTGACTTACAAAGGCAATCACGCAAATTTCAGTTCATAGTACAAGGGAAAACACTTCATAGTGCAAACTTCAGACAAATTAGTCTGAAATTCTTCAATTTGTAGTGCAAACTTCAGGAACTTCAGTTCATAGTGCAAGAGCAAACTTCAGTTTCCCCTCACTTCATAGTGCAAATTTCAAATAAATGAGTCTGAAGTTCTTCAATTTGTAGTACAAATTTGAGGGACTTCAGTTCATAGTGCAAGGGCAAACTTCAGTTTCCCCTCACTTCATAGTGCAAACTTCAGACAAATTAGTCTGAAGTTCTTCAATTTGTAGTGCAAACTTCAGGACAAATTAAATTTTCAGTGCAATTAAGAACTGGTTTGGCATCACATCGGGCTTTACCTCATGGGGAATTTTTTATGTTTTTTATACTGGATTTGGAACTTCTGTATATTCAATATGAGATAAACACATAACAAGATGAACTAGAGAGTATCTGTTGCGCTCTCGATGCATTTGGATTTGTATCTCGAGCTTGCAAAATAAAGGATTGCAAAATTTGCAGAAGCCCACGTTTTACCTTCTGTTGACAGGGTTTCTAACAATAACAATACTCTGTTTTGTTATTTTATGACAATATTTAATCAAATGTAGGTTAAGTTGTTAATTTGACTTCATATTTTATTAGTGAATATATTAAAGTAGTAGTTGAAAAGTTAATTTGATAGACAAGAAGATGAGGAAGAAAGGAGCGCATAGGTCAAGAGGAAGAAGAAGAGGCTTCTGAAGTTGTTAAAATTAGGGTATAGATTAAATAATTTTAAAAATATGGATATATGTTAAATGAGGGGACCAAATAGGGCACCACGTACAATTTTTACAATAATTTACATCACCTCAAGATGTCATAAATCTTTTGAAATAACTTCTATATCTTTTGAAATATCTTCGTTATGCAGGAATGCATTTAAGTAGTTCTACAATGGCTATAATTTGAAATACCTTCTGTATTTGTTCAGTATGAAGGTTCCTTTATCAACTCTTACAACTTAAATAATATGTTTGGCGGTTTTTTACCTCTGCTAGCGGTCAGCAAAAAGTATTCCGTCATTCACATAAACTAGAAGCATAATCAGAAGAGAACCAGGAAGAAAACTATGAAATTAGTGCGAGGAGGCGTGCTAGTTTTGCTGCAGAAAATCTGGTAGCGTAGACATACTCTACTGAAGTGATTAAGTGTATAGATCAAGATGTTGAGCTTGGTGCTACAGTTGATTCAGTTAGTGTTGAATACATAAGGGCATTTTCAACCTTTACTCCCATTTTGGTCCCTATGAATGGGGATTTTTCCATTTTTGGGACAACTTACTCCAACCATTTCCCCATTGTTTCCCCCAAAAGAAAATATTTTTTTTATATTCTTCAATCTCTTCTATATTATATTATTATCTTTCATTTCAATTTTTATTTTTTAAATTCCATTAAAAAAATTCCATCTTTTATTTTCATTAATTTGTAATTTCCATTAAAACAATTCCATAAAATTTTAAATAATATAATTTGTAAGCAATTATTATAGATTAACTAATAATTCAAATAAAAATAAAATCATTGTGATACAAGATTAATTAAATACATATTACATAACGATAAAATTCATTCGAAATACTACATAAATATTCAACTTCAACCTCTAGTATTCTCCCATAAATGATCTATCAATGCATTACGAAGTACAAAATAAGCATCTTTGTCCTTAATTCTACTATGTCGAGCTAAAATTTTTTGAAATTGTGGATTTTCATCTACTGTCATTTCTACTGTTGGAGGTGGACCTTCCAAATCATCTTGAATTGGTGCATTAAGATCACGCTCATTCTCGATTATTATGTTGTGTAGTATAATACATGTAGTCATTATATCATGTAGCACTTCTTTTTGCCAAAAAACGTGAGGGTCCTACAACAATTGCAAAACGTGAGTATTTTAATTTAATGTATTTTCAATTTTCATGTATTTCCAATTTTAATGTATTTTCAATTTTCACTTTTTAATTTTAGCAACATCTAATATTTTATATTCGCGCCTTTCAATTTTAGCAACATCTAATATTTTATAGTTGCACCATTCATTTTTTGAGATGATTATATATTTTTTGTACAATTATAACTATAATAAAATTAACTTACAATTTTACATAAAAATAATAAATACACGAAAATTAATTTATCAAAATTATACGCCACAGTTAAGATATAAAATTAATATTATAAAGATATTACATAAACATAATTAGGTATATATAAAGAGATAAATTAAAAGAGTTAAATAATAAAATAATAATAAAATATGCATGAATAGTAATGGGGGAGATGAATAGTGTACCCCATATTTGAAGGAACACTATTCATCCCTCATTTTTGGGGCAAAAATGGGAGAGGGTTGGAGCTTCATTATGGTAAAAATTGCCCCCGTTACGAGGAAATGGGGAGGATTGGAGATGGCCTAACTGTAGTGAATTCATATCGTGATTAAACAAAAACGTGCAAATATTTATATATGTTGGTTAAATCCTGGATAAGTTTCTCGCTATTACTTAGATTGTGGTCAATATGAAAACTTAGATTGATCAGTGTTCTCTACCACCAAGACCTAGGTAGATGCACTTGCTATTTGAATCCTCGTTCTCTGCTACCAAGAAGCACCGTTTGGCCATAGATTTTGTCAAAATAAACTTGGATTTTATTTGGCAAACACATATTTGGCCATAGATTTTGCTTACATTTGGTTAAATTCCAAATCCCAAAACCAGCTCAATAGCTAGTTTTGGGACAAAATATCACTATTATATTTTTTAAAAATACCCAAACTTTTGTATTTTATAAAAGAGCTCACCATTTATTATTTTGTAACGATGTTGCTTCGTCTTCTCGGTCATCTGATAGTGTATCATGTAGTTCATTTTAAAAATGATAATTTTGTATCAAATTTATTTATATTCAGGATTATGGTTTACGATAATATAATGAATGTTATTGATAATGGTATTGTTGGGTATTTGTGATAGTTTTTAGAACTTGTGGGTATAAGTCATGTTTCATATTTTTTCAAACCAAACTTCACCCAAATTAAATTTTTCAGAATAAATTTGGGAATCTATGGCCAAACGCTAGCTTAGGTAGATGCACGGGCTATTTGAATCCTCGTCCTCTGCTACCAAGACTTAGGTAGATGCATGGGTTATCTGAATCCTCGTCCTCTGCTACCAAGACTTAGGTAAATGCACTGGCTATTTGAATCCTCAATATCCGTTCGCTCCATTTAGACCCTTCTCATTCAAAAAAAAAAAAAAATGCCTAGAGACTAAGTTAAATTAAAACCTCAAATTTTCACATTTTTTCTCTATATACAATCAAATTCATACCCATTGTTAGGGCCGACTCTAATGCACAAGCCACTAAGACAAGTGCTTTAGGCCCCCAATTTTTGAAGGCCTCATTTTTCAATAATAGTTACTAATTGAAGGACTTTTTCTAGCCGATATACATAGATTATACATTGACTATATATAATTTTATATATATTTATATATATCCGCCGGGTAGTTTTAATTTTAGAAATTAGGTGGATGACTATTTGGGTTAAATCTTCTTTTTTTATTTTAAAAAAATTGAATTAACTTAAGATAGAAATTATTAAAAAAAGGTTCATATTAATATTTGGCTTTAGTCCACAAAATATGTTGAGCCGCCCATGCCCATTGTGGACATTAGTTCTTAAATTCTTGTAGTGCCATTTGAATGGATTCTCCCATAGCAGTACCATAAAAAGAAACTAAATCAAACATACACAAACACCATATATAGATTATAGACACACAAAAAAACTAATTTTAATAACTGTGATGACCCAAAAGGTTATCTAATATTTTAGAACTCGAATCTGCGCTCTTAAACTCGGGCAGGTTTCCGGAAAGCTTTTATGTTGAAAACTAATGAAAATAAGAATTTTTGCCTTAAAAGTTAATTTTAGTTGAATTCGGTCAATATTTTTGGTAAACAAGCCCGGATCCGTACTTTGACGGTCCCGGTAGGTCTGTATCAAATTATGGGACCTCGGCTTATACCCGTAATCGAATTCGGAGGTCCCTAGCTTGACTTATGAATTTTTGATGAAAATTAAAAGTTTAAAAATTATTTGTTTTTAAGAATTGACTGATATTTGGCATTGTTAGTATCGGGTCCGTATTTTAGTTCTGAAGCTCGGTACAGGTTCATTATGATATTTAAGACTTATCTGTGAAATTTAGTGAGAAACAGAATTGATTTGACGTGATTCAGACGTCCGGTTGAGAAAATAGAAATTTTAAAGTGTTCTTGAGAATTTCATTTGATTTGGTGCTAAATTCGTAGTTCTAGGTGTTGTTTTGGCGATTTGATCGCGCGAGCAAGTCCGTATGATATTTTAAGACTTACGTGCATGCTTGGTTTGGAGCCCCGAGGGCTCGGGTGCCATTCGGGCGATGCGCGAGTTGAGTTCAAACCTCAACAAGGCTGCTGGTGCACCAAATATGGTGTGCCCGTACCTGCGAGCCTTTGGTCGCAGGTGTGAGCGATAGCCCCGCAGGTGCGACCCAGGCCTGGACTTTATTTTTTCGCAGATGCGGACTTCTCTCCGCAGCAGCGGGACCGCAGAAGCGGAACCCTGTCCGCAAGTGCGGCCCCAGTTGGCCCAGTCCTTTTCCGCAGGAGCGCACGTCCTGTCCGCACGTGCGGATGCGCAGGTGCGACCAAAGCATCGCATGTGCGAAGGTCGCCGGGCAGTGAGTTCATTTCATTCGGACTCCAGCCATTTTTCTTCTAGTTTCAAAAGGATAGGAGGCTTGGGGTGATTTTTCAAGGATATTTTCTTCCCCAAAACATAGGTAAGTGTTCCTTAACTCATTTCTTTCAATCTTTTACTTCATTTTACAAGAATTCAACCTAAAATCTAGAGCGTTCATGATAGAATTGGGAGTTAGGGTAGAAACTAGGAATTTCGAAAATTTGAGGATTTAGACCTCGATTTAAGGTCAGATTCCAAAACCAATTACATATTCGGGCTCGGGGGTGAATGGGTAAATGAATTTTGGTCCGAACCTCGGGTTTTGACCAAGCGAGCCCGGGGTCGATTTTCAACTTTTTGGAGGAAAATTTGGAAAATATGTAATTATTCATTAAAGTTGATTCCTTTAGCAATGTTTGATATTATTAGGTCATTTTTGAATAGATACGAGTGATTTGGAGGTGAATCCCAAAGGAAAGGCTGTGATTGAGAATTTAGTGGCCTTTGGATCGAGGTAAGTGTCGTGTCTAACTTTGGCTTGAGGGAATAGGTATTATGTGTTCATTTGCTACGTGTTTGGTTGTTAAATACGATGTATAGGTGAGGTGACGAGCATCTATGCGTCGTTGTCAAGTCATAGCATGCGAGTGAAATTCTATTCTTGTCTATTTTGTACCCTTAAATTCTACTATACATGCTTATCAGGTTATTTGAAATGATGGGTGACTCATATCTAGTTTCATTAAGATTTGGTAACTATCAAATATTGATTCAAGATTGAGATTACATTGTGCTATTGATTATGGGTAAATTACTGATTTCTTTGTGATACTCTTATCTATCCATTATTATTGATTTTGTGATTGGTGAGGAGGAGTGTAAAGCACGAAGGGTGATACCGTACATGCATTATTTATATTGTGAGGAAGAGTGTAAAGCACGAAGGGTGATGTCGTGCACGCATTATTTATATTGTGAGGAAGAGCGAAAAGCACGAAGGGTGATGTCGTGCCATTCTATTTATTTATTTGGTGAGGTTGAGAGTAAAAGCACGAAGGGTGATATCGTGCAGTTTTCCTTTGCTGTTTTAATTGCTCAATTCGTTTAAGGATTTTCTGTGTAATTCTGTCTTTTCATTATTCTCACTCTTTATGTTGTATTCCCCCACTGTATGTCCCCTTCCCATTATTTCTGCGTTATTGCTTTATTTACTATTATTGCCACTAGCATGATTATATTGTTCAGGTTATATGTGGGTGTCTTGTCCTAGCCTCGTCACTACTTTGCCGAGGTTAGGCTCGACACTTACCAGTACATGGGGTCGGTTGTACTGATGTTGCACTCTGCACTTTCTGTACAGATTTTGATACCAGCTCAGGTTGATCGAGATTTGCTACTGGTCTGCTATCCGGAGACTCAAGGTAGATCTGTCGCCGTTCACAGACCTTGAAGTCCCCGTTTATCTTTTATGTCCTAGTGTTTTCTTTCATTCAGACAGTTGTATTTCTTTCAGACTATTACTTGTAGTAAATTCTAAAATGCTCGTTAATTATGACTCCAGATCCGGGTGGTAGTAATTAATACAGTTTTATGATATTCCGCACATATTATATTTCATCTTAGTTAATTATTGTTATTTACTGAATGGAAATAAGGAATTGGTTTAACAATTTTCTAACATTGGCTTGCCTAGCAAGTAAAATGTTAGGCGCTATCACGGTCCCGTCGGTGAAAAATTTTGGATCGTGACAGTTGGTATCAGAGCACTAGGTAGCTTAGGTCTCACGATTCACGAGCAAGCTTAGTAGAGTCTGGAGGATCGGCACAGAGACGTCTGTGCTTATCTAGGCTATGAAGTTTAGGAACAAGTTTCACTTTTATTCTTCTTTGTCGTGCGATTTTGCTTTCTCAATACTGATTGAACTCTTCTACTCTTATTCTCTCGTAGATGGCGAGAACACGTATCGCTTCCTCAGCTGAGCAGCATCCAGCAGTGGCAGCTCCTACATGGGGCAGAGGTTGAGGCCGAGGCCGTGCCAGGGGCCGAGGCAGGGGCAGGGCTTAGCCTAGAGCCCGAGCAGTAGCCCCAGCAATGGAGCCTCAAATAGAGCTTAACGAGGAGGTTCCAGCCCAGACTGTTCCTGCCGGACCAGCTCAGGTTCCGAAGGGGTTCATTGCTACCCTAGTACTTCAGGACGCTTTGGTCCGTTTAGTGGGCCTTATGGAGAGCGTGACCCAGACTGGCGCATTTCCCATGGCACCAACAGTCTCTCAGGCTGGGGGAGGAGCCCAGACTCTCACCAGTCCCACTTCAGAGTAGATAGCTCCCCAGTATTAGGCTTCAGCAGCTCAGCCAGTCGGATTAGTTCAGCTGGTTATTGCAGCACAGGTCGGAGATGGGCTAGCTATGTCTTCCGAGGCTTTATGGAGATTGGACAGGTTTATCAAGCTCTTTCCTGTTCATTTCAGTGGTGCTCCTTCAGAGGATCCCCAGGAGTATCTTGACAGATGTCACGAGGTTTTACGGAACATGGGTATAGTGGAGACCAATGGGGTCAATTTTGCTGTATTTCAGATGACTGGTTCCACCAAGAAATGGTGGAGAGATTACTTGTTGACCAGACATCTAGGTTGCCTGCTCTTACTTGGGACCAGTTCTCTCAACTCTTCATAGAGAAGTTTCTGCCTATCACATTGAGAGAGGAGCATCGCCGTCAGTTTGAGTGTCTCCTGCAGGGCAGTATGACTGTTACTCAGTATGAGATCCGTTTTGTGGATTTGGCCCGTCATGCTATTCTTCTGCTTCCCACCAAGAGAGAGAGGGTGAGGAGGTTTATTGATGGACTTGCTCAGCCTATCAGATTGCAGATGGCTAAAGAGACGGGGAGTGAGATTTCTTTTCAAGCGACTGCTAATGTCACCAGACGAGTCGAACTGGTTCTTACTCAAGGAGGTCAGGGGTCTGACAAGAGACCTCGTCATTCCGGTGAGTTCAGCGGTGCCTCACCTAGAGGCAGGAGTACTTTTGGTAGAGGCCATCCTCCCAGGCTGTTTCATTCAGCGCTCCAGGCATCCCACGGTGCCTCAGGTGGTCGTGGCCCTCAGATGCATTATTCAGACTAGCTAGCCTACAGTGCACCACCAGCTCCTATTAGTGCACCTCCACTCCAGAGTTATCAGGGTGGTTATTCAGGTCGACAGGGCCAGCTTCAGGGTCAGCAGTCACAATAGCCAAATTTATGTTATACTTGTGGTGATCCGAGGCACATTGCTAGATTTTGCCCTCGAGCAACGGGCAGCTCACAGCATCAGAGTTCGCGTGCCATGGTCCCGACACCAGTTGCTGCACCACCTGCTCAGCCAGCCAGAGGCAGGGGTCAGGCAGCCAGAGGTAGAGGCCAGACTGTTAGAGGTGGAGGTGAGGCGATTAGAGGTGGAGACCAGCCAGTTAGAGGCGGTCCCAGGGATGTAGTTCAGGGTGTGGGGCCCAACCCCGGTGTTATGCTTTCCCAGCCAGGCCTGAGGCTGAGTCATCTGACGCTGTTATCACATGTACTGTTTCAGTTTGCAGTAGAGATGCTTCAGTTCTATTTGATCCGGGATCTACTTACTCCTATGTGTCATCCTATTTTGCTTCCTATTTAGTTGTGCCCCGTGATTGTTTGAGTGCTCCTATGTATGTGTCCATACCAGTGGGAGATGCTATTGTTGTAGATCGTGTTTATCGTTCATGTGTGGTCACCCTTGGGAGTCTCTAGACTCGTGTAGATCTTCTACTTCTCGACATGGTTGATTTTGATGTCATACTGGGTATGGATAGGTTGTCACCTTATTATGCTATACTAGATGTTCACGCCAAGACGGTGACCTTAGTCTTGCGGGGGTTGCCTAGATTAGAGTGGAGAGGGAATCTTGGCCATTCTGCCAGCAGGGTTATCTCTTATGTGAAGGCTCGGCATATAGTCGAGAAGGGGTGTCTAGCTTATTTGGCTTATGTCCGCGATTCTAGTGCAGAGGTTCCTTCCATAGATTCGACGCCGGTTGTTCGTGAGTTTTCAGAGGTATTTCCTGCAGACCTGCAGGGGATGCCACCCGACAGGGATATTGATTTCTGCATTGATTTGGCTCCGGGCACTCAGCCTATTTCCATTTCGCCATATCGCATGGCCCCATCAGATTTGAAAGAATTGAAGGAGCAGTTGCAAGATTTACTTGAAAAGGGCTTCATTAGACCTAGTGTCTCGCCCTGGGGTGCACCTATGTTGTTTGTAAAGAAGAAAGATGGATCGATGAGGATGTGTATAGATTATCGGTAGTTGAACAAAGTCACCATCAAGAACAAGTATCCATTGTCGAGGATTGATGATTTATATGATCAGCTTCAGGGTGCCATGGTATTTTCAAAGATTGATTTGAGATCTGGCTACCATCAGTTGAGGATTAAGGCATCCGATGTTCCTAAGACAGCTTTTCAGACTCGGTATGGGCATTATGAGTTTCTAGTGATGTCATTTGGGCTGACAAATACCCCAGCAACATTCATGGATTTGATGAACCGGGTGTTCAAACCCTACTTAGATTCCTTTGTGGTTGTGTTTATTGATGATATCTTGATCTACTCCCACAGTCGAGAGGAGCATGAGCAGTACTTTCAGATCGTTCTTCATACTCTGAAAGACAACCAGTTATATGCTAAGTTCTCAAAATGCGAGTTTTGGTTGAGTTCAGTTGCTTTCTTGGATCACGTTGTATCAGCAGAGGGTATTCAGGTGGATCCTAAGAAGATTGAGGCAGTCCAAAACTGGCCTAGACCCACATCAGCTACAGAGATCCATAGTTTCCTGGGTTTGGCGGGCTATTACCGTCGATTTGTGGAGGGGTTTTCATCCATAGCAGCCCCGTTGACCAGATTGACCCAGAAGGGTGCCCCGTTCAGGTGGTCAGACGAGTGTGAAGCGAGCTTCCAGAAGCTCAAGACTGCTTTGACTACGGCACTGGTATTGGTGTTACCCACAGGTTCAGGATCTTATACAGTATACTGTGATGCATCTCGTATTAGTCTTGTTGCGGTATTGATGCAGGGTGGCAAGGTTATTACATATGCTTCACGGAAGCTGAAGGTTCACGAGAAGAATTACCCTGTTCATGATCTAGACTTGGAAGCCATTGTTCACGCGCTGAAGATTTGGAGGCACTATCCTTACGGCGTGCCATATGAGGTATTCACTTATCATCGGAGCTTGCAGTATTTGTTCAAGCAGAAGGAACTCAATTTGAGGCAGATGAGGTAGCTGAAGCTATTGAAAGACTATGATATCATCATATTGTATCATCCCGGGAAGGCCAACGTGGTGGCTAGCGCTTTGAGTAGAAAGTCAATCAGTATGGGTAGCCTTGCATATATTCCAGTTGGTGAGAGACCACTTGCATTGGATGTTCAGGCCTTGGCCAACCAGTTCGTGAGTTTAGATATTTCTGAGCCCAGCCGTGTTCTAGCTTGTACAGTTGCTCGGTCTTCTTTGTTTGAACGCATCAGAGATCGACAGGATGACGATCCTCATTTACTTGTCCTTAAAGACACAGTTTGGCACGGTGGTGCCAAGCAGGTTACTGTTGGAGATGACGGAGTTTTGAGGATGCAGGGTCGTATTTGTGCGCCTAATGTGGATGGACTTCGTGAGTTGATCCTTGAAGAGTCCCACAGTTCCCGGTATTCTATTCATCCGGGCACTGCCAAGATGTATCAGGACTTGAGGCAGCATTATTGTTGGAGGCGAATGAAGAAGGACATAGTTGCCTATGTAGCTCAGTGCCTAAATTGCCAGCAGGTAAAGTGTGAGCATCAGAGACCTGGTGGTTTACTTCAGAGGTTAGAAATTCCTGAGTGGAAGTGGGAGCGTATCACTATGGATTTTGTTGTTGGACTCCCACGGACTCAGAGGAAGTTCGATGCAGTATAGGTCATTGTGGACAGGCTGACTAAGTCAGCGCATTTCATTCCTGTGGTAGTTACCTATTCCTCAGAGCGGTTGGCAGAGATTTACATTCGTGAGATCGTCCGTCTTCACGGTGTGCCCGTGTCTATCATTTCTGATCGAGGTACGCAGTTTACCTCGTACTTTTGGAGGGCAGTTCAGCGCGAGTTGGGTACGCGGGTTGGGTTAAGCACAGCGTTTCATCCTCAGATGGACGGGCAGTCCGAGCGTACTATTCAAATCTTGGAGGATATGCTCCGCGCTTGTGTTATAGACTTTGGAGGATCGTGGGATCAGTTCTTGCCCCTTGCAAAGTTCGCCTACAACAACAGCTATCAGTCGAGCATTCAGATGGCTCCCTATGAGGCATTATATGGTAGGCGGTGTCAGTCTCCAATGACTTTACTTAATGAAAATCTTGACTCTGCCGCTACTGCCTTAGTGTGTTTCTTCGCTAAAAGGCAGTCCGGTGCTCGAAGCATCCCGCATTCACGTAGGGTATGGGAAAGAGTTGCACCTCTAAGGGGTATAATGTAAGTAGTCTACCCTGATGCAAGCATCATGACTGATTTCACGGCCAGTGCCGGCCCAAGGATAAGGCTACTAAAGCACCTGCTTTGGGCCTCATAATTTTTGGGGCCCCAAAACTTTCTAACAGGTTATATATTAATTTATTTTTAGAATAATATTTAGTGTTTTAAATGAGAAATTACTAATTTTCATAGTAAAAAAAGTAGGATTACTCTCTAGACCATAAATTGAAAAAGGATTCGATTATTAATTAGTAACTCAATAAAGGTTAAAACCTTAATACAGTCTCACATCGTATATATCTCAAGAGAAATTAAATGGATTAGATAAAATTATTAATAACTTTGCATATGAAAAACTAGAAATACAGAATTTAAATGAAATTATATATGAATTTTTCTTTTTATATAAAAAAAGGCATCTCATTGAAATTTTGCTTTAGGCCTCCATATTTATTGAGTCGCCTATATTCACTGCTCGAACCTGTAACTTATAGGTCACACGAAAACAAAGTATGTTTCTTCGTTACGGTCTTAATTCACATCCACACGTAGGTTGTTCAGGAAAAAAAAAAAAACGGGGAGAGTTTGAGAGGAAGAGAAAAAATTTGGATATGATATTATTTAGATAAATTTTCTTATCACACCTAAACAGAGTTTGGCTTGCATTAGCTGGCATTTCTTCACATAAATTATTGTTCAACAATAGCTACCAAAAGTATAGGGACATATTTTGTTGGGTTGTTGTCAGCATGTCCACTTTTTAATATTTTGATGAAATTTTAATCTGTTGACCCTTTGTACTATAGATCTTTTTCCTAATTGTTCTGAGACTTGTAGCACAGCCAAAAACAACTTTGCTGTGTATTGAAAGGGCACTTTTTTTCTACTACTATAGGTTATTTGAAAATAGTGGTAAAAATGGAAAACAATGTCTGGTATTTTATTAAGCAGTTATATTGTATTAACCCTTTTTGACAGTTACCTAAGTTTATTTGTATCCTAGTGTTTCTGATGACATTTATCTTTGTGAAAATGCTAACAAGCAATTGCGATTATGTCCTTTTGTTGAATTCGAAAGAGTCTCATCTTCATTTCAGTAAGTAGATCGTTTTCTCAGAGTAATAATTATCTTGTATTAACAATCCAGAATCGGAACCAAAACCAAAATATTAAAAGGGAAACTGAAGCTAGCACAAGCCGTGAAATCGCAAGGGCAGATGAAGCCCAGGAAAGAGATGGATCTGCAGAAAAGGACGCAACCATTTTCAAGCTTTTTGTACGTCCGCAGCACCCTTGCAATTACTTTGGACAAGCGAAACAAGCGTTTCTTAAGTGCTTGGGCTTTGATTCGGATCGTGATAATTGTAACATCAGAAGACATGCTAAAGAAGATTAATGTATGTTCTTCTTCACCCCAAAATGTAAAAAAGAATGCCAATGACTCACTTCATATTAATTGCTTCCCATGTTCTATACCTTTTTTATTGTTTAAATCTTGAGATTCTAGCTTATTTTAATGTAATCTGTTGTTTTCAGGGAAAATGCTGCTATATTTTAGTTCCTTTAGACAGAAGTGTCTGCCTCTGTACAAAGATCAAGGTCTTGGAAAGAGCAGCTGCTAGCCATTTTAAAAGTGTATTTGGATGCCTTGAGATTTTGTAAATCACATGATCCTTTTAAGGACAGGTGTAGTTTAACCCACAAAATGTTTGTTAAGCAAGATTTAACCCTTCCTTGTCTTTAAGTTGTCAAATTGTATCTTACCCTGTATATAGCAGCTTTATATTGAGCTGAACTAATGACTTCTTGCCTTGTCATTATAAGAACTTGCAATTGCTATTCTTCTAGTAAGGTGTTTCACAATATATGACGGTTTGATTGGTTACAAGGTTTAAGATATTAATTGACTAATAACTTGTTTGGATAGTTGTTATATATCGTTTCATGTATCGTTTTTGTATTATATTGTATTGTATTATTTTGATCAATATAATATTTGTATAGATTATATTGTTTGGTTTCGTTTCATAATGTCACGTACCAACAATATGAAGAATAAACTTATAATAGTACAAAAAAAAAGTAGGATATAAGATAAAATTATTATATAAAAAGACAAGATAAAGGATAAGATATAACTATTTAATAATAAGGGCAAAATGAGAGAGAAATAAGGTAACGATGCGACCACACCAAATTTGTTGATATATATATATAGTGATATTTTTAGCCAAAATACAGTACAATAAAATTTAAGTAATAAATAAAATAAATATTGTATTTAAAATAACAATACGATACAATACAATAAGTAACAATCATCCAAATAAGTCGTAATGTATCATATTAATAGTAGTAAGAGAAAATATTAAAGAAGTGATTGAAGAGTTAGTTTAATACAGAAAATATTATATGAAATTTTGAAATTTATATAATTAAATTAATTTGAATTCCTGAATGCTGTTTGAAATGATACTAATGGTAGAATGACGTCTAAATTGGAATGTTTCAAAAATGAAGTATGTTAAATAAATTAAGACAGAGGAAATAACATTTATTTAACAAAGACACATAACATCTAATATTGGAGATTTACATCTCTTTCGGGGGGGGGGGGGGGTGAAAATAAACATTTTTAATACCATGATATGATTGAGTAGTGTACATGAATTGTGAACTTTAAATACAATAGTGGGTTTGATTTGTATGGAATTAACTTTTTCTGTCCAACAATTGTTTTAGGTATTAGATTCCCTCACACTAATATCTAAGAGAGAGTTTTTCATAATAATGAGCTTTGCCAACAGTATTATCTCACATGGTACCTTACCGAGTTTGTCACGATCCAAAATTCCACCACAGGCGTCGTGATGACACTTAGTTTCTAAAACTAGGTAAGCCGATTACAATTTCATTTCGAGCCATTTTTTTAAATATATAATTACAACAACCTCCCAAGACTGGTAATACAGAGTCACGAACTCTAACCGAATACATGCAATGATCTCAAGGATCGAATATACAATACTATTCGAATAAGAGTTGATAGTACAATATAATGGAAAGACTCCAAGGGACTGCGACGACCAAGCAGTCCTACCTTGAATCCTTGCGATCACACTCTAATCTCTGCCCGAATCCGATATCTCCAATACCTGGCTCTGCACAAAAATATACAGATGTATAGTATGAGTACACCACAGTCGGCTACCAGTAAGTATCAAGACTAACCTCGGTGGAGTAGTGACGAAGTACAGTCAAGACACTAACTAGTTAAATAATCCGCGCAATATAGCATACAAAAATAATAGAAAATAAATAGCAGTGATGGAAACAATAATCCACTTGTGACATAAACAGCAAGGCAACAGGAACACCATTAATATTGCTCAAACGAATAATAAACACAAGTACAGCTAATTAATCAAGTCCTTCAAAATATATATTTTTTTATCTATAAGTTTTTCAAATAAAAATCTTTAGAATGTAATCCATACAATTAAATATATCCCGAATATACTTCCTTCTAATAAATATCTTACGAATATAATTTTTTCAAATATAATTCTTTCAAGTAAATAAACGAGTATAATTCTTTCAAGTAAATAGGCGAGTATAATTCTTTCAAGTAAATACCTTTCGAATATAATTCTTTCAAGTAAAAGTCACCATGTGACACCTCATTTAACTTTCCTCGTGTGAGAAATATATTCAACATATCACATGGAATGGAACGGTAATACCTTCGTGCACTTGTTTCATTCTCACCCGATATATATATGTATGTGTGTGTGTGTGTGTGTGTGTGTGTGTGTGTGTGTGTGTGTGTGTGTGTGTGTGTGTGTGTAGATCAAATCAATTGGCACAGCAACACCCTTCGTGCATTTATCTCTTTCTCACCGTGCATACATATAACAGTACCAACTAGGTGAGAGAAATGCCAATAACAATAAAAGAAATAAAGTGGGAGGCACACAGGAAGCAACAACGACTACGAGACACATACAAAATATAGGTACACAGTAACAGCTCAAGATAAAGGCATAAATGTATACACAACAAAAAGATATCACAATATAATGTATATGTCTTGTCCTCGCCTGCACGGAAACATCCTTCGTGCCATGAACATATGATAATATAAAAATAATGGCACGGCATCACCCTTCATGATTTTACTCTCATCCTCACATGATAATATAAATAAAATGGCACGTCATTATCCTTCATGCATATTAAGAATGGCACGGCATCACCCTTCGTCCTTTATACTTTTCCTCACATGATAATATAACTGAAATGGCACAGCATCACCCTTCGTGCTTTGCGCTCTCAAATGGCACGACATCACCCTTCGTGCCTTACACTCTCAAATGGCACGACATCACCCTTCGTGCCTTACACTCTTAAATGGCACGTCATCACTGATGTCACCCAAGCGCACACTACAAATATAGGTAATGAGGCGGTCGAAGCAATAATAAAATCCAACGCAAGTCGGGGTTGAATCCTCAGGGAATTAGAATTGGGATTAGGTATATGCTTAGTGTAATTGTATGATATACCTTAGATTACACTTCCACATTCTTGTTTGTTATTTCTACTTCTACTTTAAACTATTGATTGCAATTATAAAACTAGAAGATAATATTTTTGGTTTTGGTTGTTTTCCAAATGATAAAAGATCTAGGGTCATGACTTTCACCTAGGTGGTTACCTAATAGGTTGTAAACTCTAGGGCAAGTTTGATTGGTCGGGGTTGTAATATGGCAATCGCACGTAATTACCCACTCTATACCTCTTGGTAGTTTGAGTGATTTTGCCCAATTTGGCTTTCTCAAGTCCAAATGGGTATTGCACAAAACAAGTGATAAATGCTCAAGTCGGGTCTTACTATCTCTAGATTCAACCCTTTAATTGGGGCAATCAATTTCTTGAGTTCGCCCCAATTTCTTGTTAGTCAAGTTTTTCTAGATTTAGTCTCTCTTTCTCAAGTAGAAACTAAGTTAATTAGGCGTGAATCAATATTTGCAACCATTAATTCTTGAATTCAAGCAAGAACTAGGCTAAATATCACTAATCCAATAACAAATAAGTCCTAAATCAAACACCCATTAAGTACCCACACTAGGGTTGGGCCACAACCCTAGCTAAAAATTTAGCTACTCATGAAAAATAAAGAAATACAAGAAGAAATTAAGATTGAATGCATAATAATTGATTAGGGAAAGAAAATCTAATGTTTAGAAGCTAATCTAGTACAATATTACTCAAAACAGTAAAGGCCATGTGTTAGATTTCAGCTCTGTCTAGTTGGACAAGGATTTGACTTACGAGGAGGAGCCAGTGGCAATTCTATCCCGGCAAGTTCGCCAGTTGAGATCAAAGAGTTACCCTTAAGTTCGAGTGCAATGGAGAGGTCAGCCTATTGAGGCAGCTACTTGGGAGTCCGAGTCCGATATGCGGAGTAGATATCTCCACCTTTTCACCAGCCCAGGTACTTTTCTATGTCCGTTCGAGGACGAACGGTTGTTTTAGAGGTGGAGAATGTGATGACCCAAAAGGTCATATTATATTTTAGAACTCGAATCTACGTTCTTAAGCCTTAAAAATCTTATTTTTACCTTTCTCGATTTGCGTGTGCAGCCCGGGAAAGTTTTCGGAAAGTTTTTATGTTGAAAACTAATGAAAATAAGAATTTTTGCCTTAAAAGTTAATTTTAGTTGACTTCGGTCAATATTTTTGGTAAACGGGCCCAAATCCATGCTTTGACGGTCCCGGTAGGTCTGTATCAAATTTTGGGACCTGGGCTTATGCCCGGAATCGAATTCGGAGGTCCCTATCTTGAGTTATGAATTTTTGATGAAAATTAAAAGTTTGGAAATTATTTATTTTTAAGAATTGACTAATATTTGGCATTATTAGTATCGGGTCCGTATTTTGGTTTCGGAGCCCGGTACAGGTTCATTATGATATTTAAGACTTATCTGTAAAATTTGGTGAGAAACAGAGTTGATTTGACGTGATTCGGATGTCCGATTGAGATAATAGAAATTTTAAAGTGTTCTTGAGAATTTTATTTGATTTGGTGCTAAATTCGTAGTTCTAGGTGTTGTTTTGGCGATTTGATCGCGCGAGCAAGTCCGTATGGCGTTTTAAGACTTGCGTGCATGCTTGGTTTGGAGCCCCGCGGGCTCGGGTGCCATTCGGGCGATGCGCGAGTTGAGTTCAAACCTAAACAAGACTGTTGATGCACCAAATCTGGTGTGCCCGCACCTGCGAGCCTTTGGTCGCAGGTGCGAGCGATAGCCCCGCAGGTGCGACCCAGGCCTGGACTTTATTTTTCCGCAGATGCGGACTTCTCTCCGCAGGAGCGAGACCGCAGAAGCGGAACCCTGTTCGCAAGTGCGGCCCCAGTTGGCCCAGCCCTTTTCCGCAGGAGCGCATGTCCTGTCCGCACGTGCGGATGCGCAGGTGCGACCAAAGCACCGCATGTGCGAAGGTCACTGGGCAGTGAGTTCATTTAATTCGGACTCCAGCCATTTTTCTTCTAGTTTCAAAAGGATAGGAGGCCTAGGGTGATTTTTCAAGGATATTTTCTTCCCCAAAACATAGGTAAGTGTTCCTTAACTCGTTTCTTTCAATCTTTTACTTCATTTTACAAGAATTCAACCTAAAATCTAGAGTGTTCATGATAGAATTAGGGGTTAGGGTAGAAACTAAGGATTTCGGAAATTTGGGGATTTAGACCTCGATTTGAGGTCGGATTCCAAAACCAATTACTTATTCGGGCTCAGGGTAAATGGGTAAATGAATTTTGGTCCGAACCTCGGGTTTTGACCAAGCAGGCCCGGGGTCGATTTTCAACTTTTTTGAGGAAAATTTGAAAAATCTGTAATTATTCATTAAAGTTGATTCGTTTAGCAATGTTTGATATTATTGAGTCATTTTTGAATAGATATGAGTGGTTTGGAGGTTAATCCCAAAGGAAAGGCTGTGATTGAGAATTTAGTGGCCTTCGGAGCGAGGTAAGTATCGTGTCTAACTTTGGCTTGGGGGAATAGGTATTATGTGTTCATTTGCTACTTGTTTGGTTGTTAAATACGATGTATAGGTGAGGTGACGAGCATCTATGCGTCGTTGTCAAGTCATAGCATGCGAGTGAAATTCTATTCTTGTCTATTTTGTAGCCTTAAATTCTACTATACATGCTTATCAAGTTATTTGAAATGATGGGTGACTCATATCTGATTTTACTAAGATTTGGTAACTATCGAATATTGATTCAAGGTTGAGATTACATTGTGCTATTGATTATGGGTAAAATATTGGTTTCTTTGTGATACTCTTATCTATCCATTGTTATTGATTTTGTGATTGGTGAGGAGGAGTGTAAAGCACGAAGGGTGATATCGTACGTGCATTATTTATATTGTGAGGAAGAGTGAAAAGCACGAAGGGTGATGCCGTGCCGTTCTATTTATTTATTTGGTGAGGTTGAGAGTAAAAGCACGAAGGGTGATGTCGTGCAGTTTTCCTTTGCTGTTTTAATTGCTCAATTCGTTTAAGGATTTTCTGTTTAATTCTGTCTTATCATTATTCTCACTCTTTATGTTATATTCCCCCACTGTATGTACCCTTCCCATTATTTCTGCGTTATTGCTTTATTTACTATTGTTGCCACTAGCATGATTTTACTGTTCAGGTTATATGTGAGTGCCTTGTCTTAGCCTCGTCACTACTTCGCCGAGGTTAGGCTCGACACTTACCAGTACATAGGGTCGGTTTTACTGATGCTGCACTCTGCATTTTTTGTGCAGATTTTGATATTGGTTCAGGTTGATCGACATTTGCTACAGGCCCTTCCTATAGTCCTCACCGCAAGGCGACCATAAATATAAACCGGCATAATAATGAAAAGAAGAGTACAAGCAATTATAATAATATAAGATGAGTGCAAAAGCAAGAATGATTGTAAAATATTGCTGGTCAATTTTTTAGAGGTGAAAAGGCTTTGAACATATTAAACATAGGGCAGAAAGCTTTTATTATTGGGATGTAAACGTGAGTAAAAGCTATGTTGCTTGGACGATAGTGTGTACGCAGACTTTACCCTTACCTTACAAAAGATAGAGAGGCTGTTTCCGATAAACCCTCGGCTCAGGGTGTATCGGAATCACATATACGTTAGACGATATGTGTCAATGATCTTTCTCATGCACAGGGGCGGCTCAAGGGCATTTGAGGCCTAAGGCAAAAGTCAAATGTGAGGCCTAAGTATTTAAATTAAAAAAAAATTTAAATGATATGTATGGAATAAAATTAATGAAATACCAAATACCAAATAAAAATAATACTACAAAGATATTACCCGATTACTGATTCAAAAAGTTTGAAGAATGAAAACTTTGAGTCCAAAATATCTAGTTGTTGCTTGTCTACTTCAAAATTATTGCTGTAAATCTTGAAAACTATACTATATTTTTTATAAAGTAATAGAAGTATAGAACTATTAAAATCTTAAAAATATTATTGAACACTTGAACTAATAAATTTTTTAAGAAAGAAGGTGAAAAATAAAATTTTGGAGAAAGAAAAAAATATTGGAGAAAGAATTCAAGAAGGTGAGCAAGAATAAAGAGAAAGAAAGAAGATATGTAGGTTCTGAAATATGAAGAATAAGATTGAAAAATTGGAAAAGAAGGAGTAAAAAATAGAATTATTAAATCAACTCAAATTAAAAATTATTCATCTATCATTTTTAAATAAGTCAAATTTTTACTTTATTTACTTTAAAAGGTTTTCTTTTCATTTATATAAAAAACACAAAAGCACTACTACATATTATTTTTTTAAATACCTATAAAGTATATATTATTTTTTAAAAATGGGGTCCCTCAAAATTGGGGCCTAAGGCACATGCCTTACCCACCGTACTGTTAAAGCCAGCATTGCTCATGCATAGTAGGACTTTACTAGTCTATCATCTTCTCCCCAGTAGCCTGCCCTCCAAATTCACACCAGACTTGGGGTTTAATTAGGACAATGTCAATGTTCTGTAAATTAGGGGATTAATTAGGACACTGTCACTGCTCTGTAAATTACACTAAAAGGTAAGTAAAGCTAGTTGGATTCCTAGTCAGTTAGTTGGCTTTTAGCTGAACCAGTGATTCATGAACTGGCCACACCATAACTTTCTTTCCTTATAACCATGGTATCCGAACCAATTTACGGACACCACGAGTATTCTGTTGCGATCAAACACACTCACGCAAGTATACGTGGTCGTCAAGTAATAGAGTAGTGAATAAAGTATCGTTCCCACGAAAACTTATGATTAACTTTTGACTAAGTCAAACTCAAATAGCTTATCGATTCAAGCGATTTCTTATAAAATAGATAATTGTCTAATTTACTACCTAAAGACTATCAAGTAAAGACTTACTAGAAATCAACACAACATTTAAATAGTTTTAAATGACAATCAATGGGAGATAATATTCCGGGATCACGAGTTATCTAACAATCATGTTGCATTCTTAGCTTAAAATAACTAATTGATTTATCTGGATTGTTGGTTGACAGGGTTGATATTACTCATAAGAATCTGTCGAACCCTTACTCGCCTATTCAAGTTAACTTAATACCTATATGTCTATGGAATTAAGATTACCAAGCACACATTTACAATTCTTGTATTGCAACCGAGCAAGGCAATTAGGTATATGTCTATCCCAATTGCGAATCCGTTCCCCGATGCCCAGGTTTAAGAACTTGCTCTATTTAATTCTATATGCAATTTAGAGTTCCCACTTTCGAGTTCAACTCTAGATTCGTAGATAGTATTTCACTGTTAGCTACTTAGCAAAATAATTAAAAACAGAATTAAATAAACAACCCAATATGATAAAATCAATTTCGTCAAATTAAACTTCAAACATCAACATTCATGTATACCCATGACCCTAGAACAATAGGGTTCTTAGCCACTCATATTCATGCAATCATCAAATAACTCACAAGAGTGCATAATAATCAATAAAAGAAGGAAAAATAAGAACTCAAGATGACTTCCGTGGTTCCCCAGCTTTGTCGTGGCTTTTCTCCTCTTTACAATATGTTAGATGCCCTAAAAGAGGCGTTTTTGGCTTATATATTACGTACAAAAGTCATGGGCCAAAGTTCTCCTATTCCTAATCCGACTTGGCTACAAGGATTGATGCTGGGGTAGATGCGTCGTATCCACCTCGTCCTCCACTTCTCAGCTTCGCATGCTAGGGTGGATGCGTCGCATCCACCCTTTGTTCCTCCTTCTCAGCTTTGCCCAGGTGCGGATGCTATGGCGGATGCTATGGGCCGACTTCACTGCTAAGGGTGCACGAAATCTGATTTTTTTCTCTAGATTGGATGCGACGCATGCAATCCCTCTTCCTCTACCTAGAGCACCTTTTCTTCATATTTTTGCACTCCAAACACCCTAATTCATCACACACAACTCAATTAGTCATAAAACCAATAATTAAACCATGTTGGATATTTTAAGGATCAAATAGCATCAAAAAGCGGTTAAAACATGAGTAAAGTAACATCAACACATATCGAAATATGCCCAACATCACCACCCCACACTTAAACCTTCGTTCGTCCTCGAACAAACCATCACTATAGTAAACGAAACAAAATTAAGCTCTTATCATTCAAAGCATACTATACCTATGACCATGGTCATTTGCCACAATTAGGCTCTAGAATATGCATCATATGCGCTTCCCTTTACTTGTGTCATTCTTTTAAAAATATTCAAACAAAGATAACATGTTCACAACAATCCTAACCTCAAAAATCGACTCAATGTCACAATGCACTCATGGCTTGAATACCCAACATCATAGAGAAGTCTAATAACATTACCTATCCCTCGTGAAACCATGTGCCCTCACAACAAGAACAAGAGAGCGAGTTCAATCCACACATTCGAATCTCATGATCAAATATATTTTAATGACTCACATATATCAAAGAAAATCGCTCACTCTCACAGAGAAGTCACATGCATGCAATTGGTACCATAGGCTTGCCCTTAATGTAGATCTCTACTAATGTAAGCTCGCTCGATCTAAAATCAATTAGGACTTTTTCATGGTTGTAATGTGGGCTAAGGGAAGGGTAGGATATATTTTAGGAATAGTGACTCAACCTCCTAAGCACTTTAACACATCATCAAATAACTTAAGCGTAAATTCTTTAACACCACTTTAATTTCACAAATAATATCACCCCCAACAATATTTCCTCTTTCTTTAAGTACTACTTTAATTCATACCCACTAGCAAGAACAAGACAACAATTTATTCATCTATATTTTTCTTTCTTTCTTTTTGTTTTGATAAATTCCGCTAGTGTTGTATTATTTTACAAAACAAGTGCACCTTTCTTTCTTTCATTGGTTCCACTCAAAAGTCACCCCATACTTAGTCCCTTCTTACTTCTTTTAGCGCTCATCTAACAATTAAAGTGCTTTAAGAGGTAAAAGGATCAAAACAATGTCAATTAAGAATAAAAAGGTATAGGCTTGTAATGTAGGTACCAAATAAAAGTCAATAGGCTCAAAATAGTTAACTAGGGATAAATTTTATTTGTCATAAGCAATAAGCTCAAAAAGATCAAAGAAAGCCTAAAATCATTTTTCAAACCGAGCATCACCTCAAATTTCGCTTCAACTCACATACCGGGCAAGTTCTAGACACAAGTACAATACATGGACTACACAAAAACCTCACCACACATGGCACATGACTCACTAAGAATGATCACATTCCGACTCTCAAGAAATGCAAGTATTCACGGAGCCATGAGATATTAAGCATTAAGCCCAAAGTGAACACGAGTCAAGAAAATGAGAAATAGTCGTCACAAAATATGCTATCTAATATATAAAGGCATCAAGATTAACATCACAATATAGGGGAGATACTACACATGCCAAAGCATAAGTATGTTACTATGAAACAAGTCAAGGGCGCTTAGGTTAATCATTCTTCCTCTTTTTATTTCCTAAATTCCTAATCTATTCTTAAAAAAAACTATTACTGCCTGGTTCAAAATACATCCCATGGAAAAGAACCGAGGCACAAAGAAAAACCACAGGAGATTATTATTACCTAAAAAAAAAAAAATTTACTAACTACTTTTCTGCTTTTCTTTAGTTTTCTGTCAATCTTCTAATACTAACACTAATTTCAAAAATCAAATGAAAATCTTTATGTGTTTTTCTAAGGACCTTAATCCCTCGAGAGAACTGTCCAGGTAGTCTGTCATCGAGAAAAGTCCTTTATTTTCTACGACTACACATAACAATGAACTGAGAGTTACTCCATATAGATGACATTTACTAACTATTACAGGCCATTAATCCAGTGAATATTACAGCCCTCAACAGTATCAAAATCAACAAAAATTGTAACAGTTAAGTACATTCATCCACAAGCATAAGGATAACCCCCACCCCACATTTAAAATTGTGCTTTGCCCCCAATGCACACAAATAACGTAAAGTAGGATGAGAAGAAACTCCCCTCAAGTCAAGGTGGAAGGCTCATCCGCAGTCTGTGGAAGAGCATCAGCATCCATGGCATTCATTAAGACCCCCTCCGGCCTGGCGATAGCATCCTCACGAATATGGGGAGCTGTCACAGTCCTATCATCACCAACTGGAGCTGAGTCTGTAGTAGGTGGGACATCGGCCTCAGCAGGCATGGTGTGTGGGGCCTCGGGAGACTATAGGAGAAGCAGAAGTGGATGGTCCAGCAGTGGACGATGCAAGCAGCTGTGAGATGTCTATATCTGCACGTTGAACCAGAGCACGGAGGAGTAATGATACCTCCCTCATCATCGTGGCCTGCTCAGTCTGAACTCGGCTTAGATCCGTACGAGTCTGACTCAACTCATCCCTGGTGGCACTCAACTCTACACGAGTCGCTATCAACTCAGCCCTGTTCTCTTGCATATCAGCTTGCATCTGCTCAAACAACTGTTGAATGGTGAGCTTAGAAGACCTTCCCTTGTTCGAATCTAGAACATGAGTAACATCGTATGGTCCTGGAGCTTTAGCCTCAATGTCGTCATTCTCCTTGTCCCATAGTACTCCCATCTCTGTCAAGAAAGCCGATAGGGTATTTGCAAAGAACAGCCTCCACTTGTAATTCATCCTGGTGCGCTGCATTTGGTCATGCATGATGGCTCCTAAGTTGAGCGGTATCCCCTCCAATAAAGCATACAATACTAGTGCGCGGTGACGAGGGACATCAGTTTTGTGTTGGCATGGCATCAGGAGGTTGCATATGAAATTTAGAGCCACACGTGCTAACGCACTCATGAATTCCTTGGCCAGAGAATGATACTCCATACTCCCATGCTTCCAATTTGCATCCTTCCTGGTAGGGCATAGGACCGACCGAATGTGTGCATAATCCGGTGCTGTGCATATGGAGTCAAACCTATCTGTTAGTGTGTGTGGCACCCCTAAGAAATTATTCAGAGCTTCAGCTGAGACATTAATATCCACCCCTCGTACTCTCACAATGCTGCCCATGGAATGACGCCAATTGGCGTAAAGCTCTCTGACGATAGTGAGGTTGTCTTTGCCGTGAACCTTCAAGATAGGTCCCCATTGTTGCACCTCTCAAATTGAGTTTAGAAACTCTGGGTACTTTTTCTTAAGTGTTCCGATATTGATCGGCTTTTCTGGAATGTACTTCTTTGAACCCAGTATCTTATTATAAGCTCGGAATGCCTTTTCATTAACAAAGTTCTTCTCCCAAGCAGCTCGATCTATTGGTTCACCCTCATCTTCATCACTCATGTCGACATGTAGAAGATCATTATCCGAATCGGACTCGGACTTAGATTCTGCAGTAATCTTCTGCTTTCCTTTATCATTCGGATCACTCTGTTTGGAGGCTTTTCTCTGGTTCGGCACAGGTTCTCTTATCTCTATCCCTTTGCTTGGCGGATTTAATGATGTTGTTGTAATACCCTTATTCACTGTCCTCCTGACTAATGGTTCCTCCTCTTCTTGCTCTGATTCATCAATTAACTGCCTAGTCTGCAGTTCCTTTTCTTTGTCAGTTCGCTTCCTTTTTTCTGTGGATTTGGAGCACCTGTTGCCTTTCCGGTGGGCTTTTTGGGCGGTTGCTTGTTATTATCTTTGTCTTGTTGCTTGGACTGTTCGCTCGTTGCTGCCATTTCCCAGCCTCAGTACCTGCAATGCGAAGAACAATGAAGTTCAGCTATAGAACATTGGCATAGAACAATGAAGTTCAGCTATGAATGAGGTGCAACATCTAGCACTTCCAATCATTTGCATAGTCGTGTCATTTATGACTGTATGAAAGTATAGCCCATGGCTTTCAGCAGGGATGTGATAACTCTTTTCAAGTTTACAAATAAGCACTTCGCGATATAGATATCATTATGCACAACATGATGTTTATCCGAGCGACGCTCACTAACCATGTTCAATTACACATAGCAGCTCACACAATTCAAATCGAGTAACACTTTACAATTCAAGACGTCTAGCATGTCCCGGATGTTCAATTCCCTTAGACAATCTTTCATAGGCTAAAAACATTCTGACAATCAAGACAAACGACCCTACACTCATTCACTAGCATATACCAGTGTTGCTCGGTTACTCAGACTTTACCGGTACCTAACTTTACCTCTCGGGCAATTCGTCGAACAGGTGATATGCAACAGTTGTGCCTAGTTTCTTCTATCAGTGGGGTACTTCGACTACCCTCCCAGAATTAACGAGATGAAGGGAATTATAGTTTATCATCTCGCAACCATTACAACTAACAGGAATGACATCCCCAAATTATAGTTGAATCACATGTGTGACATTTAAATTAGGGAAACTTAACCTAGGGGAATTTGGGCAGGGGGTCTGTTGCTACCAGCGAGAAAGAGAAGAAAGGAGAGTGAGGAGAGTAAAGAAAAAGAAAGAATGAGGGAGAAGATACATACCTGTCGCGAGAGAAGAGAGGAGAGGTGTTTGGTCGCAAGTGAGATGAGAGGGGCAGGTCTCGACAGAAGGCAAATTTGTGTGTAATTGTGTTTTGGCATAGGATGTGTTAAAATATAACACTTACCTGTGCGTGCGAGCTTGGACGCGACGCATCCCCACTGTTTTCTCTGAAATTGGTTGGACGCGATGTGGACGCGATAGGCAGACTTCACTGCCTTGAGCAATTGGTCCGTCAATATTTTTATGCTGAGGGGGATGCGACGCATCCACCCTGTTTTCCCATATCTGGACCCCTTTTTTCATTTTTTTTTTCATTTTTTTTTTCATTTTAAAAAAAAAATATATACATACAAGATCTAATTCCTAAATACAGGACTTGGGTGGCCTCCCAAGAAGTGCCTGATTTAACGTCGCGGCACGACGCAACATGTTCTTCACGCCTCCACCAAATCCATCGAGGTCTTGTGACGTGCAATGTCACCACCCCAATAGTGTTTTACTCTCTGGCCATTTACCAAGAATGTCGCATTGGAACTCGTATCACGTAATTCCACCGCCCCATGAGGTTTCACACTAACCACTTCAAACGGACCCGACCATCGAGATTTAAGCTTTCCGGGAAAAAGCTTTAGCCTCGAATTAAACAAGAGAACCTCTTGACCTGGCTCAAACTCACGATGTTGGATATGCTTATCATGCCACCTCTTTGTCTTTTCTTTATACAATTTGGCATTTTCATACGCATGCAATCGAAATTCATCAAGCTCGTTGAGTTGTAGCAATCTCTTCTCACCGGCCAAGTCCATCTCCATATTTAGCTTTTTAATCGCCCAATAGGCTTTGTGTTCAAGCTCAACGGGCAAGTGGCACGCCTTCCCATAAACCAACCTGTACGGAGAAGTACCTATGGGGGTCTTGTATGCAGTGCGATATGCCCATAATGCATCATCCAGCTTTCCGGCCCAGTCCTTTCTATTCCCACTTACTGTTTTCTCCAAAATCTGCTTTACCTCTCTGTTGGAAACTTCTACTTGACCACTCGTTTGGGGATGATAGGCAGTGGAAACCTTATGCTTAACTCCATACTTTGCAAGAACATTATTCAGCAATTTGTTACAAAAGTGAGTTCCTTCGTCGCTTATCAACACTCTTGGAGTCCCAAAACGTGTGAAGATGTGCTTCTTTACAAAGCTTACCACTACCTTTGCGTCATTAGTAGGAAGAGCAATGGCTTCCACCCACTTAGAAACATAGTCGACCGCCACCAAGATGTACCCTGTGCCCATTAGAATATGGGAACGGTCCCATGAAATCAATCCCCCAAACATCAAAAAGCTCTACTGCCAGAATATTTTGCAAGGGCATCTCGTGCTTCCTTGTGATAGTTCCGGTTCTTTGGCATCTGTCACAATTTTTAACAAAGACATGTGCATCCTTAAACAATTTTGGCCAATAGAAGCCTGATTGTAGCACTTTTTGGGCGGTTCTATCCCCGCCGTGATGACCTCCATATGGCGAAGCATGGCAATCATGCAGTATAGCATTCATCTCTTCCTCAGGAACACACCTTCGCACCAACTGATCCGCGCACTGCCTATATAAGAATGGCTCATCCCACATGTAGAGTCTCACATCATGTAAGAATCTTCTTCTATTGTCAGGTGTCAATTCTAGTGGCGTCACCCCACTTGCAATAAAATTCACATAATCTTGCATACCACGGGGCTTCACCTGAGGTGACTGCTAATAACTGCTCATCAGGAAATGTTTCTTTGATTGACCCTCCTTCAGCTACATGGTTCCGACTTTCTAATCTGGACAAGTGATCAGCCACTTGATTTTCTGTCCCTTTTCGATCTCGGATCTCTAAGTCAAATTCTTGCAAGAGGAGGACCCAACGAATCAGTCTCGGCTTGGCATCTTTCTTTTCAAACAAGTATCTGATAGCTGAATGATCTGTGTAAACGATGACTTTGGTTCCCACTAGATAGGATCTGAACTTGTCAAATGCCCACACCACTGCAAGCAACTCCTTTTCAGTAACTGTATAATTCATCTGAGCTGGATTTATAGTTTTGCTCGCATAATAAATGGAGTGAAAGATTTTATCCCTCCTTTTCCCCAAAACAGCTCTGATTGCTATGTCACTTGCATCGCACATCAACTCAAATGATTGTGCCCAATCTGGGCCAATGATAATTGGTGCAGTCACCAACCTTCCCTTCAGCTTCTCAAATGCTCTCAGACAGGTATCATCAAACTTGAAGGGCACATCTTTCTCAAGAAGCCTGCACAAAGGAGAAGAAATTTTCGAAAAATCTTTAATGAAACGACGATAAAAACCTGCATGGCCCAAGAAACTGCGAATGCCTTTGACGGATGTCGGTGGGGGAAATTTTTCAATCGCCTCCACCTTCGCTTTGTCCACCTGCAAACCACTTTTGGACACCTTGTGCCCCAAAACTATACCTTCACGTACCATGAAATGGCACTTTTCCCAGTTTAGCACCAAGTTCGTCTCTTCACACCTAGCAAGCACTTTATCAAGGTTCATTAAACAATTATCAAAAGAACATCCAAACACAGAAAAATCATCCATGAACACTTCTACAAATCTTTCAACCATGTCAGTAAAAATAGCCATCATACACCTTTGAAAAGTCGCAGGTGCATTACAAAGACCAAAGGGCATTCTCTTGAACGCATACGTGCCATAAGGACACGTAAATGTAGTTTTCTCTTGGTCCTCTGGGGCTATAGCAATCTGATTATACCCCGAATAACCGTCCAGGAAACAGTAGAATTCCTGGCCAGCTAACCTATCAAGCATTTGGTCAATAAAGGGGAGGGGAAAGTGGTCTTTCCGGGTGGCATTGTTCAATTTTCTATAATCTATGCAAATTCTCCATCCCGTGACAGTTCTTGTAGGAATTAAGTCATTGTTTTCATTAAGTACTACAGTCATCCCCCCTTTCTTCGGTACGCATTGAACTGGGCTTACCCATTTGCTATCAGAGATTGAAAATGCAATACCTGCATCAAGCCACTTAATCACTTCTTTTCTTACCACCTCTTTCATGATTGGATTTAGTCGGTGTTGTTGCTCTACACTTGGCTTGTGTCCGTCCTCCATGAGGATTTTATGCATGCAGAAAGCTGGACTAATGACTTTAATGTCAGACATTGTCCACCCAATTGCTCGCTTGTGCTCACGTAGCACCCTCAATAGCTTTTCTTCCTGCAATTTAGACAAGTGAGAAGAAACAATAACAGGTAAAGTGTCAGAACTACCCAAATAAGCATATTGAAGGTGAGGGGGTTGGGGTTTAAGCTCCAATTTTGGAGCTTCTTCAATTGACGGCTTTGGAGGGGGGGCCACTTGGCCTATTCAGGGGCTCAAACGGGTGTATTCCTTGCATGTAAGCACATGATGCATCTAGGATATGCATCATCTCCTCAACCTCATCATCTATCATCAAGATATCAAACAACATGATTGCTTTTTCTAGAGAGTCGTCTAGATATACACTCGTGTCAAGAAGTTGCTCATCCACCTCCACAACAGATATCATAGAGAGCTCCTCATAGTGGCAGGGAAGTTGGATTGCTTTGTAGACATTGAAGACTGCTTCCTCGTTGTCCACCCTCATAATCATTTTCCCTTCTCTCACTTTAATTATTGCATCACCAGTAGCCAAGAGAGGTCGTCCCAATATGATTGGAACTTGTTCATCAGCCTCAAAATCTAGAATAATGAAGTCAGTTGGGAAGATAAATTTCCCAATTTGCAGCAGCACATCTTCAATCACTCCTTCAGGGTAGGCTATGGACCTATCAGCTAATTGCAACATCACAGTGGTTGGTCTTGGAGCTCCCAGACCCAATTGCTTAAACAAGGACAATGGCATCAGATTTATGCTCGCACCCAAATCACAAAGAGCACGACCCACATCAATATTACCGATTCGCACTGGAATGGTGAAGCTGCCAGGATCCTTAAGCTTTTGAGGAAGCTTGTTTTGGACCCTTGAAGTGCACTCCTCAGTAAGTGCAACTATCTTGAACTCAGTCAATTTCCTCTTGTGAGCCACTATATCTTTTATGTACTTAACATACTTTGGAATTTCACGAAGTACATCCACTAATGGAATATTTAATTGAACCTGACTCAACATAGAGAGAAATTTGTTGAACATGTGATCGTCATTCTTTTTCTGCAATCTCTGGGAGAAAGGTGGTGGTGTCCTTGCAGCCTCCATTCGCTCTGAACTTGCATCATTTTTCTTTGACTCGTGTATTGCCTTAGGGGTCAGCTCCCCCTCAGGTATAGGTCTGTCCTTTCTCTTCTTTGGCACTTCCTCTAGTTCTCTCCCGTTTCTGAGTGTAACTGCATTAACTTGAGGGTTCTTCTCTGTATCACTGGGAAGAGAGCCTGTAGGTCTAGTATTTTGATTTGCTGCCAACTGCCCCATTTGCCTCTCAAGATTTCTGAAATCGGTCATGAGCTGTTGATTGTCAAGTAACAACTTTTTTAGCAAGTCATTCGTACTCTCTTCTGTTTGTTGGGGTGGCTTCTGAGGCTGATTGAAATTTCCTTGAGGCCTAAACTGATTCTGATTCTGTTGATTTCCGCCCCATGAGAAGTTAGGATGATTCCTCCAATTTGGATTGTAAGTGTTCCCATATTGTGCATGCTGATTCATCGGACCTCTGTTTTGTTGCCCCACATAGTATATAGATTCAGGATTCGTGGGGCACATGTCACTCATATGACTGTCACCACATAGTTCGCAGCAAATAGACATTTGCTGTACATGTTGCATCTGTTGTGTTTGTTGCATTGTCATTCTGTTCATCTGATTTGCCAGCTTTGCAATATCTGCTCTCATGGCCGAGAAGTTCTCAAGCTCAATCACCCCAGCTGCCTTCTGTTTAATTACTCTTCTTGTGTCCCCATCTCCTTGCCAATTATGGTCATTAGCAGTGAAGTTATTTAGCAAGAGTTGTATTTCACTATACAGCCTCGCCATGAAACTACCCCCACAAGCTGAATCAAGATTCATTTTTGATGCCTCGTCTAGCCTATCAACAAAAGCGTGACCCAAAACCTCATCAGTTTGACAATGATGTGGGCAGTCTCTGAGTAGCTTCTTGTATCTTTCCCAAGCTTGACGAAGTGTCTCGCCATCCCGTTGTTGGAACCCAAGAATTTGGCTCCTCAGCGATTTTGTCTTCTTAGTGGGGAAAAACTTGATTAGGAATTTCCTTGCTAAATCATCCCAAGTGTGGATTGAGTTCGCGGGCTCCTTTTGCAACCATTCCTTAGCTTCCCCCAACAATGAAAAGGGAAATAGTGTCAGCCTGACATAGTCCTTGGAAACATTCAGATAATTGTAAGTGTCCGTAATTTCCAAAAAGTTCTGAATGTGCCTCTGCGGGTCTTCATGAGATAAACCCACATATTGCCCTGTGGACTGAATCAGTTGTACCATGTACTGTTTGAGTTTAAAATGCCCCTTGATATCAGGCTTTACGATAGCCTGAGTCATATTAGCAAGATTGGGTCTTGCGGCTTCTATCACCGGACGCTCCTCATTACCTGCCATCTCTATTGGCTATGGTTGAACTACGATGTCCAACTCTCTTTCTATTCTCGTTCTAGCTTCGACTTCCCTCCTCATTCTATGAAGTGTTCGTTCAATCTCTGGATCAAAAGGAAGGAGGTTGTTTGCACTTCTACTCCTCCGCATTCAAGAGAAGAACCTGCGTTAACACAAACAAGGCAAACTGAAAATTAAAACTTGAACTAATAAGTAATAAAAGCTTAACTCGGTCAAGTAGCTAATTTCTAAGTCCCCGGCAACGGTGCCAAAAATTTGTTGCGACCAAACACACTCATGCAAGTATACGCGGTCGTCAAGTAATAGAGTAGTGAATAAAGTATCGTTCCCACGAAGACTTATGATTAACTTTTGACTAAGTCAAACTCAAATAGCTTATCGATTCAAGCGATTTCTTATAAAATAGATAATTGTCTAATTTACTACCTAAAGACTATCAAATAATGACTTACTAGAAATCAACACAACACTTAAATAGTTTTAAATGACAATCAATGGGAGATAATATTCCAGGATCACGGGTTATCTAACAATTATGTTGCATTCTTAGCTTAAAATAACTAATTGATTTATCTGGATTGTTGGTTGACAGGGTTGATATTACTCATAAGAATCTGTCGAACCCTTACTCGCCTATTCAAGCTAACTTAATACCTATATGTCTATGGAATTAAGATTAATAAGCACGCATTTACAATTCCTGTATTGCAACCGAGCAAGGCAATTAGGTATATGTCTATCCCAATTGTGAATCCGTTCCCCGATGCCCGAGTTTAAGAACTTGCTCTATTTAATTCTATATGCAATCTAGAGTTCCCACTTTCGAGTTCAACTCTAGATTCGTAGATAGTATTTCACCGTTAGCTTCTCAGCAAAATAATTAAAAACAGAATTAAATAAACAACCCAATATGATAAAATCAACTTCGCCAAATTAAACTTCAAACATCAACATTCATGTATACCCATGACCCTAGAACAATAGTGTTCTTAGCCACTCATGTTCATACAATCATCAAATAACTCACAAGAGTGCATAATAATCAATAAAAGAAGGAAAAATAAGAACTCAAGATGAATTACGTAGTTTCCCAGCTTTGTCGTGGCTTTTCTCCTCTTCCCAATATGTTAGATGCCCTAAAAGAGGCGTTTTTGGCTTATATATTGCGTACAAAAGTCGTGGGCCAAAGTTCTCTTATTCATAATCCGACTTGGCTACAAGGATTGATGCTGGGGTGGATGCGTCGCATCCGCCTCGTCCTCCACTTCTCAGCTTCGCATGCTAGGGTGGATGCGTCGCATCCACCCTTTGTTCCTCCTTCTCAGCTTTGCCCAGGTGCGGATGCTATGGCGGATGCTATGGGCCGACTTCACTGCTAAGGGTGCACGAAATCTGATTTTTTTCTCTAGATTGGATGCGACGCATCCAATCCCTCTTCCTCTACCTAGAGCATCTTTTCTTCATATTTTTGCACTCCAAACACCCTAATTCATCACACACAACTCAATTAGTCATAAAACTAATAATTAAACTATGTTGGGCATTTTAAGGATCAAATAACATCAAAAAGCGGTTAAAATATGGGTAAAGTAACATCAATACATGTCGAAATATGCCTAACATCACATTCTATCAAACACTTGCTACTTTCCATCAACACATGTATCGAGCCACGCCATAACATCAGGGGCGAAGCTATGTTGACCCTTCGCCGAAAAATTATGCACGTATAAAGTAAAATATTACTTGTTATTGATTAAAAAAAAATAGACTCTGAACATCCTTGCACAGAACATTGGCAAAGGGTGTTCAAAATTTAAGCACCCTTATTGAATTTTCTGACTTCGTCACTCCATAACATAAAGTCATAAACTTTAAGAATAAACAATAATCACACAAAGTCATAAACTTTTAAATAAGAACTAATAGCAGGCGAGCATCACATATTATGCAAGATTTTGCAGCAATTATAACAAGAAGTCATAAGTTTTTAAGAATAAATTATATTAATCAGATAATATTGAAATTAAAACCCCCAAAAGACTCACTTAATTCAAACAGCGGCATGTTGTTGATTGCCAATAGCTTTTAGTCTCAAATCACAAACTCTTTTACAACTAGAACGTATATGTATGTATGTATGTGTGTATATATATATATATATATATATATATATATATATATATATATATAAAAAGATAGCCAAATCAAAATAGGTTTGGATAATTTTAGGACTCTAGTCAGGGGCAGGGGGCCATTAATTAAAACACAAGTCTATGGGTCAATCGGGTCAATTAACAAACGGATGGAGTAATTATTAATTGTATTGTTTTTTCTCCGTTACTGAAAACAAATAGTTTTACTCTTTCCTTTTCCTTTCCAATTTATGTCTTATATTAGTTTAAACGTTTTAAAAGAATATCCTAGTTTTGTTTTGTTTTTAAAACCTGTAATTCTAATATTTTAAGAAAAGGAAGTATACCCGGAAAAATTGCCGGTCGAAAAGGTAAAGCCGTTGGGTTCATAGTACCAATTGCATTAGCAAATGCTTTTGTTATTGTAACTTGTAAGATGGTGACCAATTGCAAAAATAGTCATATCAATACGATTAATTTAGGTTTAATATTTTCTAGGAGTCTTTTATTGTTAGAGTGCTTTTACTTTTACTTTTTGTTATGTTGGACATGCAATGAGCTTGAATTGAGCGACAAGACTAGTGAAGATTCATAGAGCTGATTCTAATTTGCTTGGGATAAAGCGTTGCATTTTATCGCAAGAGATAAATGAAACAAAGTGGCTTAAGGCGTTTCAGGATTTCCTTCTTTTCCGGCTAATCATTTCATAAATTATTAACCTTACCGAAGTTTTGTAGCATAATTATAAGGTGGTTATTGGAGACATTGTTTAATTTCCTTTTCAATTTCTTTCCCCACACACATGTTGGTAAATATCAGGATTATACTTTGTAACAACAACTTCAACCAAGCAATTTCATCGTCATTATAACTTTCAAGTGATATTGTACAATAAAATAGCTATTTATCAAATAAATGTATAATATTTCAGTCTTACCCCTTTTAGGTGACTTTATATATTTTGATCTTATAAGGATTATAAGCTGAACATAAAAAGGAAAAATGGACTATGGAGTATATAATTATTTAAAGGATTCATTTCTGTCTAGGTATGGGCAGCAATCCCTTCTTCACTGATTAATTATTCTAAGTGGGCATTTGGACATAAGATTTGTAAAATCCCGAAAAAAGTGAAAAAAAATTTAAGTGAAAATAGTATTTGAAAATTAGAGTCGTGTTTGGACATAAATATAATTTTGGGTTATTTTTGAATTTTTGCCAGTGATCTGAGTGAAAATTTTGAAAAATAACTTTTTGAAATTTTTCAGATTTTCGAAAATTGCAAAAATTCATCTTCAAGTAAAAAATTAAAAATTTTATGGCCAAACACTGATTTTAAAAAAAAAAAAAAAAAAAATTTAATGGCCAAACGGGCTACTACTTTAAAGGTTATCTGAAAGAGATCATAATTAAACTATACTTGCCCATTTTCAATAATTAAATAATGAATTTTGTTACAAACGTTAGGTCATTAGACTCAGAAACTAGAGTATCTAGACTAAAGTAAATATATCAATTCAACTGAAAATGTAACAGTTGTAACGACCCGACTTGTCGTTTTGAGAATTGACGTCTCGTTCAGCGACTCAAGGTCCCGAGCAGCTTCGTAATGTGTATTATGACTTGCGTGGGTAATCGAGTTTGATTTCCGGAAGATTCGGAACTAAGTTGAAAGAACTATTCTTATTTTTGAAGCTTAAATGAAAAGAGTTCATCGGAGTTTGACTTTTGAGCAAACGACTCCGGAATGGAATTTTGATGATTTCAATAGTTTCGTATGGTAATTTCGGACTTAGGCGTATGTCCGTATTTGGATTTGGAAGTCCGTAGGACAATTTGACGAAAGTTGGAAAATGGAAGATTTTTAGAAAGGTTGACCGGGAGTTAACTTTATTGATATCAGGGCAGAAATTCGATTTCGAAAATTAGAACATGTCCATTATGTCATTTATGACATGTGTACAAAATTTGAAGTCATTCCGGATTGATTTGATACGTTTCGGCGCAAATTATATAAGTTGGAAGATTTGAAAACTCATAATTCGATTCGAGGAGCGATTCATAATTTCGTTGTTGTTTGACGTGGTTTGAAGCCTCGATTAAGTTAGTATTGTATTTTGGGACGTGTTAGTATATTCGGTTAAGGTTCCGAAGGCCTCGGGTGAATTCCGGATGGTTAACAGATTGATTTTTGGACTTGAAGAAGCTGTTGGAAATCTGCTGCTGGTGTTCTCGCTTCTGCGGAAGCTTCATCGCAGAAGCGAGGTTGAGCTCGCAGAAGCGACGTTGGGAAGACTGGGCAGAGGTCGCAGGTGCGATGCATTTTCCGCACCTGCGATACCGCATAAGCGGTGATTGAACCCAGAAGCCACGAGCTTCGCAGGTGCGCATTTGACCATCGCTTCTACGATTGTGCAGAAGCGGCATTCTGTCCGCAGGTGCGAGCTTTGGCTGGGCAGTGAGGATCGCATAAGGGTGATTCTGGCTCGTAAAAGCAAGGTTGCATATGCGCAAATATGTCCGCAAAAGCGAAAACTTGGCAGCAACATAAGGGGTCGAAAATCAGTCATTTCTTCATTTCGATTGGAAATTTTGGAGCTCGGTTCTTGGGCGATTTTGAGAATTTCTTCATGACTTCGAGTAGGGTAATTGTTCTACATCCGAAAGTGATTATATTTCATAAATTCATGGTTATATTTATCGTTTAATTCAAGTTTTAATAGAGGAAATTGGAATTTTTGTAAAACTTTTCAAAAACGAAAATTCAAGATTTGGAAGACGATTTGTTATTGGAATTTGATAAAATTGGTACGGTTGAACTCGTAGCGGAATGGGTATTCGAATTTTATGAAAATTCTGTCGGGTTCCGAGAGGCGGGACTCGCGCTGACTTTTGGTTGACTTTTTAACGTAAAATTTTAAGTTGACATTTTAGTATCCGGAATTGTTTCCGCTGAATTTTAATAAAGTTATACAATTAATTTGGATAGATTTGAGTTGTCCAGAGGTCAATTCAAGCATGAAGGCTAGTTTGAAATATCGGCATAACTTCAAAAAGGTAAGTATCTTGCCTAACATTGAGGGAAAAAAATTACCCCTTAGGCATTGAGTCTTATGTGAAAATTGTGTAATTGAAAACCATGTACGCAAGGTGATGAGTACGTACTTAGTTTATATGTGAAATTATATCGGTTAAAATTTGTAGACGCCCTTATGTATTAGATTGAAAAATTTGTTGGAACATAGTAAACCCTTTATTTGTCATGCCTCATTCCTTGTTTGCCGATAATTTGGTGTGATTGCCACTTTGATTTTTATGTTAAATACCGTGGTTAGTTGGGTTGACATTTTTTTTAAAAATAATTTCATTATGGATTCCTTATCTGCAAATAATTATTAAATAAGTTTAAAAGGAGGCATTAATCTATTTGCCAAAATTTGAATTTAAGAAGGCGTTGTTCCTTGATGAATTACTTTCCAGTTCATGTTGTTGAAATTTGTATTGAGTTATAAAGGCCGTAAATCATATTGAGGCAAGGTGTTAATTGTGAAATATTATTCTGTTGAGTTGTTCACTTTCGGATATATTTGTTAAGATTTTATGTATATTATGGTCGAGCCATAAACTCCTTATTGTGGAAAATAATGTATTGTTGATTTATGTGATATGTTGTAATATTTGAATACTTGATGTGTAATTTGTGATATGTTATAATATTTGAGCACTCGAGGTTCAACTTATGAGATGTTGTGATATTGACACGTGATATTGTTGGGAGGTTTGTTCGGGTGTTTGCACGAGGTTTCTATCGTGCTATTGTTGCTATTGATATATGCACATGTGGCGTGACAAGGCGGGCTATATATGTGAGTTTGCGCATGTGGCGAGACAAGGTGAGAATATTATTATGCGCGTGTGACAGACAATGCGGGCATTGTCTTTATTATTGCGCACATGGCGAGACAAGGTGGGCTATGTCGGGGATTGATTTGTGATGACTTGTGATAGCGTGTGGGCATTATTGTTGTTGATATTTATGTTGGTATTACGAGGCGGTATCCCGAGAGTACCCTTTTATTGATATTTCTCTATGGCTGCACTTGACTTTGGTTATTTTTTTTTCCATAATATGTAAATTTCTTTGTTTTTCGTGATGTATTATTTGACTTAATATTAAGTGTTTTGTATTTCTTATAGTATTGTGCTGACTTTAACTTTTTCGTACGAGACTCTGAGGATTTATATTTCTAGTTTGTACTTGTTCTAGATGATTAAGTTATTTTAAATAAAAGAAATTAATATTATGTTTTAATTTAATAAGTTGTACATCCAAATCAGTAGCTTATCTTATGCTTTATTTTAATTGAAAATGTCATTTTCTTCGCTCAAACTATTTCTAAAATAAACTCATTTCTTTGTTGAATTCTTACGTGATTTACAAAAATAATTGTAACCTTACTTTATTGAAAATAAATTGATCGTGCAGATTTTATGTATTGATATATTTGGCACGAGAGTTGTTCGTGCAGTTGTGATAAAGATATGGGCACGAGGTGCCGTGAGAATCTGAAAGGGGGTTGAGACCCGTATTTTTATGATTTTGATATAAGGATATTTATTTGAAGAAATATATTCGAAGGGTATTTGCTCGAAAGAATTATATGTGAAAGATTTATATTTGAAGGACTTGTTTAATTGGTTGTACTTGTGTTTCTTATTTGTTGAGTAATAATTATGGTGTTCTTGATGCCTTGCTGTTTACATCATTAGTTGATTATTGTTGCTATCACTGCTATTTATTTTCTATTATTTTTGTATACTATATTGCACAGGTTATTAGACTAGTGAGTGTCTTGACTGTACCTCATCACTACTCCATCGAGGTTAGTCTTGATACTTATTGGGTACCGACTGTGGTGTACTCATACTACACTTCTGCACATTTTTGTGCAGAGCCAGGTACTGGAGATATTGGACTCGAGCAGAGTTAGTGGGTTGATCGCAAGGATTCAAGGTAGAGTTGCTTGGTCGTCGCAGTCCCTTGGAGTCTTCCCATTTTATTGTACTGTTAATTATTATTCGAACAATATTGTATATTTGGTCATCGAAATTATTCCATGTATTCAGTTAGAGTTCGTGATCAGTTGCGGACCCAGGATTTTATGCAAGCGGGTTCAATTTTAGAAGTACATAACTTTAGTCGTAAAATAATAATTGTCAGGTAGATTCAAATAAAATATTTATATAAAATTTATACAGTTTTAATTCTAATTTATACATATACACAGTATTAGTTTTTGGCGAAGCGGGTTCAGTTGAACCCGCTAGCCACCACCTGGGTCCGTCACTGTTCGTGATTCAGTATTACCAGTCTTGGGAGGTTGTTTGAATATTTCTGTTATTGGTTTTGACACTTGTATTGATTTTAAATTATATGTTTCAAAACAAAAATGACTTGAATTGTTATTATAATTGACTTACCTAGTCTTAGACACTAAGTGTTATCACGACGCCTGTAGTGAGATTTTGGGTCGTGACTGCGGTATACATAAATTCTTTGCATATCCACAATAAGATCAAAGTATCATTCAAATGCCTATGGTTACCAAACTTATCAGCTTCTACTTTTTTTTTCTAGGTTGAAATCCTCCAACGCCTTTTCGAGAAACTAAGTAGGTAAAAGAAGAATTTGTTTAGAGAGACGTTAATCTCAAGTAGCTTTATTCTGAGATCAAAGTTGAAAAATCTCCTATTGCATGCTGTAATTTTAACAGTAGCAAGACAACTTGAAAAATTCGAGAACTAGGTTGACTCATTATGTTGAAAGCTTTTTCTTATATAAAGTATATAACTTTAAAAGGGTAAAATCCTCTTACTGCTCCATGACTTTTATGTGCAACTTAATATATGTATCATTAAGCTTCTTGAAGTAGAAGTGTAATATAAGATTTCTTTCCCACAGTTCCATGTTCCCAAGTTATATGCTATTGCAATAACAATGGCCTAAAGTTAAATAGATATCCACATCATTTGTGGAAACGATTTGTACCCCATAGACCATAATTGATTTTTTATTTCTTTTATTTCACCGATCAAGAACTTTCCCAAAAGGTTTAATTATGTTATTTCGTACTTTTTCAGTATATTGGGAATTAAGGCGAAGGCTTATGAACATATGATACATCATGCGAAGCGGGTAGCACAGTTTTTTCAGAACTTAGCATTACCATGGTAACTCTTTTTCTATTTGTCTGTGAAAGTAATTATTTTTCTGTTTGTCTGTGTTTCACAATGTTAAAGAATAGGTAGAATAATAATTATTTTTTTGTCATTAGGCGGTCGTAAGTGTAAGCAAGGGTTACAAGAATTATTCTGCGCAGCAATCTAAAAGTGTTCTCAAGAAAGAATTGAACACTAAGTTGCAGGAAGCAATGACTGAGTTGCAACCAACAAAGAAAAATGAGTTGAAGTCTGATTTACAAAAAGAGTTGAAGCCAGAGCTGAAACGTGAGATGATGACTGAATAAATTAAAGCAAGAATTTAAGGACAAGGATGAAGACATCCACATAGTTATCTTCAAACCATTTGCGTAAAACTTTTTATTTTTGAGCATGCTCTTTTGACGTTTCCGGTGTTCCAATATATTTGTTAGTATTGGACCAATAGAAACCCACATGGTTGTCCGTAATTGGACCAATCAACCTGTCATGACAAGAGTACCTATAAAATTTAAAATATTTATCTTGCTCTACCTGTCATGACCCGAAATCCACCTAGTCGTGATGACACCTAACCCAACCCGTCAGGTAAGTCAATCAATCACTAATCAATTTTAATAACAATTAATAAAGCAATTAAGTAAAGAAATATCTGAATCTGATACATTTCCCAAAGACTGGTAGTACAAATCATGAGCATCTAAGAATAGAGTTTACAAAGCTGAAATGAAGTAAATATATCATCTGATTGAAGAGTATATAAACAGAGTTTTATAGATCTAAGGCTACCATGAACAAGAGGCAACTACAATTGGAACGTAGGTACATCTTCAATTCCGGCTCCCGTCGATCACAGCAACGTCAGCAGTCAATATCTACACGCAAGGTACAGAAGTATAGTATGAGTACAACTGACCTCATGTACTCAATAAGTAACAAACCTAACCTTAGGTTGAAAGTAGTGACGAGCTAGAACAAAGGTCGGGTCCAATACCAATATCCCATAATAATTCATAACAGCATAGTACAAGTAATAAAAGGGGTATCTCAGAAATAAAATGCTCAGCTCATTCACAGTTCTAGAAAAGTAGTCATGCTTTTCAAGTATTTCAGTGAAACTCAAATCTTTTACCGAAATTTGCCAAAAATATGAGTAAGTTTGAAAACTGTGATTTTTCCCAAACATCCTTTCAACAATAAATAAGATGTTTCATTTTTCTTTCAGATAGCAAGTGTAAGATGTCTCTCTATGCCCATATGTCAAAATGTATGAGAAGTCATAAATGATATGATACTATACATCATGAGAAAAAATGCATCTCTATGCCTGTATGTCAAGTGTGCATGTCAAATGCGATGCAAATCAGTAATAAAGACCATATGCATACTCTCAGAGTATCAATTCACTCAGTCCTCACAGTCACCCAGTCCTCCCAATCACTCGGCACTCGCACTCAGTAGGTACCTGCGCTCACTGGAGGTGTGTACAGACTCCGGAGGGGCTCCTACAGCCCAAGCGCTATAATCCACACGGACAACTCACATGTTACACGGACAACTCACGTGCTATAATATCAATATCTGGATCCGCACGAACAACTCACGTGTTGCACGGACAACTCACGTATTATAATATAATATTTCACAAACAGGCCCTCGGCTTCACTCAGTCATCAATCTCTCCAATCTCCCGAGCTTTCAATGTCATGAAATATCAGCCTAAAATAATGATGTGATGTATTAATATGTAGCAACATAGACTGAGGTATGATATGAAATGAATGAACATGACTGAGTATGGAATTGCAACGTGAGCAAATAACTCAACAGCAGTAACGACCTCAATGGATCCCAACAGAGTAAGCACGTAGCCTAGATATGGTTTCTAATATGAATCACAGCTCAATAGCTCAAGTACGTGGATTTCGTGGTTACAGATATGATCAGGTAGCTACACAGTACCACAGAAATAATGGAATTACAACTTACGTGATGCACACCCACACGCCCGTCACCTAGTATGTGCGTCACCTCAACACCAATCATATAACACGTAATTTGTAGTTTCATACCCTTAGCACAAAGTTTAGAAGTGTTACTTACCTCGAACAAGCTAATTCCAATACCGAGCAAGCCAAGTGATGCTCCAAAAATGCCATCCCGCACGTTACGACCTCCGAACGGCTCGAAACTAACCAAAAACAACTCAAGTACATCAAACAATGCTAAAGGAATCAATCCCGATCGAAAAAAGATCAAATCTTGAATCAAAAGTCCAAAATCGGCCAAAAGTCCAATAACTCATTCAATTATGAGTCCAACCATACTAGTTTCACTCAAATCTGACTCCAAATCGATGTTTAAAACTCAAAATTTTACATTATGAAACTTTAGGTCAAAATTCCCAATTTCCTTTTTGAAAATCATCAACCAAAAGCTAGAATCGAAGATAGATTCATGAAATATAATCAAAACCGAGTAGAGAACATTTACCCCAATTTATATGGTGAAATTTGATTCAAGAATCGCCTCAATCCGAGCTCCATAGCTCCAAAAATGCAAAAATGTCTAAAACCTTTGAAATAGAGTACTATATACACTACCCAAGCGTCCTCTTTCGCGAACGCGAGAAAACCATCGCGTTCGCGAAGAACAAAATATCAGTCACCCAAAAATACTCTACGCGTTCGCGGCACAAGCCTCGCGAACACGATACACACCGGGGGCAGAACTACGCGAACACAGTTCCAACTACGCGAACGCGATGAAGAAAGGCCTCCAGCTCCAGCTCCCAGCTCAACCCTAAGCGAACGCGATCCCTCATACGTAAACGCGAAGAAGACTTGCCCCAACTCTACGCGATCGCAGACCAATATTCACGAACGTGATGAAGAAATGCAACTGCCATCAAAATACACTACGCGTTCGCAATACTTGCCACGCTAACGTGATGAAGGGCTGAGACACCAGAAACCAGCAGAACACAGTAGTGCCAAAATGAAGGAGTATAGCCCGAAATCAATCTGAAACATGCCCGAGCCCCTCGAGACCCTGTCCAAGTATACCAACAAGTCCCATAACATAACACGGACCTACTCGAGGCCTCAAAACACACATAACAACATCGAAACGACGAATTACACCTCAATTCGAAATCAATGAACTTGAAACTTCAAACTTCCACAACTGATGCCGAAACTTATCAAATCACGTCCGATTGACCTCAAATTTTGCACACAAGTCCCAAATGACATAATGAAGATATTCAAACTCCCGGAACCACAATTCGATACCGATATCCACAAAGTCAACTCTCGGTCAAACTTTTGAACTTTCCAAACCTTCAAATTTCTAATTTTTGCCAATTTGTGCTGAAACCTTCTAGAAACATCCAAATGCAAATCTGGGCATACACCTGGGTCCAAAATCACCATACAGACCTACCGGAACCATCAAAACTCCGTTCTGGGTTCAAATTCACAAAAAGTCAAACTTGGTCAACTCTTCTAATTTAAAGCTTCAACAATGAAATCCATTCTTCCAATTCGATTCCGAATAACCTGAAAATCAAAACCGAAGATTCACATAAATCATAATACATCATACGGAACTACTCATGCCCGTAAACTATCGAGCGAAGTGCAAATTCTCAAAACGACCGGTTGGGTCGTTACATTCTCCCCCACTTAAACATATGTTCGTCCTCGATCCGACGACTTTATCTTATGAAATGCCAACTACTCTACTGACACGCAACACCAATACTACCCAGAGCCACAAACCGTGCAATCCATGCACCAATAAGCAATAATCCCAATGTACTCAAATAAGAGAACCGTCCTGCAAGCTCAAGGGGTACCACCACAATGCAATGCTAAGAACCCATCACACACCGTAGAATCATAACACATGAATCTAACACAAAGTATCATCTCTCAACATAACTCTGCTGCAATGCGCGACCCCATCCAAACACTGGCCCATATGAGATACCTCGAGCCGCCATGCTCAAAATCAATAACCACGCACAATTCGACATCAAGTATCCAAGGTGCGTGACCATAACCACAGAGAAGCAAATGAAACAATGCCACACAAACCCGAAAGAACATAACTAATGCGCAATCAATCATGCATCACCCAAATACCCATCTCGCGCAAATTCCGCTATAAGGCCCCAATAGAACTGCACCATGTGTGCATACAACCAACGAATCACAACCCATCATAGCATAGAAGAATAACTCACAGAACATATCAGAACACGAATAAGCTCAACATCAATCGAATGGCACATCCCCCAGCAATAGCAGTATGGAGCCAACTAATCTGGTTCGATGTAGAATACGCATCCTAATTGGGCCTACCAATGGACCCCCAAATCAACTATGGTCACCCACAAATAGATAAATAACCTTCCAAAAGTTCATAATGACTGAATCATAACACATACTATCATCTGGATAGCTTCGGCCATAACCTCACAGTCCACAACCATGAAACAATATGCTCCTGAGAACTCTCAGCCTCCAAATCCATAAAACACACGAATCACCATATCTGATCCCAACTCCACCGCCGAATGTCTAACACATCTCTCACACACGGTTACCCTACGAGGAATACTTCTAAAATTGTTCCGTTCCACATAGCAAGATTTAAATATCAGCTGTGGATCAACCAGGAGAGTGCCACAGTACCAGTGAAGTATCCATAAATCAAAACACATTGCCCCTTCTGAAATGTATACTCTCATCAAGCCATACCAAATAGTAATATCATTTACCTAGTCATATGAAACCATCCATGCTGCCTAAGAATTTTATGACCTTCCCTTCAAAACTGAATTGTGATCTCGCTCATGTAAATCTCAATCCCACACAACACACCGCATATACCATGCCATCATATGAAAAATACGACAACTTCATAGTCCACTTCGAGTCACAAGCAACTACATACTCAATTAGCCAAGGACCTTCCATTTGATTTCATCCAGGAGAAAATCACTATACACCACATGCTCCTCACGTCAGTAGAAAATATACTCCTCAAACCATGGTAGAAACCATTGAGAACTCTTCGAAGTTCATTTGCACATAACCAAACTATCTGAACTGAATCTCTCAAACTCAACCCAGCCACACAGGTCGCCAAAACCCAAGAGCATTTCCACGAAACACATGTAGAGACTAGCCACATCATAAGTACCCAAAGAACCGATTATATCCATTACTGTGCTGATCCAACCTACTACCAAGTTGTCCTAACTCTCCGAGTTCTTTCCGAATTACCTTCAAATTGATAGTTCTCCTCCCATAATACCACGATCCTCAACCAAATCTCACCACACAATAGACCCTAGTATAAAACCATAATGCCCTAAGGGCCATAAGCCGCTGACTTCCCTCTTAATCACCCCAAAGTACCACAACCAAGACATCCACTCTAAAGAGACCTTATGTGAACCTAAAACTATTTTCTTCACCTTCTTGATACTGAAATACATAATCCATAATGATATAAAAATGCCACAAGTCTCGACAACATCCAATGCAAATATCAAATCCTAGACATATACCAATCCGAACAAATGCTACATATAATTCTTGAATCCATTAGAACCATTCTCGAGAGTCATCCACTCTGCACAAATCTCAATTGCACTGCCCCCAAATGGGCCAAACAACTTGTAATAATCCGACCAGTCATTTTGAGCTCCAACACGCCGTTTGGCGGTTTGAGGCCTTGAGTAATTTCACTTCAAGTATTATGACTTGTACGTGTGGTCGGAATTGAATTTCGGGAAATCCGGAGTTGGTTTAGAAAGAAAATTCTCATTTCGGAAGCTTTAAGTTGGAAGAATTGACTAAAGTGTGATTTTTAGATAAACGACCTCGAAATCGGGATTTGAAAGTTCCAATAGGTTCGTATGATAATTTTGGACTTGGGAATATGTTCAAATCAGATTTTGGACAACCCGGGAGCGTTTCAGCGCTTAATAGTAAAAATCAACTATTTAAAGGTTTAAGGTTTTTTAAATTTGGTTTGGAGTAGTTTTTTGTGTAATTGAGGTCCGTTTGGCATTACGAGCCTGGGAATAGCTCCGTATGGTGATTTAATACTTGCACGCAAAATTTGGTATCATTCCGAGTAGTTTAAGTACATTTTGGCGCGTTCGGAGTAAGTTTGAAGAATTTGAAAATTCTAAGTTGAATCAATTTGGTTTGAGGTATGATTCTTAGTTTTGATGTTGTTTTACACGTTTCGAGGGTTTGGGTGAGTCCATTTTATGATTTCAAACTTGTTGGTATGTTCGGGCGGGGCCCCGGGGGCCTTGGGTGTTAACTGGACAAGGCTCGAACCGAGGTTGGATTTTTGAAGAGCAGTTGTTGCACTAGGCTTCTGCTGCAACCGCACCTGCGCATAGGTAGCTGCAAGTGCGAGCTCGCAGAAGCGAGTCCCAAGCCGCAGAAGCGAATAAAGGGGAGGCTGGCACACGTCACAGAAGCGGAATTTTGGGCGCACCTGCGAGCGCGCATGTGCGAAGCTTGGCGCGCAGAAGCGGGAGTGGACGCAGATGTGATGGCCCAAGTCGCAGATACGGACTCGCGAAAGCAGTCCTGAGGCCACAGATGCGGAGCTTGGCCAGGCGAGGGAAACTCTCACCTGCGAGGCTTTTTTCGCAGGTGCGGTTAGCCCTCCACAGGTGTGAAAATTCTGCTGGGCAGAATGGTTTAAATGGAACGAGGCTCGGTCATTTTTAGCCCGTATGTCCTCTATTTTTGGGAGATTTTGGAGCTTTTTGAGAGAGGATCTCAACTAGCAACTTGAAGGTAAGTTAATTCTACACACTTTGAGTTAAATGCATAGATTATTGGTAGATTATAACCTGTAAATCTTAAAAATCAAGGGTTTAGATGAAAAACCTAGGTTTTGTCAAAAATGAGATTTTAACCATGAAAATGGTTATGGAATTGGATGAAAATTATATATTTGAGTTCTTGGTATTATAGGTAACGTTTTTCTCCGAAAAGTTCCGGAATCCGGGCACATGGGCCCAGGATGAATTTTAGGAATTTACCATTTTTAGATAGGGTAATTTATTTAATAGTCTAATTTCGAATTTTTGAACATGTATTAATTATTTATATAATATTTGGATAGTTTCGTATTTTTTGGCACCGAATTGGGATTTTTACGCGACGTTGTGATCGGGAAGCGGGATTTGAACAAGGTAAGTCTCCTTTTTAACCTTGTAAGATGGAATTAACTCCATAGGTGAATCAAATCACTATGTGTTTCTATTTGTGGGGGCTATATACGCACGAGGTGACGAGAGTCTGTGCGTAGCTACTATTATGCTTATGTCCGGGTAGTTTAGGACCCATATTATATTGTACTTGCGATGTTCGCGCCCTACTTGTTAATTATTGTTTAAAACATTTAGAAACTCGATAAAGGAATTGTAAAAAGGTTAAACTTCATTTACTTGACCGTTAAATGAGAATTTGAAATTCTTGGAATATTTGTCCCTTAATAAATCTTGAATTGGTTGTTTAATGTATTTTTCTCTTTTGTGGAGCGCGTCGAACACCTCGGTAGCAAATAGATACATCTATGGTTCGTGTCGTTCGACCTTCGGCAGTGTACAGTTTAAATATTATGTTGGATCGGGTCGTAAGACCTCGGCATGATTTGCGCATGATTGAATTGGTTGCTTTGGAATTTATGATAATTGATATTGCTTCATTGGCCTGAGATACAAAATGATAAACGATGAAATATAAATTTGGAAATTTCTTATTAACAAAAAAATTATTTACTTATTTCATGATATTGAGCTTACAGCCGTTCTACGTAATCCATGCTTAGTTATATAATTGATATTTTATTTATAGCCCATAGTAAGTGTCGAAGTCGACCCCCTCATCACTACTTCTTCGAGGTTAGGCGGGATACTTACTGGGTACGCGTTGATTTACGTACTCATACTATACTTGCTGCACATTTTTGTGCAAGTACACATATGTCTAGTGGCCTTGTGGGCGCAGAGGCGCGGTTATTGCGGGGATTTATGTGAGCTGCATTCTATACTATGATCCGCAACCAGTAGAGTCTCCTTCAGAGTATTTATATTTTCTCCTGTCCAAATTTTTATTCTAGACATATGTTGTATTTTATTTTACATTCTTAGTTGAGGCTCATGCACTTGTGACACCGGCTTTTGGGATTATTATGGGTTGTCCTGTATTGAAATTGTTGAAAATATTATTATTTACTCTGTAATTCCATCTTTTACTATTTAATTGAAGGAAATATGATTTCAAAAATATTAAAATAAGAACCAAATTTAGTATTTATTTTTGGCTTGCCTAACAGTGGTGTCCGGCGCCATCACAACCTTTAATGGATTTTGGGTCGTGATAATATGGTATCAGAGCACTAGGTTCACTTAGGTCTCACGAGTCATGAGCAAGTTTAGTAGAGTCTTGCGGCTCGGTACGGAGACGTCGAGAGGCTACAAGGCTGATAGGAGCACTTCCCTTCTTGATTCCTCATCGTGCGATTCGATTCCTTTGAGGCTTATGCCTTCGTTTTCTTCCTATTCAATCTTATGCGACGTGAAGCACTTGTTATAAATTGGGAATCGAGGAAGTTTAGTGGTACTACAGATGTGATGCAGGATGTTTCTCCCTGCGTATTTGATTGGGCTACTGTCGTCGCCTTGCGGAAGGCCGCTCTGTCGTTTCAGCTCAGTATCAGTATTACCTAAGATTTGAGATTTGACATTGATTGTTATGATGATTTGTGCGTTGCTATCACACAATGTTCGTGTGATGGTAGGATATTTGTCTATGCGTCGAGGCAGTGAATGACTTGAATTGAGGTTTTACTCAGTGCATGATTCAGAGATTCAGTATTTTATTTCCGTCGCAGGACAGGCAATCAGACTACGAGCGATCAGGTTTGGGTCGATGGGGTAACGAGACTTGGTATTTTCGAGCGCGGTGGAATTTTCATCTGTGATATGGTGACGTCGTCCTTGATGGAATGTGTTAAGTTCGTTGGTGTTATGGTCTTCTTTAATTCACCTTTAGGGCAGGGTATTGTGAAATGATGCCAGGGAAATGGCTGTTAGAGATCGCAGTATGCAGTGGTTCAGGATCGAAGCGGTGTTCCTGGTGTGATGGCTCGAGAAAGATGATCTTCGGATATGTTTAAAGTTGGTAACGATCTATTGGTTCAAGTGCTACAGAGATAGATTTTGATTTAAGGCAACGTCTGGGCAGCGGAGGATGAGGAAGGTCCATGTGAGAGGTGTCTTGCGGTGCTTAAATTTCTAGAGGGCCAAGTATGAGAAACAGAAGTCGAGTAGTTGCTTAAAAGAGGGGGTTCGACCAAATCCTCAAATGGAGCCATCTCGATGCTGGATTGGTAACTGTTATTATAAGCAAACTCGGCCAAAGGCAAGAAACGATCCTACTGACCTCCACAGTCAATCACACATGCCCTGAGCATATCCTCCAAAATTTGAACTGTCCGCTCCGACTTCCCGTCGGTCTGCGGATGAAAGGCTATGCTGAGCTCTACGTGGGTCCCCAATTTACTCGATACTGATCTCCAAAAATGTGAAGTAAACTGAGGGCCTCTATCTGATATGATGAAAATTGGCACACCGTGCAACCGAACTACCTCCTGAATATAAATCTGGGCCAACCTCTCTGAAGTATACATAGTCACAACCGGAATAAAGTGTGTCGACTTGGTCAACCTGTCGACAATGACCCAAACTGCATCAAACTTCCGCAAGGTCTACGACAACCCAACTACAAAGTCCATAGTAATGCGCTCCCATTTCTACTCCGGTATATTCATCTACTGAAGTAGGCCACCTGGCCTCTGGTGCTCATTTTTAACTTGCTGGAAATTTAGACACCTAGCTACATATTCGACTATGTCCTTTTTCATCCTCCACCACCAATAATGCTGCCTCAAGTCACGATACATCTTCGTAGCACCTGGATGGATAGAATACCGAGAACTGTGTGCCTCCTCTAGAATCCTTTTCCTCAGTCCATCCACATTAGGAACACATAGACGATCCTGGAGTCGCAGAACACCGTCCGCGCCAATAGTAATTTTCTTGGCACAACCCCGCAGTACTGTTTCTCGAAAAACCATTAAGTGTGGATCATCATACTGGCGAGCCTTGATCTGCTCAAATAATGAATATTGGGCCACAACACATGCAAGAACTCGGCTGGGCTCTAAAATATCCATCCTCACAAGTCTGTTAGCCAAGGACTGAATATCCAAAGCTAATGGCCTCTCCTCTGCTGAAATGAAAGCCAAACTACCCATACTCTCCGCCTTTCTACTCAAGGAGTCTGCAACTACATTTGCTTTGCCCGGATGATACATGATAGTAATATCATAATCTTTTAGTAACTCAATCCATATGCGATGTCTCAAATTTAGGTCCCTCTGCTTGAACAAATGCTGCAAACTGCGATGATCAGTGTAAACTTCACAAGACACCCCATAAAGATAATACCTCCAAATCTTAAGAGCGTGAACAATTGCGGCTAACTCCAAATCATGTACCAGGAAATTTTTCTAGTAGGGTTTCTGCTGACGTGAGGCATATGCAATAACTCGCCCATCTTGCATTAATACACAACCCAAACCAACGCGTGAAGCGTCACAACACACTGTATACATCCCTGAATCGGAAGGTAATACTAACACTGGTGTTGTAGTCAATGCTGTCTTGAGCTTCTAAAAGCTCACCTCACAATCATCAGACCATCGGAACGGAGCACCCTTCTGGGTTAATTTGGTCAAAGGTGTTGCAATAGATGAAAAGCCCTCTACGAACTGACGATAATAACCTGCTAATCCTAGAAAACTCCTGATCTCAGTCACCGAAGTGGTACGATGCCAATTCTGAACTGCCTCAATCTTTTTGGGATCAACTTTAATGCCCTCGCCTGATACAATATGCCCCAAAAATGCTACAGAATCTAACCAAAACTCACATTTAGAGAACTTAGCATAAAGCTTTTGTTCCTGTAGTGTCTAAAGCACCACTCTCATATGTTGCTCGTGCTCTTCCTTACTGCGTGAGTAAATCAAAATATCATCAATGAAGACAATGACAAATGAATCGATATATGGCCTGAATACCATGTTCATCAAATCCATAAACGCCGTCGGGGCGTTAGTCAAACTAAAAGACATCACCACAAATTTATAATGACCATTTCTAGTCCGAAAAGCAGTCTTCGGAACATCCGAATCTCGAATCCTCAACTGATGGTGCCCCGACCTCAATTCGATCTTAGAAAATACCCTAGCACCCTGCAACTAGTCAAATAGATTATCAATACGCGGCAACGGGTACTTGTATTTAATGGTGACTTTGTTCAGTTGGCGATAGTCAATGCACATTCGCATAGTTCCATCCTTTTTCTTCACAAATAACACCGATGCACCCCAAGGCGATACACTTGGTCTGACGAACCCTTTTGCTAATAACTCCTCAAGTTGTTCTTTCAATTCCTTTAATTATTTCGGAGCCATGCGATACAGTGGGACAGATATAGGCTGGGTATCTTGAGCCAAGTCAATACAAAAATTAATATCACGATCTGGTGGTATGCCTGGAAGATCTGAAGGAAATATATCGGAGAAATCCCGAACCACAGGCACTAAATCAATAGTCAGAGTCTCTGCAGTAGTATCCCGAACATAGGCTAGATAAGCCAAACAACCCTTCTTGACCATATGTCGAGCTTTTAGAAAGGATATAACATGATTAGATGTGCTGACAAACGAACCCTTCCACTCCAACCTAGAAAATTCTGACATTGCCAAAGTAACAGTCTTAGCATGGCAATTTAGGACGACATGATATGGGGATAGCCAGTCCATGCCCAGGATAATCTCGAAGTTGGTGATATCAAGCAGCAAAAGATCTGCTCTAGTATCATAACCACATAATGTAATAACACAGGACCGATAGATCTGATTCATAACAACAGAATCGCCCATAGGATAGGAGTGGACACATAAACAGGAGTACTCAAGGACTCTCAAGAAACTCCTAAGAAATGAGCAAATAGAGAGGACACATATGAATACGTAGATCCTGGATCAAATAATACGGAGGCATCTTTTCCCCAAACAGAAATAATACCTATAATCATTGCATCTGGGGCCTCTGCGTCTGGTCTGGCCGGAAAAGCATTGAACCGAGATGGAGCGTCAACTGGCTGGCCTCTACATGACTGGCCTCCACCTCTACGACGCCCCCTACCCACCTACCCTCCACCTCTGGGTTGTCGGACGGCTAGTGGAGCAACTGGTGCGGTAATCATAGGTTGCTGACCCTGTTGCACTGGTCTACCCCGAAGCCTGGGGCAGAATCTCCGCATGTGACTAGGATCACTGTCACGACCCAAACCGATGAGCCGCGATGGGCACCCAGTACCTTACTCAATTGAGTACCAACATAACGTATATTTTCGTATTGTACCATCATAGATAACTGAGCCAGAGAGGCTGCCGTGAGATAGGTGGAATACAAAATGTAATACCAACTTATACATAAGGCCTATGGGCCTCTAAGACCAAAATAATCACTCGTACACTGAACATAGGCCGACAAGGCCATACAATCTTTTACGTACATGACATCTGTCTACAAGCCTCTAAGAATACATAATTGTCATGAATATTGGGACAGGGCCCTGCCATACCAAACAATACACATCTAAATCATACTGACCAAACACGCAATTCCGAAGCAAATGGAGCGCACCAACACCTTTCGCTGAGCTGATAGCTTACTTGGAGGGCTCATAAACTGTCTATCGGGACCTCCGGGCATGAAACGCAATGTCCCCAGGCAAAAGTGACGTTAGTACAAATAATGTACCGAGTACATAAGGAATGCAAATCAGTAAATAATAGACATGAGAGAAACATGGAGTAAAAGACTCGACATGTACGGCTGCATAGATCTGTGAATCATTTCAATTTTTAGAATGTCATGCATATGCGTATAAATGTCATACCATGCATAGGTATATGTGTTCATAACATCATCAAGCCACTGAGGGCATCCCATCATATCATTTTGGCCACTGTGGACAAATCATCAACGTATACCAGCTGATCAGGTGGTGGTGCATATATAACGCCGTAACCTTTTTCCATATCCCATATACATATATATACATATATATGCGTATATAACGCCATCTTGTCATGGGTTAATGTATATGTATAAATGCATGAAATGCATAAGAAATACGTTAATAATATTTTCTCGGAATGTCATAAAAATAATATGCCTTAAGAAATACGTTAATAAGATTTTCTCGGAATGTCATAAAAATAATATACATGTCGGATAAATTTTATCAAATACGTATTTTTCTGAGACGTATGAACAGAAGATATAATAATAATTCACATGGGGAATCAAGAATATAGACACCCCTAATATTTCTATGAAGAAAGTCATTTATGGAAATTGTGCATTTGCTCGTTTCGTATAGATCATGCCAAAAGAAAAGAAGGGATAGCCTTAACATACCTTAATTGCTCATAAGAACTTGAGAAGGTCGTAGATGAACATTCAAACTTGGATCATATTCAAAAGAAGTATCCTCAAGGCATGAATTCCCAAAGAATTATCCTTATCTAAGGGTGCTGAACGTTTGTTAACTCCTTCTCTATACCAAATGAAGGGTGAACGTTTATAATAGGCTTTCCAAGAATGAGAGCACACCAAATTCACTCACAACAGTAACATAAACCAAATGCCTACCAAGTGCTCCATCATGTTTATTTTAATCCATGAAAGAGATGTCTAATCCTTCTAACCATTTTCACGTTCTTGTATTGGCACGCTAAAGAGCAAAGTGAATTAGCAAAAACATAACAACTGGGAATATAATATATGGAGTATCAGTAATGGCAAACATGTTTAGTGCACCTAAATTAAAAAATGATTACCACTTGACCTATCACCAATTCACTAATAAAATTAGTGTCCAGCCAAGAATTTCTGAATTTTAATCTTTCGGTGCATGCGAACACGTGTACAGATTCGTTTACACCTTTCAATTTGGTTTATGAGTCACTTAGTTTGAAGGGTGGGCTGCCACGTTGAGAAATTTAATCTTTATCCAATAATTCCCTAATTAATTAGGTAATATTTCATTACCCAATAATTAAGAATTATCTCAACTTACTTAAAATACTACTCACTTTTAACATACCTTGTACACCTTACTATCATGGCTATGTGGTACCTTGTATGGTACTAGTCCATAAATACCGAGTACTTTTAGCTCAGGTCGTATTTTATCTCAAAATGTCAAACTTCGACGAAATTCATTTTCTTCTATTTGCTTACCCTCTCATCTTTATGAATTTACTCATCACTTATTTGAAATAGCATACTGCTTATAATCTCAAAATAATCTCATTCCTGAACTTATGTCGCTTAACTTACGACGAAATTTTAACATACGGATGTAACATCTCATTTCCGAGCTTATATCAATTTACTTATGGCGTACTTTTACGTACGAAAATATGAGGTGTAACAATCCCGCACTAGTAACAACTTTTCGGTGCGATGGGCTGCTGACTAGAAGTCTGACCCTGGGGACCTGAATACCCACTGAAAAAACCCTGAATAACTGATGGGCGATAAGAACTCTCTGGGATAGCACTGAAATAAAGTCGCACTAGGGCACCCCAAGGAGGCGGTGGTACTGGATATGGGGGCATGCTGGACTGCCCTCTCATGAACTGACCTCTACCCCAGACGGAGTACCTCTGAACTCTCCAGAATATCTAAACCGCTTATCCCTCATAACCTGCTATCGGCTACGCTGACGCACACCTTCAATCCTTCGGGCTATCTCTACAACCAACTCATAAGAAGTCCTCATCTCAACCTCTCGGGCCATAGTGGCCTGAATTCCAGTATGTAAACCCGCAACAAACCTCCGTACTCTCTCCGCCTCAATAGGGAGTATCATAAGTGCATGGCAAGATAACTCAGAGAACCTCGCCTTATAATCGGTCACTAACATCTGGCCCTGCTGGAGCTGCTCAAACTAAAACCGCAACTCTTCCCTCTGAAAGGGTGGAATATACCTGTCCAGGAAAATACGGGTGAACTTGTCCCAAGTCATGGGAGGAGAATCTGTTGGTCTACCAAGAAGATACGACTTTCACCATCTACGGGCTTTTCCCTCCAGCTAAAAAGTAGCAAAGTCTACCCCATGAGACTCCAATATGCTCATGTTGTGCAGTCTGTCCCTGTACCGATCAATGAAATCCTGGGGATCCTCATGTCTCTCTCCCCCAAAAGCAGAAGGATGTAGTCTAGTCCATCTGTCCAATAGCTTCTGCGGCTCAGAGGCCACAGCTGGTCTGGTCTCAGGTGTAGCTAATGTCATTGGATGGACTCCACCCACGGGTAGTGCACCCTGGGTCAGATATACAACAGTTGCCTACCCATGAGCCTGTGCGGTAGGGGTCTGTGCTCCCCCGCCCGCCTGAGATGTGGCTGGGTCTGCCGAAAATAAACCGTCCTGAGTCATAGTGTCCATGAACCGCAGCATACGACCCATGACCTCCTGGAATCTAGGTACAGACGTGAAATCCACCAGAGCTGGCTCTGCTACGGGCACCTCGCCCTATTCCTCAATAATAGGATCCTCTATTGGGCCCACTGGTGGCATAACTGGAACAACCCTGGGACGTCCTCGTCCCCTACCACGGGCTGGAGCCCTCCCTCGGCCTCAGCCTAGGCCTCTAACAACAGGGGTAGTAGCTTTCCCCTGGTATGGAACCTCATTAGAGCGCGTTCTCGCCATCTGTGAGAGAACAAGAGAAAGATATTTATTACTTCATTATTAGCACGATGGGAGATGAAGAAAGCTAGTTTTCCTAACACCCTATAGCCTCTTGAAGATAAGTACAGACGTCTCTGTACCGATCCGCAGGACTCTATTAGGCCTGCTCATAACTCATGAGACCTACGTGAACATCGTGCTCTGATACCAAGTTGTCACGACCCAAATTTACTTATAGGTCGTGATGGCGCCCAACATCCCAGCTAGGCAAGCCAACTAATGATTTAAACATATATTCATTTCTTTAAAAATTATCCGAGTAATAAAACTCGGAGTACTTGCAAAATTTAAGACAATGTGAGAAATAAGATAAATTAAAACCCAAGTAAAATAATTAAATCCAAAAATTCTACTAGTGTGTGCCAAGACCTGGTGTCACGAGTATATGAGCATCTAGTAGATTATATAAAATTCTAAATACTATCTGAAACAAAATAGACAGAATACAAATACAAGAAGAGGCACTAGTTGCTGCAGAACGACTCAGAAAGACAGCTCACCACTAAGCCTCTGGATAACGTGGGTGCGCTCCGATAGGTCCTCCGATAGTACTTGTCTCAGGTCCTGCACAAAAAGTGCAGCAAGCGTAGCATGAGTACGTAAACAACGTGTTCCCAGTAAGTATCAAGCCTAATCTCGAAGAAGTAGTGACGAGAGATCGACTTTGACACTCACTAAGGGTCAATAATATCATAATAGAATATAACTAATTAAACATGATTTTTAGGTGAACAACAATAATTTTATTAACAAGCAGAAACCATTAATTCATTCAATTTCAATCATTTCCAATTTATAAATTAGCGTTACAAGCTGCAATTAAAATATCAACGTATCGTGTAATTATTATTATTAGGTACGATTTCTGCCGAGGTCGTATGGCCCGATCTAGAGTGTCGTGTACACTACCGAGGGACGTACGATGCGATCCATAGATGCATCTATACTACCGAGGCATTCGGCCCGCTCCGCAAGAAAGGAGGACATTTTCTTATGAACGGAATGAGGAGTTATTATAATATTAACACGTAAGATGTTTAATCTCTATTAACAATTCAATAATTTTCACAAAATTTCAAGTATATGAAGTTTCGACCTTTTACTATTTCCTCAAACCTTTGCAATATAATTCCAGTAATTTAATTAAATAAAAGGAGCAATTATAACAAGTAATTCATGATTTGAGTCTTAAACTACCCGGACATTAACATAATTAGTAGCTACGCACGGACTCTCGTCACCTCGTGCGTACGTAGCCCGCACAATTAGCAATAATTATTAATATGAATCACCTATGGGGTAAATTCCCTCTTACAAGGTTAGGCAAGAGACTTACCTTGTATCAAAGCCCACTTCCCGATCAAAATATCGTGAACAATCTCAATTCGGTGCCGAAAAATCCAAAACTATCCAAAAGTTATATAAAATAATTAATACATGCTCAAAAAATTGAAATTAGACTATTAAATAAATTACCCTATCCAAAAATGATAAATTTCTAAAATTCACCCCGGGCCCACGTGTCCGGATTCCGAAAATATTTGGAGGAAATCGTTACCCATAACCTCAAGAACTCAAATATACAATTTCCATCCAATTCCATAACCATTTTTGTGGTTAAAATCACAGTTTTATACAAATCTAGGCTTTTCCTCTAACCCTTGATTTCTATGATTTACAGGTTATAATCTACCCATAATCTATGTATTTAACTCAAAGTGTGTAGAATTAACTTACCTTCAAGTTGCTAGTTGAAATCCCCTCTCAAAAAGCTCCAAAATCACCCAAAAATGGAGGAAATACGTGCTAAAAATGACCGAGCCTCGTCCCTTTTTAAGATTCTGCCCAGACAGTATTTCCGCATCTGCGATGCCAGGGCCGCATTTGCGACGTCGCTTCTGTGAACCACGGTTCTCTTCTGCGGAAGAACCCAAGACTGGTCAGGCTCGTTTCTGAGGGCGATGACCCGCTTCTGTGGTCCCGCTTCTGTGCCAAGTCTGCCACTCCTGCGGCTCAAGCCGCTTCTGCGACTCATCTCTTGCACCTGCAAGCTCGCACCTGCGGCTGGACAAGCGCATGTGCGATTCTGACAGCAACTGGGAGCTTCAGCTTTGGCTCGTAATTTCCAACTTGGTCTGAGCCTCGTCCGATTAACCCCCGAGGCCCTCGGGGCCCCGCCCGAACATACCAACAAGTTTGAAATCATCAAACGGACTTGCTCGAAGCCTCATAACGTGTAAAAAAAATATCAAAACTAAGAATCATACCTCAAACCAAATTTATTCAACTTAGAATTTTTAAAATTTTCAAACTTACTCTGAACGCGCCAAAACATACTTAAACTACTCGAAATAACACCAAATTTTATGTGCAAGTCTTAAATCACAATACAGAGCTATTCTCAGGCTCGGAATTCCAAACGGACCTCAATTACTCCAAAACTTACTCCAAACCAAATTTAAAGAACATTAAACCTGCAAATAGTTAATTTTTACAATTAAGCGCCGAAACGCTCCCGGCTTTTCCAAAACCCTGATTCGAACATACGCCCAAGTCCAAAATCATCATACGAACCTATTGGAACTATCAAATCTCGATTCCGTGGTCGTTTTCTCAAAATGTTGACCGAAGTCAAACTTGGGCCTTTAAAGCCAATCTAAGGAACCAAGTGTTCCGATTTCAACCCGAACACTTTCAAATATCGAACAAACCATTCTCGCAAGTCATAAATTAATAAAAGCACATACGGGGAGTTTTATTTAGAGGAACGGGGTTTTAAAAGTCAAAATGACATGTTGGGTCATTACACAGGGTTAGAAGCTATTGATAGTAGAGTGAAAACATACCTGATGGATATTGGATATGACAAATGGTCCCGGGCGCATTCCAAGGCAAATAGAACCATGACCATGACATTGAATATTGCAGAATCAGTAAATGCAGCAAACAAGCACGCAAGAGACCTCCCAGTTGTGAATTTGCTTGACTTTATGACAACATTGATTCAGAAATGGAATTACACCAATCAGAAGGATGCCGTGGAATCATTTATAAAGATCGGTGTAAAGTATGAAAAAAATATTGGCAGATAATACTATCTTATCATAGATGATGACGATATGCATTTTCAGAGACTGTATATTATTATTAAAAACACTGCATGTACTATAGTTTTACTTCTGCACCCTAGAGATTTCACTAAACAACTGCATATTGTTATTAAAAAAATAGTATTACTTCATACAGATAATGACTTTTCTTAATTAAAATTATATTAGGTGTTGCCATCAACTCAATTCTTACATTTGGTAATTGATGGCCAAACAAGAAATGTTGTGCGCCTACATGAAAAAACTGCACTTGTGGAAGGTTTTAGCTAGACGATATTCTATGTCCACATGCAATAGAAGTTATACAAAAATTTCATATGGATTCATACAAGTATTGCTCGGGTTACTATAGCATAGACTACTTGCTGAAAACATATGAGATACCAGTAAACCCTTTGTCTGATGAAACAACGTGGCAAATTCCAGAACATGTCTCTTCGGAGGTGGTACTGCCACCAAAAGGAAAAATCAAACCAGGAAGACCTAAAAAGAACAAAGGCATAGGAGGTTGGAAAGGAAATGCAGTTACATGTGCACTATGCGTGAAAAAAGGACACCATCGGAGAACGTGCCGAAATATTCCAAAGAGAGATTGATATAATGCTTTAATGTTTTTATAGAACTCATATATTGTAGAATCATATTATTTGAATTGCAAAGAAATAAAATGCATGTCTTGCACTAGACATATATTTGGTATGGTGATTCTTTGCCAAATTACTTTTTGGCAAAATTTTTATATGGCTACTTGTGTTTTCAATAAGAATCTGTTTATTTTCTATTTTAGTATATAAAAGTGGGATGCATTTACATCTAGTTGTTGCAGGAAAAAAAGGTGCTAAAATATAATGTGATACCCAAGTGGTATATATGTATACCTTACTGGTATGTCTATATAACTTATTGGTATCAAAATATGTGCAAAAATAGAAGTGGTGCCCCAAATGCAACATTTGTACATACATCGTTAACAAAAGGGGCACGATTTGCAGCTCATGTCAGTATTGAAGTATAACAAATTGGAAGCCATTTACATGTAGTTATTGTACATCATCAGGTACTCAAATACAATGTGATACCCAAATGATATATTTGAATACCTTATTGGTATATAGTTGTATTGCACTAATATGGTTAAATCAAAATATATGTATAACTACAAGTGGTGAACCAAAAGAATGTAACATTTGTATATACTTCCTTAATAAAATGGGCACACTTTGCAACTCATGTCAATATTGAAGTATAACAAAAAGGTACTCAAATACAATGTGATACCCGAATGGTATATTTGTATACATTAATATGGCTAAACCAAAATATGTGTAGAAATACAAGTGGTGCACGAAAAAATAAAACGGGTGATTCTAACTCAAATAAAAAGAATGCAACATTTGTATATACTTCCTTAATAAAATGGGCACACTTAACATCTAGTTGCTGCAGAAAAAAAGGTGCTTAAATACAACGTGATACCCAAGTGGTATATCTGTTTACCTGATTGGTATATAGTTCTACTGCACTAATATACCTAAATCAAAATCTTTGCAGAATACAACTGGTGCAGCAATGCAAAATTTGCACATAATTTCTTAGATTCAACTACAACTAAAAACTACTCTCAATACAAATTCAAAACAGGTTCACTTTCTAACAATATTTCTTCTCATTCAAATCAATGCTCGCCCTGTTCTTCAACCAAATAGCAACATAGAGCGTCGTAACTCTCATAAAATTACACCTCCAAAAACAACTTCTGGTGGTGTATTACAGCGAACTAACAATGCTCCTCCTACTACAAATGGCAATAGGAGTAGAAACTAACAATGCTGCTATAACAACCATGTTCTACCCTTATGGCTTGACTTCAAGTGCTAAAAAAAATTTGTCTCCGAAAGGCACTCCTAATAAACCAACAACTTTATTGAAGAAGCCTAAGAAAAGACTAATAAAACAAACTGAAGATAGATTCCAATATTAAAACAGTTATAGCAACATATTGTACTATTACAATTGTATTCCTGGAACACACTTTTAAAAGCTAGCATTTTTACAATCTAATAATGCAAAATACCATACTTCACCAAAAACTAATAAAATCCTGCAAAGTTTTCATGCTACGATTAACTAAAAGAAAAAATAGACCTATACTACTTCTTGCGCTTCTTTCCAAGAGTCTTTTTTGTTGCTACTGGAGCCTCATATTCACTTGATTCGCCATGCAACTGCTTTTTCCTCCCATAGTGCCACAACAGTATACCAAACCTATCTCGAAGACCATCCACATCAAAATTGATAACAGGAATTGGAAGACCTTCAATAATGTACTCAGCAAAAGCATGCAACATATACTCCACAATCTCTGAAAAAAATAAATGAATAGAATTTAAAAATCAATTAGTAGTGAAAAATATTAATATGAATGAGGAAAATAAAGTAAAAGAAAGTAACTATTCTTACGAATTTTGTTGTGTTGCCAGATTTGTAATCAGTTCAATCTCAAATGGATCAGTCAAATTTTTTCCCATGTGCAGACCATTTTGTACTACAATGTCACTTCTTTGGTTATAAAATTCAATGCTAACTAGAAACAGGAGGATCAACATAGCATATGCCTCTGCCACCTTTTGAATAGTTTTTTTGTGCTTTCGACTACGTAGCAAGTCATATACATAAAAACATCTCTTATGATACATACCCCAATATCCAATGCCACTTTTGTCACGACCCAAAATCTCATATGTCGTGATGGCGCCTATCTCGATACTAGGCAAGCCAACAACCTTAATAAAACTATATTTCCTTAAAGTTTAAAAAAAAACATAATAATTTGAGTTTAATAAAAAACCTCACAATTTTATATACAAACACTCCCAAAACCTGGTGTCACTAAGTACATGAGCATCTAATATGAATACAAGTTTAGAAAATACGGTCCATAAGAGTCTAAGACCAAATACAATAAATAAGGAGATAGGGAAGGAGAGGCAAGGTCTGCGAAACACAGCAACTACCTCAGAATCTCCGAAAAATAACTGTGCAAAAGAATCAACACCCGCTATGCCCGGGAACACCTGGATCTGCACACGAAGTGCAAGGTGTAGTATGAGTACAACCAACTCAGCAAGTAACAATAATAAATAAGGAACTAAAGATAGTGACGAGCTACACAGTTACAGTTCATTTTCAGTAATTCCAGCAGAGAGTAGACATGCTTACAAATCCGGCAGTTTAAGTCAAATCAGTTTTATACAGTTCAAGTTCATGTAATCCGGATATAAAGCCTTTTAGAGAATTTCACAACAATGACAGATAGCAACTAAGAGCAACAACAAATGAAAAGCAAGTACAGCCTCTCAGGGCAACAGTCACTCAACTTGTCACAACAGCTCAATCACTCGGCTCTTAGCCCTCAACACTCATACTCATGGGTACCCGCGCTCACTGGGGTATACAGATTCTGGAGGGGCTCCTACAACCCAAGCGCTATAATCCGCACGGACAACTCATGTGCTACACGGATAACTCACATGTTGTACGGACAACTCATGTGCTGCACGGACAACTCACGTGCTATAGTATCACGACCCAAACCGATGGGCCATGACGGGCACCCGGCACCTTACTCAACCGAGTACCAATGTAACATATATGTACAAGCCTCTAAGAGTACATAAACATCATAAGCTGGGGCAGGGCCCCGACATACCAATCCATACGTGTCCAATGCATGCAGACCAAATAGGCAACTCCGGAGTAAATGGAGCGCACCAACATCTTCCGCTGAGCTGATAGCCTACTTGGAGGACTCTCGACCTGTCTATTGGGACCTGCGGGCATGAAACGCAGCATCCCCAGGCAAAAGGGACGTCAGTACAAATAATGTACCGAGAATGTAAGGAATGCAAATTGGTAAATAATAGACATGAGAAACATAAAGTAAAAGACTCAACATGTAAGTCTGAATAACTCTGTGAATCAACAATATTTACAATGCCATGCATATGCGTATAAATGTCATACCATGCATAGGTATATACGTACATAACATCATCAAGCCTCTGAGGGCATCCCATCATATCATCTCGGCCACTATGGGCAAATCATGAACGTGTACCAGCTGATCAGGTGGTGGTGCGTATATAACGTCATAACTTTTTCCTATATTCCATATATATATAATATATGCATATATAACGTCATATGGTCATGGGTCAATGTACATGTATAAATGCATGAAGTGTATAAGAAGTGCGTTAATAAGATTTCTCGGTAGGTCATAAGATCAATATGCCTTTCGGATAAAAGTTATCAAATACGTATTTTTCTGAGACCCATGAACAGAAGATATAATAATAATTCACATGGGGAATCAAGAATATAGACACCCCTAGTACTTCTATGAATAGAGTCATTTATGAAATTTGTGCATTTACTCGTTTCGTTTGTATCGTATGGATCATGCCAAAAAGAAAGAAGGGATAACCTTAACATATCTTTAAGGCCAACTTTCTACTTGTATCCATGAACAATTTCCTCCACGCCTCAATCTTATATGCCAACTAGTCTTCTTCCACATTACTTCACTACAAGGAAATCTCCAATTTGCTATTATCCGGAGGAAATCGATGTGTGTATAATATCTATGTCGTTTTCTGCATTTGCCTCAATCATAGAACTTAGTATCCAAGAAATGAAATTCTTTGCCAAATATCATGTTGATGAAGGCATAACCAACTCTACATTTGTTCTTGAAATCGATAGGCAAGTAGAGGAAATCATATGTATTCTTATGAATCTCGTCAATTGTTGTGAGTAACATCTTTGAAGTGTACTTGTTTGGGATGTTTTTAATTATTAAAGTAGTCCTACTATCTTCTCCACTCATAATCTTCTTCAAATCAAGCTGATATTATTTTTTTTTGTCTATCTCATTTCCAGTCTCAACTCCTCGACTTCGACCTCCTTTAAGCTTGAAATTTTGAGGCACAACTGTTTAGAATAATGAAAAGAGTGACCAAAATCAGTCAGCACCTACTTAGCACATGAATAGTTGGCAATTTGTTGCCAAATTCCTATAGTCCTACGTGGATGTGTTGTACCCGAATGATTATCCAAAATCTCAGTTAAATAATTATCCGCAAACTTCTAATTAATTTGTTAACTTCCCACTCAAATCACTAATTAATCAATTATCTACATAATTAAAAAATCATCCCAAATTACTAAAATACTAATCACTTTTAACACACTTTATATACCTTACTATCATGGTCATGTGGTACCTTGTATGGCACTAGTCTATAAATACTGTGTATTTTAGCTCGGACCATATTCTATCCCAAATTGACAAACTTCGACGAAATTCACTTTCTGCGATTCGCCTATCCTCTCACCTTCATGAATTTACTTATCGCTTGTTATAAATAGTATAAATGCTTATAACCTCAAGATAATCTCATTCCCGAGCTTACATCGATTAACTTACGACGAAACTTTAACATACAAAAATGCGGTATGTAACATCTCATTTTCGAGCTTTCATTAATTTACTTATGGCATACTTTCACGTACGAAAATATGGGGTGCAACATCATTCCCCCCTTTGGAACATTCGTCCTCGAATATTGACTGATGCACTTATCATTCTCATAACACATAGCTCTTGCGAATACTTTAGTACTTCTCTTGCCATCTAGGCAAATGTTCTGTGAATGAATCCCAAACGCCAGGGCATTCCCCTCTTTAGGCCTCTTTCTCACACCATGACTCGTGGTCAGAATCATTCTAATCTTGTAACTGTTGCTATCTTTTATCATGCAGCGTGTACGAATCTGATTTTGTAAGTGTGCCTATGCGACTCTTCTCTCCTTTTTCCTCCAGCTTTTAGCCAATCTCTAGGCGTCACTTTGTAAGCATATACAGAGCTTGAAAATATGTCTCTTTAGGCATTTATAAGTACAATGAAGTTCTTCGCTCGATACTTTGTTGAACTTACAAATATTGTTATATCTTATTTCCTAGACCCGGTTATCCATTCGTATGATTTTACTACATCTAGGTAGGTGCTATACCATAACTCTTACTTCGATTTATCGTTACTAAGGACTGCTGCTGAACTCCAGGTTACTTTCGTTGCTTATCCCATATGTATGAATCTAAGTCCTTTCATGCTTCCTCATTACTGTTTAAGAATGACGGCCTAATCTCATCTTATACTTTGTAACTTTTGTCCATCTATTGTTGATTCACCTCAATATTGATCTACAATATACCACTGATAACTTGAAACGTTTTACGTAATACCTTGCCACTAGGGCTTACGTGCATCGAGGAATATTTGAAGTGATTTTTCTGATCCACTTAGCGACGATATTGTACTTCAATGACCGTATTTTATAGCATCCCAATGTGATTCACTTACGTGGGTATTTTAATCCCATACAATTCATGAAATCCCCTTCAAATCATTACTCAATTGAAGGCCCAAACATCATCCTTTATCTATCACAATTACACCCTCATTGTACTATCAGGGCGGCATTCCATCTCTTCTAAATGCCATTAGTCTTAGACTTCTTTGAGCTCATTCAGGCTATACTGAGCTTTCTATAACTTAGAGAAATCATCAGCTCTCTTGTTTTCATGGGCTTAATCCTGAGGACTTATCCATTCTCGTCACCTCCTCACTCGCCCTTTCTTATCCTTATTCCTGTCATAAAACCTTATTGCTTTACTATACTTTAGCTTGCGACCTATACGTATCTATTTATACTACTCGCAACCTTCCTTCAACTTGCTTGCACCATAGAGTTTCTTATGTCATCCTGGAATATCAAGCGAGATATCACATCGTCTCTAACTCTTTTTTACTCTCTTAATTAGACCTCTCGATACTTAGAAACCATAGGTTGGGAGATATGCCACTAACGACGCCGCTACCATTCCTGGATATTGAATCTCAACGCTTCGAACCTTCTATCTATAGTATGGATTATTCACAACCTTCTACATTTGAATATCTCATACGTTGTTCACCTTTACCTTACTTACCTTAAAATCTTGCATCACGTCTTCTATCTCTTTCATGACCTCGTTTTAACACAGGTATAATTCACATCCACAATTTGAAGCTCTATTATAATACTTGCACCTCTGGTGCATACACAATCCGGTGAGAGCTTCATGTTGACTTCTTATGAGGCTGGTACTCTTCTGACTGGATTTATCATAGATCCGTTATAGAATATGGCTATTGTACTATCTCTCTTGTACCTCTGATATTAAGAGTGATTCTGCAATGTCCTCAATCACGATTTCTATAATTTTCTGGGTCCAATAATCAGACTCCTGATTTACGTTGTTGATGTAACTCTTTACTTTCCTCTTCCTTCTGATCAGCCTTTGTGTAGGCTTAAGCTATCTTCCGATCTGTGGCTCCTGGTATTAGTTATTATAGTCTTTCATAGTTGCTCTGGAATATCCGTGATACCATCATCTAACAATTCAATCCTTTGTCCATGACCTGGGCTCAATTCTTTCTTTTAACTTATACCAGAGTCTTCTACAGCTGTAAGATTGTCAACATATATGTTGCATGGATAATACTCTGAAATCTAAAGTGCATTCATAATGTAACTCACTCTGGATCACTAATCGAATAATTCTTTTCGTTCCTTCTCAGTTTTCTTAAATGTAAGCAATTACTTTTCCTGGTCTTTCTGCTCCCTTGTTGTGTGCATACTTAGCATATCTTAGTTCCCACGTATGCCAGAATTTTTGTGCAACTCACATGGTCTCGAATATTACCTTTGGTTTCATTTTCCGCTCATTAGCTACGATAGGTGCCACTTTCTTATAGAGTGCATGCAATTTTGTAGTGAGATTGTTTTTACATGACCATTTCTCCTTCAAGTTAGCATGTTTAGGTTGAAGCCTTCTTCCTTATTTCCTCATCTATTCTTTCACTGAAGTACTTAGGGAGGACCCTCTGACTCTTGAAAAGCTGCAAGCTTATTACATTGTATACTCGACGGACCTATTGATGTCTTTCCTTGCCTATAATTATCTGTAGTTACTTACCTCCACGCCCTTGTGCTTGTGGGGTTGCTTCTGAACTGATATTTTGATTGTCTTCCCAGTGGCACTCTCTTTTATTTACGTAACACTCATTTAGTACCTTTGACTACCCCAACTCCTATCTGAATATATATCTTAATTATTACAATGTCATAACTGCGAGGCTGAATTTACTATATTGGGTTTTACTATGTTTATCTTGCACGATCTGTTGATTTGTCTGTATCCACTTGTTTAGCCATAACTATTCTCTTCCTGAATCAACTACTAACTACTCATTGGCCCAATCTCATATCAATATTCCGCGTAATCTTTCTTGGGTTATTTCCTTTGTCTTAACTTATGTCTCGCACTGGTTCCTTTTCTGTCAATAACATCTCGGACAGGGACCCTTACTTCCTTCCCTTGACGTCGTGTTTGCATAATGTTCTGGAATCGTAGCATATATGTAGGCTTTGAATAAGTGAAATCTCATCTCTTTTTCATTTTTATCGCCTTCTTCCTTTACCATTCCATAGTTACTAGAACCACTTAATTCTGACTTAATGCCACATCACTCCATATTCCCCCCTTTAGGGAAGTACTAAGATTTAGTTCTACGATGATCTATGTATAGATGTTTTACCTCTTCATCTTTGGCATTTTTGTTTTCACATCATCGATGATCCTTACTCGTCTCGCAGTAATCCTTCTGTACCAAGGATAACAAATTTCCTTACTCACGAGGGTGACACTTAGTGTAACTGGCACATACCGTCCCTTAAGCTTAACTTTGCTCACCTTGCTTGCTTTAGGGAAGCGTCTTCCTGAATGACCTTTAAAGGGTATTCTTCTGTCGTCTATTCTATTACCGCCGGGACGCAATCTCTGAAATTCTCATGATGCCGACTATTACTCAGTCCCTAGTTCATGTTTAGTTTATCTTGTTCATTAGTACATGATGATTTCTTATTACTCTGGGTCTAATTTTATTTCCTTTTGGTAATCACGTTGGAGTCACGAACCTATTTCTCGAAATGAGGATATGACTTTATGGCCTGTACTCTTTTGTTGTCTCAAGGCCTGTCACCTCTCGTCTTTTCCTTCACTTGACTATAGACTCTGTAATACTGTCATCTTTTTGATCTACCGTTGTCATCCATGTATCATATCTTACTCATACTGCTTCATTGATTCTCTTATTATTTCCCGCTAACATCTATATCTATCACTTTATTCTGAAAATTCGAACAAGACATTCTTTTGCTTTTAGCTCCCCTTGCTCCATCCATTGTCTCTTTGGGTTGCCTAACACTCTTTCTCCACTAGTAATGGGAGCTACACTAAGGTAATATTTATCCCATCAAGGCTTCTAATGCCTATCTTTGTAGTATTCATATCTAGCTGTATTATTTTAGAGTGCACCCTATGGGTGTCTCACAAGGAGATCTATTAGTACATTTGCAATATCCTTCGGAAATGTCAGCTAACCCTAATAATCCATCCACCATTTTGGGTTACCCTAACCCTAGCTAGATCCTGATATCCTGCCTTCTCTTATAATACTTCTGTTAGCCCATATAGGTCATAAATGAGATGGGTGTGGCCAATTGTACATACCCCTGTTATTGTTGAAGGTAACTCAAAAGGCTTATATTCCTCTGCGATAATCTTCATTAGCTGGGTAGCTCGTACCCTTTTTCATCTTGATTCTTTTACTTTCTGAAACTTGTGTCTACCTTCTGATTCTCTTATTCCTTTTTACCGTAAGAGTGAATAGACATTCTTGCCTTAGGGATCCTTATCAAAAAGTTTACACATCTTAGTACGCACATGATCTGTTGAATACCTCATATTTATCCATCATAAGCATGATGCAAAAATTGAGTTCCTCTGACTCAACTCTTCCACAGCTATATCTCTTATCAACCATCTTTCTGGATGTAGGCATCATCGTATTATGAATAAGATAGAGTTTAGAAAATTGAGTTCTTACAACTGAGCTCTAGCACACGATCTAGAATAAGAAGAAAGAGTGACAGTCCTAAATTCCTTGTAGCCTCCTGCTTATAAGTGTGGTGCACAACACACCCATAAACAAGACTCTACTAGACACGGCTTGTAGACTCTCTAGGACAGAACTGCTCTGATACCACTTTGTCACGACCCAAACCAATGGGCCACGACGGGCACCCGACACCCTACTCAACCGAGTACCAACGTAACATATATTTCTTATCGTGCTATCATTGGTAAATGGGCCAAAAGATTGTCATGAATTAACTAGAATGAAACTTGAGGGAACACTCGTCGTAGGACGACCCAACATGTAATACAAACTTATACATATGACATATGGTATAAGGCCAAAATGATCACTTGTATACTGAACATAGGGCGACAAGGCCATACAATCTTTCACGTACATGACATAAGTCTACAAGCCTCTAAGAGTACATAAACATCATAAAGCCGGGGCAGGGCCCCGACATACCAATCCATACGTGTCTAATGCATGCAGACCAAATAGGCAACTCCGGAGCAAATAGAGCGCACCAATATCTTCCGCTGAACTGATAGCCTACTTGGAGGACTCTCGACCTGTCTATCGGGACCTGCGGGCATGAAACGCAGCATCCCTAGGTAAAAGGGACGTCAGTACAAATAATGTACTGAGTATGTAAGGAATGAAAAATAGTAAATAGTATACATAAGAAACATGGAGTAAAAGACTCAACATGTAAGTCTGAATAACTCTGTGAATCAACAATATTTACAATGCCATGCAAATGCGTATAAATGTCATACCATGCATAGGTATATGTGTATATAACATCATCAAGCCTCTGAGGGCATCCCATCATATCATCTCGGCCACTGTGGGCAAATCATCAACGTGTACCAGCTGATCAGGTGGTGGTGCGTATATAACGTTGTAACCTTTTCCCATATCCCATATACATATAATATATGCGTATATAACGCCTTCTGGTCATGAGTCAATGTACATGTATAAATGCATGAAGTGCATAAGAAGTGCGTTAATAAGATTTCTCGGTGTGTCATAAGATCAATATGCCTTTCGGATAAACGTTATCAAATACGTATTTTTCTGAGACCCATGAACAGAAAATATAATAATAATTCACATGGGGAATCAAGAATATATACACCCCTAGTACTTCTATGAATAGAGTCATTTATGAAATTTGTGCGTTTACTCGTTTCGTTTGTATCGTATAGATCATGCCAAAAAGAAAGAAGGGATAGCCTTAACATACCTTTAAGGCCAACTTTCTACTTGTATCCATGAACAATTTCCTCCATGCCCCAATCTTATATGCCAACTAGTCTTCTTCCACGTTACTTCACTACAAGGAAATCTCCAATTTGCTATTATCCGGAGGAAACCGATGTGTGTATAACATCTATGTCGTTTTCTGCATTTGCCTCAATCATAGAACTTAGTATCCAAGAAACGAAATTATTTACCAAATATCATGTTGATGAAGGCATAACCAATGCTACATTTGTTCTTGAAATTGATAGGCAAGTGGAGGAAATCATATGTATTCTTATGAGTCTCGTCAATTGGTGTGAGTAGCATCTTTGAAGTGTACTTGTTTGGGATGGTTTTTAATTATTAAAGTAGTCCTACTATCTTCTTCACCCATGATCTTCTTCAAATCAAGTTGATATTGTTTTTTTTGTCTATCTCATTTCCTGTCTCAACTCCTCGACTTCGACCTCCTTTAAGCTTGCAATTTTGAGGCACAACTGTTTATAATAATGAAAAGAATGACCAAAATCAGTCAGCACCTACTTAGCACATGAATAGTTGGCAATTTGTTGCCAAATTCCTATAGTCCCACGTGGATGTGTTGTCCCCTAATGATTATCCAAAATCTCACTTAAATAATTATCCACAAACTTCTAATTAATTTGTTAACTTCCCACTCAAATCACTAATTAACCAATTATCCACATAATTAAAAAATTATCCCAAATTACTAAAAATACTAATCACTTTTAACACTCTTTATATACCTTACTATCATGGTCATATGGTACCTTGTATGGCACTAGTCTACAAATACCGGGTATTTTAGCTCGAATCGTATTCTATCCCAAATTGACAAACTTCGACGAAACTCACTTTCTGTTATTCGCTTATTCTCTCACCTTCACAAATTTACTTATCGCCTGTTATAAATAGCACAAATGCTTATAACCTCAGGTTAATTTCATTCCCGAGCTTACGTCGATTAACTTACGACAAAACTTTAACGTACAAAAATGCGGGATATAATATCTCATTTCCGAGTTTTCATTAATTTACTTATGGCGTACTTTTACGTACGAAAACATGGGGTGTAACATATAGTATCCACACCTCACCAATAGGCCCTCGGCCTCACTCAGTCATCAACCTCTCTGGTCTCTCGGGCTCTCAGAAATCAAAAAGATCAGCTCAAACAAAGATAACATAGTGTATCAACAAAATTAAGAAAAACATAGGTATGATACGCAAGTAAAATCATGATTGAGTACAAGACAGGAATTAGCAAATAATTCAACAAGTACGCGACCTCTGCGGGTCCCAACAGTACTATCACATAGCCTAAGCATGATTTACAATCAAATTTTTTCAATACATAGAGAGCATATAGCTAACAACAAGTAATTCAACTTTACAGTTTCACGGGGCGGATCAAGTCACAATCCCCTCGGTGCACGCCCACACGCCCGTCATCTAGCATGTACGTTACCTCCAAAATAATCACATGATACAAAATCCGGGATTTCATACCCTCAGGACCAGATTTATAATTGTTACTTACCTCAAACCGTGTAATTCTTTAGTTCGCTATGCCTTTACCTCGTGAATTGGCCTCCAAACGCCTCGAATCTAGCCACAAATAAGTTGATCCAGTCAATCACATTTATTGGAATTAATTCTATAAGAAAATACTAATTTTCCAACAAAATCTGAAAGTCTCGAAATCCGACGGAACTCACAAAATCTGACAATCCATTCAATTACGAGTCCAACCATACTAGTTTCACTCAAATCCGACTTTGAATCGACATTCAAATCCCAAAAATTCATTTTATGAAATTTCTATAATTTTTCCTAAATTTCCATCTCAAAATACTAATTGGATGATGAAAACAATGATATATTCATGTATGTTAACCAAATCTGAGTTAGAATCACTTGCCCCAATGAATTTTTTAAAAATTCCACGGAAAATCGTCACAAGCCGAGCTCCCAAAGTCTAAATGTGAAATAATACCCAAACCCTCGGTTTTATAATACACAATCTGACCCCTCATTGTGCTGACCGCACAATGTTTGCGCGGTCCGCACATTCCAGGTTCTGCGGTCGCACTCCAAATTCTGCGGCCGCACTTCAACACTCTGCACTACCAGGTTTCAGCAAAATGCCCATAACTTTCAAAGGGCTACAATTTTCATTTTTGAATCATCTCCAAATTCGTTGTGGATTAAAAGATGTACGTGATATATTATATGGACTTGACGCCCTATATTCAGTATACGAGTGATCATTTTGGCCTTATACCATATGTCATATGTATAAGTTTGTATTACATGTTGGGTCGTCCTACGACGAGTGTTCCCTTAAGTTTCATTCTAGTTATTTCATGACACTCTTTTGGCCCATTTACCAATAATAGCACTAAAGCCTCCGAAGTCGGACCAACGAACCTGCAGAACCCTTGATGTGCGGCCGCACACAAAATTGTGCGGTCTGTACTTTTCCTCTGGAGTGCGGCTGCACACAAAATTATGCAGTCCGCACTTGTTCTCTGCCGTCCGTACTTTTCCTCTAAAGTTCCAGAACAACATTAGAGTGTTGAAATGCCCGGACTCGCTCAAAACTCACCTCAAAACTCACTCGAGGCCCCCGGGATCTCAACCAAATGCACCAACAAATCCTAAAACATCATACGAACTTAGTCGAACCCTCAAATCACCTCAAACAATACTAAAACCATGAATCATACACCCAATTCAAGCCTAATAAAAAACTAACAATTTCCAACTTCTACCTTCAATGTCGAAACCTATCAAATCAAGTCCGATTAACCTCAAATTTTGCACACAAGTCATAAATGACATAATGGAGGTATTCCAATTTTCAGAATCGGATTCCGGCCCCGATATCAAAAAGTCAACTCCTCGGTCAAACTTCCAAACTTAACTTTTTATTTTAGCCATTTCAAGCCTAATTTAGCTACGGGCTTCTAAATAATTTTCCGGATACACTCCTAAGTACAAAATCACCATACGGAGCTATTAAAATCATCAAAATTTAAATCCGAGGTCGTTTACATATAAGTCCACATCCGATCCACTTTTCTAACTTAAATTGTCAATTATGAGAATAAGTGTCTTGTTTCACTCCGAATTCCTTCCGGACCCGAACCAACTAACCTAGTAAGTCATAAAATAGTTGTAAAGCATAAATTGAGTAGTAAATGGAGGAACAACGTTATAATACTAAAAACGGGTTTTCTCCCCCTCTTAAACAAACGTTCGTCCTCGAACGGGTTTAGAATCATACCTGGAGTCTCAAATATGTGTGGATATTTGCTCCGCATATCCTGTTCAATCTCCCAAGTAGATTCTCCGACTGGCTGGCCTCTCCACTGTACCTTCACTGATGATATATTCTTTGACCTAAGCTTTTAAACCTATCGGTCTAAAATAGTCACTGGCTCCACATCATAAGTCAAATTACCGTCCAGTTGTACTGTACTGAAATCCAGAATATGAAACGGATCCCCGACATACTTTCGGAGCATGGATACATGGAACACTGGATGAACGCCTGATACACTAGGTGGCAAAGCAAGTTCATAAGCCATCTCTCCAATCTTCTTAAGTATCTCAAAAGGCCCAATATACCGAGGGCTCAACTTGCCCTTCTTCCCGAACCTCCCCAACCATGTAAACGACATCACGAACCTTCCTGTCGGCATAACTCTTCTGTCTAGATTGTGTCGTGCGAAGCCATTCCTGAATCACTTTGACCTTCTTTAAAGCATCCTGAACCATGTCAGTACCCAATAGCCTAGCCTCACCCGGCTTAAACTAACCCACCGGAGATCGGCACCGTCTCCCATACAAAGCCTCATACGGAGCTATCTGAATACTCGACTGGTAGCTGTTATTGTAAGCAAACTCCGCGAGTGGCAGAAATTGATCCCAAGAACCCCCAAAATCAATGGCACAAGCACGTAGCATATCTTCCAATATCTGAATAGTGCGCTCGGACTGTCCGTCCGTCTGAGGGTGAAATGTTGTACTCAACTGAACCTGTGTGCCCAATTCTTGTTGCACTGCTCTCCAAAACTGTGATGTAAACTGCGTGCCCCGATCTGAAATGATGGACACTGGCACACTGTGTAGGCGAACAATCTCACGGATATAAATCTCATCCAACCGCTCCGAAGAATAATTGGTACCAACTGGAATAAAATGCACAGACTTAGTCAACCGATCTATAATCACCCAAATCGCATCAAACTTCCTCAAAGTCCGTGGAAGCCCAACTACGAAGTCCATGGTAATACGCTCCCATTTCCACTCTGGAATTTCAAGTCTCTAAAGTAATCCTCCCGGTCTCTGATGCTCGTATTTTACATGTTGACAATTTAAACACCGAGCTACAAACCCAACTATATCTTTCTTCATTCGCCTCTACCAATAGTGCTGCCTCAAATCCTGATACATCTTCGCGGCACCTGGATGAATGGAGCATCGCGAACTGTGAGCTTCCTGGAGAATCAACTCACACAAACCATCTACATTAGGCACATACAGCCTGCCCTGCATCCCTAATACACCGTCATCTCCAAGAGTGACTTCCTTGGCATCACTGTGCTGAACCGTGTCCTTAAAGATAAACATATGTGGATCATCATACTGGCGCTCTCTGATGCAATCATATAAAGAAGATCGAGAAACCACACAAGCCAAAACTTGATTCGGCTCGGAAACATCCAATCTAACAAACTGGTTGGCCAAGGCCTGAACATCCAAGGCTAAAGGCCTCTCTGTTACCGGTAAGTATGCTAAGCTGCCCAAACTCTCTGCCTTACGACTCAAGGCATCGGCCACTACATTGGCCTTTCCGGGATGATAGAGAATGGTAATGTCATAATCCTTAAGCAACTCCAACCACCTTCGCTGCCGCAAATTAAGATCCTTCTGGTTAAACAAATGTTGTAGACTCTAATGATCGATATATACCTCACACTGGACACCGTACAAGTAATGCCGCCAAAGTTTCAAGGCATGAACAATAGCTGCTAACTCAAGATCATGGACCGGGTAATTCTTCTCATGTACCTTTAACTGTCTGGATGCATAGGCAATCACCCTACCGTCTTGCATAAGCACTGCGCCGAGACCAATACATGATGCGTCATAATACACAGTATAAGACTCTGAACCTGTAGGCAACACCAATACTGGAGCTGTAGTCAAAGCTGTCTTGAGTTTCTAAAAGCTCTCTTCACACTCATCCGACCACCTGAACGGAGCACCTTTCAGGGTCAATTTAGTCATAGGCGATGCAATAGACGAGAAACCCTCCATGAAGCGACGATAATAACCAGCCAAGCCGAGAAAACTCCGAATCTCAATAATTGAAGATGGTCTAGGCCAACTCTGAACTACCTCTATTTTCTTCGGATCCACCTTAATTCCTTCACTGGACACTATATGTCCCAAGAATGCCACCGAATTAAGTCAGAACTCACACTTAGAGAATTTGGCATAAAGTCTCTCCTCTCTCATCCTCTGTAATACAATACCCAAGTATTGTGCATGCTCCTCCTAGCTACGTGAGTACACCAAGATAGCATCAATAAATACTACGATAAATAAATCAAGATATGGATGGAATACATTATTCATCAAATGCATAAATGCTGCTGGGGCATTGGTTAGCCCAAAAGACATCACAAGAAATTCATAGTGGCCATAACGAGTTTTGAATGTCGTATTTAGAATATCCGAATTTCAAATTTTCAACTAGTGATACCCAGATCTCAAATCAATTTTGGAGAACACCCTCTCTCCCTGAAGCTGGTCAAATAAGTCATCAATACGCGGAAATGGATATTTATTCTTGATTGTAACTTTGTTCAACTGCCTATAATCGATGCTCATCCGCATAATACCATCTTTCTTTTTCACAAACAGAATCGGTGCACCCCAAGGTGACACACTAGGCCTAATAAACCTCTTTTCAAGGAGTTCCTGAAGTTTCTCTTTCAATTATTTTAACTCAGCTGGTGCTATACGATACGGAGGAATAGAAATGGGTTGAGTGCCCTACACCAAGTCAATACCGAAATCAATATCCTTGTCAGGTGGCATACCCGGTAGGTCTGCAAGAAATACATCCGGAAAGTCTCGCACGACCGGTACTGAATCAATAATAGGAGTATCTGCATCAACGTCTCGCATAAAAAGCCAAATATGACAAACATCCCTTTCTAACCATACGTTGGGCCTTCAAATAAGAAATTACCCTGCTAGGAACAAAATCTAGAGAACCTCTCCATTCAACCTTTGTCAACCCCGGCATCGTCAACGTCACAATTTTTGCGTGACAGTCCAAAATAGCATGACATGGAGACAACCAATCCATACCCAGGATTACATCAAAATCAACCATACCGAGTAATAAGAGATCAACTTTAGTCTCCAGTTACCCAATAGTTACCACACACGACCGATACATATGGTACATAGTACTAATATCACCCCACCGGTGTAGATACACAGATAGGTGAAACTAAGGACTCATAGGGAATATCCAGATAATGAGCAAAATACAATGATACATATGAATAAGTGAAACCAGGGTCAAATAATATAGGAGTGCTGATGCACCACGATGAGCCACTGAATGATGCACTGAATGATCAAATAACTGAGTAGCTCATTGTGGCTAGCTGATGCTCCATGATGAGCTGGACGAGTCGCCTGAGCGTGTCTGAAAGAACGACCCCTACCGCAGTAAAACTGACCCCCTGAAGGAACATTGTTGAAATCACCTGAACCACGAGGCCTCTTATCCTCCCTCTCAACCCGCTCCTGGTTGTGAACCATCTCAATCTAACGAGCAATATCGACAACCTCGTAGAAAGTAGCACCAGACATTATCTCTAGTCATGAGTAATTGCAGCTGAAAAGTGAGGCCATCTATGAACCTCCTGATCCTCTCCCTGTCTGTGGGAATCAACCAGATAGCATGACGGGCCAACTCTAAAAATTTCATCTCATACTGTGTCACGGACATATCACCCTGACAAAGCTGCTCGAACTGTCTGCGCAGCTCCTCTCTACAGGACTAAGGTACGAACTTCTCCAGGAATAGACCGGAGAACTGCTGCCAGGTAAGGGGTGCTGCGCCGACCGGCCTACGCCTCTTGTAAGCCTCCCACCATCTGAAGGCAGCCCCAGAAAACTGAAAAGTAGTGAACGAGACCCCACTGGTCTCCAGAATATCCGCTGTCTAAAGCATCCGTTGACACTTATCCAGAATACCTTGAGCATCCTCTGACTCAGCACCGCTAAATGGTGGAGGTCGAAGCCTCTCAAATCTCTCAAGTCTCCTCTGCTCATCATGAGCCATAACAGGAACTACCGAGGCCTGAGCAGTTGCAACCGGCTGGGCTGGTAGTGCCCTCGGTATATAAAGTCCTTGTACTGCCTGGTCTGGAGTACGGGCAACAGGGGTATGAGTACCTCTCCCGGCCTGAGAAGTGGCAAGTACGGCCTGAGCCGAAACCACCTGAGCAAGACCAGTGCAAATTGTCAATATCTGGTCCAAAGTCTCCTGAAGGCCTGGAATCTCAATGGGCACAACTGGTGCCTGAGCTGGTCCTGTTGGCTCAGCTATATCTAGAATCTGCTCCTGAGCTGGAGCAACTGGTGGTACTACAGGTGCTGCTCCAACTGCTGCACGAGCTATACCTCGACCCCTAACTCGGCCCAGGCCTCTACCACGACCCCGACCTCGCGGCCCTAACTAGTGGCACTGGTGGCTGACCGTCTGATCCGGTAGTGCGAGTTCTCACCATCTGTGAGAGAATAGAATAACAGAAATTTAATTTCCGGAATCAACAAATTCGCACGACAGAATACAAGAAAGTGAAATTTTCCTAAGGGTTCTGCAGCCTCTCAAAGATAAGTACAGACGTCTCTGTACCGATCCGCAAGACTCTACTCAACCTGCTCATGACTCATGAGATCTATGCAACCTAGGATCTTATACCAACTTGTCACGACCTAAAATCTCACATGTCGTGATGGCGCCTATCTCGATACTAGGCAAGCCGACAACCTTAATAAAACCACATTTCCTTAAATTTTAAAAAAAACATAATAATTTGAGTTTAATAAAAGGCCTCGCAATTTCAGATACAAACACTCCCAAAACCTGGTGTCACTGAGTACATGAACATCTAATATAAATACAAGTTTGAAAAATACGGTCCATAAGAGTCTAAGACCAAATATAGTAAATAAGGAGATAGGGAAGGAGAGGCAAGGTCTGCGAAATACGGCAGCTACCTCAGAATCTCCAAAAAATAAAATGTGCGAAAGAATCAACACCCGTTATGCCTGGGAACACCTGGATCTGCACACGAAGTGCAGGGTATAGTATGAGTATAACCAACTCAGCAAGTAACAATAATAAATAAGGAACTGAAGATAGTGACAAGCTACACAATTACAGTTCATTTTCAGTAATTCCAACAGAGAGTAGACATGCTTACAAATCCGGCAGTTTAAGTCAAAACAGTTTTATACAATTCAAGTTCATGTAATTCGGATATAAAATCTTTCAGAAAATTACACAATAATGACAGATAGCAACTAAGTGCAACAACAAATGAAAAGCAAGTACAGCCTCTCAGGGCAACAATCACTCAACTCGTCACAACAGCTCAACCACTCGGCTCTCAGCCCTCAGCACTCACACTCAATGGGTACCCGCGCTCACTGGGGGTGTACAGACACTGGAGGGAATCCTACAACCCAAGCTCTATAATCCGCACGGATAACTCACGTGTTACACGAACAACTCATGTGCTGCACGGACAACTCACGTGTTACAGTATCCATACCTCACCAACAGGCCCTCGGCCTCACTCAGTCATCAACCTCTCTGGTCTCTCGGGCTCTCAGAAATCACAAAGATCATCCCAAACAAAGATAACATAGTGTATCAACAAAATCAAGAAACACTGAGGTATGATATGCAAGTAAAATCATGACTGAGTACAAGACAGCAATTAGCAAATAATTCAATAAGTACGCGACCTCTGCGGATCCCAACAATACTATCACATAGCCTAAGCATGATTTACAATCAAATTTCTTCAATACATAGAGAACATATAGCTAACAACAAGTTATTCAACTTTACAGTTTCACGGGACGGATCAAGTCACAATACTTTAACTCAAATATGCCCTTACCGTCACATAGTTGGTCCATATATGCCCTTAGAGTTACACAGTTGACCCATATATGTCATTTTCGAAACGGAATTCACCCAAACTAATTAGCTCTTTCGTTAATTGTATTAAAGTGTATTACAAACACTATTTTCTTTTTATTAGTATTTTTTTCTTTACCTTTCTCTTTTCTTTTTTTTTTTTTTCTTTTCTTCTCTTTTTTTCCTTTTTCTTTCTCTCTTATCTGTTTCCTCCATTACTGATGTCTTCTCCAATTTCGTCACCAATTTCACTTGACAAAACTCATAAATTCCAATTACTAAAAAAATTCTCCCATAAGGTAATCAAGTTCCAATTTCACTGGCCCTCTAAATAAACGAAATTAAATTATTCCAAAAATTATGGTTTAAACTTTAAAATAATAAAAATATCTCATCCTTTAACAATACTCAAAAGATCAAAATATTTAAATTGTTTCCAGAAAGATAATTTAATGATTAAAAGCCTAGAGTTCAAGTTGTAGTGTTATAAATTTGAGTTGCTAGTCTTTTTTCATCTTTTTTCAGCTGGACATTTTCTATTTTTTTTATTAACTGTAAATTAGGGGTGTACATGGAACGGGTTGGTTCGGTTTTTATCAAAACCAAATCAAACCAATTATTTGGTTTGCATTGTTCGGTTTTGTTGGATTTTTTGGGTTTTTTATTACATAAATATTATTTCAATCTTACTTTATTAAATTTGTTAGAACTAAATATATGTTCAGTAAAAATTAAAAAATTGACAAACATATGATCTATAAAAATATTCTTATGGGAGAATTTTTTTAGTAATTGGAATTAATGAGTTTTGTCAAGTAAAATTGGTGACGAAAATGGAGAACACATCAGTAATGGAGGAAATCGGATAAGGGAGAAAGAAAAGGGAAAAAAAAAGAGAAGAAAAGGGAAAAAAAAAGAGAAGAAAAGAAAAAAGAAGAAAGAAAAGAGAAAGGTAAAGAAAAAAAAAGTACTAATAAAAAGGAAATAGTGTTTGTAATACACTTTAATACAATTAACGAAAGAGCTAATTAGTTTGAGTAGATTCCATTTCAAAAAGGGCATATATGGGGCCAAATGTATAAGTCTAAAGGCATATATGGACCAACTATGTAACGGTAAGGGCATATTTGAGCTAAAGTATTAACGAAAGACAAATGTTCTCAATTTCGTATAGTACAAGGGCATATTTGGACATTTTCCGTTATTTTTTTACATCATCACTTGATATTTATTACTAATTTTATTCTATACTTTTCATATGTAATTTACATATTAGTAATATTGAAACCTTTTATTGGAGAAAGACTGAGCAAGAGTTATAATATATACAAATGAAAGGTTAGTTAAAATTACACAAGTTTATGAAAAATATTCATTTGATATACAATATAAATAAATTACTATAATCCATATTACTATTATTATTTTAAAAAAAATTAGGTAGGATAATCAATTGTTACTTTATGGGGTGATTTTGCTGAAAATCACATAAATCTAATTAAGATTTTGGTCGTTCGTCTTTATAGGTACAGACGATATTAAATTATCTTGGCCTCGAGAAACAAATCATTATCATATAACGAGCCACATCGATCATCAACAATTATAGCACTTATCTTTAATGTGTAATTTTTTTTTTTTCAAATCCTTATTGGATAATATTGATTTATTTTATATAATTATGTACTACATGATTCGGCATATACATGCAACGCACGTGCCGGGAAACTAGTTGTCTGAAATAAAGTAATCTCGTAAAATTCACTATTAACATTTCTCATACCTCAAAATTTTGAGGGCCTAAATCAAGGCTCTATTAGCCTCCCGTGAGATTCTCAGACAAATTTTATTGAGTTTCAATTAAGATATGACAATAATGACAAAGAATATTACATGTAGTGAATATGTCATTCAAATACCAAATGTGAATGAAGTTAGTTGAACATCATGTTCGTGAAATTCAATAGAATTAGTGGTTTAACACCAAAATATATTAAAAGACCCTTAAACTTCTTGCATAAAATCCATATAATAATAAGACACCTACATGACTTTGATCTAGCAGTGGGAACGCAACACATGATACGTGAGTTATGCGCATGTCATGGTATTGAAGTATTCCATATACAAAAATATGATATTAAGTAAAAATGGTAAAAGGGTAAGCCCATTATTCATTGAGTTTTATACCTTGCGACACTTGACTCAGATATTTCTTAGTTAAAAAGATGAGACGCAAAAGAACTTGCTTTCTTGTTTATGGATCAATTAAGTGTGACAAAAATGAATAGCTAATTTAGAGAATCTGAGTTCATACTAGAAAGTAAATTCGCGAGAAACATGAAAAAAGACTATACATATAGGAAGAAAAATAGAATTGACGAAAAGGTAAATATATTATTTAATTTAATAAAAGAAAATTTTATCGTATTATTTCACTCAATCTTATCTCTACCAAATTTAAAACATTGTTAATTTTGAAATCTTTTATATATAACTATATGGTTGCCGGTAAGGGTTTATTGAGTTGGTTGGGTAAACGCTTTCCCACATGAGAGACATGAGCTCGATTCCACTCACCAGCAACCTACTCAGTGAGAGCTCATCGTCTGGGCTTGCCTAGTGCGATTTACGCCCCCTCTCTCCTTCATTATAAAAGAAGTTGAACGACAAAACAGATAACTAGCGCTACATAAAACTTTGTATCGCGATGTGTTTGACCGGAAGAAAAAGTATAGAGATTAAGAAAAAGCGAAGATTAGGAAACTAAACAAATATGAAAAATCCCAAGCAAAAAAAAAAAAAAAAAAAAGGGAAAAAGAAGGCGACCTAACATTAGGAGAAGATCAACAAAACAAGGTTAATAATATAACTTCGAAACACTAATTTGAAACGTAAAGTTTACCCACAAAAACCCCCCACTTGCTGAACCTTCAATCTTCATTCTCACTTAAATTCATAAAGTTTTGAGTTTCTATTGTTATTATCAAAATTATTGATACGTATTCTAATTAGATTTATATTGTGCTTAATGATTTTATTTATTAATTTTAGGTGTTTATACTCTTATTTTATCTCGTAATACTTATGCGATTTTAAAAAAGACTAATTTGATAATAATTTAAATATTAGGTTAGTTTCAATAGCATTTAATAGATTGGACCAAATTTGCCAAAAAATAAGGAGTCTAATTATAATTTATTCGGTCCATTAATCCCAAAAAATATTCGCCTATGTAATTTGGGTCTGCAAATGTATTTATTTTTATTTCTTAGTAAAAGAAATTACTATTATTTGTTTTAAGCGACGGAGGGGACGGCAGTTGAAAGCTTCAGCCAGATAAACATATGCATCATGGGTCTTGTACTAAGAGCCAACATAGTTGTACCTTGTACACTGAAAGTGACTGTTGTTACTAGAAATTCCCAGTGTACTTGGCGCATTTTCTAATTTTGTCAGTTTTTCTTTGTCTTTTTCCTCTCCTTTCTCTCCATTGCTGCCTAGTGTAACCTTTGAGCAATTTCCTCTGTTTTTGTTGTTTCCTCTGTTTTCATTCATTTGTTTATCCACTCAATGGCCTTTGAGTTTCCCTTTCATAAGCATCTCAGTTTTTCTGGGAAGATTTTATACCCCTTTTGTTTGTTTTACTCAATCCAAATTTCCAATCAAGAAATATCAAAGGAAATTCACTGGTTTTGGTGGGTTTTATGTGTTTTTATTGTTTGGTTTATGGGGTCTCGTAATGGAACATAATACAAGCTGAAAGGTACTTCCTTTTGCTCATAATTTGTGTTTCTTGATTGTTTCCTATTTTTTGCTTGGAGGGTATTTTGCATAGTTTATAACATGAGCTTAAACGGGGAAACATGGTCAGTAAGGATTCATATAGTCGAGACGTAGTAGTTGTTGTAGGGTAAGTTGCATAGTTTATAACATGAGCTTACATGGAGAAACATGGTCAGTGAGAATTCATGTAGTCGAGACGTAGTTGTTGTTTTAGGGTAAGTTTCATAGTTTATAACATAGCTTAAATGGAGAAACATTGTCAGGGAGGATTCATACAATCGAGACGTAGTAGTAGTTGTTGTTGTTGTAGGGTATGTTGCATAGTTAAGATACACTTTGGAATGTTTGGTTTTGGTTAGAAAGATGGAATTGACATTTTTATAGTTTTCCTAATCCAAATTTCCAACCAAGAAAATTAAAAGGAAATCACTGGGTCTTGGTGGGTTTTATGTGTTTTTCTTGTTTGGTTTATGGGGTCTTTTGATGGAAGATAATACAAGCTGAAAGGTACTTCCTTTTTCACACTTGTACTTTTAAGGTTTGCTCATATATATGTTTCTTGATTATGCCCTTTTTGTTCTTGGAGGGTATGTTGCAAAGTTGGAGTATTGACTTTGGAATATTGGGTTTTGGTTAGAAGTTATATTCGGAAACAACCTATCTACCTTCATAGGTAGGGGTAAGGTCTGCGTACACACTAACCTCCCCAGACCCCACTTGTGGGATTCCACTGGGTTGTTGTTGTTGTTGGTTAGAAGAGATATGGAATTGACATTTTAATACTTTTCCGAATTCTTGTGTATGACTTGTTCATGTTTAGTTAGAGTAACTTTAGAACTGAGTTTTGATTAGAAGAAGAATAAAGTTGATAATTGTAAAGTTCTAATGTTAACAGGTTTATTTATTTAATTTATTTAGTTTTGCCTTGTTTTGATCTCTTTTGCTGGAGCAGATACTAAGGCGTTCAATACTAGTTTCGTTCTTTTCCCCTTCTGATGAAATGCGGTTTAAGTATCTAGAGATGTTCTTTTGGTGTGAAGTACGTGACCTGTGCAATTCAGAGTTTTGATGTTTTCTATATTTGTTTTATTTGTGTGATTGCAGACATCTGTTGAGGAAATGACTATATTTAAAGCAACACAATAAGGTATTTGAAACTTGAGTTTTTATATTAAGGATTTCCTGTGGTAGAATCATCACATTAATTGGAATTGAACTATCTCTTTTGTTTGCTCTCATTTAGGTGGTTTGATATTCTAATCTGAGTGAAGATGGCCATGTCACTCGAGGACCTCCTCGCTAAGGAAGGATTCGATAGGAAGATGTCAAAAACAGTGCCTAGAGCTTCATCCGGAACAAAGGCAAGACGTGGACCTATTTACCCACTTCAAGAACCTCATAAACCTGTGTCTTCATCAAGCACAAGAAAAACCGAGAGGACAAAATCTGCTATCCCGTGGCATGACTTGAAAGATAAGACCCCAAGAGTCAATTTTGCAGACAGGAGGCAAAAGAAGGAAACTAAGCACAGAATGGGCTCGCGTGATCTATCATCGGATGTTAAGAGAATAAGCATTAGTTCTTTTGATGAATTGCTAGCTGCTGATGCTTCTCAAAGCAATGAGATAGTTGAGGTTGGAGAGCGAAATGGTTCGAGATACAATCATATATGCTCAAATCAAACTTACAGAAATGGGAGTGGTGAAGGCAGGCCTTCTAGCAGAAGTGAGGAAGAAGAAGGAAAGCGACAATCCTTCGGAAAAGATACAAAAGCAACAACAAAATGTCTCAATAATTCTGGTAAACTTCTTTCAGGACATCGAAGCTTTAGAGATGATTATCAGAAACGTATTGAACAGCCTGAGACCTCCTACAGCAGATCAACTAGAAGTTCGCTAACCAACAAAAGTTATGATGCAATTAGAAGCCTAAAAAAAGCTGGCATTGAGCACGCTGCAGTTATTCCTGCTCTTGATGAAGTTGCTGTTCAGGCTGTAATCTCTATCTTGAGTGGATACATAAAACGTTTTCTCGTAGATGAGGATTTTAGGACATCACTTCGTCACAATAGTTTCGCTTCCCTAAACTTTGTTGGACTAGAAGAAGGCCTCAATACTGAAAGCAAGGTCCTAGCCACTCTTGAACAAGCTATTGAAACAGTAGAAAGAGCTGCAGAGGATTGTGCGAACGAAAAAGAACTTAAGAAAGCCTCACTTCAGCTTAGTGTAATTACAGGCTTGAATTCGAACGATTTACGAGATGGATTTACTTCTGGTATTCCCAATTCTAAATTGGCAGCTTGTGCTCATCTGTATCTCGGTGTCACATATAAGATACAGAAGAAGGATCGTATAGCTGCAAAGCACCTACTGCAAGTGTTCTGTGATTCACCTTTTCAGGCAAGGACTAATTTGTTGCCTGATTTGTGGGATCACATATTTCTTCGTCATTTTTCAAATTTGAAGGCCTGGTTTGATTCAGAAGCTAATTTTCTTGGTGGTCTACATAATAAGTCAAGGAAGCTGAAGTTTCTTGAAAAAATGTACAATGAAAATCTGGACAACGGTACTTATCAGTTTGCACTTTACTACAAGGAATGGCTAACTGAAGGGGCTGAGATTCCGTTACTTCCTTCTATTGAAATTCCTTCTGTATCTGTTCAGTATGAAGGTTCCTTTAGTAACTCTTCCCACTTAAGTAGTACTGTTGGTGGTTTCTCACCTCAGCCAGTGGTCAGCAAAAGGTTGTATGATGAAGTGTTCCGTCATTCACATAAACTAGAAAATGAATCAGAGGAGCACCGGGAAGAAAGCTACGAAGTTAGTGTGAGGAGGTCTTCTAGTTTTGCTGCCGAAAACCTGGTAGCATTGAAATACTCTGCTGAAGTGATTAAGTGCATAGATCATGATGTTAAGCCCGGTGCTATAGTTGATTCAGTAAGTGTTGAATACATAACTTCAAAAGAAACATAGATCGTGATTAGACAAAAATGTGAAAATATGTGTACATTTTGTTGGTTAAATCCTGGCTAAGTTCCTTCCCACATTTGGCCGGTGAGATTTGAAGCGAATAAATTACTCTATGGTCCATTTGACACGATACAATTTTTAGGTTATGGTTGTAATTTTTGGGATGTTTGTTTTTGAAATAATGATGTAGACTTCTTTGCTCCTGTAATCCAACATAAACTTGGTTTCTTCTAAATCTTCTTTGTAAAGCTATACTTTTGAAGCAGTTTCAGTCACTTGTAAATAGTTGTTCCTTCAGTCTTTGATGCTATTTTTAAATGCTTCATTTAGGTGTGGATGTAGCTCATGATTTTATCTCTTTCCAATTCTCAATGACAGTTCTATAAACTTGAAATGGATGATAAGATATATAAATGTAAGCATGCATGCCTTTTCTTTTGTCGTTGGTCTTACCAAATTAAGATATGCAGTTCAATTTTGTTCTTGTTAAATAGTGTCTATGATTAGGAAAGTAAATGTGAAAGCTGTCAGATCAGCTTAGTAATTTTCTGTGCATTTCTAGATATAGTGAGTTAGGATCTATGCTTGCCGAACAATATTATTTCCCCTTTCAGATTTTATATTACATAATACAAGTTACACTCTGTGGCGTTCTTTTGTGTAGTATGGTGCATCAAGAGCTCGGGATGCAGAGGGGGTTTTCGGAATGAATTCTCCAGAAGAAAAAATTTTCATGGAAATATTTGGAAACTCTGATCTAAAGGAAACAACTCCGTTGAAGTCGAACATGCCAGAATCATTTGCACCTGCAAATCTGACCGAGTTCATATTCAACAGGATAGCGAAAACAGCTTTTGAGCAAAAGGAGACTGAGGATTCTATCATCCATGCTGCTCCTCCTCTTCTTCTATTCTCGGAAGTTGCTTTGGCTCTTGATTGCACGGTAACATTCTGAACTCTTTGCTCTCCTCAATTATTAAAAGAGGAGCTATACTTTTTACTTTTTCATTATAATCTCACCATTTTACTTTGAAAATGCAGCCAACTGAGGTACTGCTTCCTGCTCAAGGTAGGTGAAAATCATCTTTGAGAGTGTTCCCTTTACATTCGTAATTGATTAATTGCTTATGATGATGCTTTGAAAATATTTAGGAGTCGATTATGAAGATTATGTTGGAAGATCCTCCGCAAACATACCACAGGAATTTATCTGCCCTTTGACTGGACTTCTTTTTGAAGATCCAGCTACCCTTGAGACTGGCCAAACCTTTGAGAGAGCATCTATTACAAGCTGGTTTTCTAAAGGAAATAGAGCATGTCCAGTAACGCAAAGATTGTTAGAATGCCAAAGTGTACCCCGTGCTAACTTCTTTTTGAAGCATGTTATCACCAATTGGAAGTCCGAACATTGGAGGCGTCTTCTGACCTATTTCTCTAAAGAAGCAGGCAATTCAGGGAAACACCGTTGGTTAAAGAATGAAATAGTTGTTTCCGTATTGCAACAACTTCTTATTGTTTTACATCAGGATGAAAGAAGAGAAACTCTAGAGCAGCTTATATCCCTCGGAAGCTTACAGTTTCTGATCCAGAGATTTAATTATGGAAAGGCAAGGGAGAAGATATGTGTTTCCGGAATTCTTTGCTCTTGCATTGAAGTTGACAATAAATGTAGAAATGTAGTTGCCAGAAATGTTGACAAGATGTGTCTGCTCAATCTTCTTCAGAATGAAGAGTTGGAATTGAGAAGAAATGCCTTTTCACTCCTGACTGAACTCATTTGCCTTAACAGGTACTTGGTTTTTCAAACATTTTCCTACAAGAATCTCTGAAGAGATTAGATTGTTCCAAAACATATATTTAAATGAAACTTGTTTTGCATTTAAGATGTCTGAAATACTCTATATTTGCTGGATTAAGATGCAGTCTTAGTGGGTAATGATAAATTGATAATGCATTGCTTTAGTTAACTCTGTGCCGCGCTCCCATATTTCAGGAGAAAAGATGCAAAGTTCTTCATAAAATGCATTCACAAAGATAACATAGTCAAAGCAATGCAAGATTTGCTGACATATCTCCAGGATTGTCCATGTGAACAGAGATCCATGGTTGCTGTGCTGCTCTTGCACTTTGATCTTCTAGTAGGTTCAAATTTAAAGATCTCTCTAAACAAAGTTCATGAATGTTGTCATACTCTTCTACGATACTGCTTATGTCCAATTCAGTTTCTCTGAGCTTGTTACTGCAGGAGTTTTGATCTTGGATAATTTATTAAGTGAATATCAAAGGCACTTAGTGAAACACCTTCTCTTGTTTCTCAATTCTCTTATATACATATGTCATTTCCGATTCTTGTTTCTTTGCTGAACCGCAGTTTTTTTTCCGCTTGAGCTCGTAGATTGCATGTCAAGCTCAGTCAGCAGATTAGGCTCTGCTCTTCTAGACATCCAGCAATTTGGAATGTTTTTCTTTATTGGATATTCCCCCCTAAACTGCATGTTAATACTAATCGGGTTGCTAGGTTATGTTTCGAAAGACCTACAATATCTCAAAATAAATTTGGACTTAGCCAAAACCATAACACAATGGAATTTAATGATGTATATAGGCAAGTAGTTGAGATCATGACTTCTTGTTATTAAAGATTGATTAGGCTCGGACGGGGAGAAGTCTGAGATTTGGAGAAGTTCTAGTTTTAGAAGACTTCTAATTTTTCCTTAAAAAATAAATTATAACCAGCACTGGAATGAAAAGAAATGTGTTCGAATAAAGCAGAATCTTTGTATATGAATCAATATTCACAATAGCCAATCCCATCTAGTCTGTGATTGAGGAATTGTCGTTGTAGTTATTGTCACTTGTTTAAAAGACATGCATAATTTTTAAGGTCAATGTTATTTCGAGTCTAGAAACTAATTTTGTATTTGATTCTTATAGGCAGACACAGAAATGGCCAACATATACAGAGATGGTGCTGTTGATGCTATAACTATGGCCTTAGAAAGCAGCTTATCGGATGAAAGGAGCAGAGAAATATGTTGCAAAGCACTCCTTATTTTGGGAGGGCATTTTTCTTTCTCGGGGAAGATTATGACAGAAGATTGGATCTTAAAGCAAGCTGGATTTCTTGAAGGTTTTGACGTGGAATATCCTGATGAGGAAGAGAATAATGCACTGGTTGATGCAACTGTTATGACGGTAAGTTTTCTTCTTTTTCTCTGACTGAATTCATCTAAGAAATATTTTCATCGAAATACAAAATTAAATGGACTTACACCAGTAGTTACAACAATACCACTTCGGACTAATTGAACTTAGGACCAGCCAAAAATTTCTATACCCTATCTTTGTACCATCCTTTTATGGTATTTATAATTGCCCCGTAAAGTGATTCATTTACATTCTCCTCATTCTCTGAGCATTGTGAACTTTATATGGTGAAGCAAAAAATATTGTTTTCCCGTGATTGTAAAGTGTACTGAACAAAATTGTCAGATGGAGGATGAAGAAGAAGAGGCCAGGGAAAAGTGGTTGGTAAATGCATCCGCATTACTCATTGGTAGTGGAAAGAAGTCATTTGTAGAGTCTCTTTCAAAGTGGTTAGGTTCTGGAAACTCAGAATTGGTCAGGATTTGTCTAACCACAGTTGCATGGTTAAGCTCAGCACTAGCTTCACTGACCGTATCGGAGTTTGAACTATCTGCCTTTTTGGCTATTATCACTCAGCTGATAGAATGCTTACAACATGGTGATTTGGTTGAACATAAGGTTTTAGCTTCAGTGTCTCTCCTCAATTTCAGCAAAGTTTCAGGTTAGTCCTTTAGCTTCTGTTAAGACCTTTAAATAGCAGCAAAATGTTGTTTTGGTTATACATTTTTCAGTTTCTAGATAGTTTAGTAGTTAAAGAGACTGAAATTGGAGTTTGTAGACTACTGAGAAACCATATACAGGAGGTTTTTACCAAGTATTCCAAGTGACAGTTTTTGCTCTCTAACTCTAATGTCACTATCACCTTTGCTTCCTATGGTTACTACTTGTTGTTTCTGCTTCTTTTTTAGTTTTTTTTCTCTTGAGCCGGGGGTCTATTGGAAACAGCCTCTCTACTTTCGTAAGGCAGGGGTAAGATCTGCGTACACTCTACTCTCCCCAGACCCCACTTTATGGGATTACACTGGGTTTGTTGTTGTTGTTTAACTCTAATGTCACTAAACTTTATCCACTAAAGTACTCTAATGTCACTAAACTTTAACTCTAATGTCATAGAACTATCTTTTATCACATTAAAGTAACTGAACTTTACTCATTATAGCGGTAAAGTTACTAAATTTTATCCATTCTAAAGACAAAACTTACCTATCAAGGTGATTTTACTATTATAGCAAGTAATTTTTCTGGCATTTTATTGCTATAAGTAACAACAACAACAACATACCCAGTGAAATCCCGCAGGTGGGGTCGGAAGAGAGTGTGTACGCAGACCTTACCCCTAACCTTCTGAAATAGTATTGAGACTTCCATTTCAAACAAAACAAAGTTTTGTGACATTGCTTTTATAGTGGTAAAGTTTAGTTACTGTAATATGACAAAAAATAATTTTGTGACTTTACTGTTATAGTGGATAAGGTTCAGTGACTGAATGTGCAATTTACCCGTCGGAACTTAGAAGAGAACATCTATGTCATCACTTTCCTCAAGGGGGTTGGTATACATGAACAAAAAAAAAAGGATAAGCACTGCAAGTGTGGGGATAATGCTCTCAGATTTTACTTGTTAGTAGATAAGAGAATATGTGATTCCTAAAAATGGTTTCAACCTCACATTTGTTGATTATTTGATTTCTATCTATTTTTATTTGGCTATTTAATTCTAAGGTTTTGCCCCTAGAATGTAGGGTCTTACTGATGATGATAGCAGAGGATATTGCTGCTCCTCTAGAAACCCTTGTCGAAATTACATGGACAGCAAAAGAACTTTATGCTATAATTTTCTGCAGCTAGAGGTGAAAACTAAGGACAAAAGAATACTCAATTTGCTGTGAAAAAATGATGCTTTGATTTGTATAATAACATTTTGGTTGTAAAATCTTTTTCCTTTATTTATCTGTTTCTTCTAAAGAAATGCTAGTCGGGGGTCTATTGGAAACAACTTCTCTGCCTTCCCAGGTAAGGATAAGGCTACGTACATCTTACCCTCCCAGACCCTGCTGGTGAGAATTCACTAGGTTTGTTATTGTTGTTGTTCTCAAAAAATGTAAGGTAAAACTGTGTACATAAGATCCAATGTGGTCTGGTCCTTCCGGGATCCCATGCATAGCCTGAACTTAGTGCACCAGGTTGTCCGTTATCCATTTCTTCTTTAAAAAAAAGGAGAAAGTTTGGGTGGTTAATTGTAAATCATGTGAATAAACAAAATTAATGACTTTTTGTCGACTTGCTTTTCAACTCTTTCTATTTCTTGTTTGCTAGTATTTTTATAGCCTGTTTGGCCAAGATGGAAAAATCAGCTTATTTTGAGAAGTGCTTTTCCTCAAAAGTATTTTTCTCAAAAGTATTTTTGGTGAGAAGCAGTTTCTATTTGGCTAATTAATTTGAAAAACACTTCTTAGCAGCAATTAGTATTTGGCCAATTAAAAACTGCTTCTAAGTGTATTTTTCTCAAAAGTACTTTTCAAAAAAGTGTTTTTGGATAGAATTTATTTTTTTCTGATTCTCCAAAATTGCTTCTGCTTCTCTTCAAAAGCATTTTTTTTCCTTCCAAAAGCTTGGCCAAACACTTCAACTTTGGGAAAAAATACTTTTTTGAAGAAAAAGTGCTTCTAGGATCGGAGAAACTTGGCGAAATATGCTATTAGCCACCTACAGTGATGGTACTTCATTTCCTGAAATCACAATGTTACTTCTTTGTTATGAAATAACACTACTAGGGATGCGGCCTTTCCCCGAACCCCGGGTGAATAATGTTACTGCTTTCCTTTTATAATGTTACTGCTTTCCTTACTTCCTTTGATAATTCTTTGATGTATTTTGCATATTATTAGACACTAATATGATCTTTCTGTAGCATGTTTCAAGTCCCTTTGAATATAATTTTCTTTGCTATTACCACTACAAATTTCAATTTATGAAGAAAAATATCTTGTATTTTATATTTGAAATTCATTTATTCGATTAAATTAAATTTGTATGGTGTAAAGTTCTTTATTTTTAAGGCTCGAAAGGGTGAAGGAGTCACACAATCAGTCCACCACACTTCTTGATTAAAAAAATTACAATCTTTCTTATTTCAACAAACTTTCATTTTATCTTGAAATAATAAGAGAGAAGAATAAAATACTGAAAAGTAGAGGAAATTGGAGCACGAAATGAGTACTATAATATAGAATTACAATTTTGACAGATGTGCCAAATTATTGCTGAAACACAACATTGTACATAGAGAAAATATAATACAAGATTTGGAATTAAGCATTGCGTCTTTATTTTTACTCCTCCTCCTTGGACAGCTTAATCACCTGAAATTATTAACATAATGCAGCATTAGGCACTACAGTATTCAGAAAAGAAAGAAAAACTTCACCAATTAGAAAAAGTAGTTTTTATTGTTTTATGTTTTGTGAGTGTCGAACTACTTTTTGTCCAAGTAATTAAAAGTTCAAAAAGAGATATTATAAGATACACTTCAACCGAAAGAATTTTCAAATTTTATACATGTAGAATTTAAAACTTGCTACTATAATAGAAAACATGAATTAATCTAAATATACGTCAATCCAATCGCTTAAATAAAATATAGTCAGCGAATATATAATATATTCATAATTCATGTGTAATATGTGTATAATCTAGTTATACTTGCTAGAAAAAGTAAACAGTAAATTTGCTCAGCTATTTATGTAAAGATCCCTTTATAACCGGACGGATTTACTGTTTACTTTTTCTACCCAGTATATATAGATTATATACTAATTATACGCGATTATATACATATTCTATATGAATTATACATATATTCTACATCTGTCAGTAACTTTTAGTTTAAAGGGTTGGGGGGGGGGGGGGGGGTCTATTTAAATTGATTTTTCTATTCTTTTTAAACGTCAGATAAAAATGACCGAAGGAAGTTATGCCAACTTACTTGCACACCCTTGCAAGGGCTATTAATAGGACAAGTAGTATATTGAAGAGCCATCAATTCAAGTTCGTACACATCCTCTGCATATTCATAGCAAGGGCAACTAGTACCAAGTATGCTCTTGAATGTTGGGCAGCATGGAGCAATTTTAGTTGTGTTGACCATGCACGTGTCAATCTTTGCTTTGTCACTAGCCGAGCAGCTCGAACTCGGTGTGGGTGTGGGCGGGGGCGGGCTTGGTGGTGGTGGTGGAGGCGAGCATGGTGGTGGAGGTGGAGGCGGACATGGTCGTGGCCGTGGAGGAGGACATGGATATGGTCGTGGCCACGGGAATGGCCATGGTAAATAACATGGAATGTCCCATGGCCAGAGCTGTAACTCGGTCTTGTCATTGGCTACGGCCATTTCTCTGGCCACGGCCAATTGGTGGCTGCAAAATAAAATTACAGCCACCATTAACATGAGCATAGTTTTCATGGTTGTCATTTTTTCACTGAATAGTTTTGTGCTACAATTAAGTAGGTGATGATATATATGATTCATCTATATATATAGATAAATTATTAGAGTTGCTATGGTAGGTAGGATTTGATATTTTAAGTATATGATGTATCACGTGTATCACATGCAAAAGAAGTTAAACAATCAAGTCTTTTCAAAATGGCCAAGTGATAAGTATTATTGGATAATTCAAAAATAAAAATTGACTGGATAAAAAAGCTAGACCATACCTCCTATTTTCTTGAATTTTCAAGGTTTTAAATCTATTTGTGATATTTTTGTAGTACTCATTCATTTGATGTTATACAAGATTTTGCTCTTTCTAATTGGGGAAACTCTACCTAAAAGAATATTATAATTAGGTTATGCTTCCTTAAAAAACAGTTTCCATTAGATTAAACGTACAAACATTAAAATGATGTTCTATAAATTTCTTGGGCTCACATCATTAAATTAGTCATAGTAAAAGTAGTTGGTAACTAACCGTAAGCATTTAAATTTTATCGAATCTAAATCGATAAAATAATTTGGATTATATTTTAAATTCAAGATATTTTAGTCCAAACAAAATTTATTGGGCTAATATAATTGGATTAATTACATAATTCAATATATATGGATTAAATAAATAAATCCAAATTCATTGGGCTAACCCATTTAATTGGGCTACAAATGATGAGCCTATTTCTTTAGGCCCAAGATATCATCTTTCTAGAGGCCCAGTTTGGTGCCACACGGGAAATGGCGTGGCATGCCAAGTCAAGCGGAAGAGCCAATAGGATCGTGCCATGTGTCAAAAGGCATGCCAAGTCAAATTAAAGGGCCAGTTAAACTGCGCCACGTGTGCAAGTGACATGTTCTGGCCAATCAAATGCGACCTTGTCACACTTCACTTTGATTGGTCGGAAAGAGTTTGTTCTTGTCATAACTCTTCCCTCCCACGACTATAAATATGGGTCTTTATAACTCAGAGAAAACACCAAAAGTTATAACAAGAAGCAAGAAAGAGCTCGTGGATCAAACGCTCCAAATTCCTCCACAAGTTTCAAGCTTCAAGCAATCAAGTTCAAGTTCAAGCTCAAGAACGAAGAACAAATCAAGTTCAAGCTCAAGAACGAAGAACAAATCAAGTTCAAACAATCAAGCTCAAGCTCAAGAATGAAGAACAAATCAAGATTCAAGGAGTACAAGTTCAAATCAAAGTTCGTTCTAGTTGAATTCAAGATCATCGTTCGTGACAACAAATATAGGTTCAAGATCAAGTTCAAAGGCCCTTGAATTTATTTACTATTGAAAAGAAGAATCAGAGGATTCATAGAGATTGTACACTCAAATTATTTGAAATCAAATACTACGATTGTTGCAATATTTTCAGTCTCGATTATTTTTCTTGACACAAATTTATTGTCTACAAATTCTTAAATTTTATTTGGACTAAAATATCTTGAATTTAAAATATAATCCAAATTATTTTATCGATTTAGATTCGATAAAATTTAAATGCTTACAAATGCCCCCTGCTTCAGGGCTTGTCGGGTATAAAGTCATCAAATCTTCGAGACTAGACTTGAAGTATCTCGAGATAATAGCATATAGAGCACATATAAATCATTTATATGGATCTATACTACGCTGGGAATTTTGAACCCCCCCCCCCCCCCCCCCCCCTTTTTTTTACAAAAACTTGCACTTTTTCGTCATTCCTCTTCATCGTAAGGCTCAAAGATAGGTAGCTCTTGGTTTCCACTTATCGCCATACTTAGTTCCATATCATGAGCACGAGTTGATAGTTCTTCAAATGTTTTGGGCTTTATGCCTTGTAAGATATAGCGAAGACCCCAACCTATGCCTTGAATGCATATTTCGATGCTAGAAGTTTCGTTAAGGTGATCTTTGCAATTGAGGCTTAAGCTCCTCCAGCGGTTGATAAAGTCAATATCTGGCTCATCCTTTCGTTGATGAGAGTTTGTAAGTTCGATCATGCTTACGATGCATCTTGTGCTATAGAAATGATTGAGAAACTCTTTCTCCAACTGCTCCCAACTATCGATGGAACCAGATTCGAGATTTGTGTACCAATCGAATGCATTACCTTTGAGAGATCGCATAAACTGTTTGACAAGATAATCGCCATACATTCCAGTATTGTTGAAAGTTTCAACAAAGTGTGCTATATGTTGTTTCCTTTGCCGTCGAATTGTTGCAACTTAGGAGGTTGATAACCAACATGCATCTTCAAGTTATCAATTCTTTGTGTGTACGACTTTGCATATGTGAGAGATAATTTGGACGACTCGGGCTTATCTTTGATGGTCTCCATGATGAAGTCTTTTAATTTCTCAATGGGAATCAGACCTTCAGCGGGAACTTGAATCTCCTTGGTTGTCGTTGCTTGCTTTTCGGAGGTGTCCCATTTCTCTTGTAACCTTTGAAGATTTAAAGGTGTTTGTATGTATTCTCCTTCTACTATGCTATCCAACTTATTTATTAAATTAGAAAGTTTAGCATCTTGATCTTGCACGCGCTTTGACAAGCCTTCAACTGCTTTCGTTAAATTTGCGAGTTGTTCTTTTACGGTAGAAACTTCAATAACCATTGCTTGCATGATGTCCGTAGAGGATGAAAAATGAAATAGATCATTATTGGGATAGAGCTTGGAGGTCGCATTAATGGAGACTAAAGTAGATCCAGCGCTCAAGTTATCATCATAAGCTTGCATGAAAGGTTTCTCAGACTTAGATAAACTAAGTTGGGCAAGAACCTTTTCGATCCTTTTGGCGACATCGTTCCCTTTTTGGATCGTGCTTGTAGAGGGTCTTGCTCCTTTTGAAGATGAAGATCCGAAAACAGGGGTTGACGTGAATGACACTTGGAGTACTTGTTGTCCTAAAGAGCTTGCTTTGCTCCTTGTAACTGGCCCAAAACTTTCAAAGGTAACATAGAGGATGCTTTCCACATCAACATAGAACATGGAATTAGCAACCTCACTGGAAGTTGATTTGGAGTTAATTTTCTGTGAAGCTATTTCGATGTTCTTGAACTTTGGTGATAGAAAAGTTGAGATGAGTGATAGAGATTGTCCCACTGGGCGTGCCAGAATTTATAGACAATAAATTTGCATCAAGAAAAATAATCGAGACAAAAAATATTGCAACAATCGTAGTATTTGATTTCAAATAATTTGAGTGTACAATCTTTATGAATCCTCTGATTCTTCTTTTCAATAGTAAATAAATTCAAGGGCCTTTGAGCTTGATCTTGAACCTATATTTGTTGTCACGAATGATGATCTTGAATTCAACTAGCACGAACTTTGATTTGAACTCGTAATCCTTGAATCTTGATTTGTTCTTCGTTCTTGAGTTTGAGCTTGATTGCTTGAAGCTTGAAACTTGTGGAGGAATTTGCAGCATTTGATCCACGAGCTCTTTCTTGCTTCTTGTTATAACGTCTGGTGTCTTCTCTGAGTTATGAAGCCTATTTATAGTCGTGGGAGGGAAGAGTTATGATAAGAACAAACTCTTTCCGACCAATCAAAGTGAAGTATGACAAGGCCGCATTTGATTGGCCAAAACAAGTCACTTGCACACGTGGCATAGTTTCACTGGCCCTTTAATTTGACTTGGCATGCCTTGTCATTTTGACACATGGCACGATCCTATTGGCTCTTCCGCTTGACTTGGCATGCCACGCCATTTCACGTGTGGCATCAAACTGGGCCTCTAGGAAGATGATATCTTGGGCCTAAAGAAATGGGCTCATCATTTGTTACCCAATTAAATGGGTTAGCCCAATAAATTTGGAACTATTTATTTAACCCATATATTACTACTAGAATTTCGCTAAAAACCGACCAAAAATACCGATCAACGTTGGTCAATTATGGCAAATTACCGACCAAAATGCGACCATTACGGTGTGGACGGTGTTTTGATGGTCGGAATGGCTTACCGACCAAAGTTGGTCGGAACGACCATCTGACAAGTTTAATTACTTACCGACCAACTTTGGTCGGAAACATATTTTATTAATTTAATTTTACCGACCAAAGTTGGTCGGTTTAACTAAATTATATTTTTTTATTAATTATTAAAATTTAAAAAAACCGACCAACTTTGGTCGGTAATTGAAAATATATATTTTTTAAAAATAATTAAAATTAAACATTACCGACCAACTATGGTCGGTAATCTCAACAATGCAAGAAAAATACCGACCAAAGTTGGACGATAGTGTTGAATTCTGGGAATTCAATGTTCATTAACCGACCAACTTTGGTCGGTATTTTGGAATAATTTATTTTTTTTATTAAAAACCGACCAACTTTGATCGGTTTTTCTGGGTTTAATTTTGGTATAAAATGCCTGTTTTGGCAGCTACACCACCTGCCAGCATACCAATACAACAACACAACAACAACAACAACAATACAACAACAACAACAACAACAACAACAACAACAACAACAACAACAACAACAACAACAAAAATACAACAACAACAACAACAACACAACAACAACAACAACAACAACAACAACAACAACAACAACAACAACAACAACAACACAACAACAATAACCAAAACATTCAATAAATACTTTAAAACTAACAAATTAAAGTTCAATTGAACATAAAAATCTAAAACCAAGTTAAAACTAATTACAACTAGTTCAAAACTGGTTCTATTTGTCTAGTTCAAAGTATATAAAAGTCAAGGGGTATTTTCTACAACATCATCATCACCGTCTGATAAACTTTCATTTACAAGACGATATAGAGAATGGTCTTGTGGAGGACGGGAAGCACGATCACGGGGAGGACGGGAGGAACGATCACGAGCAGGGCGGGAGGAACGATCACGTGGAGGTCGACCCTCTGGAGATGACTCACGAGATCGGGGCAACGGAAAAGCTCCACTAGATAGGAGAGTTCTGATCTGAGCTTGCATGCCAAGGAATTGAGCATCTCTAAGCCTTTCTCTTTCCTTGGCCGCTTCTAGCTCTGATGTGAGCTTTGTCACTGTCTCCCGCATAGCGGAGAGGCTCTCCCTATTAAGTTGCTCGCCTTGCGAGGAAGTCCCTATTCCTCGCATTCCACACTTATAGCGATGGAAGTTTTTAGTAGGAAGCCCGTATACCTTCCCCATTTTGGACCGCCAACAGACTCCAACCATATTCTTTCAGCATCCTCGTCCGAAGGTTGGGTTGGCTCACCCGATTCACCAGCTGGATGACTACGGATGAATTCCTCTACGTTACTTTGGTAGCGACCCTATATTATTTTAAATTAAATTAGTATTTCAAGTTTTTTATAAAAGTAAATTATAATACTTAAATAAAATTGAAAGCTTACATATGCAGTCGAGGCCCGGTCCTCGACCCACCTATCTTGATCCCCCTCTTTTTTCTTCTTCACAATATGTGTCTCCTTGAATAGCTCATTATGACTCATTGGACGCCCATACTTCTTTTCCTGAAAATAAATTAATTTAGTTAATAAACAGAATAGATATACTTAGAAAAGTAAAATAATTTAAATTACGTACCAATCTTCTTTTTATTGTCCCTAGGTTGATCGCACCTCCAGTATGCAAGGAGTCTCCCTTCTCGGATGCGCGAGCTTTCTTTCCTTTTTAGCTCCTCTCTAAGAACTCTACGGTAAGCCATTGCCTTTGCAAATCATTCCACAAATTCTTAAGTAACCAGCCAGGCCTCTTATTCTTCTTTCTAGCATCCGAGAAAGCATCCGCCAATCTCTTGCGAGCTTTATGATGAAAATTTGTAGCCACTTCCGCGCTATAGCGGTCTTCCCATACACACTTGCTCTGTATTTCAAAAGTTAAATATTAGATGGAAACATCATAAATATAAATTATTAAACTGTTTAAAAGAACATTTATACCTTAAATTGATTGAAAATTTGCTCCTTCAGTGAGAATGGGCAATCAGTCCAAGTCGCATAAGGGCCATCATAAAGCTTTCTGATGGCATTGGTGATTATCCACATTAAATTAGCACGCATATTAAAATTCTGCTTGGTTGATATGTCATATGTTTCAACACCATCATACCACAATTGTTTTAGCTCATCAATCAAAGGTTGCAAATATACATCAATCAAACTTTTCGGATTACGTGGACCGGGGATAATACAATTTAAGAATATATATGGACTAGTCATACACAACTCAGGTGGTAGATTATAAGGTGTAAGAAAGACAGGCCAACATGAATATGGTGTCGCAGATATAGAAAAAGGCGTGAAGCCATCGGCACACAGACCTAACCGAATGTTCCTTGGTTCACTAGCAAAATCTGGATATGTCCTATCAAAGTGCTTCCAAGCTTCTCCATCTGAAGGATGACACATAACACCATGTGGTCTTCTATTTTCAAAGTGCCATCTCATATGAGGAGCAGAACTCATCGACGCATATAACCTCTTTAACCTAGGTATAAGAGGTAAATAATGCATTGCCTTGACAGCGACCATATTCCCGCTGGAAAGCCTCTTGAAACGAGGCTTTTCGCAAAATTTACAACTGTCTAAAGTTGCATCATCTTTATAATATAACATGCAACCATCTTCACAACAATCAATTCTCATTGACGAAAGTCCTAACTTAGAAACCAATCTCTTCGCCTTATAGAAATCACCAGGTAAGTTGATATTAGGGTCAACTAGTTCACTCATAAGGTCAATGAAAGAGTCCATGGCTGCTTGAGAAATATTCCAATTAGATTTGATACTTAGTAATCTAACTGCAACAGACAGCTCAGAGTGCGGACTTCCTTCACGTAGTGGACGACTAGCTTCCTCTAACTGTTCATAAAAATGTTTTGCGTCATCATTAGGAGTTTGTTCAATATTTTTATTGGGCTCACCCCCAAAAGCATCCGCAACCATATCCTGAATTCTAGAATCAAGATTTGTATTCTCCACCGACCTACTACTTTCACCAACAACCATGTTATGAAATATCCCACGGCTACCATCGATCTCTCCATGATTAGTCCACACAAAGTAATTCTCTATAAACCCCTTCCTATAAAGATGAAGCTTAACTTCCTCCGATTTTTTAAACTTCATACAATCGCACCTGACACAAGGGCACCTAATTACTCCTTCACTTTGGTATGGTGGAAGTGACATTGCATGTCTAATAAAGTCATCAACCCCTTCTACAAAATCCTCCCGCAATCCCCGCCGATTAGGATAATTTCTATTGTACATCCAAGTACGATGTTCCATCTATACAAATAAAACAAGAATAAATTAATTTATTCTACAATTATAAATTAATTATATCTTTTTTAGTTAATTCAAGATAATTATTTTTTCCTAATTACATCAATTTATATCCTAAAAGTTCAATTCATATCCAAAAGGTCCAATTCATATCTTAAAAGTTCAATTCATATCCTAAAAGTTCAATTCACAAGAACAAATCCTAAAAACTAAAATTTCAATTCATATCCTACGAGTTTAAATATAAACTAACTAAATTAAAGAAATTCAACCCATACCCTAAAAGTTCGATTCACAACAAAAAATTAATTTATTCTACAATTATAAATTAATTATATCTTTTTTAGTTAATTCAAGATAATTATTTTTTCCTAATTACACCAATTTATATTCTAAAAGTTTAATTCATATCCAAAAGGTCCAATTCATATCTTAAAAGTTCAATTCATATCCTAAAAGTTCAATTCACAAGAACAAATCCTAAAAACTAAAATTTCAATTCATATCCTACGAGTTTAAACATAAACTAACTAAACTAAAGAAATTCAACCCATACCCTAAAAGTTCGATTCACAACAACAAATTAATTTATTCTACAATTATAAATTAATTATATCTTTTTTAGTTAATTCAAGATAATTATTTTTTCCTAATTACACCAATTTATATCCTAAAAGTTCAATTCATATCCAAAAGGTCCAATTCATATCTTAAAAGTTCAATTCATATCCTAAAAGTTCAATTCACAAGAATAAATCCTAAAAACTAAAATTTCAATTCATATCCTACGAGTTTAAACATAAACTAACTAAACTAAAGAAATTCAACCCATACCCTAAAAGTTCGATTCACAACAAAAAATAATTTATTCTACAATTATAAATTAATTATATCTTTTTTAGTTAATTCAAGATAATTATTTTTTCCTAATTACACCAATTTATATCCTAAAAGTTAAATACATATCCAAAAGGTCCAATTCATATCTTAAAAGTTCAATTCATATCCTAAAAGTTCAATTCACAAGAACAAATCCTAAAAACTAAAATTTCAATTCATATCCTACGAGTTTAAACATAAACTAACTAAACTAAAGAAATTCAACCCATACCCTAAAAGTTCGATTCACAAAAGCAAATTAATTTATTCTACAATTATAAATTAATTATATCCTTTTTAGTTAATTCAAGATAATTATTTTTCCCTAATTACACCAATTTATATCCTAAAAGTTCAATTCATATCCAAAAGGTCCAATTCATATCTTAAAAGTTCAATTCATATCCTAAATGTTCAATTCACAAGAACAAATCCTAAAAACTAAAATTTTAATTCATATCCTACGAGTTTAAACATAAACTAACTAAACTAAAGAAATTCAACCCATACCCTAAAAGTTCGATTCACAACAATAAATTAATTTATTCTATAATTATAAATTAATTATATCTTTTTTAGTTAATTAAAGATAATTATTTTTTTCTAATTACACCAATTTATATCCTAAAAGTTCAATTCATATCCAAAAGGTCCAATTCATATCTTAAAAGTTCAATTCATATCCTAAAAGTTCAATTCACAAGAACAAATCCTAAAAACTAAATTTTCAATTCATATCCTACGAGTTTAAACATAAACTAACTAAACTAAAGAAATTCAACCCATACCCTAAAAGTTCGATTCACAACAACAAATTAATTTATTCTACAATTATAAATTAATTATATCTTTTTAGTTAATTCAAGATAATTATTTTTTCCTAATTACACCAATTTATATCCTAAAAGTTCAATTCATATCCAAAAGGTCCAATTCATATCTTAAAAGTTCAATTCATATCCTAAAAGTTCAATTCACAAGAACAAATCCTAAAAACTAAAATTTCAATTCATATCCTACGAGTTTAAACATAAACTAACTAAACTAAAGAAATTCAACCCATACCCTAAAAGTTCGATTCACAACAACAAATTAATTTATTCTACAATTATAAATTAATTATATCTTTTTTAGTTAATTCAAGATAATTATTTTTTCCTAATTACACCAATTTATATCCTAAAAGTTCAATTCATATCCAAAAGGTCCAATTCATATCTTAAAAGTTCAATTCATATCCTAAAAGTTCAATTCACAAGAACAAATCCTAAAAACTAAAATTTCAATTCATATCCTACGAGTTTAAACATAAACTAACTAAACTAAAGAAATTCAACCCATACCCTAAACTAAACTAATTCATAACTAATTAACTAATTAACAAAACTAATTAGTTAATAAAACTAATTAAAACAAGACCTAAACCCTAATCCTCAATAAAATGCAATGTTCAAATAATTGAAACACTAATCAATTGAAACTAATTCATAACTAATTAACAAAACCTAGAAATAATAAATAAATGGGTTGTAATTCAAACCTAGAATTTTTAGGAGATGGAGAAGGAGAGGGGCGGCAGTGGCAGCGGCGACGGCGACGACGCGGGTGAGGACTGGATGGCGAGTGGGAGGGCTGGGAGAAGGAGAGAGGGGAAGGTTTAGAGTGAAGAGGGAAAAATTTCAGAGAAATGGGGGTTTTCCCGTTTTTCACTTCTCTGATTTTAGAATTACCGACCAAAGTTGGTCAGTAATTTTGGTCGGTACATTAAGTGCTGACCGTTAGTCGGTTTTTTTATAAAAAAAAATTTAAATTCTTTTTTTTTTTGTGTTTTTTTTCCTTAAAATATTATAAACTATAAAAAATATATTATAAACTACAAGCATTTATTTTATTTAACTATGCAATTATTATAAATAATTATAAACTATAAGCATAATCTTTATAAATAATTATATTAACTATTTAATTTTAATAAATTATAATAGCATCTATCTAAGTAAATTTTCTAAGTTATAATTAAGTATGTGAGTAATTTCTCACACACACACATACACTATATTGTAATTGATGCTAATAACTTCTTTTTTCATTCGTTCATCACTAATAATGCATGACATAGATTAATCGATATATAGGTCGAGACGTTTTGATGAATCATCGATTAATATTCATCAATACATCTAAGTAAGTTATAAGTCGATGAATCAATTTACAAATAGATATATTTGATGATAAAGTATATATACTAATTAGTATCTTCCCAAGTCTATCCCTAAAAGAACCCGACCCTGTGGTCCTAGCGCTTCGTGTTCTTATATATATATATACACACACAAACACACTTCACTGTAATACTTTAACTATATATATAGCTTGTTATAGTATATGTTAGTGTGTATATATATAGCTTGTTAAAGTTTGACCATGTTTGACCTATTAATTTAACTCGTTTACTTAATACTAATAGCTTCTTTCGTTTATTTAATTTGTGATCCATATATATATGTCAAAGATGTATATATATATATATATATATATATATATATATATATATATATATATATGTGTGTGTGTGTGTGTGTGTGTGTGTGTGTGTGTGTCACAGATGTTTAGTATTAATTCTTTTATTTTTCATTCATTCATCACTAATAATACATGGCATAGCTAGATTAATCGATATAAGTCGAGACGTTTTGTTTTTACTATTAGTCGATATAGGTCAAACGTTTTGTTTTTAATATTCATCGATGCATCTAAGTAAGTTATAAGTCGATGAATCAATTTACAAATAGTATGTTATATATAGTATATGTTAGTGTATTAATTATTTGTATTACAAAAGTGTTAACGAATTACATTTATATTACTTAGATAGTAAATATAAAAGTAATTCGAAAGTTTGATCAATATTGACGTAATAACCGACCAACTTTGGTCGGTTATTTTGCAGAAAATAACAATTACCGACCAAAGTTGGTCGGTAAATGCTTTCCCTACATTAACCGACCAACGTTGGTCGGTAATTTTAAATATAAATTCTTAAATATTATAAAATATTTTAAATAATAAAATAATTATTAAAATTTAAAAAATTGGATCCAGATTATTGACCAACGTTGGTCGGTAATCCAAAATTTTCTTGTCTGACCAGCTTGGTCAATTCGTTGACCAATTTACCGACCAACGTTGGTCGGTATTTAGTTTTAAAAAAATATAAATATTTTTTTTCCCCAGTTTCCGTCCAACCTGAACGGTTTTTGGTCGCTTTTTTTGACCGACCAACGTTGGTCGGAAATAGTTGGTCGGTTTTTAGCAGATTTTTAGTAGTGTATATTGAATTATGTAATTAATCCAATTATATTAGCCCAATAAATTTTGTTTGGACTAAAATATCTTGAATTTAAAATGTAATCTAAATTATTTTATCGATTTAGATTCGATAAAATTTAAATGCTTATACTAAAATTACTTTCACCTTTTTTATTTTAGTTTATTAATCATTCAAATCAAGTGTAAGCGTCTAATCCTTATAAAATTGTTTAATTTTCACGATTAAATAACTCAGGGTCTCTGACCTACATGACCTGACCAATTTGTCAGACATTCGTTATCTATTTTTATTGTTCAAATATTTGATAATCCAAAAAATAATTGTTCAAACTCTTTGATAAATGATGTACTAGTATATTTTTAACTAAGACAAGAGTATGTTGCTCTAGTGGTGAGCACCCTTCACTTCTAACCAAGAGGTTGTGAGTTCGAGTCACCCCAAGAGCAAGGTGGGGAGTTCTTGTCGGGAGGGAGCCGAGAGTCTATCGGAAACTGCCTCTCTACCCCAGGGTAGGGGTAATATCTGCGTACACACTACCCTCAACAAATCCCATTAGTGAAATTATACTGAATTGTTGTTGTTGTTGTAGTATATTTTTAACTACCTGGTTTCTGGTATCATGCGATTGAGAGACATGCAACGTTAGAGAGGTTCATAAACTAACTTTAAACAATTATAAGTGCCTGGATGAAACTTTATTGAGTACAAGAATAAAGATGACAAACGCGAACAAGTACAATATGTCTACGAGGCTATTCTGCCTACTAATTAGTCATAAACGGATATACAACATATAGACATGTTGTAAAACACAATTTATAGTACCAATATTATTTAAAACAAGAGGTCAAGTTATTATGCCAATATAACAGAAGAAAATATCATATTATATGTACATCATATTCTTTTACAATTCTTAATTTCAGAAAATGATTTTTTTTTATCTTTTTATGCGTAAAAAACAGATCTATTGCATGTAAAAGTAAATCCGATATTTATGTATCCGATATAAAAATTTACAATCATTCAACAATAATTTCAAAATTTGTGAATCGCTCATATCTATGTGACATTATATAATTAGCAAGAAAAAAAAAAGGTGACATTATATGACCAATCATACAACTGTGAATTAATCACTTCAGCCAATCAACTCATGATAATCTTTTATATTCCAGTCGCTGCAGTCATTGACTTGACGACGTCGTTTCGGGCATTATTATTTAGTGCAAACTTTTCCGGGATTATTACACAAATAACCGGTCAGATTTAATATTTATTTTTTCTAATTAGTATACATAGATTATACATAATTATACATATATTATACTCCCTCCGTTCCAATTTATGTGAACCTGTTTGACTAGGCACAAAGTTTAATAAAAAAAAAATAAAGACTTTTGGAATTTGTGGTCCTAAACAATTCAAAAAAGGGCCCAGAGTATTTGTGTGGTTATAAAAGCTTCTCATTAAGGGTAGAATTAGGGCAGCTTATCGGGCGAATTGGGCGGTTAATTACTCTTAACGGTTTGGTTTAACGGTTATCGGCTTTTAAATGTATTAATCCGCTAGCTACCCGATAAGATATCGGGCGGATTGGTATCTGTTTAGCTCTTATCGGGCGATTATCAGGCGGCTTATCGGCCTAATTCAATCTATATTGTGTGCATTAATTGTGTGTTGACTGCCTAGCATACAAATTCAGAATAGGAAATTACACATTGAGTCCAGACATACATGTCTGTTAACGCCTACATAAAAATGATGTAGTGTGTCGTGTGTTGTAGAGCGAAAAAAGCAGAACACATTGTAGGCTACATTACATCCCAAAGCAGACTACATATGAGTCCAGACATACATGTTTGTTAATGCCTACCATTAAACCCCAAAGCAGACTACATTACATGAGTCCAGAATACATATTTCAAAATAATTAATCCATAAATGAGCAGACTACACATAAATGTTTGGCCTGCAGCTAACGCCTAACAGTGCTTGAATTTCTGCAGCTTCAAAGTTCAAACAACAACTTCAAATTTCTAACTTAAACTCTCAACCAAGCATTTCACGCTATATCATTAACCATACAAACAACACCGAGCAAAAGACAGTTATGTATAGAAATAGGGATGGATTATAAGCAGTAAACAATTTACAGAAAACGCAGATATGCTCTTTCCCCAGAACATAATTCAAGACAGTACTATCGTCAATATTGTGGGATAAAAGTTGTGGCACAGCATTGTTGTTCTTCTATTAAACATAGACCACATGCATTAGTTTAAGAAAACAAAAGCAGAGGTGAACCATAGACAGCAGCTTAACCAATCTTGTTGTAGGGTGGGAGAATAAGCTAAGCTAATAGCTGGAAGAAGTGGAAGGGTTTTTGATATTTAATATATATATATATATTCTTAACGGGTTAACGGATTATCCGTTAAGAAAATTGAATAATCCGCCCCCAAACCGATAAGCCGTTAATAAAAAAAATTTAATCCGTTCCCCGTCCGTTAAACCGTTAACCCGATACCAATAAGCCATTAAGCTTCGGTTCGGTTTTCGGTTTTCGGTTTCGGTTCGGTTTTGAACACCCCTAGGTAGAATGGTAGAATTGTAAGTTGTAAAATTGTTTCCAAATTTAGAAAGGGTCATTCTTTTTGAAACGGACCAAAAAAGGAAATAGATTCACTGGAACATAGATAATATATGTCTATTTTAAGTTTAAGAAATTAGGTGGGTTTGCTATTTAGGTTAAATCTTCTTCCTTTTCTTTCCTTTATGAATATTGTATTCGCAAATCATTGTTAATTTGAATTCGCTAAGTAATTTAAATAAGGGAGAAACACTTTCTATTCGACATTACTTTATTTTCAAAGCTCGAACGGTTAAGGTTGGAGAAATCACAACTAATTATTTAATTATTCCATCACATTTTTCCTCTTTTTTTCCTTGAAGATTCAAACAAAATCAAGTTTGGATGAAACTAAATAAGATTTGGCGAACAAATATATATCAAGATAAAAAATATTTATAATTTAGAAAGTAAAAAGAGGTTATACGATAATCATTGCAGATTTCATTATGTTTTTTTCATTCCGTCACCGTGGTAACCTTTTTCATTCCGTCACCGTGGTAACCTTACTTTCTTATTCTAACAAATTGTCGTTAATTTTATCTTGAAATAAGAAAGAGAAATTTAAAAAAGAAAAGAAGATAATACAGAAAAGTAGAGAATATCGGGCTACAAAATGAGTACAATAACAGTTATTAGTACTAAGAATTTGACAGATATGCCAAGTTATTGCTCGAAACACAACACTACAAGTTTACCCCTAGAAATTACAATGTCTTAAAAACATGGTAGACTAAACCATAGTTTAAAGACTTTTCAACAGAAAGATTAACAGCAAATCATCTAATATAAGATCTGGAATTAAACATCAAGTCTCTTTATTTTTACTCCTCCTCCTTGGAGAGCTTAATCACCTGAAATAAATTAACATAATGCAGCATTAGGCACTGTATATAGAAAAATAATTTGAAAAAGAAAAGAAACAATGATCTGTTTCAAATGCAAAAGCTTCCAATTTATGAATGTTTTACAGAAAACTAAAAAGATCCGAATTACACTCTTAATGTGCTAAGAAGTCTTAAGAAGACATATACGATCATTAATTACTCGTTTTATGGGAGACATAAGGGTAATTTAATCAAATACACTTCAATATTGATACTGTTAAATAACCTTCTTAGTGAGTGTGTCAAAATTTTAAACTACAAATAAACTTACTTGCAAACCCTTGCAAGGGCTATCAACATCACAATAAGCTTCAAGAGTGATCAAGACTTGATTGTCCAAATTCTCTGCATATTTATAGCAAGGGCAACTAGTTCCAAGTATGCTCTTGAATGTTGGGCAGCATTCATCAATTGAAGTTGTATTGAACATGCACTTCTTCACCTTTGCTTGGTCACTAGCAGAGCAGCTCGAACTCGGGGCGGGTGGGGGTGGGCATGGTGGTGGAGGTGGAGGAGGACATGGCCGTGGCCGTGGCCGTGGAGGAGGGCATGGATATGGACGTGGAAACGGAAACGGCCACGGCAAATAACATGGAATTTTCCATGGCCAGAGCTGTAACTCATTCCCGTCAACGGCCACGGCCACTTCTCTCGCCGTGGCCACTTGTTGGTGGCTACAAAATAAAATTGCAGCCACCAGTAAAGTAAGGAGCATTTTCATGGTTACCATTTTTCAATGAATGGTTTGTGTCATACAATGAAAGATTTGAACCAATTATATATACAGATAAATTATTAGAGTTACTATGTGCATGGTAGGTAGGATTTGAATAATGGAGTAGTTAATGTCTTATTGACGAGTAATATTCACGTGATACACATGCTGAGAAAAGTTATATTATCTATTCCTTTCAGAACCTACATTATGTATGGGTCTGTGTATTTTTTATGAAATGACAAAATAGTCCTTAATTTTAATGTGTCGAAAAACAAAAGTAAGGGCATTTGAGTAAAATAAAATGTTGGTATATTGCTAACCTAGTACCTTTCACTCAATATGTTAAAAAGACTAATATATATATATATATATATATATATATATATATATATATATATATATATATATAGAAAAAGAAAGAAAAATCACTTGTTCAAGTTCATTGAAACTCTAAACAAGGACTTGATAATAAGTCCCAATAATTCATTTGATAGGATCCAGAACAACAAGGGGCTGCCTATTTCACCAAAAAAACAACATTTCCAAAACGAGATATGGTCAATGGTAGCAGCTCAAAGACCAAGAATCTCTCATTTTCTTTAAACTATGAAATTTTTTTAGTTTTAAGCTAAGAATATTTAAGTTTTTGGTTGAAATTAAGCTAAGCAATTGTAATATACAAAGGCTTCTATATATCTCACCTTCCTCTTCCACATACCCATCAAATTTTATACCACAAAGTATTTAAACACACACACAGAGTGACATGCAGATAAACAACAACAACAACCCAGTATAATTTTACTAGTGGGATCTGGGGAGGGTAGTTTGTACGCAGACTTTACCCCTACTATGGGGTAGAGAGGCTATTTCTGATAGACCCTCGGCTCCCTCCAAGAACTCTCCACCTTGCTCTTGGGTGACTCGAACTCACAACCTCTTGATTGGAAGTGGAGGGTGCTTACCACTAGAGCAATCCACTATTGTCAACGTGACACCCAGATAAAAAGAAACAAAAATGGTGAATGATAACAGCCCAAACATAAAAATCTTCCATTTCCTAAAAATATGAAAGAATAATATTAAAAAATTTAGTTGACACACTGTCAAAACATTTTAGAACTAAAATATTACACATTTTTATATGAACTTTTAAAGGGTATTTTTTCATTATTTTCAATTAATAATATATATATATAGAGAGAGTGTGTGTGTCGTGTGTCGTGTGTTATAGTTGTTGTATAATCCTGTCCACAATAAGTGTCCATTTTATCTTTGGCACACCCATAAAGGAATACAAACTCCTAGAGAAAAAAATAAAGATGTATCCACTAAATTAACCTTAATTAATTATTAACTTGACACATTGGAATATGTAAATAAGGGCAAATTTTGAAAAAATAATATTAATTCCTTCTTGATTATGTAAATAGACACTTATTTTGTACCAAAATAAAAAAGGTAAAATGGTCACTTATTGTAGACCGGAGGGAGCATGAGATATGGATAATAATCCTGAAATAAAATTTAGAATTGTATTAATTCGATGTTTAATATAAGTATTAGCTAATCTCGGGATAAATTTTACCTTAAAATGGTGAGATTAGTTATTCTACAAAGAAGGTGGGATAGCTAATCTCATTAGAATTCTGGATATCCTGAGATATACCAAACGACCCCTAAAGAATAGGTTGCGTACTTTTCCTAAAAAATAGTTCCATTAATTTGTCACAGTAAATGTAAGATTGTAACTCTTATTAATATCCAAGAAATCACAACATTAAAAGATATAAATTTCTTCGGCTCGAGAAATGGGTTGTTGGTGTAGTAGTAGTCGGCCATTAAAGGATTTGGTGTGGGCACAAGAGAAGCATTTCTGTATAATTTAACATTAATAAGATCGATTGTGTATTCTCTTATTTTTGGGGGCAATTATTGGTCCAATTAAAAAAATAATATAATGTGATTATTAATTCTACCAAAGGGGAGAGGATCATAATTTAACTTAATTCGATATTGAATGGGCAAATTATCGGGTGTTTACATCAATACAGATTTAATCAGGGTGAAAATGCATATTATATCATGCATTGTTAGAAGCATAAGCATAAACACATAACATGCATTTATTAATTTGATATAAACGTGAATACAATAAATAATTCATTGAACATGAAGCTACTTCTTGTTTTGGATTCCCTTGTTTTCCCGTTTAAAAGGAGAATCACTTTTTGTAATGATGGCAACATAAATTAAACACAGACAATAGGGATAATTTTGAAAGTGATACAAGAGGAAGAAAATAAAAGATTATAAAATCAAAAGGCTTTTTAATTGTTCAATTTTTATGGAGGAACATACCGAAGAGTATAGTATATGCCTGCTTTTTAACTAAAATTTATTATTGTTAAGGTGGAGTTTGAACATTTCTTTAACTAAAACAATAATTTAAATGAAACTTTTGTGATACTTTTTGGTAGGAAAATTGATTGAGAGAATTTTTGCACAACATTTTATTTTTACTATTTCCTTTATTTAATAAGATTAGTTATTTTTTTCAAATTACTTTTTTTTAAAATTATTTTATTTGATAAGAATTATTTTATTTATTTATTTATTCTTTTTGCAAGTGTGTGAGGTAGGTGGGAAAGCAAGCAAAGACCTTAGTGATAGGTGGTCCATAAATTTAACGAAATAAATCAAAAGAACAATAATTGCTACTTCACGTGATATATAATTAAAATAGTTCGACAAGAAGGACAATAATTGCTGTTCCACATAGTACTGTAACTACTTTATAGTAACAAAAAGTAGAAATAGATTCACATTTTCACGTGTGGTAAAACTAAAATTGACTTCTTGACAAATGAGTAATGAAATGGAATAAGAAGAAGGAAAATAGAAGGGAGTTTCACATTATACATTTCACATTTCACATCTCCGAAAACTATGAAAATGTTAGCTAGTGAGTTTAATGCGTTGACGAGAGTTATTTTTCTTGTTACTATTTCAATGTTTAGATGGATAAATATTATTAGGAGAATGCAGAATTGACCAGTTAAAGATGAAAGCTAAATTCCGGGAAGCTCTAAAAGTAAGTTCGAGTCGCAAATATTGTATTAAGAGTCATGAGATGAAGATCTTTTGTATGTAAATGCTTTATCCTCCTTAGTAAACTTATTTAACGTGAATTAAATTTTGTGACTGAATGAGTTCGAATATGAAATGATTAAAAAAACAGAAAGAAAAAAAAAAAAAAAAAGCGATCGTGTCTTGAACAAATTACATGTGGATGAATCTTTCTTTGACGGGTGAGATTCGAGTAATGTGAAAATAGAAATATTGTTAATTTTTAAAATAAAAGGTAAAAGGAATTTAAGATAAATTCCTGGCATATTTTGGTACGATTTATAATTTTTAGTAATGATGTTGCCTTTGAAGGCCGATGAAGTTAAAAGTTATTGGTTCGTTCGAACTCAATAATTATGATTCAAAGTTTCGAATTTTTATGTGTTTAAAGTACTACTTATTAAATAAGTATAAATAATAAAATTTGAACCAGTAAATCAAATGGGTTATTGACTAGAACCAATAAATCAAATGGGTTCTGGATCGGCTTTGATTATGGTCGAAATGACTTGGATAACCACTCTAAAGGATTGTTATTTAAAAATTAATCAGTGTATCATGAATTTCAGTTTTTCAGTTTAAATTTTTGGGACAAAATAAGTCCTGAATTATCATGAAGTTAAAATTTTTAATTTAAAATTTCATGACAAAATAAGTATTGATTAATCTCTAAATAACATCTCTCGAAATGGTTATACGTGCACTTGCCCCGTGAGGTAAAAACTACTTAACACTTCAATTATATGGTATGTACATATCTTTGACTAGATTTGAATCTTAAATATTATTATGACTTTCATATTAGTATATAAAAATAAGAAAATAATTTAAATAATGATTAATTTTGTGCGAAATTTAAACTTTTACGAATAGATATCACAAAAAATTACAAAATATAAATACCAAACGTTTTTTTTTCCTTTGAAAACGACAAAAACAGGTAAAAAGTGAGTTTGAGTGGAGAGAGAAGTACTCCCAACTTTTTGCTCATGTCAGTGTCTCTCTCATGATTGACCCAATAAATCACATGACTTAATCAAACAAAAAAGATTTAATATATCACAAATAAAGTAAAAGAAAATACTTCCTCCATTCATTTTTAGTTATTCATTTTTTACTTTACCTTCTCTTTAAAAAATAAAAAATAAAATATATATTTTATAATTTTACCCATAATAATAGTATTTCCAAAAATCTTGAAAAATTATTTGGGGAATAAATAATTAATGATAAGGTAAGACATGAAAACAAATTATCTTTTGTTGAAGGTGTCACGTGAGTGGAGTGACAACTCGATCCTTGTTGTTGAAGGATTAGTTAGAAGTAGTTATTAATTAACTAATTAGAAGTGGTTAGGTCGGTTATACAGTGTATAAATACATGTACAGAGTATTATTTCAACATAATACTGAAAGTTCATTTTCTCTCCGTTCTTCTCTGTTTCTTCTCAGTCGTGTGAAGCTTTCACAGAAGCATTCATGGCAGAAGACCAGCATGGTATCAGAGCTTAACACGACAGTCACGCTCATCTGATTTTCCTTTCGATTTCACATAAACGAAGCTTCGTCTCCTTCTTCTCATTCGTCTCCTTCCTTTGGAAATATCGAATCGACAATGGTGACGGAGAAAATCGATCACACTCATCCTTTGTTTGTGCATCCTTCAGATGCTCCAAGCTCCGTGTTAGTTTCAGTTCAACTCACAGGTTCTGAGAACTACGGGATGTGGCGGAGATCGATGAGAATTACAGTTCAGGCAAAACGGAAGCTAGGGTTCGTAACTGGTACCTGTAACAAGAATCAATTTAGGCCAGAATTGCATGAAGATTGGGAAACATGTAACGCAATTGTGCTCTTGTGGATCATGAACACAGTGTCACCAGATTTACTTAGTGGAATTGTGTATGCTTCTAATGCTCACTTAGTCTGGGAAGATCTAAAAGAGAGGTTTGATAAGGTGAATAGGATGAAGATTTTTCAGCTACATCGAGAAATTGCTACGATTTCTCAAGGAACAGATTCAGTATCCATGTATTTTACAAAATTGAAGGAACTCTGGGCTTAGTATGATGCGATGGTACCTTCAACAAACTCGAAGGAGTACGCAGATCACCTTCAGTGGTAGAGGTTGCTACAATTTTTAAGTGGATTAAATGATTCATATACTCAAGCTAGAAGACAGATCTTGATGAAATCAGTAGAACCTACCTTGAATTAGGCGTATGTTCTAGTTTTTGAGGATGAAAGTCAAAGGAATGAACATCACATATTAGATTGAACTCAATAACAGAAGGGAACGACATCATAACATTATGGAGTTCAGCTGCTAGAGGAGGCTCAATGCATAAGAACAAAAGGAACTTCAACATATATTGTGATTTTTACAAGATGAAGGGACATAGCAAGAAAAATTATTATCAACTCATCGGTTATCCAGCTGACTTCAAAGGTAGAAGGAAACCAATACAAGGAGCTACTGGTGGTCATCAACACCAAAGGGAAAATGTTGCACATCATGGAGGTTCCTCTCAGGTTGGAAGAAATTGTAATGCATGACAGACAAGTATGGTTGGAGCTATTTTTGGAACTTCTCTTGCAGGGATAGCAAGTGGAAGCAACAATCATATGCAGATGCAAAGGCAAAGTTCCCACAACTCTATGCAGATGTAAGAGGCACAACCTCAAGGATCCAAAGGGATCACTTTTACTCCTGAGCAGTATAATCAAATCCTACAGATGCTCAACAAAGAAAATGTACCAGAGATATTAGCTAACATAGCAGGTACTATTTGTTCATTCCTGACAAGTAAAACAGGTCACAGCTGGATAGTAGACATAGAAGCCACAAGACCATATGATATCGACTCCTGAAATGTTGTTTGATCTATATGATTACCCTAAGCAGGGTTCACTAGTACATTTGCCAGATGAAAAACAATTGCCAATTAGCCATGTCGGTAAATGTAGGTTAGCACAAGAAGATATTAGTGATGTGCTATGTGTGCCTGAGTTTAAATTTAACTTGTTATCAGTGGCTAAACTAACTAGAGAGCTATAGTGCTTCATGTCATTCTATCCTGATTTCTTCCTGATGCAGGACCTTCACACTGGGAAGGTGAAGGGGACTGGTAGAATGCATAATGACCTATACTACTGGAGAAACATCGTACCTAATAAAATGCCACACTCATTGGCTTCCAGGTTGACACTATTAGCAGGGCTATGGAATAGGAGACTAGGGCATGTCCCTCACAAAATACTACAACAAATGGATATATGTAAGGCTGTCAATATAGCTGACGATAGAACTTGCTCAATATGTCCATTAGCTAAGAAAACTAGATTACCCTTTCCTCAAAGTACTACTAGAGCTGGTAAAGTGTTTGAACTAGTTCATGGAGATGTTTGGGGTCCTTACAAGGTGTCTACTCATGATGGTCATAGATTCTTTCTTATACTAGTTGATGATTGTAGTAGAATGGTTTGGATTTTCCTGTTAAGGTTGAAGAGTGATGTCTCAGTTGTAATGAAAGACTTTATGAAGCTAATAAAGACCCAATTTAATGGTTCAATCAAAGTCTTTAGAAGTGATAATGGTACATAATTCTTTAATTCATATTGCAAAGATCTGTTTAGTAGTGCAGGCATTATACATCAAAGCTCTTGTGTCCATACTCCACAGCAGAATGGAGTTGTTGAAAGAAAGCATAGACAACTCCTTGAAGTGGCAAGGGCCATCAGATTTCAAGCTTCCATACCTTTGACATTCTGGGGAGTATGTGTTCAGAATGCAGCATACTTGATCAATAGGACTCCATCTACTGCTTTAGCAGGTAAATCTCCTTTTAAGGCATTCTATGAAAGAAGTCCCAACTTACAATACCTAAGGGTGTTGGGATGTTTATGCTATGCCACAAATATAGTTGCCAAGAGTGACAAATTTGCCAGTAGAGCAATCCCTGTAGTACATATAGGATATTCTAGTACTCAGAAAGGCTACAGGCTATATAACCTGGCTACAAAATTATTTTTTGTGAGCAGAGATGTGTATTTTAGGGAAGATGTTTTTCCTTTCAAGTCATCTCACTATCAATTGAGGACTCATGTTACTGTTGACTGATGGGATGGTTCCCATGATTCTTTTGAACTTGAAGCAGAGGTCGTCACATATTCATTAGAGCAACCATCTCCTACTGATACTGTCCATAATCATGCTGGCACTCATGCTCCTTTGTCTTTGGAAGGTACAACAGCCAATGACAGTGATGATACTACCACACACATTACCTTTTCCCTTAGATGATGAGATAATGGTGCCAGACACAACTCATGGTGCTGCTTCAGACCTTGTAGGTCTTAGTTTGCCCACAGGACCAAGAAAATCCTACAGAACTTCTAAGCCTCTTGGGTGGCTAAATGATTATATACAGACAGTGTCCAAGCCCACATCTCATGCAGCAGTGGGATCTCCTTACCCCCTGTCAGCTTATATGTCTTATGCTTCACTCTCCAATCCCTACTGTACAGTTTTATGCAACATGTCCACTATCAGAGAACCTGATACTTATGATGAGGCTTTACTCAATCCTCACTGGGTAGAAGTCATGAAACAAGAGTTGCAGGCTCTACAGGACAACTATACTTGGTTACTGGTTGAACTTCCTAGTGACAAAAGGCCAATTGGGTGTAAGTGGGTGTTCAAAGTCAAGTATAATTCCAAAGGAGAGGCAGACAGATTACCAGGAAACTTTTTTCCCAATGGTAAAGATGGTCACTGTGAGAACTGTCTTATCACTAGCTGCTATGTTTGGTTGGAGGTTGCACCAAATGGATGTCTTTAATGCATTCCTTCAGGGTAAACTTATAGAAGATGTTTATATGATTCCCCCATCTGGCCTTTTAGGACAAGGGGAGTGCAGCAAAGTTTGTAAACTTCAGAAATCTCTATATGGATTAAAACAGGCCTCTCGCCAGTAGAATCTCAAGCTTTGTGAAGCTCTTCTATCTTCAGGGTTCACTCAGAGTCATCATGATTATTCTCTTTTCACAAAAAAAATAGGTTCTCATTTGGTCGTTATCCTAGTCTATGTGGATGACCTTCTCATTACAGGTTCCTCGGCATGTATGATCCAAGAGGCCAAACTCATGCTTCATCATCATTTCAAGATCAAGGATCTGGGGGAGATGAGATACTTCCTTGGTCTTGAAATTGCCAGGAGTAAAGATGGAATTTTAGTTTGTCAAAGAAAGTTAGCCTTAGATCTCATTGCAGGTTTTGGACTGGCTGGTTCCAAGCCTGCTGCCACACCCATGGAACTCAATCAGAGACTTACCAGCATAGAATTTGATCAAGGCTGGGAGACTGAATGTACTACTGATGAATTGCTACATGATCCTGCTGGATATCAAAGGCTAGTGTAACGACCCGACCGGTCATTTTGAGCATTTACGCTCCTTTCAACTATTTGAGATCTTGCATAACTTCTTACGAGGTATTATGACTTGTGTGAATTGTCGGTTTTGATTTTAAGGTATTTCAGAGTTTCCTTGGAAAAATGAATTTGGAGTTCATAATAGACTAAAGTTCAAGTGAGTTAGCACAAGACCCAATTTCAATTAGGAATAAATCTCATGATACAAAGTTTTATATGGTGTATTACCTATCAAATGAAATATCTTTGAGTCTAGTTTCTAACGCTTCAAACCGTTCGTCATTTGGACATTCCTACAAGAAGTTATGACCAAATTATCAAAGACTGAAAAAATACAATTCTGCAACCAATTATGCGATCGCAAAATAGTTATGCGATCGCAAAACTGCTTCTGCGACCGCAAATTGGTCACATAATGGACCAGAAGAGCCCAATTATTGGGCACCGATTTTGCGATCAAATTTATGGCCCGCATACCCATTATGCGGTCCATTATGCGACCGCAGACCTGCTTTCGGAGGGTTAATTTTTCTATTTTCATAACCCTATCTCATTTTGATAAATGGGCTTTCGGACTCATTTTGGAGCAAAAATATGGCATTTTTAGAGAGAAGAGAGAGTGTTCTAGAGAGAGGAATAAGCTCAAGTGCTTTGTTCATCAAGATCTTGTTCAAGCTTTGAAATCCACGAGGAAATATCACAAGATCTTCACCCAAGAGGTAAGGTTCTAACCCCTAGTCTTCAATTTCGAGTTTGGATAAAGATGGATGATTAAGAGTATGATTCTTGGGTGTAATAGTATTATTTATACATATCAATAAGGTTTATGGAAAGATTGTTGAGTTCAAATGGGTAAAGATTGGGTTGAAAATGGTAGAAATCTTCAAAGACTTTAATTGAAGATTTGAGGGTCGAGTTGATGTCGGAATTTGGTGAAATTTGTATGGTTGGACTCGTGGTTGGATGGGCATTCATATTTTGTAACTTTTATCGGGTTCCGAAACGTGGACCCCACGGGCAATTTTTGAGTTTATTTCGGATTTTATTGAAAAATTAGTATCTCTTTATGGAATTAATTACAATAATTGATATTGACTGAACCGAATTAATTGTGGCTAGATACGAGGCTTTTGGAAACAAATTCTCATGGTAAGGGCATAGCGGAATAAAGAATTACACGGTTTGAGGTAAGTAACAGTTATAAATCTGGTCCTGAGGATATGAAACCCCGAATTTTGGTATCATGTGATTATTTTGGAGGTGACGCACATGCTAGGTGACGGGCGTGTGGGCGTGCACCGAGGGAATTATGACTTGGTCCATCACGAGAAACTGTAAAGCTGAATAATTTGTTGTTATCTATATGCTCTCTATGTGTTGATAAAATTTGACTGTAAATCATGTTAGAAATCATGCTTAGGCTATGTGATAGTATTGTTGGGACCCATAGAGGTCGCGTACTTGTTGAATTGCTTGCTAAATTCTATATGTACTCAGTCTCAGTTTTTACTTGCACTTTTTATCTCAGTCTCTGTTTTTATTATTGATACATCATATCATTATTGTTTGGGCTGATTTCATGATTATTGAGAGCCCGAGAGACTGGAGAGATTTATGACTGAGTAAGGCCGAGGGCCTGATTGTGAGATATTGATACTATAGCACTTGAGTTGTCCATGCAACACATGAGTTGGCCGTGCAGATCCTTATATTATACTATAGCACGTGAGTTGGCCGTGCAGCACGTGAGTTAGCCGTGCGGATCCTTTTATTATACTATAGCACGTGAGTTGGCCGTGCAGCACATGAGTTGGCCGTGCAACACGTGAGTTGGCCGTGCAGATCCAGATATTTATATTATGGCATGTGAGTTATCCATGTAGATTATAGCGCTTGGACTGTAGGAGCCCCTCCGGAGTCTGTACACCCCCAGTGAGCACGGATACCCATTGAGTGTGAGTGATGAGGGCTGGGAGCCCAACGAGTCATAAGGGCTGGGAGCCATATATGCGTATATAACGCTTTCTGGTCATGGATCAATGTACATGTATAAATGTATGAAATGCAATAGAAATACGTTAATAAGATTTCTCGAATATCATAAAATCAATATGCCTTTCGGATAAACTTTGTCAAATACGTATTTTTCTAAGACCCATGAACAGAGGATATAATAATAATTCACATGGGATCAAGAATATAGACACCTCTAGTATTTCTATGAATAGATTCATTTATGAACGTTGCGTATTTTGCTCGTTTCGTTTGTATCATTTGGATCATGCTAAACAGAAAAAAAAGGATAGCCTTAACATACCTCAAGTCATCAATGCAACTCAACAACAAGCTTATGACAACTAGAGCGCCAACCCTATAGCAAAGAAATACGTGCACAATTTAGATGGCGGTAGTATATTACGTATCTCAAACGATAACTCGATTCTAAAATAAAACGGGCAGCATTTTCCCTGATTTTACTGCTCCCTCAAGACTACTATAGGCGAGATATAAACATAATACAATCAGCAACTCAAAACCAACCTAATTACAATCCGGGACCTTCAATACAACAAAACCCCCAAATATACCATAATACACCCAATCAACAAATTATCAATTAGCCTGTAACTACAACGACGAGTGACCAACCTACTACCATACCACATGTGGCGTTTCTATACACCATTTTTATCCTTCCAAACTCCATAAATCAGCAACATAATAGATAGCCCAAAATCAACACAAAACAGCACACAAAACAGTCCACTACAAATCAAATAACTCGAACTTATGGCTTCCGATCACCGTCCCGTGAGGTCTAACTATTAGGAAACGAATTTATCAACTTTTCTTGATATTTTAAAGGTTAAATATAGAAATTAGGAATTTTAATTAACTATTAAATACATTCCAAAACTCAAACTATAAAGAAAAAGAGATGCGATATAGCGATACTTACGTCGTAGGGATCGTTTTAATGTTATCTGCTTCTTGATTTCGTATTCGAGATGATAGTCTTGTTTGAAGCAATATTAGAGAGCTCAAGGACCGTTTATGGTGTCCTCTGGTCATATGCTATGTAAAAATGGAGAGAGAGAGAGAGAGAGAGTCGAGTTAAAGAAAATATATTAACTTTTGAAAAGTCAAAAGGTGCTAGCTTGGCACCCTCTAATTCGCCCATCTTCCGATGCTTATATCTTTTTATCCGAATATCGTATGAACAAACGGTTAAGAGAGATGGAAACTACATTCCAAGACCTTCAATGTGGTATATAATATGTCCCCAAAATACCTCATATAACATACAAAATTTATTTCTCAAAAAACTCTGTTATAGGGCAAATTCTTAGTCGGTTTTTCCGCAACTTTAATCTGATTTTCCCCAATTTTATGTGTTTTGTCCAACCATCATATATAGTCATAGTATGACTTTAAACTAATTTAAATCATGATTAATAAGTCTTATATTCATTATACGTCACCTTCGGACGTACAGAGTGTAACAATCTTTCCTCGTTAGAAACATTCGTCCTCGACTGTTAAACTCCTAGAGATTTACAGAAATTTTGGTAGAGTCTCCTCTATAATGGTATCGCTACCAACCTGTCAGACAGAAAACCCAACAATACAAAGCCACACAAGTCCACAATCATCAATAACACCAATGGTCTCACACAACTAATGACAATAACTAACATAAGAATCAAGTACCATATACGTACCTAAGGCTGTGATGTCTCAGTCCGATCCTCCTTCGGAAGCGGAAACAAGTGAGGATACCTAGACTTCATGTCTTCTTCAGCTTCCCAAGTCATCTCCTCCACATTATTGTTCCTCCAAAGTACTTTAACCGAAGATACGTCTTTAGTTCTCAATCTCCGAACTTATCTATCTAGTATAGCAATGGAAGCTTCCTCATATGATAGACGTTCTGTGACCTGAATATCGTCAACTGGAACGACTCTAGAAATATCTCCAATACACTTGCAGAGCATAGACACGTGAAAAACTGGATGTACTGACTCTAAGTTGGAAGGCAAGTCTAACTCATATGCTACCTGGCCTACTCTGCGTATGATTTTATAAGGTCCAATGTACCGAGGGCTAAGCTTTCCTTTCTTACCGAATCTCATAACGCCTTTTATCGGTGATACCTTTAGGAATACCCAGTTATCTACCTGAAACTCCAAGTCTCGTCGTCCATTATCTGCATATGACTTCTGACGACTCTGAGCTGCTAATAGCCTTTTCCGTATAAGCTTAATCTTCTCAACTGCCTATTGTACCAACTCTGGTCCTACTAACTTAGTTTCCCCAACCTCGAACCATCCGATAGGTGACCTACATTTTCGTCTGTAAAGAGCTTTGTATGGAGCCATCTGAATGCTGGAATGATAACTATTATTATATGTGAACTCAATAAGTGGAAGATGATCATCCTAGTTACCCCTGAAGTCAATCACACAAGCCCGTAGCATATCCTCCAGTGTCTGAATAGTACGCTCAGCCTGATCGTCTGTTTGGGGATGAAATGTTGTACTAAGACTTATTTGAGTCCCCAATCCTTTTTGGAAGGACCTCCAGAAATTAGCTGTAAATTGAGCACCTCTATCTGAGATAATAGATATAGGGACACCATAAAGTCATACTATCTCCTTAATGTAAATCCTTGCATAATCCTCAGCTGAATAAGTAGTCCTGACAGGCAGAAAATGGGCTGATTTTGTAAGTCTATCAATAATAACCCATATAGAATCGAACTTACGCTGGGTACGAGGTAAGCCTATGATGAAATCCATGTTAATCACTTCCCATTTCTAAGTCGGAATCTCTATAGCATGCAATAATCCACCGGGTTTCTGATGCTCAATCTTAACCTGCTGACAATTTAGGCACTAAGCAACAAACTCTGCTATATCCTTCTTCATTCCTTCCCACCAGTATATTACCCTGATATCATGATACATCTTTGTCTCTCCTGGATGAATGGAATAACGAGAATAGTGAGCTTCTCCCATAACCTGCTGGCGCAACCCTGCTACATTAGGAATACATAATCGACCTCGATATCTGAGGACTCTATCTCCTGTAATCTCCAATGGTGTCTTCTCCTTTTGAGGGGTTGTATATCTGTAGTGAGCTAGCACAGGATCTTTATACTAGCGTTCTTTCACTTTAGTTACTAGAGAGGATGTTGCCGTGTCCTGAATAGTAACTCCGGTACCACCTGAATCTAATAATCGAACTCCAAGATTAGCTAGCTGATGAATCTCATAAGTTATCTCACTCTTCTCTGGCTGTAAATATGATAAGCTACCCATAGATCTACGGCTGAGGGCGTCGGCTACTACATTTGCCTTTCCTGGATGGTATAAAATATCAACATCATAGTCTTTTAGTAGCTCCAACCATCGCCTCTGACTTAAATTCAATTCCTTTTACTTGAATATATACTGAAGGCTCTTATAGTCCGTATAGTTATCAACATAAATGCCATACACATAGTGTCTCCACATCTTTAATGCATGAATCACCGCGGCTAACTCTAAATCGTGGGTGGGGTAATTCTTCTCGTGGTTTCTTAGTTGTCTATAAGTATAAGAGATAACCTTACCATGCTGCATCAATACACAACCCAATCCAACGTCCGAAGCGTCATAATAGATAGCATAACCAGCGGTCCCTTCTGGAAGTGTCAGAACCGGTGCTGAAGTCAATCTGTCCTTCAATGCTTGGAAACTCCGCTCACAAGCATCAATCCATTGAAACTTGGTTGCCTTCTGAGTCAACTTTGTCAATGGTGCTGAAAGGGAAGATAAACCCTCTACAAATCTCCTATAATAACCTGCCAAACTCAGGAAGCTACGAACCTCTGTCGGTGTCGTGGGTCTAGGCCAAGTCTTCACTGCCTCAAGCTTCTATGTATCGACCCGGATACCCTCACCCGAAATAATATGACGAAGGAAAGCTGCAGAATTCAACCCTTACCTTATGATACCCCGACCTCAAGTCTATCTTTGAGAAACACCTGATACCCTGCAACTGATCAAATAAATTATCAATCCTCGGGAGTGGGTACTTATTCTTGATTGTCGCCTTATGCAACTGTCTGTAATCAATACACATCTGCAAGGAACCATCTTTCTTTCTCACAAACAACACAGGTGCTCCCCACGATGATGTACTGGATCTGATAAAGCCTTTTTCAAGCAAATCCCTCAATTGTTCTTTCAACTCTCTCAGCTCTGCAGGTGCCATTTTATAAGGAGGAATAGATATCGGCTGAGTATCTGGTAATGTGTCAATAGCAAACTCAATATCCCGCTCTGGCGGAAGGCCTGGAAGCTCATCGGGAAAAATATCGGGAAACTCATTAACCACCGGAATATATTGAAGGGTCGGTGACTCTGCTTTCACATCTTATACCCGAACTAAGTGATAAATATAGCCCTTTCTTATCATCTTCCCTGCCTTGAGATAGGAATAAACCTACCTCTCAGCGATGCAGTATTACCTTTTCACTCTAGAACTGGCTCCCCTGGAAACTAGAACCGAACCATCTTTGATCTACAATCAACATTAGCATAACAAGAAGCCAACCAATCCATACCCATTATAACATCAAATTCTACCATATCTAGCTCAATCAGGCCCGCTACTGTAGAACGACTAAGAACTCCTACTATACAATCTCTATATACCCGTCTAGCTATCACTGGATCCCCAGCAGGTGTAGATACATCAAAAGGTTTAATCAAATCAAGTTCTATCCCAAACTTGCTAGCAACCAACGAAGTGACATACGATAAGGTGGAACCTGGATCAATCAATGCATATACATCATATGAAGAGACTGATAATATACCTGTAACAACATTAGGTGACGACTCCTGATCTTGTTGACCCGCTAATGCATAAATGCGGTTTTGAGGACTGCTCGAGCTAGATGCTCCACTTCTGCCTCTACCACGACCGACTGGTGCCTGTGATCCTTGCCCAGTGGGGCGTACTGATGATGAGGAACCAGCTATAGATCCCGGTAACTGAACTATACCTGCACCACCTCTCATCAGACAATCTCTCATAACGTGGCCTGGATAACCACAAGTATAACAAACACCCAACCCCACGAGACACTGCCCGACATGATGCTTACCACACTGAGCACATCGTGGCAAGGATGGCCTCATCTGACTTGACTTACCCCTATACTGAGAATGAGAGGCCCCGAAACTCTGACTAGGCCCTGAATATGTGGAACGATCAAATCTCCTACCGAAAAACTGAGGGGGTGCACTAGCTGATGGCTGAGTTGGATACCTCGGGTATTGCTATCTCTGACCACCTCGAAAAAAAAAGGACCTGAAGCTCTCGCTCTCTTACTCTGGCCCCTATCATGCTCAGGATCGGCCCTCTGCTTCTGCTTACGCTCCTCTACACCCTGAGCGTATGCCTGAATACGAGAAATATCAATGCCTGGATGAAGTAAGACCGACATACAGTCATTGAGCAGGTGCAACTCCAACCCCATCACGAACCGGTGAACCCGATCCTCTATCTTAGCTACAATAGTGGGAGCTACCTCGCCAAAGAATCAAACTGAAGGCTGTACTCCCGAACACTCATATTACCCTGTCAAAGGGTTAAGAACCTATCAACTCTGGCCCGTCTAAGCTCTGGTGGCAAGTAATGATGAAGAAAAGCCTCTGTAAAATCCTATCATACTGCTGGAAGGGCATCCTCACCTCTGGACAACTCCCAAGACTCGTACCAATTAATTGCAATATCCCGAAGTCTATAGGAAGCTAGCTCAATTGACTTAGTCGTAGTGGCCTTCATTACCCTCAAAGTCCTCTGCATCCTATTGATAAATACCTGAGGGCCCTCATTTGGATCTGCTACAGTGAATATCGGAGGGTCCAAATTAATGAAATCACAAACCCTCGCACTAATGGCCCTATCTGCATGACCAATACCAACCTCCTGACATCGAGCTTGTGCGGACACTAATCGAGTCAATAACTGAATAACATCTCTCATCTCCTGACCCGGTGCATCTAGATGAGGAGCTGGGGGTACTGGAGCAAGTGCTGGAGCTGGTGCCCCTCGGATCTCCTCTGGAAAGGGCAGGGTATGTGAAGTCTGAGATGGAGTCTCACTATGCAACTCTCTCCGAGACCTGGTAACTCGTGGTGTTCTACTTGTAGTCTCATCATCTACGGACTTGCCCTTCTGGGCGGCTGTAGCCTTCTTGGGCATCGCTGAAAACATAATATGTCGTTAGGAAAATGAATTCTAATATCGCACGATCTAAGATAAGAAAGAAGTGTAACCATCCTAAATATCTTGTAGCCTCATGTCTATAAGTGTGGTGCACAACACACCCATAAACAAGACTCTACTAGACACGGTCTGTAGACAACCCTAGGACAGAACTACTCCGTTACCACTTTTGTCATGACCCAAACCGATGGGCCGTGACGAGTGCCCGAGTTCTACCTATCGAACACCCCTAAGCATTCGTCTAAAATATAAACATGAAATAAGTGCAGGTCATGCATAAAGTCTAGAAATAATCTACTAATTCATATGAACAACCTACGTGAGAAAAATTCCCAAAAGACATATATATATATATATATATATATAGAATACGGTAGGGCTAGCCGACAAGGCCACATACTATCTAACTATACATGATTGTCTACAGACCTCTATTAGAGTGTATAACTGTATAAAGGACGATACTGGGCCCTGTCATATATATATATATATATATATATATATATATATATATATATATATGTAAACACATCATACCAAAACTCAAAGCAGCTCCGGATCAAATGAAGCACACCAACTCTCGCTGATCAAGGATCCTAAGAAGGGGGACCGTCAGCTTGTCTGCCTGCACCTGCGGGCATGAAAGGCAGCGTCCCCAGGAAAAAGGGACGTTAGTACGAATAATGTACTGAGCATGTAAAGCATGAAAATCAGTACATAAAAGACATAGATGAAACATGGGGTGAAGAGTTCTACCTGTGAGTCTAAATAATTTTGTGAATCCTAAAACATTTATAATATCATGCACGTGCGTGTAAATGTCGTATCATGCATAGGTATAGGTGCACATATCATCATCAAGCCTCTGAGGGCATCCCATTATATCATCTCGGCCACTGTGGACAAAATCATCAACATATACCAGCTGATCAGGTGGTGGTGCGTATATAACGCCTTAACTTTTTTTCATATCCCATATACATATAATATACGCGTATATAACGCCTTCTGGTCATGGGTCAATGTACATGTATAAATGCATGAAATGCAATAGAAATATGTTAATAAGATTTCTCGAATATCATAAAATCAATATGCCTTTCGGACGAACTTTATCAAATACATATTTTTCTGAGACCCATGAATGGAGGATATAATAATAATTTATATGGGATCAAGAATATAGACACCTCTAGTATTTCTATGAATAGAGTCATTTATGAACGTTGCGTATTTTGCTCGTTTCGTTTGTATCATTTGGATCATGCCAAAAGAAAAAAAAGGATAGCCATAACATACCTCAAGTCATCAATGCAACTCAACAACAAGCTTATGATAACTAGAGCGCCAACCCTATAGCAAAGAAATACGTGTACAATTTAGATGGCGGTAGTATATTACGTATCTCAAACGATAACTCGATTCTAAAATAAAACGGGCAGCATTTCCCCTGATTTTATTGCTCCCTCAAGACTACTATAGGCGAGATACAAACATAATACAATCAGCAACTCAAAACCAACCTAATTACAATCCGGGACCTTCAATACAACAAAACCCCCAAATATACCATAATACACCCAATCAACAAATTATCAATTAGCTTGCAACTACAACGACGAGCGACCAACCTACTACCATACCACATGTGGCATTCTACACACCATTTTTATCCTTCCAAATTCCATAAATCAGCAACACAATAGACAGCCCAAAATCAACACAAAACAGCCCACAAAACAGTCCACTACAAATTAAATAACTCGAACTTCTGGCTTTCGATCACCGTCTTGTGAGGTCTAACTATTAGGAAACGAATTTATCAACTTTTTTTGATATTTTAAAGGTTAAATACAGAAATTAGGAATTTTAATTAACTATTAAATACATTCCAAAACTCAAACTACAAAGAAAAAAGAGGCGATATAGCGATACTTACGTCGTAGGGATCGTTTTAATGTTATCTGCTTCTTGATTTCGTATCCAGATGATAGTCTTGTTTGAAGTAATATTAGAGAGCTCAAGGACCGTTTATGGTGTCCTCTGGTCATATGCTATGTAAAAATGAAGAGAGAGAGAGAGAGAGAGTTGAGTTAAAGAAAATGTATTAACTTTTGAAAAGTCAAAAGGTGCTAGCTTGGCACCCTCTGATTCGCCCATCTTCCGATACTTATATCATTTTATCCGGATATCGTATAAATAAATGGTTAAAAACATTGGAAACTAAATTCCAAGACCTTCAATTTGGTATATAATATGTCCTAAAAAGACCTCATATAGCATACGAAATTTATTTCTCAAAAAGCTCTATTATAGGGCAAATTCTTAGTCGGTTTTTTTGCAACTTTAATCCAATTTTTCCAAACTTTATGTATTTTGTCCAACCATCATATATAATCATATTATGATATTAAACGCATTTAAATTAAGATTAACAAGTCTCATATTCATTATACGTCACCTTCGGACGTACAGGGTGTAACATACGCATACTACACCCTGCACTTCGTGTGCAGATCCAGGTATTCCCGGTTATAGCGGGTGTTGATTCTCTCGCACAGCTGATTTTAAGGAGATTCTGAGGTAGCTGCCGTATTTCACAGATCTTGCCTCTCCTTCCTTATCTCCTTATTTACAGTATTTGGTCTCAGACTGTTATGGACCGTATTTTCTAGATTTGTATTCATATTAGATGCTCATGTACTCAGTGACACCAGATTTTGGGAGTGGTTGTATCGGTAATTATAAGATTTGTGGATTTTATTGAAATATTATATTTTCAAACTTAAGAGAAATTGTGGTTTATTGAGATTTTCGGCTTGCCTAGTATTGAGATAGGCACCATCACGACGGGTGAGATTTTGGGTCGTGATAGCTAGTGGAAAAGTTGCTTTATCTAACTATGACTCGACCGGATATAAGCTACACAGTATAGAACTTGAGTCAATTTATGCACAGGCCAAAGAAGTCACACATAGAAGGGGCTCTAAGGGTGGTGAGGTGTCTGAAAAATGCACCTGGATTGGGAATACTATTGTCATCCAACCCATCATCAGAGCTTACAGTTTATTGTGATGCAGATTGGGCAACTTGCTCTATGACAAGGAGATCAGTAGGTGGTTTTATGGTCAAGATAGGAGACTTCTTGATTTTCTGGTAATCGAAGAAGCAAAACACAGTATCTAGGAGCTCTGCAGAGGCTGAATATAGGAGCATGGCAAATGCAATTATAGAAATAGTATGGCTTACTGGACTATATGAAGAACTGGGAATGTAACTGAAGCTGCCAGTGAAACTGTTTTGTGATAGCAAGGCAACACTTCAAATTGCTGCTAATCCTATATACCATGAGCGAACGAAACACATAGAGGTTGTTTGTCATTTCACTAGGGAGAAGATTCAAGAAGACCTTATATGTACAGAACATGTGCCCACAAACTTGCAGCTGGCTGATATCTTAACCAAAGGGCTAGGGAAGGCACAACATGAAGTTGTTATCCAAGCTGGAAATGTTCAACCTGTTTACATTACATAGCTTGAGGGGGAGTGTTGAAGGTGTCACGCGAGTAGAGTGACAACTGAATCCTTGCCGTTGAAGGATTAGTTAGAAGTAGTTGTTAATTAACTAATTAGAAATGGTTAGGTCGGTTATACAGTATATAAATACATGTACAGTGTATTATTTCAACATAATACTGAAAGTTCATTTCCTCTCCTTTCTTCTCTGTTTCTTCTCAGTCGTGTGAAGCTTTCACAGAAGCATTCATGGCAGAAGCTCAACATCTTTCTCTTTATTTAATATAGTGACAAATAAAAGTAAAAATGCATTTTTAGTATAGTGGACAAGTAAAAGTAAACGGAAGGGGTATAACTAATTGCTCATAATAAGTAAAATTAGTTACTGAAAATAAGATATACTAGTACTTATTAAACAGAAATAAATTATATTACTACAAAAACAAAAAAATCTTTACACTATCTATATATTTAAGTTCAATTTAATTAATTAGAGGCGCTAAATGAAAAAAATGCAAACTATTAGAATGAAATATACTCGTACTTATCTGCGTATGGAATGTGATTAGTTGAGTATCCTAGTTAAGTAGTTATGCTCAATAGGGAAGCAGAGAATGTTTAAATTATTAGATATTTAAGTGAAGCAAATAGTAACGTCAAATTTCTTTATAACCTCATAATGATTAAACTATTAAATATTTATTTTAATACTACTTAATAAACAATGCAATTTATTCTTATTTGAATTTTGTTGTTTTGTTGTTTGAAAAGTTGAGAAAAACAACTTTTTCATGGTATCCGTTTTATTTTACGAGCTAGTTTAATTTTTACTGACTTCGTTAGGATAATTTAATTAGCTCATGGTGTCCATTTTACGTTATACATAAATCTTTTCATTTCAAATTTGTCTAAACTATTTGACATTATTTTATTTGTATATAACTTCTACAACTAAAGAGCACAAATTCAAATGTGACTAAAATTTCAATTATTATTTTTATATTTTCTAATATATTCAAACTTCATGCAAGTAGAATGCAACATAAAAATATAATGGACCCAAATAACCGTCCACCTAATCTGTTAAACTAAAAATAGCTAGCGGATGTATATGTATATATATATTCACGTATAATATATGTATAACTGTGATAATCAATATATAATTTATATATACCGACTAGAAAAAATAAATAATAAATTTGACCGGCTGTAATAATAAAACTATCAAACATTATCCAATTGTACTGGTAACTGGCCCATTTTGAAATGAACGGATGCAACTTGTTTTCATGTGATATATGTCATAATACAGTCACTCATTTACTAACTAAAGGGAGCAGAATATCACAGCTAACTAATTTACTCAAATCCTACTTTCCATAGTAAGTCTAATAATGTCTATATATAGATAGCTCATATCTCTTCACTGTATAATACAAACCATTCAGTGAAAAATGGCAGCCATGAACAATATGCTCATGATGTTAATGGTGGCTGCAATTTTGTTTTGTAGCCACCAACAAGTGGCCACGGCGAGAGAAGTGGTTGTGGCAGATGACAGGAATGAGTTACAACTGCTTTGGCCATGGGAAATTCCCTGTTATCTGACATGGCCATTTCCGTGGCCACCACCACCGCCATGGCCATGCCCTCCTCCACGACCACGTCCACGTCCACGTCCACGTCCACGACCATGCCCTAGCCCTCCTCCACCACCACGGCCACGACCATGCCCTAGCCCTCCTCCGCCACCACAACCACGACCACGACCATCTCCTCCACCACCTCCACCACCATCCCCACCCCCTCCCGCCCCGAGTTCGAGCTGCTCGGCTAGTGACCAAGCAAAGGTTAAGAAGTGCATGTTCAACACACCTAAAATTGATGAATGCTGCCCAACATTCAAGAGCATACTTGGAACTAGTTGCCCTTGCTATAAATATGCAGAGGATTTGGATAATCAAGTGTTAATCACTCTTGAAGCTTATTGTGATGTTGATAGCCCTTGCAAGGGTGTTCAAGTAAGTTAAAAAACCCTTCTATCATTTTTATATTTTTATATGTCGTTTAAGATTTTGACACATTTTTAATAGCATTAATCATGAAGTGAATTTGACTAAATTACCCTTACTTTTTCCATAAATGAGTGATAAATGATTGTACGTCTTCTTCGAACATTAATTGGGATAAAAAACTAGTTTTCTAAAACACATACACAAATTGTGAGCTTTTGCATTTCAAACAGTTCATTGTTTTCTTTTATTTTTCTAATTGGTGAAGTAGTTCTTAGTTTAAGAATATATACAGTGCCTAATGCAGCATTATGTTAATTAATTTCAGGTGATTAAGATGTCCAAGGAGGAGGAGGAGGAAAAGTAAAAATAAAGTTTTAATGTTTAATTCCAGATCATGTATTAGTAGATGATTTGCTATTAATTATCCTTTATGTTGAAAGTCTCTATGTAATGTTTCAAGTCTTCCTTGGGTTTCAGCAATAATTTGGCATATCTGTCAAAAATCCTAATTAGTACTAATGATAAAAATATTATAATACATAAAATCTCTCATCTTGTAGTGTCCGTTCGTCAAATCTTGTTTATTTTTTCCTGATTCCTTAGAATGTTGATCTAATTCTATTTGGAAAAATCATGATTTACAGTCAAATTTGGAATATATCTTACTATATTTTATTTTTTTGAATATTAATTCTTTTTTCGGTAAAAGTTAATTATAAGCATCGGCTAACTCTGTGCTAGCTGCCGCGGATTTAGAGCAGTTTTTGTGTTCAACTGAATATATTGCATTTGCCTTAAACTATGTTACATATGAAAAAAAAAACATAAACATATAATAATAAGATCAAACTGAGCATGTTGAACTAATTCTAAATTCTAAATTCACTTCGATTTAGCACCAAAATCGCGACGATTCAAGTTGAATTTAAGCCCATCCTTCATGGATAGAATTAATGGTGACAAAATGATAAAAATTAAGTTCCATCAGTTTTATCAACTAAAAAATGAGTTAGATAGTGAACTTTAAAAAATGGGTGAAATATGGCTAGGATCCATATTATCCACTTAATAAATAAATATATAATGAATAATTAATTGGTTTAATTTTTACATTTGCAAAACTCAAAATAGGATTCCTTAAATTTGAGATGCTAGAAATTATAGAAAAAGTAATCACATCCAAAATAAAATCATACTTATATTATTCATCGGTTAACTCATTTGACCGTCCATATCCGAACCGCCCCAACCGTTTGGATTTAGCGGGCTGCTATCAGAAGAATGATGACTATTTTGATAAAGCATATGGTCATGAATCCAACTGTTGATGTCATTTATTCGAATTTAAAAGCTAGCCCACTTTTAAAAATAGCCCCATTCTTATTAAACTACCCAGTTTGTACATATTGTCAATTTTTTAAAAAAACAAGCCCACTAGAAATGTCTATTAGCATTGTCATATAACCAAATACTAATGGAAGATCATAGATCTTTTCAACCTGTTATAATCCCATTGCACATTTTGAAATACTAGTAAAATATGAAATTGCAGAATTCTGTTTCAAAGTTCAAACTGAGAAAAGAAAAAAAAAAACTTTACTAAATATAGACACACACAAAAATTCAGTACCATTTAGACAGCTCATTTTAGTCTTCACAAAGACATAATTTAGAACTGGTAGTTCATTACATAAAGGTTACACACTAAAGGGAGATGGAGGATGCATTTTGTTCCTCTATTTTTTATCCCAGTTTCATCAAACATAAACCTCCCTTACTAACAAGTACAAAACACTAGCTAATATTAACTTAAATTCAGAATACTTACTTAGACAGAGACCAAACATTACCAAAGACCAATTCCAAATTCAAAGCAAGCAGTTCTTTTCTCAAGTTCAGAGTTTGTTTTTGTACCAGAAAACACCTTTGCCTTGAGATGCTTCATCTTTCTCCACATAGATACACTCTTTAGCTTCTCTCCACATTGCTTTGAAAACTGGGGTTCCATCAAATTGGTAGTAGTCTCCGAGTAATGGCTTGACTGCCTTCGTTGCCTCCACCGCGTTGTAGTGTGGCATTGTCGAGAACAGATGGTGCACGACGTGAGTATCGGTGATGTTGTGGAAGACCTTGTTTAGAATGCCATAGTCTCTGTCGACGGTTGCCAAAGCTCCCCTTAGCCAATCCCACTCGGATGAATCGTAGTGAGGCAATGACGGGTGAGTGTGCTGCAAGTAAGTGATCAAGACAAGGAAGCCGTTCACGATTAGGAGGGGTACGCCATACATACACACAAGCCAAGCTAGCCCTTTTACCAAAGCAATACGATATAGCAGATAACCTGCTCCAAGAACTCCAGCATCAGAAAGGAAGATCTGTAGCCTCTCGCGGTCATTGTAGATTGGGCCGTAAGGGTCATAATGACATGCGAAGCGATCATAATGTCGGCCAGAGACATTGAAAGCCAAGTACAATGGCCAGCCAAGAGTGAGGGTGACTGTAAGTGACATAACCCGGCCTGGTGGATTGTTCAAGTACTTCGAATACCATCCGAGTTGTGATTTCGGCTTAGGCACAAAGACCTCATCACGCTCGAGCGAGCCAGTGTTGGAGTGGTGGCGACGATGACTATATTTCCAAGAGAAGTAAGGCACCATCAGAGCAGAGTGGAGGATAAGCCCGACAGTGTCATCGACCCACTGGTAGTCACTAAAGGCATGGTGGCCACATTCGTGCGCAATGACCCAAATACCAGTGCAAACGCATCCCTGACAAATCCAGTAAATAGGCCATGCAAGGTAGCAATACGGGGACGGGAGGAGGTGGAAGTAAGTGATGGCAATGTAGTAGAAGACGGACACCAGTATAAGGTCATACACAACATAGGAGAATGAACGAACGAGAGACCGCTGAAAGCAGTGAGGTGGGATGGCCTTCTTGATATCACCAACTGTGAAAGGTGGCTTTGAGGTTGGTACCTTTTCAAGAGGATTCTTCTTTTCGCCAGTCTTGCCGGTTACAACAGACATATTACCACCAGCTCCCATTTTCGCTTCCTTGCCTCGTCAATCCCAAACCTGTAAAAATGTACATTACTCTTGCTTCACTTGAGAGTTCGTCGACTATTATCTTGATATAAGAAAATCAATAAGTAAACAGAAAAATGAATCAAAGAATAATTAAACATCTGAAAAAACTAGACTAAAACATCACTGACCAAAAGAAGTGTGGTCCCTTAATCTATCCACCCCACAATCAATAAAGTCAAGAACCAAATCAGACATGAAAGGTCTTAATTTAGAGATCAAACTATCATTGGCAGAGAAGAAGTACCAAATCAACAATTCAATCTTCTGACAGAAACATGAGGTCTATAGCAGCTAGGGTCCACATAAAATTCCAAAACAGAAATGTGAGGCCAGAAATTGCCACTCATTATAACTCAAATACAGAAATATAAAGAAGGCTAATACATCAAAAGAGTCACATTATGCACAGACACACAATCCTAATACAGCACATTACAGCTATTCCTAATAAATGCCCAAATCAAAGTCATTATCACCACAAATTTTCATGGACCATATAACTAAGGTTGCAAAGATCAGCAAATATGTAGATTATAGCCAAGTGCAGAGTGCCTAAACCAAAGGGCAGCCCGGTGCACAAGTCATCCCGCATTCATGCGGGATCCAAGGGGAGTGATGTAGACGCACCACTGCTCGAACACGAAGGTACAACAAAATATTGAATAACTGATAATCAGACAGCAAACCACTTATACCGGATGGGGAAAACCTGAATGAATTGAAACTTTTTCATGGGAAAGGAATGTTTCATCATTTGTATATTAGGTAATGTGTGTGCATATACACACATACACAAGAAAATTGACAACAAAAAGATGGAGTCAACCATTCATTTTTCATCACTTGAACTAGAAGTAGATTGTACCTAATGCCTAAAGGATATAAGCCAGTGTCCACATCTAAACAACTTGACAAGAAGTAGATTAGTAAGAGTTTCCTCCAAAAAAAAAAAAAAAAAAAAATCCTCACATGCATAAACTCAGTTGACATCTCACCAAACTTTCTCACTAGCTGTAGGCCAATAATTGCTATTTTTATCAAATTCAACATATCATTAGATTACGCAATTTCTAAAACATACTCAGATCTCTCAACCAGTCAAAATACAACAACTAGCGACTATTTAGTAACTTGATTAAGTATCTATAATTACAATTAGAGTTTGCTTTTTCTGAAATAACTTCTATATGTAACTTCCATTACTACACGTTATTGTACTCATTCCAGTTCCTTCAAATTCAAAACAATGCAACAGTGATGTGATAACATCTACTATACAACTAATTAAAGAAGAAAAAATAGGCTGGTGCAACTCAACAATAATGACGGTTATTGACTTTAAGCTAGGACCATTGGACCTTCATTCTATTAATTAAAAGGTAAACCATTAATAACATCCGCCAACCAGCCAATTAAACTAGACAGCAACAGCAATTAAAAAGTACAGCACTACTGCAGAGCATTAATTTTCTAGTTATAAATCACTTCTCACATCCACCTCTAGAGGAAATCATATCACAGACCACCACAAAAACAACATATCCAGTAATATCGATAGAGAGGCTGTTTCCAATAGAAACTCGGCTCAGGAGTAAATCATATCACAGAAGATTTTATTAAAATCTGTGCCACATATGGTTGTTATACACTCGTGTATATGCCTTTACAGAGCTGAAGAGAGAGAATAGATAAGTCTTTTGTGGCAAGTAGAAATAGAGTTACTCAAAGAAGATCTCAAAGAGTACAAAATTAACATTTTTATTCCGTGTCTCTCGTTTGTTTGAGTGTAGTGTGCACGCAGACCTTACCCCTTACTTTAGGAAAGTAGAGAAGTTATTTCCGATAGTCCCGGTGTGCACACATACCTTATCCCACCCCTACCTTAGGAAAGTACCTATGTGCACATATACTTACCCCGCCCCTATCTTAGAAAAGTTGAGAAACTGTTTTCGATAGATCCTCGTCTCGATGAACAAATACCTTTATACCAATTAACCAAAAATGGTACTATCTAGCCTAGAATTCCTTCTTCTTTTTCAAAGAGAGAATGTAAAATTGCCAACTCACAAATCCGAGGAGAGACAAAATACACTGTACCGGAGCATCTGCGCCGCGACACCGGGAGATAGCAGTACCAAGTGGAATAGTATAGGTCCATGCAAGCTAACCCAACCCCCACCTTGAATAAAAAGTGAAGGAAAAAAAAAACTAACTAGCAAAAAAAATCTCCCAACCATTCAACTTAGGGGCCGTTTGGCCATAAAAAAAATTCACTTTTCTAGAAAAATTCACTTCACTTTTTTCGAAAAATTCAGTATTTGGCCATAAAATTTTTAATTTTTTCACTTGAAGATGAATTTTTGAAATTTTTTGAAATTATAAAAAAACTCCAAAAAACTGTTTTTCAAAACTTTCAATTCAGTTCACTCACAAAAATTCAAAAACAGCTCAAAATTGTATTCATGTCCAAACACAATTCTAATTTTCAAACACCATTTTCACTTGGAATTTTTGTTCTTTTTTTTTTCCGAAAATTTTACAATTCTTATGTACAACCGCCCACTTAGAGAACCACTCAATAGTAGATCTTGACTATTCAACGGAGTAGTACTTGACAATTCCTATTTACTCTCAATAGTCATGTCCCCATCTGACATATAAGATCAGTACAGAATCTCTAAAAACTTTGGGTGGCTGTACATCTATGTTAGGCAATCATGTGAACTGATTACTGAAAATGGGTACATTGAATCTAATCAAGTACAATTTTATTTCTCAATTTTTTTTTTAAATGTATAATTATTTTCCAGATTATACGCATTAATAATAACAATGATTTTCATAAAAGTTACTCCCTCTATTTCAATTTCAAATAGTTAGTTTGATACGACACGGAGTTTAAGGGGAAAAAAAAAGGGCTTTTGAAACTAGTGATTTTAAAAGTTTAATGGTTGAAAGCTTTTTGAGGCCATGACATTTGTGTGGTTATAAAAGCTTCTCGTTAAGGGTAAAATGGGTAAAATGAAGAACTTAAAGTTAAATTATTTTCAATTATAGAAATGTGTATTTTTTTTGAACGGACGAATTAGGAAAGCGTTTCATCTACATTAAAACATGGGAAGTAATGTTTTTAGAAAAATTGATAATCCAAAGTAGAAAATCAAAACCATTTTTCAATCCTCTTTAGAAAAAGAAATTCAAAATCTTAAAGGAAAAGACTTGTGAGGTCAGCAAAAGTATAGCCCGTTTGGCCAAGCTTCTCACGAGAAAAAAAAATACTTTTTTTCCCTAACTTGAGGTGTTTGATCAAGTTTTTTTGAAAAAAAAAAGTATTTTTGGAGAAGCAGAAAAAAATAATTTTTTTTCAAAAGCAGAAGCAGAAACAGTTTTGATATTTCTTCTTACCAAAAATACCTTTAACAAAATATAGTATATACCAAAATAACCGTTAAACCTAATACTTAGGATATTAATATATAAATATTTCTTATTATTTTTAGGATAGCTTTCTAATTATAGTGACTTTAGAGGTGAATACTTTTATATTTGCTGAATAATTTTTAATATATTTAACTTATATTAAAAGAATTAAGTACTTTTAAATTTTATTTTTATATTTTACTTAAATAAAATAAAAAGATTTAATTATTGCATGTAGTAACAAATTTTTAAGACTATTTATTTACTTATAATATTAAGTATTAAGCAAATCTATTCACGTTTTTATTTATAATTTAATACTTAAAAACAATTTCTAAAAAGCTTGGTCAAACACAAATTATTGCTCAAAAGTATTTTTTAGAGTGATTAGCGAAACACAAACTATTCCTGTCCAAAAAGTATTTTTTTCAAAATAAGTCGTTTTCTCCTGTTATAAGAATCACTTTTTTTTGTCATGATGGAAAAGTAGAATTGTCAAAATCAGAAAGCCCCACATAATGATTTGAACAAATCAAATCGAAATTAAAAAAAATGACAAACACAACAATAAAAAAAGACTGATATAAACAAAGATTGATTTGGCCGGTAGCCGCTACCTAAAAAGATTAAAAAATTCATCTTTTTACACCACTTTTCAAATTCTCACATTAAACATGCTCCGAAATATCAAAGTTTGAGAAAAATCTGTACTTACCGCTCTCAAGCAAAAACAAAACCCATAAAAATACAAATCATCCAAAAATCATGCATGCAAATTCTATAGTTCTGGATTAAAAAAACTAAAATAAACCCAGAAAATTACCTACCACAAAAAGGTTTTTAAAAAAAAAAACTTTTTCTCTAAAGATGGCTCATGCATGCAAAAATTCACCCACAAAAACAGAAATCAAAGGCTTTTGTGACAAATTTAAATATGTGACTCTGTTCCTGTAAAGTCTAAAAAGAAACCTCAACTCTTAATTAGAAGTCTCGGGTTCAAAAGTCTCTCCTTTAACAAGCCTTACGTAGCGCAAATCTAAATTAATCAGAGGAATCCAGATTTAGCTCGAATACAGATTAATCAGAGTCCACGCAGGTACCAAACATGGGAAATCAAGGGAAAACTAAAGAGAAACCCATTACAGATCTGGCCAAGAAAAACTCAATGCAGCTAAAATCAATCAAAAAACTCATAACAAATCAAGAATCATCAAATTTAAAAAAGGAAGAAAGAATGCAGGTGAAAACAATGGAGATAATTGGAGGAAAAAATTACCTCTTTAGCCTTCACCCACCCCCACTCTCTCTCTCTCTCTCTCTCTCTCTCTCTCTCTCTCTTTTTCTCTCAGTGAAAGAGAAGAGGCTAATTTTTTTTTGGGTATTTGAGAAAAAATGGGATTCACAAAAAGGGAGTTGTGTATATATATAGTAGGCGATATAAGGGGAGGATCCTGCGACGGTCCTTCTTCCTTACATGCATGCTTAAACGTAACAAGCTCTCGAGGTGTCTACGTGTCATTATTTCATTGGTAGTCCGACACGTCATTTGGTATATTGGTCTTCAAAGTACAACAAAGATGGCATATTTGGAGATCTGATTTTTTTATTTGTTCTTGATACCCTTATATATATTCAACTATTGCACTTCGACTCACATCGTTTTGTCTTGTTATTAATTAGCCCCCTAATTTTTCTCAATATTAGTTCTATTTTTTTTACAATATGAATTAATTGACCCGATTAAATCATATTTGCGTTACGTAAAACCCCTTTTATTCTTTCGCAAATCATTGCAAAAAGAAAGGAGTTCGGACTATGAAAGTTAAATTACCTAATTTTCTAGCTTAATTCAAGCATCAATTTTTAAAATTAATTTTACATATTTATTACATAAAAAGCATTACTCCATAAGTTACGACTTAAAATGACTAAAAATATATGAAAACATATAATAAAAAATATTCAAACTCTCGAATAGTAATAATGTCATAAAATGAAGAAATAAAATATGACCATGTATAACCACATCATTTGAATATCTCTTTATTATGAAATGAATTCCTCCTTGCTCTTAACTTTTTGATAGCAAATATTTGGTAGGACAAGTTAATCCGAAAATCTTGTTGCACGAATATATAGCAACATGGAAGGAAGCATAGTTATATTTGTAAAGCTATGAGTTTAATCTACAGTTTGTTATAATTATAATAAATTTTTATTTACATAAATTTATGTTATCGTCGAAAGTTATTGGTTCAATTGAATCCATAGTGATGAAGATATCATTGTCGTTTCACCACATCATATGTAGATAACAATCGTAATTGTTTTGGAATTAAAAAGATCAAGGCACAAGTCACAATCCTAAGATTTAAAACAATAAGGTCACAAATTGAGCAAATTTCCATAAGTTAAGGGGGTACAAAAGCAACTAATTCAGACTTTTAGATGGAAAAAGAAATGTAGTGTGTGACAAAGAGAGTTTGCATGTGAGTAAGAAAAGGCCAAAAGTTCTTTGGGGATGAAAATGGCCATTAGTGGGAAAGAAGTGTCCACCTGACTGCCTTGTAATACGTGAAGCACTGAGAAAAGAGTTTGAATATTAGTTAGAATATTTTGTCTCCAGCTAAGTATCTTCTCTTTGGATTTGTCTCCTCCACACATAAGTTAAAAGGAAATGAAAATTTCGGGGAATTATTTTAGTATTATGTAACACTTATCTAATTTGGCAAGTTGTTTGATTCCTCTAATCTCAAATATTTTATTACTGATTTAGAAAAAAAAAAAATTATTTTCTTATATATAAAAAATAAAAATAAAAATAAAAAGCAGTCTGATAGGTAGGCTCGGAATCACTGGACGAGTAACAACTTGTTTGGATGATTGTTACCTGTTGTATTGTATCGTATTGTTACTTTAAATACGATGTTTGTTTTGGTTGTTACTTAAATTTTATTGTATTGTATTGTTAAATCCGTCGTTATGTAACGATGAAATGTGCCACTTTATGTAACGATCGATTTGGTGTGGTTGCATCGTTATCCTGTCTTTTTCTCTCATCTCACCCTTCATTATTATTAAATAATTTTATCATTTACCCTACCTTTTTATATAATAAACATAATTTTTCTTTATAATATTGCAAGTTTATTCTTTATATTGCTGGTGTGTGATATCATGAAATAACAACAAACGATACAATCTATCCAAACATTGTATTCATCAAATGATACAGTACAATATAATACGATACATTATGAAACGATGCGTAACAATCATCCAAATTAGCTGTAAGTTGTCCTGGAGAAGTTTTGTCAAAAAATAGCTGGAATGGCTCACACGCGCCGGAAAAGTTACTGTAGCTCGTCGGAACCCTAGTTCTAGCGGCGCGTGGAGGCGCGTGACTTTCTGCCTGAGAGATTGACTGGGGTTTTGTCGTCTTACTTTTCTGAAGAAGATGGTAGTGTTGGTTTTCGCACAACACTTACCGATGAGGAGATAACACAAAGTAATGTTGAGTCGTCAACATGAAAAACGCACGGTGACTGACTTTTCTATTTTGATGGGATTGGAATTTGTGGGGTTTGGTCGCACAAGGGTTTCATATTTTATTTCTTATTTAGCAAATTTTATTATTTTCTTATAATCCATAAGCAGCTCGATGTAGAAATTATCTTGTATTTACGCAAGTCCATGAACAACGGAACGCATATTTGAAGTTTATGGATTATGAATCTGCCAATGAGTTCATAACTCGTTTAGTTATTGGATTCGCAATTAAATATTTATATATATATTTAATGAATTTTTTAATATAATAGGGTTTAATGCAAAAGTTATTGGATTCATCCGAATTCATAAACAGTACACTACCTCCGCCCCCTTCCGTGAAAGGGACACACATTAACGGATGCGATATAGACAACCTATCATAATGCAAGTATTAATAGCTGTCTCCATAGCTCGAACTCGTGACCTTAGGTCACATAGAGACAACTTTATTGTCGTTCCAAGGCTCCCCTTCAATTCTTTTCTTACATGTTTAAAACCAAATGTGTTTAGAAAAAAAAAAATCACTTAAGGGTATGGTTCAGTGGTCAATGAAACGTGTGGAGAATCATAAATTAAGTCTCACGTTCAAGTTCGGGACAAATACACTAGGTGGTTTTTTCTTATTTGTCCAAACTTGCCGGACACATTTACCCGATACTTATTCTAGTAGTAGTGTAAATAATTAAAATAGTTTGGCTAACATTCTGCTTTCTATCTAGGCTGTAAATATAAACTTTGTTTTACAAGAAATTAACCCTTTTCGGAAGCAAATAATTTGGCATCCGTACAAACTTGGCACTTATCTATATCTATATCTATATACTATATTAAAAACTTGAAGCCCTTAACGAAATATCATTCGTCTTTTTTACCTTTTCAAAATAGGTTTCGCACTAGGCAAAATAGTAATTTAGTTCTTTTTCTAATATTTAAGTGTTTGAAATCAACTAAAATATTGACTACTAAATATTTTCCAACTTTAACTTGTACGAGTCCTAATTTGCACATACATTGTATCTTTAATTTATAAAAGCTTTATTATTATTTCCTTATATTAATTAATTTATACTTCTAAGTTTTATACAAGAAAATTAATTGATTTTTATGGAAGTCAAATCTCCTACTCCTAATAGTTGTCTAACGAAGTAAAATCAAGTTATGTAAAGAAAATATATTTCTATGGGACTCATTAATTAATTATTTAATACTTTTTCTAAGTTTTATATGAGGAAATTAATTGATTTTTACGAATGAATCCCATTATGCTACCTCATAACAATAATTACACAATGTTAAAGAGGCACATAAATATTATTAAATAATATATTTGAATTATAAAATAAAAATTTAAAAAGTATAAGTCATTAAAAATAATAAATAATATATCTCGACTCTCATGAGTGACGATTGAAAAATTTATAATTATTCAAGTTCTTCACTTCTATGTTATTCAAGTAGGGTTACACTTATGACCAGTGCCTATTAAAAGAAGGCAATAATTGAGTTTAATTTATATAGATGTTAAGCCATCAAAATATACATGTCAAAACGAAGGTCCTAAAATTTCCTCAGTTTCTGCTACGTACTTTTGGTCTATTAGCAACCAAAAGAAAAAATAAACAAGATTGATATATAATAAACTAAATGTTGCTGCAAGCAAATTCATGTGTATCAAATCATTATCGCCTTATCGCAGTGCAACAAATCATACCAAAAACTATTCATGAACACACAAATACCCTGATAATATTTCATAGACATTTAAAAGTTAGAAGGAAACTATGCTATTAAGAAATGAGATTTAATTCACCTTCTACATAGTGCTGTATCTATAATTCAAAACAAAGAGTACAATAAAAAAAAAAAATTTAAAAAAAAAGACACAAGAAATTTTCCCTAGAAAGGGACGAATGTAAACAACTCGTGGGCATACAAATAGTATCTAATTATGATATTTACACGTGCAAGTTTTAATTTATTTAACACTGGAAACAAGTTTTTAATAGTCTAAACAACCTCATAATTTGGCACTTGACGGATTTTTTTTTTTAATTAAATAATTTTACCGAAAAGTCCGCAGTCATCTCAGTTTGAAATAGTAAAACACGTAATGTATCCTAATTGTATAGATTAACTTTTATCTTTCAATAAAGGCTTGGCATATTATATTAAAAGCACTAAGGCCCTTAGAGAAATGTCGTTCGCCTTTTTTACCCTTGAAAAATAAGTTTCACACTAGACAAAATAGTCATTTAAATTATTTTCCTAACATTTAGGCTTTTCGAATTAATTTAAAGTTTGACTATTAAATCTTTCCTTATTTGAGTTAGGTAAAAACTCCTAATACTAAGTAGGAATTATATATAAGATTCTTTCCTTATTTAAATTACCTTTTTTTAAAAAGAATTAGTAGTTGAGTTTATCGATATCTTCTAAAATAATAGTAACTAAATGACTTTAGAAGTCTCTATTTTTTGCTAATACTTTGGAAGTAGTTATCCAAGTTTTGAGATTTTTTTCTGAATGAGAAACAAGACGCATGGGCCTGTCAAAGAAATATATATATATATATATATATATATATATATAATAGTTATTCTATTTACTTAAACAACATAATAGGTAGCATTTCAAAAATATTGTGAATTTTTGAAAATAATTACGACTCTGTTATTTTGGTTGTACCTTTTTAATTAAGCAAGAAAATAATAACGCTCTAGCCGATTTTTATTGATATGACCCCAAAATAAAAATACATAATTATTCTAGATAGTTATTTGCATCTAAAAAATAACAAATAATACATAATTGGTACTTTATTATTTTAGCTTCGGTGCAAAATTTAGAGGATTTTTTTAACATAAGCTCCATATTTTTGGCTCATAGATTAACATGGTCCTTTTAGAATCCATTAACGGTAATTATTTCATTCCAATCTTAGACTCTTACTTCCATAAAAGAAAATATTCGGTTTTTGGACAAAGAAAGAAAGCTCACACCAAAATGAAGAAATAGTAGATTAATCAAAATGCAGCAGTTAAAGAATACCTTTTGCAATAGTAATTTAGTCTTTTCTAATATGTTGAGAACAATTGATATGATATTTCTTATTGACCGTAGACATTATTCAATTGTCTTTTTGTCTTGAGAGTTTCTTCCTTCGTTGAAGTTAGATAATTCTGATCAATATTTTTAAGAAACTTAAACTTTTGTTAATTTTTATTTTATGCCTCAAACACAAATTCTAATATAATCTTTATGTAATTTTCTAAAATTTTGTATTTGTTGAGATGGGGTACACGCGCGCGTATCCTAAAACTAGTTGGGGAAAGAACTGAACGCTGTTTTGAATTTCTTTTTCAGGTAAATTATAATCACTTTTTCCCATTTACTATGCCTACACAATTTATTGCAATTTGCCAGATATTTATTCCACATTAATGGCAGATTTAAAGTATCTGATTACTCTAGATTTTGAATATAACTTTGGATTTAACGAAAATAAATGTTGTATTAAATGAACAAAAGAGTCCCTCTAGTTACGGTTTCATTCTCTGCTCCTCCGGTCCAAAATAAGTGATTTTTTTGGTTGTTTTCACACAAATTAAAAAATTCACCTTTTAACATTAATTAACAATGAAATTGACCATATTAACCTTTACTATCTCTTCACAAAAACACTTCTAGCACATACTCCAATACTATTTACTCCAAGGGCAATGTAGGAAAAAAACAATTAATTCATTCTTGAAATCTGGAAAAATCACTTATTTTGGACCACAAAAAAAAGATCAAAAAATCACTTATTGTGGACCGGAGTGAGTATTACGTAAATTCTGAATGGTCGGACTAGTAAGCCTCGAATACTATATAATTAAAATAATATTCTTTATTTTTAGTTAATAAAAGAACTCATATAGGTTTAAGCATTTCTTTGTTTGTTTTTTAGGCTCGAGAGAAAAAGTTTTACCATACCTTAAAAATATTCAAGACCTTGTGTAATTTTTGAGAATTCCTAAGTTTTATTATCAAGAAATAAGATAAGAAAAAATTCATCTATTTCATGTGAACGAACCTATAATGTATCAAAAAGTTGTCGTATACACCATAACACCACATATCTTTGAGCTTGATCTTAAACTAGGGGCAAGTGCACTCTTAGTGATGCTATTTAGAAATTAACCACTACTTATTTTATCCTAAAATTTTAAATTAAAAATTTTAATTTGAGGACAACTCAGGACATTTTTTTCCTGAAAAATTGAATTGAATTGAAAAATTAAAATTCAGAATACACTGCATAATTCCTAAATAATAGTCTTTTAGAATGGCTACTGGTGTCATTTCTACGGTTTTATTATTTTATAGGTCTGATGCAAGTTTTAAATGGGTTTGAATATAGCCCAATTGAATTGGCCTTCTCTTCTGGATTCCTCATACTCGGTTCTCGTTCTTTTCTAATTTCATCCCAAAATATGATAGTAAGAAAAAAGGACCAAACTTTTCCATCTTTTTTTTTCTTTCTGTTTTTCCTTTTAATCATTCATATTTAGTAGGTGAAATATACATGTTCGATGAGCTAATTACTCAATATTTGTTTATCTTGAATTTTTAAAAATGTTTGCATTTTAAAGACTTGCATAACTTAAACTGAAAGTTATTTTCCTTTTCTTTTTTGGACCCACTCGGTGTCCGATATCCGTATTAGAGCCCGATTAGATCTGGATTCGCATTGCGTAAGGCTCATTTAAGTTCCATGGCATGATTTTTTATACCCAGACCTTGAACCCGAGAACTCCGGTTAAGGGTGGTATTCACGTGTTTCGATCAAACACTTGTATAAAAATTTTAATCCATAAAATATTTAAAAGTATCATCCAAACACTATTCCAATACCATATGTTTCACCTTGTAACGTAATAAATATCTACAAAAATTCCAATATCGACGAGTTTCACCTTTATGACTTCTTTTATGTTTGAACTTTGAACGACTCTCTCCATTTAATTGAAGGTAATGATGTTTAGACATTCATTTAAATAGGAATTTGCTATACAGGTACATACAAAATGGAATTTGGATTGTCAAAAAGTGTTGCCATTAGCACTACATAATCACAAAGGCAGCTTACAATGGGAATGAACAATGACAGGATTGAAAGATTAATGTTAATGTAGCGATTCATGCCTGTAATTCTAATCCTATTTTACTTTGCCATTTTGGATAGGCGAGCATCCTCATAGAGCGACAGGTAGCAGAAAGACTCGTGTTCTTTAATAGTCATTCCTATAAAGTTGTATTTTAACACAACCAACCAAATGCGAACCCTATAACAACAACAACAACAGCAAATCCAATGGAATCCCACACGTGGGGTCTAGCGAGTGTAGTGTGTACATAGATTTTACCCCTACTCTAGGAAGGTAGAGAAACTGTTTCCGGTAGACCCTCGGCTCAAGAAAGATGACAAATGTGAACCCTATAATGTAATATCAAATGTTATTTATTCTCCTTTTATCAAAATCTTTAGATTTTAATCTCCATAACTCTACTGTGTACACACATATTTGGTTAAAGTTCACAAAAAGAAAAGATTTATAGTTGAAGTTCAAACACAGTATATGGAAGTTGAAGTTGTGAGTGAACGCCATTATAGCACTTGAAATACTCCTCAAACAAGCTTAGTCCAGAATTTTAGTCAAACTGCAGAAAAGTACGCGGAAATTACAGAAATATACACCAAAAAAGCGCATAAACAGTTGCAAGAGTACAAAACTTAGTTCAGAATTTAGATTCATGTATAGACTAAAATTCTCAATCCAAAAAGATATCAATACCTGGTAATGAATTATCAGAGTTCCGAACCACATTTCGCACGTACCAAGCTGCGGAAAACACTAAAAGAATATAAAATTGTATCCAGATTTTAAAATAACATAGGAACCTAAGTTCTCAATCAAAATGATATCCTCATTTTTCATTGGATAACCTTTATATGATGCAAAAAGTGATCAAATAAGGTTCTGAAGTGCTACTGTAAACCATTTCAACTGACAAGGTAATAATTGTATCCTATAATCATGTTTTCAATGATTTTCTCAATCTTATTCTAAATCAAATTTTCTAAGATAACATGTGCGCACATAAAACACATTATGTGCATTTAAATATCATTCAAACTAATCAGGAGGATGTTAGCACCTATAAGCAGGATCTCTAAATGTTAAAGTATAGGCACATATCAGTATTACATATAATATAATACAGGCTTTTAACTCAAGGAAGGTGAATTGATTAGAAGCAACAGTTCCTACACAGGTGCAGTTTGTATCCAAGAGTTTCCAGAGAAAATTTGAGAACTCAAGACTACAAAAGAAGTTCTCCAATTTGGAGATGACAGAAGAGGAGACGAAGTTGTTATTCATTGTAATTACTAATCTTGAGAGAAATGCAAAGGAGGAAAAACGTCAAGCTGTGATTTTAATTACCTTTTGTTCCATGAGTATAGAGGTCAACAAAACATGTATACATACACATGATAAAATATTAAAAGCAAGCTGCAATAGGGACTACCTTTACCTGCAAAACAGCTATTGATATATAGAAAATATAATAGTATTATTTTACATGTTATGGAATCAATTAGGATATTTAGAGAACTGTTACTAAGCCTTCTTTCAGTGTGAGTGGTAACATGATATACCAATATCATAGCATCTCTTGATTTTATACTTGCCTCTAAGAGCATTGCATAAAAGTTGTTGATCATAGACAACTTTCTAGGTCAGCAATTGTAACCCCATTTTCTACTCGGGTGTTGTAGTTCCACACTTCAACAGTCACTGTATTGCATCTAAGATTGGTGAGGGCATCACTTACTTCAGATAGTAGACATAGCCTATCACTTTCAGTTAACTCAATTAAGCTGTGGCTCATCCTTGTAGTAATCCCAACTAATCTTCCCATAGAAGAGGCAACACAACAGACCAAGAGACGACAACAACAACAACAATCCAGTATAATTTCACTAGTGGGGTCTGAGAGGGTAGTTTGTATGCAGACCTTACTGCTACCCTGAGGTAGAGAGGCTGTTTCCGATAGACCCTCGGCTCCCTCCCTCTAAGAACTCCCCACATTTATTCCTGGGGTGACTCGAACTCACAACCTCTTGGTTGGCAACAGAGACCAAGAGCGTGGAAATGGAACAGCCAGAAAAAGTAGATCGGTCCTTATAGATGCAAATAGAAAAGTTTCCAAATTGCACAGACTACAGCTGGCCTTCATGATATAGTCCAAGATTGGTTCGCCGATGATCTTGTTCCCGTCTTGATTTTTGACATTGTATACTATCAACAGAGCACAATTCATCATTTCATGACTCAATTTACAACACCAAAGCACCTGTCAAGTTGCTGAATAACAGATCAGTATGCTGTAGAACAGCTGTAAAAAGATAAAAGTTACTTATTATTGGCGTCGGAATTTCCCAAACTCAGTCCACAGAAAATTTTTGGTAAAGGAGATGGCTTAAACTCAAATGACGATATGTCCAAAGACAGGATCATTTTGTCTTCAGAGATCCAAAGCTAATCACGTCCGTTTGTTTGCTTTAAAAGAGAACATATCTTGGCCGTCCATTTGAGTAAAAGAATGAAATAGAGTATTAGAAATCTAGAAGCTTCTTTTACCGTGTGTAGTGTGTAGTTAAAATATGTACATATTAATTTCTCTATATTCTTTCTTAAGATTCTTTTAGGTAGTTACACATAGACAAATAGTGATAGGACACCTGTACCTAGCATAACAGATTTTTATTCCTTTTGCTTTGTATAAATACTTGTACACAGTTGAATGAAATAGACAACAAAAAGTTCTCCATTACAACTTTCGTTTCGGTTATGGTATCACAGCAAAAGGTCTAGATCCTATCTTCTTGCTCAAGTTTTCTCTTGGACTTCTTCAATGGCGGTCACTGACGATCCCTCTGTTACACTGCCTGCTGGAAGTCCTTCCACAATCCAATCCCCTCAAATCACTATCACAAATGATAGCTCTCATCCCTTTCACCTTCATCCTTCAGATTCACCTGAGATGATTCTTGTCAATTCCATCTTTGATGAAAAGGGATATGGAGGATGGCGTAGGACAGTCCTCATAGCTCCCTCGGCTAAAAATAAGGTTGGCTTCATAGATGCGACGATCACATAGCCACCTGCAGATTCACCCTCTTTCAAGGCATGGAGTCGATGCAATGATATGGTAATATCATGGCCGCTGAACTCTCTTTCAAAGCAGATTGCTGAGAGTGTCCTTTATTCTAAGACTGCTAAAGAAATCTGGAAGGAATTAGAAGATAGATTTGGTCAAAGCAATGGAGCTTTGCTTTATTAGCTGCAGAAGGAACTTAGCAATTTAGTTCAGGGAAGTTCTGATATTGCTGGGTATTACACAAAGTTTAAGAAAATCTGGGATGAGTTGGAAAGTTTTGATACCTGTACTCACTGTAGTTGTGAGTGCTCTTGTGGAGGAAAGAGTAGATCTCTGAGATCTTAGCATGATGGAAGGATTATTCAGTTCCTGATGGGGCTGAACGATACTTATTCATGAGTGAAAAGCAATATTCTCATGACCATACCTTTTCCTAGCATCAATCATGCTTACTCACTCTTGATCCAGGAAGAGAGACAGAAAGAAATCCAGGTTGCACAGCATCCTCTTGACTCTGCTTTCTTGGCCACAAAACAACAATATGGAGGTCAGAAGTATGCTCAAGCAGATAAGAGAGGAAATTTTGAGGGAAAGAGAAACAAAGTGGTATGTTCTTATTGTAAGAAGCCTGGACATTCAGTTGAGAAATGCTTCAGAATCATTGGGTTTCCTGCAGATTTTAAATTTACTAACAAAAGGTCTCAAGGAGGTGTTCAGGAACATGCAGCAACCACAACAGATCCTAATTCTGATCAGTCAATCTATGGTTTGGAGAAAGGACTCACTCAAGAGCAGTATCACAATCTATATCAGGTACTTCAACAAGCTAAGTTTACACCACAAGGAGACATCAACTCAGAAGTGAATATGACTGCAAATTGTGCTGGTATACCTAAATACTCTTTTTCAAAAATAGCTAATACTGTTATTTGGATCTTAGACTCAGGAGCATCTGAACACATGACATGCGATCTTAATCTTCTATTCAATGTTAGAACCTTAGTCAAGCCAGTCTTTGTTAATCTTCCTAACTTACAAAGGGTTAGGGTCACTCAGGCAGGAAATGTACAAGTTCTTCCTGATCTCAGTCTGATTAATGTTCTTTTTGTTCCTACTTTTAAGTATAACCTTCTATCAGTTCACAAACTTTGTCAGCATGTTAATTGTCTACTCATTTTTCACTCTATTGGTGCAATTTTACATGCCCCTTCAATGAAGAGGCCAGTGGTTCTTGGTAAGGAGAAACAAGGGATTTATCTACTTCACACCATCAAGCCTAGTAGAATTTGGTTGATTCCAAGAAGGACTACTGTCCAGTTTTTTCAGCTTCCAAGAAGGACTACTGTCCAGCTTCTTCTAAGTGTATTAGGGATAGTACTAAGTCTTTAGTTTCAGTTTCATGTTGTTCTGCACTTTCAAATGATGTAAGCCTATGGTACTTGAGGTTAGGGCATTTGGCTTATTCTAATATGAGAAATATAAGTGTATTAGGGATAGTACTGTGATGACCCAAAAGGTCATCTTATGTTTTAGAACTCGAATCTGCGCTCTTAAGCCTTAAAAATCTCATTTTTACCCACCTCGATTTGCGCAGTCCGGACAGGTTTCCGGAAAGCTTTTATGTTGAAAACTAATAAAAATAAGAATTTTTGCCTTAAAAGTTGATTTTAGTTGATTTCGGTCAATATTTTTGGGAAATGGGCCCAGATCCGTGTTTTGACGGTCCCGGTAGGTCTGTATCGAATTATGGGACCTGGGCGTATGCCCGAAATCGAATTCGGAGGTCCCTAGCTCAAGTTATGAATTTTTGATGAAAATTAATTGTTTTTAAGAATTGATTAATGTTTGGCATTGTTAGTATCGGGTCCGTATTTTGGTTCCGGAGCCCGGTACAGTTTTATTATGATATTTAAGACTTGTCTGTGAAATTTGGTGAGAAACGGAGTTGATTTGACGTGATTCGGACGTCCAGTTGAGAAGATATGGATTTTAAAGTGTTCTTGAGAATTTCATTTGATTTGGTACTAAATTCGTAGTTCTAGGTGTTATTTTGGCGATTTGATCGCACGAACAAGTTCGAATGATGTTTTTAGTCTTGTGTGCATGTTTGGTTTGGAGCCCCGAGGGCTCGGGTGAGTTTCGGATAGGCTACAGGGTGATTTGCACTTAGAAAATCTGAGATTTTTGCTGCAGCAGCTGTTCTGGTATGCCCTTCTTCGCGTTCGCGTAAGTAGTGTCGCGAAAGGTAAAATGGGGGCAGGGGAAATTTATTCTTCGCGAACGCGAAGGACTGGTCGCGAACGCGAAGCGTTGGGGGTGGTACCCTTCGCGAACGCGATCTGTCCCACGCAAACGCGATAGTTCAAGGGACCTGGGGGAGGGGGTTATGTTCTTCTACGCGAACGCGTCCACTGGGTCGCGAACGCGAAGGCTTGGGGGGAGTTGCCTTACGCGAACGCGTAGAAAGACTCGCGAACGCGAAAGCCTTAGGTCGTTGTGCATCGCGATCGCGACAGGCCTCTCGCGAATGCGATGAAGGCCTGTCCAGTGACTTAAAACAGACTCCAAACACGGGTTTGAGCCATTTCTTCAACATTTTTCAAGAACCAAACGGGTAGAGGCAATTTTCAAGAGTCATTTTCTTCCCCAAATTGTTGGTAAGTGATTCTAAACCATTTCTTTCAATTACCCCTTACATTTCTTGAATTTTCAACCTAAAATCTAGAGTTTTCATGGTAGAATTAGGAGTTAGGGTAGAAACTAGGGATTTCGGGAATTTAGGGATTTAGACCTCAATTTGAGGTCGGATTCCACAACCAATCATATATTCGGGCTCGGGGGTGAATGGATTTTGGTCCGAACCTCGGGTTTTGACCAAGCGGGCCCAGAGTCGATTTTCGACTTTTTGGAGGAAAATTTAAGAAATCTAAATTTATGCAATGTAATTGATTCCTTTAATAATATTTGATATTATTGAGTCATTTTTAAATAGATACGAGTGGTTTGGAGGTGAATTCCAAAGGAAAAGCTGTGATTGAGAATTAAGTGGCCTTCGGAGCGAGGTAAGTGTTGTGTCTAACCCTGATTTGAGGGAATTAGGAACCTTAGATTACTTGCTAAGTGAAATTCATGTAAGCGGCGTATATGTGAGGTGACGAGTACTTATGCACCGCCAATTTATCTGTTTTTCCATGTTTCTCTGTTTTTCTTATATTGTCTCATTCCTATGCCAAATTGCTACGTGTTATACTAGTGTTGTTCAATTTATCGTTCTTATCATGTTTACGGATTTTCTGGTGATAATTGAGTTTTTATTTCAAAGTTAGAGATTGATATTATGGATCCAAATATTGAAGTAAGGTTTGTACTTATTATTCTATCTCCCTGTTGTTATTTATGCATTGCGTTATGGTAAGGGAGTGCCATGATATGAGAGTAAAAGCACGAAGGGTGATGCCGTGCCGTTTCTATTAATCTTATGGTGAGATTGAGAGTAAAAGCACGAAAGGTGATGCCGTGCATTTTTTCTTACTGTATTCACTATTCCTGTTGATTTATGGTATATTGACTGCTCCGGTGATCATTCTGTTGTAGTTCTTTATCTTGTATTCCTCTCAGTATGTTCCCTCCCGACATTTCCTGTTTAGTTCTTCATTTCTGTTATTTGTATATACACTGTTAAATTGTACAGGTTGATTTGTAGGTGCCTTGCCTTAGCCTCGTCACTACTTCGTCGAGGTTAGGCTCGACACTTACTAGTACATGGGGTCGGTTATACTGATACTGCACTCTGTACTTACTGTGCAGATTTTGATACCGGCTCGGGTTGATCGAGATCTTGCTATTGGTCCGCTATCCGGAGACTCAAGGTAGATCTGTCGGCGTTCACAGACCTTGAAGTCCCCGTCTATCTTTTATGTCCTACTGTTTTCTTTCATTTAGATAGTTGTATTTCTTTCAGACTATTACTTGTAATAAATTCTAGAATGCTCGTGAGTGGAGCCTCAGATAGAGCTTGACGAGGAGGTTCCAGCCCAGACTGATCCTGTCGGACCAGCTCAGGTTCCGGAGGGGTTCATTGCTACCCCAGTACTTCAGGACGCTTTGGTCCGTTTGGTGGGCCTTATGGAGAGTGTGGCCCAGACTGGCGCATTTCCCATGGCACCAGCAGTCTCTCAGGCTGGAGGAGGAGCCCAGACTCCTACCACTCCCGCTCCAGAGCAGATAGCTCCCTAGTATCAGGCTCCAGCAGCTCAGCCAATCGGATTAGTTCAGCCGGTTATTGCGGCATAGATCGGAGATGGGACAGCTATGTCTTCTGAGGCTTTGTGGAGATTGGACAGGTTTACCAAGCTCTTTCCTGTCCACTTCAGTGGTGCTCCTTCAGAGGATCCCCAGGAGTATCTTGACAGCTGTCACGAGGTTTTATGGAACATGGGTATAGTGGAGACCAATGGGGTCGATTTTGCTGCATTTTAGATGACTGGTTCCGCCAAGAAATGGTGGAGAGATTACTTGTTGACCAGACCAGCTGGGTCACCTGCTCTTACTTGGGACCAGTTCTCTCAGCTCTTCATAGAGAAGTTTCTGCCTATCACATTGAGGGAGGAGCGTCGCCGTCAGTTTGAGCGTCTCCAGCAGGGCAGCATGACTGTTACTCAGTATGAGACCCGTTTTGTGGATTTGGCCCGTCATGCCATACTTCTGCTTCTCACAGAGAGAGAGGGTGAGGAGGTTTATTGATGGACTTGCTCAGCCTATCAGATTGCAGATGGCTAAGGAGACTGGGAGTGAGATTTCTTTTCAGGGAGGTCAGGGGTCTGACAAGAGATGGTTCTTACTCAGGGAGGTCAGGGGTCTGACAAGAGACCTCGTCATTCCGTTGAGTTCAGCGGTGCCTCACCTAGAGGTAGGAGTACTTTTGGTAGAGGCCATCCTCCCAGGCCGTTTCATTCAGCGCTCCAAGCATCCCACAGTGCCTCAGGTGGTCGTGGCCCTTAGATGCATTATTCCGACCAGCTAGCCTACAGTGCACCACCAGCTCCTATTAGTGCACCTCCACTCCAGAGTTATCACGGTGGTTATTCAGGTAAACAGGGTCAGTTTCAGGGTCGGCAGTCACAGCAGCCGAGGTTATGTTATACTTATGGTGATTCGAGGCACATTGCTAGATTTTGCCGTCGGGCAACGGGCAACTCACAGCATCAGAGTTCTCGTGCCATGGTTCCGGCACCAGTTGCTGCACCACCTGCTCAGCCAGCCAGAGGCAGGGGTCAGGCAGCCAGAGGTAGGGGCCAGACAGTTAGAGGTGGAGGTCAGGCCGTTAGAGGTGGAGACCAGCCAGCTAGAGGCCGTCCCAGGGACGTAGTTCAGGGTGGTGGGGCCCAGCCCCGGTGTTATGCTTTCCCAGCTAGGCCTGAGGCAGAGTTATCTAACGCTGTTATCACAGGTACTGTTTCAGTTTGCAGTAGAGATGCTTCAGTTCTATTTGATCCGGAGTCTACTTACTCCTATGTGTCATCCTATTTTGTTTCCTATTTGGTTGTGCCCCGTGATTCTTTGAGTGTTCCTGTGTATGTGTCCACACCAGTGGGAGATGCTATTGTTGTAGATCGTGTTGATCTTGAGGAAGAAGTTTATATGGAGCAACCACCTGGTTTTGTTGCTCGGGGGGAGTTTAATGGTTGTGTGTGCAGATTGCGCAAGTCACTATATGGTTTGAAACAATCCCCTCGAGCTTGGTTTGGTAAGTTCAGCATAACTATTCAGGAGTTCGGCATGACTCATAGTGAGGCTGATCATTCTGTGTTTTTATCGGCATTCTGCTCCTAATCTGTGTATTTATCTAGTGGTTTATGTTGATGATATTGTTATTACTGGTAATGATCAGGATGGTATTACTAATCTGAAGGAACATCTCTTTCAGCACTTCCAGACTAAGGATCTGGGCAGATTGAAGTATTTTCTAGGTATTGAGGTCGCTCAGTCTAGCTCAGGTATTGTTATTTCACAGCGGAAGTATGCCTTAGACATTCTTGAGGAGACTGGAATGATGGGTTGCAGACCTATTGACTCTCCTATGGATCCGAATGCTAAGCTTCTGCCTGGACAGGGGAGCCTCTTAGAGACCCTACGAGATATAGGAGGTTGGTTGGCAAATTGAATTACCTCACCGTGACTAGACTTGACATTTCTTTTCCGGTGAGTGTTGTAAGTCAGTTTATGGATTCTCCCTGTACTAGTCACTGGGATGCAGTTGTTCGCATTCTTCGGTATATAAAGTCAGCTCCAGGCAAAGGATTACTATTCGAGGATCGAGGCCACGAGCAGATTGTTGGGTACACAGATGCTGATTGGGCAGGATCACCTTTTGATAGACGTTCTACGTCTGGATATTGTGTTCTAGTAGGAGGTAATTTGGTCTCGTGGAAGAGCAAGAAACAGAATGTAGTTGCTCGATCTAGCGCCGAAGCCGAATATCGGGCCATGGCTATGGCGACGTGTGAGTTAGTTTGGGTCAAGCAGTTGCTCAAGGAGTTAAAGTTCGGAGAAATCAGCAAGATGGAACTAGTGTGTGATAACCAAGCTGCTCTTCATATTGCGTCAAATCCGGTGTTCCATGAGAGGACTAAACACATTGAGATCGACTGTCACTTTGTCAGAGAAAAAATACTTTCAGGAGATATTGTTACAAAGTTTGTAAAGTCGAATGATCAACTAGCAGATATTTTCACTAAGTATCTTACTGGTTCTCGTATTAGTTACATGTGTAACAAGCTCGGTACATATGATGTGTATGCACCGGCTTGAGGGGGAGTGTTAGTTTATCGATATGTATAGTGTAGTTTTGTCCCACATTGGAAGAGGAGTAATATCTCCTTGTAGTGTATAGCTATAAATAGGGACCTCTTGTATTGTATTTATCATCCAATATCAATAACATATTTTCTCCCGTGCCTTCTCACACTTATAAATGTACAAATGAGTCAAAAAAACATATACCTGTGACCACCACATCATCAGCATCACAATTTTGTAGTGTGATCTCTCTAGGAATCGATGAACGAAGGGAAAAAGAAAGAGCAGAGCAGCGAGCATATTGGGCAGACAAGTAGACTACCACAGCCAGTATAAACAGTGAAGGAGAATTTGAGTTGTTACCAAACCAATATTTAATGGTTTGGGCAAATGAAGGAGGTATTTTAGGAGAATTTGAGTTGTTACCAAACCAATATTTAATGGTTTGGGCAAATGAAGGAGGTATTTCCCATGTATAAGCATATGTAACAGGTAAAATGACCACCCAAGCAGCTGCAGCTATGACCTTCAATATGTATCGTAGTTTAACATAGAATGACATGCTGTGCCTAGCTTTCCAATTAAGAATCACATAAAGAGTGGCTGCAACAATGTTAATGTAGGTTATCATGTCAAAATAGCGCCGCAACATAAATCTGGAGCACTGCTCACAAAAAAAAATACACATCCACATAAACAAACAACTTCTTGGTAAAACTTTTTACCATTCACAATAGCTGTGTGCAATAAAAACATATTTGTGTCAGTTAATTTCCATTTCACTGGAGGAAGTAACTTTTTGCGGAGCATCAAATGCTAAATAACATTTCAAAGGGATGGAAGCATGAAATGCTAAATAAATTGACAATGCTGGGAAACAGTCAAATGCACATAACATGGTGTTATTAAGATGACTTCTGCAGCTAAAACCTTACCCCATTTCTCTCAGCACGAAGTTCTTCCACAGGGAGGCAAAAGAAATCAGCATCAGCGCGCATGGGCCAACCTAACCTGAAGCAGTCCGCTGACCTACAGTTTTATGCGTAAAGTCAGAAATGAACAAAATATTGATTAACTGAACCAGAAAAAAAAACAGAAAAATGGAAAGGTTGACTACCAAAAGTATTCATTTAAATCATCATAGTTCCTCCACTGGGAATGCTTTGCTTTTCCTCTTCTGCTCCTAGCAGCTTCCTGAAAATGACAGTTATAAGACATGTCCATGGCCATGGCCAGAATTTGGGTCTGAATGTTAGAATAGAGAACTAGAAAGCATGTTTATATAAGACATGTCCATGGCCAGAATTTGGGTCTGAATGTTAGAATAGAGAACTAGAAAGCATGTTTATATAAGACATGTCCATGGCCAGAATTTGGCAACAACAAGATGAATAAGGTCACATTATCCGATTTACTTGAACTATTTTCCACTTTAGTTGTTCGTAATTTATAAATCTATAGGGCGGCACGGTGCACAAAGCATCCCGCGTTCACAGCAAAGGGTGTGATGTAGACAGCCGACTCCAACCAAATATTCTACCTAAGCTGGCAAGATCAGCGCGATTCTTGACATGAAAACTAAAGTTAGCTTGTCATAAATTGATCAATTCCTATGGCGATGTACTTAATACAAACAATAGGTATCATTCATGGCTATATGATTTGTAATATTGGAAACATTTAACCAATAAAAGGGCCTAGTTCAAGACTGATCATGTGGGGTTCATGAATATTGTGTTACGTGTGGGGTTTTGTTATTATTTACACCTATTCTTTTGGTGCTTTTTCTTTCTAATAAAATTATTTACTCATCAAAAAGAATAAAAATACAATTTTAAGCTAGACTGCGGACACACAATTTTAACTTTTAAAATATTTTGTGATTACAAATTTTATCAGAATCCATTATAAGAATATTTTACATGAATGGAAAGAGTGTTATGATCTAAGTGGTGTTGGGCAGATGAGGCTTTGAGATGGCAAGAGAAGCCAGTGATCCATAAACCCATAACTTAGGCCGTCACCTGCAACAAAGAAAGCAATTAGAAACTTCACAATCGCTTTAGGATATAATCAAATTTTATGTTAATATTTTTCTTTGTGCAATTAACAGAAAGCAGTAGTTGATATAACTAACAATAATAGTTTTCTTATGACAAAGAAAAATATTTAAGAGCAAATAAATGAGCTTGCAGAGTTTGAGCTAGGTTTCAGTGGATAACCTAGAGTTAAGCAGAATAAGAGGAGCCTTCGATGCATAGGTTCTTACCGTTTAATTATAACCTCTATTGAAAGGTCAGAATCGCCATAGACTTAACAGAGAAGGAGCGAGACACAGAGAAATTAGTAGAACAAGAAGCCAGGAACAAAGGTGTACAAATAATTACAAACTGAAATAAAGGCGCAAACTTGGATTGTCAATCAATTTCAATAGCAAAATACAGAGTAACTCAACATACACTATAATTTCTTCATTAATTCCTTAGCAACCTTCAGTATTTTGTGTGGGACGAACACAGCAGTAACTTGATGTACAACGATAGTGGGTGTATATATATATATATATATACATATATAAAAGAAAAAAAGAAATGTTGAAAAATGGACTTCTTTTTTCAAGTTTCAGAGGAAACGACATCGTTATGTAACATTAATTAGGACATCCTTAAAAAGAAAATTCATAGTATCACAACACGACCAAGAACCATCCAGTGCATTCCAACATTGATTTCTCCGAAATTCCGCCGCCCGCCGTAACGTCGAACCAGCGACGACGACGTCTGCATCAGACTCAAATCGGCGATCGATTTCCCAGGTAAGTCCTTTTCTGTCACCCCCATCTCTGAACCCAACGGCTTTACCTTTCCGACCGGCGATTTTTCCGGGGTGTACTTCTTTTTCTTAAAATATTAGAATCAGAATTACATTTAAAAAAAAATAAAAATCTAGGATATTCTTTTAAAAAAATTTAACACATAAATTGGAAAGGAAAAGGAAAGGTATAAATTTTTGTTTTCGGAAACAAAGAAGAAAGAAGAATCACAATCACAATACAATTAATAACTCCATCTATTTATTAATTGACCCATAGACTTGGGTTTTAATTAATGGGCCCCTGACCGAAGAGTCCTAAAATTATCCAGTCCTGCTTTGGTTTGGCTATCTATATCTATATATACTCCCCCTATTTACCTATTGATACATTCTAGGTTTGCGGTTTGAAACTGAAAGCTCTGGCCTTTACACAAGTGTCATAGGTTATTCAATCTCTGGAAGAAGTATATTGACAATCAACAACATGCCGCTGTTTGAATTAAGTAAGTCTTTTTGGTGTTCTAATTTCATTATGTAATTAGTATAATTTATGCTTATAACTTCTTGATACTGATGCAACATCTTGCATGAATTTGTGGCCCGAATGCAATGTGATGCTCGGCTGATATATTAATTCGATATTTAAAAGTTCATGACTTCGTGTGATTATCGTTTACTCTTAAAGTTTATGACTTTATGTTATGGCGTGGCTCGGTACATGTGTTGGTGGAAAGTAGCACGTGTTCGATAAAATAGTCGTGGTGTCCGCGAATTGGTTTGGATACCATGGTTATAAGGAAAGAAAGTTATGGTGTGGCCAGCGCCAGTTCATGAATCACTGGTCCAAGCCAGCTAACTGTATCTCTGATTAAGAATCCGACTAGCTTTACTTACCTCTTAGTGACAGTGTCCTAATTAATCCCCTAATTTACAGAACATTGACACTGTCCTAATTAAACCCCAAGTCTGGTGTGAATTTGGAGGGCAGGCCACTGGGGAGAAGATGTTAGACCTAATGCTGTAACTATTTTTGGTATTTATATATAATTATCTTGTTCACCAAAAAAAGAAGGTTGAAAATATTTATGGGTTTAAATTTTAGAATTAATTATTATGAATAATTGGTTGGTTAAACTTTTAAATATATATTTTACATAAATTTTGTTACTTAATTACCTTTCTATTATTTAGGACTTTAAGATTAACAAAAATTCTTCGTGAAATGTTAGATCGGTTTTTTTCTATCCTTTAAGCATAAAATTCTTCTTTTAAAAATATAGTTACACTTAAATATTATTTTAGTTACAGTTATATGTTTAAAACTTGAAATTAGCTAATATTAAGAATTTGCATCATCAAAAATTATTTTCCTTAATATTGAGAATAAATAATTAAGTCTTTGAATCAACTAACTACTTAAAAATCCAATTTAATTCTTTTTCAAATTCATCACATAAGTAGAATTGTTTTTTTAGGTTGACAAAATTCCTAGGATACATAAATTTATTTCCAAAAGAAGAGCATGATGGTAAAATAATTTTAAAAATTGAGCAAAATCGATTATATACTTTATTAAGAGTTAAATTGGTAAAAGTACAAACTTAAAGTAATAAAGATGAAACAATAGAAATAGGAGAGCTTTCATGTGGATAGTTTGGGGGGGAGAGAAATAGGAGAGCTTTTGATGGGATTGAGTCTCCTTTTTCACATCTTAAAAATAGTTTTTTTATCTTTGATCGCTTTTTGGTGCACTCATATAGCCCCTATTTGTTTAGAAGAATGGGCGTCTTTTGTAGAGAATCATGTTTTGATGTAAATTCTCTACTTTTTGGTATACTTCTTGTATACGGGAGTTTTTTCTCCCTTTTGATTAATACAATTTACCTTATCAAAAAAAAAAGGATGAAACAGTAGAAGACAAAGATATAATAAATAAATTTTATTGATTTTATTTTATTTTTGCATTATTCCAACAAATGACATGTTCTATTTTTTCTATATATAAAGTTATTTGGTTTAAAAAATAACTCAATATTTATTTTCAGTATTAAGTCACACAAATAATAATAATTGTCATAAGATATTCCCAAACTAAGGAATCATAATAAGGCATATGCGGACTTCTAAAGGGCAAGATTTCTTCCTTATTGATTAGCTACTTATTAAATATGACCAATATTCATCATTTTCAGGTCTTTTCTTTAATTGATCATAAAAAATAATTATCAACTTTGCATCTCAAAAAATGAACTTCAAAAAGAAAAATATGAGAATGTTATTGAGCCGCCTCTGCTTACAATAACAACATTTGCTAATGCAATTGGTATTCTAAACCCAACGGCTTTACCTTTCCGACCGCAATTTTTCCGGGGTATACTTCCTTTTCTTAAAATATTAGAATTACAGATTTTTTTTTAAAAAGAGCAAAACTAGGATATTCTTTTAAAACGTTTAAACTAATATAAGACATAAATTGGAAAGGAAAAGGAAAGAGTAAAAAATTTTGTTTTCAGTAACGAAGAAAAAACAAGAAAATTAATAATTACTCCATCCATTTGTTAATTGACTGATTGACCCATAGACTTGGGTTTTAAAACTAGAGTCCTAAAATTATCCAAACCTATTTTGGTTTGGCTTTCTTTTATCTTATATATATACGTTCTAGTTGTAAGAGAGATTGTGATTTGAGACTAAAAGCTATTGGCAATCAACAACATGCCGCTGTTTGAATTAAGTGAGTCATTTTGGTGTTCTAATTTCATTATCTGATTAGTATAATTTATTCTTAAAAGCTTATGACTTCTTGTTATAATTGCTGCAAAATCTTGCATGAATGCGACCCGAATGCGATGTGATACTCGCCTGCTATTAGTTCTTATTTAAAAGTTTATGACTTTGTCTGATTATCGTTTATTCTTAAAGTTTATGACTTTATGTTATGGCATGGCTCGGTACATGTGTTGGTAGAAAATAACAAGTGTTCGATAGAATAGTCGTGGTGTCCGCGAATTGGTTTAGATACCACGGTTATAAGTAAAGAAAGTTATGGTGTGGTCAGTTCATGAATCACTGGTCCAGCTAAAAGCCAGCTAACTGCATCTTTGACTAGGAATCCGACTAGCTTTACTTACCTCTTAATGTAATTTACAGGGCAGTGACAGTGTCCTAATTAATCCCCCAATTTACAGAACATTGATATTGTCCTAATTAAACCCCAAGTCTGGTGTGACTTTGGAGAGCAGGCCACTGGGGAGAAGATGTTAGACTAGTAAATTCCTACTATGCATTAGAAAGATCATTGACACATATCGTCTAACGTATATGTGATTCCGATATACCCTGAGCCGAGGGTCTATCGGAAACAACCTCTCTATCTTTATTAGGTAAGGGTCTGCATACGTCCCCAAACCCCATTTATGGGATTACACTGGGTTTGTTGTTGTTATTGGTGGTCCAATGGAGATCCGCAGAGAATTTAAAGGGGAGATGGTTCTGTGATTTTAAGTACCAATAGGGTTTTAAAGGGTGAGAATGAGTCACGATACTGCTTTTAGTCTATGTTGTTTGGACTCCAAAAATGTTGCCGCACCCTGTGCCGGATCCTCGAAGAATACACCAAACGTCATTTTTGAAGAGTCCAAGTAACATAGCTTTTAGTCAAAAAGGGTTTTCACTTACGTTTTCATCCCAATAATAAAAGCTTTCTGCCCTATGTTTAATATGTTCAAAGCCTTTTCACCTCAAAAAAAATGAGCAGCAATATTTTACAATCATTCTTGCTTTTGCACTCATCTTATATTATTATAATTTCTTGTACTCTTCTTTTCATTATTATACCAGTTTATATTTATGGTCGCCTTGCGGTGAGGAGTATAGCAAGGCCTGTAGCTTCTGGCTTGAGAAAAGGTGCTGACATGAATCCCAAATTCCAACAATTCATTGTCCAAAATGCTCAGGTAAACAAGTTTTCTTTTATATATGGAGTTGAAAAGTAATTCTCAAAATTATAGTTTTTAAAATTGGTTTTAGTCAGCAAATCGACTATTAATGGTTTAATCACTTTTTGAAATTCAGAGAACCCAAAAAGACGAGAAGAAAGTTGTAGATGAAGTCGCTCAAACTCTCGTTTTCTCGACGGTATTAATTTAAATTAATTGGCGTTGTTTCTCTATAGTACTTAATTTTATATGGAATTTCTATTTATTTGTGATACTACTATTTTTTTTTCTCATTTTAGATGGCAGGTAGCGCACTTGTCTATTACATGAGAAGAAGTTCAGAGAAAAAGGAAAGACTAGTGGAAGAAGCGCTGAAAAAGGTGCCGCAAAAAGTGCACGATCGGCTGCAACAGATGCAAGAAAAGGTGTCGCAAGAAGTGCGGAATGAGCTTCTCAAAGAGTTGCGGGAAGAACTTCTGAAAGAGCTGCGTGAAGAACTCAGAGGCGGACAGGATTTGAAGGTCGGATTGCACTTTTAGATTCAACAAAAAATCTGTTTTGCATAATAGGTATGGATTTGATTGTTATAGATTAAAAAATAAAAAGTGAAAATTTGAGGTTTTAATTTATTACTTAGTCTCTAGGCATTATTTTGTTTGAATGAAAGCAAGTATAGTTTAATTATGATCTCTATCAGTTAACCTTTAAAGTAGTTAAAATAATTAATCAGTGACGAAGGGAATCATACCTAGATAGAAATGATAGAAATAATCCTTTAAATAATTATATACTCCATAGTCCAGTTTTCCTCTTTATTTTCAGCTAGCTTATAATCCTTATCTATATCTATCTATCTTCTATATTATTATAAAAACATGAATAATTTACATGACAAAAATATCCCAATAGTATTAATAGACTTTTATGCCCTTAAAATTTAAAATATTTGTTAATGAACCAAGTACTTGTAATTTTCAAAATATTATCCACGGATAAACTTCTTATTCGATTTTAACTACACATAAATGTAAAATTCTAATTCGTTTTGGATTGCTATCGTACTCGCTGCCAAATGCATATGGCCTAAAGGATAGTATCATTATACTTTATGGATAGCAATATGCATGTTGTATGCTTGGTTTTTGGTTCTCCAATTTGTATGAAAATTAAATATATTACATCAATTCATATACAAAAAGGATAAGCCAAATACTTTATTAATTAAAACAATTATTATTCCACATTATTCATCACCAATCTTTTTAGGGAGTTTCACGGTAAAGTTCTTGAAGTTATTCTTAGCTCGCTTTTGCCTTTTGTTTTCCTTTTGGAAATTGAGTATAGATTTGGTTTAGGGTCAATGAATTTGACGTTAATGAATAATTTTGATTGTTTCTCAGTTATTGTGTCAGGACTGCTTTCTGGCCTGTATGGTTAGGAAACAAACTAAACAAATAGTTTGTGTAATGCAAGCTTTTAAAATTTACTTCTTTTGAAAAGTACTAGAATCAAATTTTGATAAAGTACTTTTAAAAAAATAATTTATATTTGGTTAGGTAATTTGAAGAGTACCCATAACTTTTTCAATATTAGAGCATCAAATTGTGTTTGGCTAAGTTTCAAAAATGTTTCTAAGGAAAAACTACTTTTTTAACCTTGTAGAACTACTTGAATGCACTCCTGCATAATGAAGGCATTTCAAAAGATACAGAAGGTATTTCAAAAGATTTATGACATCTTGAGGTGATGGTATATTATTGTCATTTCTCACATAGCATACTCCAATTGACTGCACTCCTTCATATTGAAAATAAAAGATAAATAAAGAAAAAAGATATATATATATATATATATATATATATATATATATATATATATATATATATATGTGCGCGCGCGCGTAACGACTTTTGATTAATGTATGGTATAACCAATCTCAACATAAAATGATACAACATTACGTTGGTCACATAAGAAAAATAATGTGCGCGTTATTTGATGCAAAATTCGTTTGGTGGTATCAAATCACACTTAAGTTATGCGAAAAAATTATGTGTTATTTTATGCGGGATAAAATATGTGGAATAAGAAAATATATACATAAAACTCACATCCGAGTTCTGAAAAATCAAATGGAGTTACGCATGCAAGGAGTTGATAAAGGAACCTTCATATAGAAGGAATCTTCGAATTTTAGTTCTTTTCTTGGATTCTAAAATAATAGTTTGTACATATTTATAAGACAAATAAAGAGTTAGTACAAAAGCTATTGAGTTCGGCCGAAGGTGATGTTCGATCAAAAGTACATATATTTACTCATTGTTGCCTCATATTCTAGTACTTTTAATCGTCTTTTGAGTATTAATTATATTACTTTATACTTAATATTATATTTTAATTGTGTAGGAATAAAACAATGTGAAAATAAAGAGATTTGGAGCAAAATTAAATAAAACAAAAAAAACAAAAACAAGGAGACAAACGGGGACACCCTTTAGGTTTTGTTCCCCACAATAAAAAGGGGAAATGCAATTTGAAGTGAATAAGGAACTAGAGTGGAATTCGTGAAACGGCAAAATCGTCACGGCTTTTTGCGCCGACGCTGTGGGCGGAGACTTTTTCCTATTTTGCCCGGAACAAGGTTATTTCGGCTTTACACTATCCCAACTTATATAAAAGTCAACCTAAACTCATTTTGAAGGGGGAGAAGGTGACTTTGAGAGGAGAACAAAAGTGCCAAACACTCGGGAGCACGGATTGGATCAATTCTTCCATCTCTTTCCTAGTACTCATTGATTTTATGTTTGAAAACCTTATTTTTGATGATTGTATGAACATAAGTGGCTAAGAACCCTATTGTTCTAGGGTCATGGGTGATACATGAATGTTGATGTTTGAAGTTTAATTTGACGAAGTTGATATTATCATATTGGGTTATTTTTTAATTCTATTTTTAATTATTTTGCTGAGTAGCTAACAGTAAAATACCATCTACGAATCTAGAGTTGAACTCGAAAGTGAGAATTCTAGATTGCATATAGAATTAAATAGAGCAGGTTCTTGAACCCGGGCATCGGGGAACGAATTCGCGGTTAGGATAGAAATATACCTAATTGCCTTGCTTGGTTGAAATACAGGAAGTGTAAATGCATTCTTGTTAATCTTAATTCCATAGACATATAGGCATTAAGTTAGCTTGAGTAGGCGAGTAAGAACTCGACAGATTCTTATGAGTAATATCAACCTTGTCAATCAACAATTCAGTTAAATCAATTAGTCATTTTAAGCTAAGAACGCAACATGATTGTTAGCTAACCCGTGACCCTGGAATATTATCTCCTATTGATTGTTATTCGAAATTGTTTAAGTGTTGTGGTTGATTTCTAGTATTTCATTACTTGATAGTTTTTTGGTAGTAAATTAGGAAATTATCTATTTGTGAGAAATCACTTGAATCGATAAGTTATTTGAGTTTGAATTAATCAAAAGTTAATCATAAGTCTTTGTGGGAACGATACTCTACTCATTACTCTATTACTTGACGACCACATATACTTGCATGAGTGTGTTTGGTCGCAATAGAAGGGCTAGCTCCGCCTCTGCTCATGGTCTCAAAAAAAGAAGAAACATGCACACAACAACTACTATTACAATATTTCATATTCAACTTAGTTAGTTGGAGTCAGCTATATGAATCCCAAATATTTATTTTGGTCCTCCAAAGTAACAAACACACATCCAAAAATATAAGGGAAACTAAAACTACAAATTTTTAGGTATTTGATCGCTTCTACGGTCACACATCTGCGCCCACCTTGTCCGCATCTGCGATTTTTGGGCTGACTACTCTGGGCCGTTTCTGCGGTTGCTGGCTCGCTTCTGCGGTTGCTGGCTCGCTTCTGCGAGCTCGCACCTACGTCCATAACCCCTCAGGTGCGATTGCACCAGAAACCTAGTGCTTTAGTTGTTGCTCCTAAGTCCAAACTTGGTCCGAGCCTAATCCGATTAACACCCGAGGCCCTCGGGGCCCCGCCCAAACATACCAACAAGTTTGAAATCATAAAAAGAACTCGCTTGAACACTCAGAACGCGTAAAACAATATCAAAACTAAGAATCACACCCCAAACCAAATTAAATCAACTTATGAACTTTAAGTTTTTCCAACTTACTCCGAACGCGCTGAAACATACTTAAACTACTCGGAATGATGCCAAATTTTGCGTGCAAGTCTTAAATTACCGTATGGAACTATTCCCAGACTCAGAATCTCAAACGGACCTCGATAACACCAAATCCTATTTCAAACCAAATTTAAAGAACTCTAAAATCTTTAATGTGCCAACTTTCACTATTAAGCGCCAAAACGCTCCCGGGTCATCCAAAACCCGATCTAAATATACGCCCTAGTCAAAATCATCATAAGAACCTATTGGGACCGTCAAATCCTGATTCCGAGATCGTTTACTCAAAATATTGACCAAAGTCAAATTTAGCCTCTTAAAGCCAAACTAAGAAACCAAGTGTTCCGATTTCAATCTGACCCCTTCCAAATCCCGCACTAACCATTCCCGTAAGTCATAAAACAGTAAAATTACATACAGGGATCCTCATTTAGGGGAATGGGATTCTAGAAACCAAAACGACCAGTCAAGTCGTTACAGTGACCCAAGTGGATGGATCCATATCCACACGCAAGCATGGCTAATTCAACTTGCTACCAGCTCGGCATGGTCATAGGTTCAATATCATAATCCGCCCGGTATGATCACAGGCATAATAGTACAACCCGCTAGGCGTGGTCATATGCATAACAATACAATTTGTCTGGTGTGGTCACAGGCATAACAACACAAGCTGCCCGACATGGTCATAGGCATAACAACATAATTCGTCCGGTGTGGTCACAAGTACCTAGTCCAATCATATCACACAGGAGAAAATAACAAGAAAACATGTATGCGATGAATAATTAACAAATCTCATGCTCCTGGATTGATAAAATGACATGCTAAGTGTAGGCAGGTGCAAAGTGTGCTATCATAGCTCGAATAGGAAATTTCATCATAGCATAACATTTATCAAGTTCATTCATGTATTAAACCTCTATGTAGCCTCAAACATTGCTCAAATAGTTCACAACAATGTTACAAATGTGAGAAACATCATAGCTTAAAGCTTAACAGTTAATTCTAGGCATATCATAGAATAAGCACAACCTGGGCGTGGATAAATACCCCCGGTGTTAGCACATGGGCTCAAAACCCCACACATGTGTGCACCCATAGCACGTAGCTAACATAAATAATCCAGACAACTAGTGCCCTAACCAAGTTTAGATAACATACTTACCTCAAGCAAACCAAATCACTCCGCTAATAAGCTCTTCCCGTGCGTATCAACATCTGAAAGGCCTGAATTTAGCCAAAATAACGTAATACTATCAATAAAAGCCATAGGAAGTGATTCCAAAAGATAAGGCTGGGGTTTTTAACTCAAATAAAAAAGTCAACACAAAAAAGTCAACCTGGGCCCGTACCTCAGAACTCGACAAAATTTATAAATTCTGAACACACATTCAATTACGAGTCCAACCATACAAAAATTATCAAATTGCAACCAAAAATCGCCTCTCAAATCCTCAAATTTCACTCTCCATTAATATAGTCCAAAACTCCCCAAATTATAACTTAGATTCATGAGAAATAGGTGAAATAATCAATGTCTATTAAATATTCATGGAAAAAAGTGATTAAAAGTCACTTACCTCTTCAATCTAGGTGGAAACCTCTCCAAACATCGCCTTAGTCCGTACTCCAAAATTCCTATAACAACCCGACTGGTCATTTTGAGCATTTTTACTTAGCTCGGTGATTTGAGGGCATGAGTAGCTCCATATGATGTATTATGAATTATGTGTATTATCGGTTTCGATTTTCGGGTGATTCAAAATTAGTTTGGAAGAATGAATTTCATGTGTGAAGTTTTAAGTTGGAAGAGTTGACCAAGTTTGACTTTTGAGTATTTGACCTCAGATTGGGATTCTGATGGTTTCATTAGGCCCGCATAGGGATTTGGGACTTAGGTGTATGCCCATATTTGCATTTGGAGATATTTAGAAAGTTTCGGCACTAATTGGCGGAAGTTGGCAATTTGAAGGTTTGGAATGTTCATAAGTTTGACCGGAAGTTGAATTTGATGATATCGAGTTCGGATTGTGGTTATGAGAATTGAAATAGCTTCGTTATTCCATTTGGGACTTGTGTGCAAAATTTGAGGTCATTCCGAATTGATTTGATATGGTTCGACACGAATTTTGGAAGTTGAAGGTTCAAAAGTTCATTAAGTTTGATTTGAGGTACGATTCGTGGTTTTGATGTTGTTATGCATGAATTTAGGCCTCGAGTAAGTCTGTGTTAGGTTTTAGGACATGTTGGCGTGTTTGGACGGGGTCTCGAGGGGCTCGGGTGAGTTTCAGATCATTTCCATGTTCTTTGGCACTGCTGATTTCTGGTGTTTCAGACCTTCTTCACGATCGTAAAGCTTGGGTCGTGATCACGTAGTGTATTATTGGAGTTGGCCTTTTATCCTTCATCACATTCGCGTACCTTTGTGAGGCCATAGCATCACATTCGCGTTCATCAACTCGTGTTCGCATAGAGTTGAGTTGAGAAGCTGGGGACTAGAGGAAATATCTTCGCGTTCGCGAAGTAGCAGCCGCGTTCGTGAAGGTGTGTATCTGTTGTGCATCATGTTCGCGAGTTCTATGCCGCAAACACGTAGGGTCTTTTTGTGGCGGTTTATGGTATGAAGTTGGTTTGGCTAGATTCGAACCGTTCGGAGTTAGATAATCGAGGGAAAGGCCTAATAGTGGATTGAGTTAGCGTGTTTTGAGGTAAGTGTCTTGCCTAACTTAGTGTGGGTGAATAACCCCTTAGGATTGGTGTTGTTTTGTGATAATTGTGATGTGTGGAAGCCGTGTACGCAAGATGACGAGTGTGTACACAGGCTAAATATGGAAGTTTACCGGTTTTAGCTATGTAGATCTCTTTCACGCCTTAATTGAGTTATCTTATCATGTTGTATTCATCATCATTAGTCTATTTTCACATGTTCTACTTGTCTTATCTCTTACTTGTTAATTGCTCTACATGTTTAGTTGAAGTTCTTGTTTTCTTTATTCCTTATTCATTATTTAACCGTTGAATTCTTTACTTGAAGTTGTTATTATTGGAATATCTTGTTGTTGAAAGTGGCATTGAATTATAAAGGTTGTGATTCACATTGAGGCAAAGTGTTAAGTTTTGAAATATTATTCTTGTTGGGTTATTCACTTTCGATTGTCATTGTTGATACTCGTGTACACATTGTGGTTGAACCATGGGCTACTTGTTATAAAAATACTATTGTTGTTGGTTTCTTGGCAAGTTGTGATATTGGGCACTTGAGGTGCGATTTGTGATACATTGTGATATTGATATGCATGTGGTGGTATAAGATTTTGGGGTTGAAACGCATGTGGTGAGATAAGGTGGGCTTGATACGTGTGGCTAGTAAATGTAATGACCCGGCGGGTCGTTTTGAGAGTAATAACACCGATCCCCTATTAACTGCTTCCCCCGTATCTTTTACTACTTATTTGACTTGCTAGGAGGTTTTGTTTTGGTTTCGGAGTGTTTTGCGACACTTAGTCCCTAAATGGAAGTTTAAGCCTTAGCATTTTGACCGTAGTCGGAACTGTGTGAAGTCGACTCTGGAATGGGGTTATGTCAGTTACGTTAGCTCAGTTGGGTGATTTTGGACTTAGGGGCATGTCCGGATTGTGTTTTGGAGGTCTGTAGCTTATTTAGGCTTGAAATGGTGAAAGTCGAATTTTTGGAGATGTTGACCGGAAGTGGACTTTTTGATATCAGGGTCGGATTCCGATTCCGGAAGTTGGAGTAGCTCTGTAATGTTGAATATGACTTGTGTGCAAAATTTGCGGTCAATCGAACGTGGTTTGATAGGTTTCAACATCGATTGTAGAAATTTAAAGTTTCAAGTTCATTAAGTTTGGATTGGAGGGTGATTCGTGTTTTTAGCATTGTTTGAAGTGATTTAAGGGCTCGACTAAGTTCGTATGGTGTTTTAGTAATGGTTGGTATGTTTGGTTGAGGTCCCGGGGGCCTCGGGTGAGTTTTGGATGCTTAACGGATCATTTTGGACTTGTGAAAGATTGCAGATTTTCTGATTTTCCTAGTTGTTGGTTTCCTTCTTCATGTTCGCGAGGGGTGTTCTGTGTTCGCGAAGAGGAGCTGGAGGTAGGAGGAAGATTGTTCTTCGAGTTCGTGAAATGGGGATCGTGTTCGCGAAAGGGGTTTTAGGCAGTGCACTGTAAATGCGAGAAGGGCATCGCGCTCGCGCAGAGAAAGTTGAGCGGCTGGGACCCCAGGCCTTTTTGCCTACGCGTTCGCGATGTTGGTCTCGCGTTCGCGTAGGGTTGAGCTTAGTGGTCTTCGCGTTCGCGATGAAGGGATTCTGGGCCAAAGTAAGTTTGTGCTTCACGAAAACGAGGATCCTTCCGCGTTCGCGAAGAAGGATTTGCCTGAGCAGAATATAAAATTTCAAAAACGAGAGTTAGGCCATTTTTATTTGAGAGCTTGGATTTAGGAGATATTTTGATGGATTTTCAGAGACATAAATTGGGTAACGATTCTTCACTTGATTTTGGTTATATCCCACTAATCTATCACTAATTATATCTTTTAATTTCGGATTTGGGTGGAAAATTTAGGAAAAATGGGAAGAAGTTCTTCAACTAAGATTTTGGGTTTTGACTGAGATTTTTATACCGTATTTGGATAATTTTGGTACGAGTGAACTCGTGAGTGAATGGGTGTTCATATTTTGTGACTTTTACCTGATTCCGAGACGTGGGCCTAGTGAGGCGTTTTAGTGCGATTTTTAAAATTCTTGTTAAAGTCTTGATTTCATTAATTAAATTAGTCTATTGTAGTTGTATATATGGTATGAAATTATTTTTGGCTAGATTTGCGCCATTCGGAGTCGGATAATCGAGGAAAGGGCATTCTTACTGATTGATTGAGCTTGGTTCGAGGTAAGTAGCTTGCCTAACCTTGTGTGGGGGAAATCCCTTTATTATTTGGTACTGTTGTGATATGTGAGCATCATGTACGTGAGGAGACGAGTGCGTACACAGGCCTTTTTTTTTTGTAAAAACTCGATTTATTTTACTGAGTAGTAACTTGTTTTTCCTTTAATTTGAGTTATATTGTTTAAATGAGTATTAGTCTGTTTTCATTTTTAATTGAGCTCTTCCAATATATGTAGTTATCCTGTTTAGTCTAATATCGCATGTCTGCTTTAACTACTTATTTGAACTCTGTGAAGCATGCCTAGTTGATTTCCTACTTTTTCCTTGTTCTTTATTAGTATAACTATAGAAATCTTGTTGTTAACTGTCGTATTTATCGGTTTGAGTTGTGTGTTTACTTTTGAGACTACAAGGCGGTTCCTCAAGAGTTCTCCCTGCATATTTACTTTTGAGATTACGAGGCGGTACCTCGGGAGTTCTCCCTGCACATTTACTTTTGAGACTACGAGGCGGTACCTCGTGAGTTTTCCCTGCATATTTACTTTTGAAACTACGAGGCGGTACCTCGGGAGATCTTTTTGCTTCTTTACTTCGGGACTACGAGACGGTATCTCAGGAGATCTCTTTGTACTGCTATTTTTGCAGTGTTTTCCTTTTGTTAAATTCCAGTCTCTTAATATATTATTACATTTCCCTGCTTTATTTATTATATACCAGTGGGCCTGACCTAACCTCGTCACTATTCGGCCGAGGTTAGGCTTGGCACTAACTGGTACCGTTGTGGTGTACTCATGTTACTCTTCTGCACATGTTTTAGTGTGCAGATCCAGGTACTTATCAGCCCTACTATTAGCTGAGAGTGCTTGCAAGACTTCAAGGTACATCTTCCGCGTCCACAGACCTAGGAGTCCCATCTATTCTCCCATATGTCAAACACTTCATGTATTCCTTTTATTAGACTCTGGTGTATAGAGATCCTATTATTTTCCTGTAGTTTGTGACTTACGATATTTTGGATTTTGAGAAGACTGTGAATTTATATAGTATTGCTTATTGTACATGTCGAGCGGCATTGTTACTAGTTATTCAGTTATCCGATGCTGTTAGTTGCCAAGTTTTACTTTCATTTTGTTATTTTCCGCAATTTATTAGGCTTACCTAGTCGTAGAGACTAGGTGCCGTCACGAAGTTATATGGAGGGAGTTTGGGTCGTGACAAGTTGGTATCAGAGCTCTAGGTTCATAGGTGTCGTAAGTCACAAGCAAGTTTAGTAGAGTCTCGCGGATCAGTACAGAGACGTCTGTATTTATCTTCGGGAGGCTATGAAACTGTTAGGAAAAATTACACTTCTTTGATTTTTTGTCGTGTGAAATTTTTGACTTCGAAATTCTAAACTTATGTATTATATTCTCTCACAGATGGTGAGGACACGTACATGCAGATATGATGACGAGGCACTCACGCCTCCTGCTAGAGCTCGAGAGGCCAGGGCCGGGGTAGAGGCCGAGGACGTCCACGCGGTGTAGCCAGAGCACCCACGCGAGCTGATACAGAGGAGCCCCCAGTAGCTCCAGTTGGAGGGCAGACACCTGAGGTACCTGCTGTTGTACCAGCCCTCCAGGAGACTCTAGCCCATTTTCTGAGCATGTTCAGCACCTTAGCTCAGGCTGGATTGATTCCACTTGCTCCTGCCGCATCTCAGGCCGGGGGAGGAGCACAGACTCCCGTCGTCGGTTCTCCAGAGCAATGGGTTCAGGTCGACCAGGTTCCAGATATTATATCGATGCAGTCGGTAGCTCCAGCTCAGCCCGAGGTTAGGGCAGTAGTTTCTGAGGCGGAGCAGCTCAGACTTGAGAGGTACAAGAAGTACCACCCTCCCACTTTGAGTGGATTGGCGTAAGAGGATTCCCAGGGTTTTCTGGAGGAATGTCACCATATTCTCCGTACTATGGGTGTAGCGGAGTCGAGTGGGGTTTCTTTTACTGCATTCCAGCTTAGAGGAGCAGCCTATCAGTGGTGGCATGCTTATGAGTTGAGTAGTTTGGCTGAGGCGGTTTAACTTACATGGACTCGGTTCTCGGACATATTTTTGAGAGAGCATGTCCCTCAAAGCCTCAGGGACGCATGGAGCGCGGAGTTTGAGCAGTTGAGTAGTCCGGCCTTGGTTGCCACAGTTCGAGAGAGGGTTCGTCGATTTATTAAGGAACTCCACCCCAGTATCAGGATTAGTATGGCTCAGGAGTTGGAGATGGATATTTCTTACCAGCAGGCTGTGAGTATTGCTAGGAGATTGGAGGGCATGCTCGTTCGGGATAGAGAGGAGAGGGAGGCCAAGAGGTCCCGAGAGTCTGGCACTTATAGTGGTACTCGTGGCCTAGCTGCAGTTCGCCATGGTAAGGGCTATGGGAGTCGCCCCGTCCATTCAGCACTTCCAGCCGCCAGTGGTATTCCGGCCCCATCTAGGCCCCATGAGCCTTTTTATGCACTGCCAGTATCTAGTACCCCTCCTGCACGGGGTGCTTTTAGCGGCCAGTCTAGTAGATCTGGCCTGAGCCAGTCACAATAGCCACGCCCTTCGAGAGCTTGTTTTGAGTGTGGCGATACTCGCCATGAGGGACTGCCCCAGACTTAGGAGGGGTGCACCTCCATAGACTTTTCAGGCACAACGTGTTCCATCGGGTCCTCAGGCTATGATTCCAGCACCAGCTACCGCCCCACCTGCTCAGCCATCTCGAGTTGGAGGTCGGGGAGGTCGAGGTCTCCCTAGAAGGGGAGGCTAGGCCAGATACTATGCTCTTCCTGATCGTATAGAGGCAGTTGCTTCCGACTCTGTCATTATAGGTATTGTTCTGGTCTGTCATAGATATATGTCGGTTTTGTTTGATCTAGGCTCCACTTATTCATATGTGTCCTCTTATGTTTCCCTGTATTTGGGCGTATCTAGTGATTCCTTGGGTTCCCCTGTTTATGTGTCTACTCTTGTGGGAGATTCTCTTGTTGTGGACCGCGTGTATCAGTCGTGTTTGATTGCTCTTAGTGGTTTTGAGACCAGAGCTGATTTATAATTGCTCAGTATTATAGACTTTGATGTTATCTTGGGCATAGACTGGTTGCCGCCCCATATGCTATTCTTGATTGTCACGCTAAGTCTATGACACTGGTTATGCCAGGATTACCGCGATTAGAGTGGAGAGGTGCCTTAGAGTATACTCCCAACAGAGTTATTTCATTTCTTAACGCTCAACGAATGGTTGAGAAGGGGTGTGACGCGTATCTAGCTTATGTGAGAGATTTCAGTATTGATACCCCTACAGTTGAGTCAGTCCCAGTAGTGAGGGATTTTTCATTGATACCCCTACAGTTGAGTCAGCCGCCCGACAGAGACATTGATTTTACCATTGATTTATTGTTGGGCACTCAGCCCATCTCTATTCCTCCATATCATATGGCTCATCCTGAGTTGAAGGAGTTGAAGGAGCAGTTACAGGAGTTTCTTGATAAGGACTTCATTCGGCCCAGTATGTCACCTTGGGGTGCTCCTGTCTTATTTGTAAAGAAGAAGGATGGTTCTATGCAGATGTGTATTGATTACCGCCAGTTGAACAAGGTCACAGTGAAGAACATATATACATTGCCTTGTATTGATGGCCTATTTGATCAGTTACAGGGTGCTAGGGTATTTTTCAAGATTTATTTGCGTTCCGTCTATCATCAGTTGAAGATTCGAAAGCCAGATATCCCGAAGACTGCATTTAGGACTCGGTATGGTCAGTACGAGTTTCTTGTGATGTCATTTGGGCTGACCAATGCCCAGCAGCTTTTATGCACAGTCTGTTCCGGCCTTATCTTGACTCTTTCGTCATTGTGTTTATTGACGACATTCTGGTGTACTCTCAGACTTGGGAGGATCATGAGCAGCACCCGATGACTGTGCTTCAGACCTTGAGAGAAAAGAAGTTATATGCAAAATTTTCAAAGTGTGAGTTTTGATTTATTCGGTTTCGGTTTTTCGGTTTATTCGGTCGGTTTGCGGTTTATAGTTTTAAAAAGTTCGATTTTCGATTCGGTGATCGGTTTTAACGGTCGGTTTTTGATTAAACCGAAAAATCAATTTTTTTTACTCTTAGTCCCTTGCCGTGTTACTCTTTGAAAGAATATATAGCTTTTACTAATATGGCTATATATATTTCCCACGATATGAATACATAGCTTTTACTAGTTCAAGACTGTTAAGTAGTAATGGAGTAGCGTGTTGCTGAGGTAGAGATTAAAAGAGGGAGCAGCTATAGAGAGTATGTCAAGTGGAGCTTCGCGTCCACTTCACTTGATTTATTCTGTTATACAACAGTACACCCTTTTTTTCTTTGTTTCCTTCTTTTCTTTAGGTTCCTTCCATATTATGCAAAAAAATACTAAATGCATTTAACTTTTGGGAAGCTTCTTTTTTTTTTTTTCGGGATTTAATTGGGTATTAAGTTTATTAATTAAGGTAAAAACTTACCGGAATTTATACAAAATGCATCAAACTCTTTAGTTAAGTTGCGCTTCCATAACTCTTGCATAAATATTCTTATCTTTTTAGTGTATTTGATGGGATTTCTTATTTCTTTTCTCTTTTTCTGTAACAAGTAATCTATTTTCGTTGTTTCGTACCATTTTTGTCATGGTTTGAAACCGAAAAACCGAACCGATTAAACCGAAATAAAAATTAATAAACGAATCGAACCGAAGTTATTATAGTTCGGTTTTGGTTATTAAAATCACAAATCGAAAACCGAATAAACCGAACCAAAATTCTACAAAACCGAACCGAACCGACTAATGCCCACCCCTATCAGTGGCATTCTTGGGTCATATAGTATCGAGTGAGGGAATATAGGTGGATCCGAAGAAGATTGAAGCAGTGCAGAGTTGACCCAGACCGTCCTCAGCTATGGAGATCCGGAATTATTTTGGTTTGGCGGGGTATTACCGTCGATTTGTAGAGGGTTTCTCATTTATTGCAGCACCTATGACTAGGCTGACCTAGAAGGGTGCTTCGTTCAGGTGGACAGAGGAGTGTGAGGAGAGCTTTCAGAAGCTTAAGACAACTTTGATTATAGCCCTAGTATTGGTATTGCCTACAAGTTTAGGATCTTATATTGTATATTGCGATGCATCGCGGATTAGTCTCGGCGCAGTGTTAATGCAGGACGGTAGGGTGATTGCCTACGCGTCCAGACAACTGAAGGTTCATGAAAAGAACTATCTTGTCCATGACCTTGAGTTAGCAGCTATTGTTCATGCCTTGAAGATTTGGCGGCACTATTTGTACGGTATACCTTGTGAGATTTACACCGATCACCGGAGTTTACAGCATCTGTTCAAGCAATAGGATCTTAACTTGCGTCAGCGAAGGTGGTTGGAGCTGCTTAAAGATTATGATATCACCATTTTGTACCATCCCGAGAAGTCCAATGTGGTGGCCGATGCTTTGAGTCACCGGGCGGAGAGTTTGGGGAGCTTAGCATATTTACCAGCCGCAGAGAGGCCATTGGCGTTGGATGTTCAGGCCTTAGCCAGCCAGTTTGTTAGATTGGATATTTCTTGAGCTGAGTCGAGTATTGGCTTTTGTGGTCTCTCGGCCTTCTCTGTATGATCGCATCAGGGAGCGTCAGTATGATAACCCTCATCTGCTTGTCCTTAAGGACACGGTTCAGCACGGTGATGCTAAAGAGGACACTATTGGGGATGATAGTGCATTGAGGATGTAGGGCAGGCTATGTGTGCCCAATGTAGATGGTTTGTGTGAGTTAATTCTCTAGGAGGCTCACAACTCGCGGTACTCCATTCATCCGGGTGCCGCGAAGATGTACCAGGACTTGAGGAAACATTACTGGTGGAGGAGGATGAAAAAGGACATAGTGAAATTTGTAGCTCGATGTCTAAATTGCCAGCAGGTGAAGTATGCGCATCAGCGGCCAGGTGAGTTACTTCAGAAGTTAGAGATTTCAGAGTGGAAATAGGAGCTGATCACTATGGATTTCTTTGTTGGACTACCACGGACTCAATGGAGGTTTGATGCAGTTTGGGTGATTGTGGATAGGCTGAATAAGTCAGCTCATTTCCTTCCTGTGAAGACTACCTATTCTTCCGAGCAGCTGGCTCGAATTTATATCCACGAGATCGTCAGGCTTCATGGTGTACTGGTATCTATCATCTCTGACCGGGGTACACAGTTTACATCACGGTTCTGGAGGGTCGTATAACATGGGTTGGGTACTCGAGTGGAGCTGAGCACAATATTTCACCCTCAGATGGACAGACAGACTGAGCGCACTATTTAGATATTATAGGATTTGCTCCATGCGTATGTGATAGATTTTGGAGGTTCTTGGGATTAGTTCTTATCACTTGAGGAGTTTGCCTACAATAACTGTTATCAGTCGAGCATGCAGATGGCACCGTATGAGGCTCTGTATGGTAGGCGGTGTCGGTCTCTAGTGGGTTGGTTCGAGCTGGGTGAGGCTAGATTATTCGGTAAAGACTTGGTTCAGGATGCCTTGGATAAGGTGAAGGTGATTCAGGATCGACTTCGCACAGCCCAGTACAGACATAAGAGTTATGTGGATCGGAATGTTCGCAATGTTGCATTCATGGTTGGAGAGCGGGTCTTGCTCCGGGTTTTACCTATGAAGGGCGTTATGAGGTTCGGGAAGAAGGGCAAGATGAGCCCAAGGTTCATTGGTCCATTTGAGCTATTGCAGCGAGTTGGAGAGGTTGCTTATGAGCTCTCCTTACCTCCTAGTCTAGCAGGAGTTTCATTCGGTATTCCACATTTCTATGCTCTGGAAGTATCACGGTGATCAGTCTCACGAGTTGGTTTTCAGCTCGGTCCAGTTGGACAAGTATCTATCTTATGTTGAGGAGCCGGTGGCTATTTTGGACATGCAGGTTTGAAAGCTGAGGTCAAAAGATATTTCTTCAGTGAAGGTTCAGTGGAGGGGTCAGCCGGTCGAGGAGGCGACTTGGGAGACCGAGCAGGATGTGTGCAGCCGTTATCCTCATCTTTTCACCACTTCAGGTATGTCTCTATGCTCGTTCGAGGACGAACGATTGTTTTAAGAGGGGGAGGATGTAACAACCCGCCGGTCGTTTTGAGAGTAATAGCTCTGATCCCCTATTAACTGCTTCCCTCATATCTTTTTCTACTTATGTGACTTGCCGGAAGGTTTTGTTTTTGGTTTAGGAGTGTTTTGGGACACTTAGTCCCTAAACAGAAGTTTAAGCCTTAGAATTTTGACCACAGTCAGAACTGTGTGAAGACAAATCCTGAATGGAGTTATGTCAATTCTGTTAGCTCAGTTGGGTGATTTTGGACTTAGGGGCATGTCCGGATTGTGTTTTGGAGGTCTGTAGCTTATTTAGGCTTGAAATGGCGAAAGTCGAATTTTTGGAGATTTTGACCGGAAGTGAACTTTTTGATATCAGGGTCGGATTACAATTACGGAAGTTGGAGTAGCTCTGTAATGTTGAATATGACCTATGTGCAAATATTTCGGTCAATCGAACGTGGTTTGATAGGTTTAAACATCGATTATAGAAATTTAAAGTTTCAAGTTCATTAAGTTTGGATTGGAGGGTGATTCGTATTTTTAGTATTGTTTGATGTGATTTGAGGGTTCGACTGAGTTCGTATGGTGTTTTAGGTCTGGTTGATATGTTTGGTTGAGGTCCCAGGGGCCTCGTATGAGTTTCGGAGGCTTAATGGATCATTTTGGACTTGTGAAAGATAGCAGATTTTCGGGTTTTCCCAGTTGCTGGTTTCCTTCTTTGCGTTCGCGAGGGGTGTTGTGCATTCGCGAAGAGGAGATGGAGGCAGGAGGAAGATTGTTCTTCGCGTTCGCGAAGTGGGGATCACGTTCGTGAAGGGGTTGTTAGGCAGTGCATCGCGAATGCGAGAAGGGCATCGCGTTCGCGTAGAGAAAGTTGAGTGGCTGGGACCTGAGGCCTTTTTGCCTACGAGTTCGCGATGTTGGTCCCGCATTCGCGTAGGGTTGAGCTGAGTGGTCTTCGCGTTCGCGGAGTGGGTATTGCGGTCGCGATGAAGGGATTCTGGGCCAAAGTAAGTTTGTACTTCGCGAACGCGGGGGGTCCTTCCGCATTCGCGAAGAAGGATATGCCTGGGAAGAATATAAGATTTCAAAAACGAGGGTTTGACCATTTTTATCAAAACTTGAGTTTGAGAGCTCGGATTTGGGTGAGATTTTGAGGGATTTTCAAAGACGTCAGTTGGGTAAAGATTCTTCACTTGATTTTGGTTATATCCCACTAATCTTTCACTATTTCATCTTTTAATTTTGGATTTGGGTGGAAATTTTGGGGAAAATGGGAAGTTCTTCAACTAAGACTTTGGGTTTTGATTGAGATTTTGATATCGGATTTGGATAATTTTGGTACGAGTGAACTCGTGAGTGAATGCGTGTTCGTATTTTGTGACTTTTACCAGATTCCAAGACGTGGGCCCGGGGAGGCCTTTTAGGGCGATTTTCGAAATTCTTGTTAAAGTCTTGATTTCATTAATTCAATTAGTTTATTATAGTTGTATTTATAGTATGAAATTGTTTTTGGTTAGATTTGGGCCATTCAGAGTCAGATAATTGAGGAAAGGGCATTCTTACTAATTGAATGAGCTTGGTTCGAGGTAAGTGGCTTGCCTAACCTTATGGGGGAAATCCCCTCAGGATTTGGTACTATTGTCATATGTGAGCGTCGTGTACGTGAGGTGACGACTACGTACACGAGCTATTTGTTGTAAAAACCCAATTTATTTTACTGAATAGTAACATGTTTTTCCTTTAATTTGAGTTATACCGTTTAAATGAGTATTAGTCTATTTTCATTCTTAATTGAGCTATTCCAATATATGTAGTTATCATGTTTAGTCTAATATCGCATGTCTACGAGCTTTAACTGCTTATTTGAACTATGTGAAGCATGCCTAGTTGATTTCCTGCCTTTCCCTTGTTCTTTATCAGTATAACTGTAGAAATCTTGTTGTTAACTGTCGTATTTATCAGTCTGAGCTGTGTGTTTACTTTTGAGACTACGAGGCGGTTCCTCGGGAGTTCTCCCTGCACATTTACTTTTGAGACTACGAGGCGGTACCTAGGGAGTTCTCCCTACATATTTACTTTTGAGACTACGAGGCGGTATCTCTTGAGTTCTCCCTGCATATTTTCTTTTGAGACTACGAGGCGGTACCTCGGGAGTTCTCCCTGTACATTTACTTTTGAGACTACAAAGCGGTATATCGGGAGATCTCTTTGCTTCTTTACTTCAGGACTACGAGACGGTATCTAGGGAGATCCCCTGCTGTTTGCCCTTGTGTTGTACTGCTATTTTTGCTGTGTTTTCCTTTTGTTAAATTCCAGTCTCTTAATATACTGTTATATTTCCCTGCTTTATTTATTATATACCAGTGGGCCTGACCTGACCTCGTCACTACTCGGCTGAGGTTAGGCTTGGCATTTACTGGTACCGTTGTGGTGTACTCATGCTACTCTTCTGCACATGTTTTTGTGTGCCGATTCAGGTACTTCTTATCAGCCCCGCTATTAGTTGAGAATGCTTGCTGTCGTACGGAGACTTCAAGGTACATTTGTCGCGTCCACAGACCTAGGAGTCCCCATCTATTCTCCCCTATGTCAACCACTTCCTGTATTCCTTTTATTAGACTTTAATGTATAGAGATGCTATTTTCTTTCTATAGCTTGTGACTTACGATGTTTCGGGTTTTGGGAAGACTGTAAATTTATAGAGTATTGGTTATTGTATATGCCGAGTGAAATTATTACTAGTTATTCAGTTATCCACTGCTGTTAGTTGCCAAGTTTTACTTTCGTTTTATTATTTTTTGCAATTTGTTAAGCTTACCTAGTCGTAAAGACTAGGTGCCGTCACAATGTTATACAGAGGGAGTTTGGGTTGTGACAAGTTGGTATCATTGCTCTAGGCCCATAGGTGTCGTGAGTCACAAGCAAGTTTAGTAGAGTCTCGCAGATCGGTACAGAGACGTCTGTATTTATCTTCGGGAGGCTATGGAACTATTAGGAAAAATTACACTTCTTTGATTCCTTGTCGTGCGAAATTGTTGACTTCGAAATTCTAAACTTATGTATTATATTCTCTCACAGATGGTGAGGACACGTACATGCGGATATGATGACCAGGCACTCGCACCCCCTGCTAGAGCCGCGAGAGGCCAAGGCCGGGGTAGAGACCGAGGACGTCCACGTGATGCAGCCAGAGCACCCGCGCGAGCTGCTACAGAGGAGCCCCCAGTAGCCACAGTTGGAGGGCAGACACTTGAGGTACTTGTTGCTGCACCAGCCCTCCAGGAGACTCTAACCTAGTTTCTGAGCATGTTCTGCACCTTAGCTCAGGGTTGGATTGAATCCACTTGCTCATGCCACATCTCAGGCTGGGGGAGGAGCACAAACTCCCGTCGTCGGTACTCCAGAGCAACGAGTTCAGGTCGACCAAGTTCCAGAGATTATATCGATGCAGCCGTTAGCTCCAGCCCAGCCCGAGGTTAGGGCAGCAGTTTCTGAGGCGGAGAAGCCCAGACTTGAGAGGTACAAGAAGTACCACCCTCCTACCTTCAGTGGATTGGCGTCATAGGATTCCTAGGGTTTTCTGGAGTAGTATCAATATATTCTCCATACTATGGGTGTAGCGGAGACGAATGGGGTTTCTTTTACTGCATTCCAGCTTAGAAGAGCAGCCTATCAGTGGTGGTGCGCTTATGAGTTGAGTAGTCCGGATGATTTCACTTACATGGACTCAGTTCTCGGATATGTTTTTGAGAGAGTATGTCCCTCAGAGCCTCAGGGACGCATAGCGTGCAGAGTTTGAGAAGTTGCGCCAAGGTGCTATGACTGTTTTAGAGTATGTAATTCGTTTAAGTGATTTGGCCCGACATGCACCGGCCTTGGTTGCCATAGTTCGAGAGAGGGTTCGTGGGTTTTTGTGGGACTCCACCCCAGTATCAGGATTAGTATGATTCCGAGAGTTTGAGATGGATATTTCTTACTAACAGGTTATGAGTATTGCTAGGAGATTGGAGGGCATGCTCTCTCGGGATAACGAGGAGAGGGAGGCCAAGAGGTCCCGAGAGTCTGGCACTTATAGTGGTACTCGTGCCCCAGTTGCATTTCGCCATGGTAGGGGCAATGGGAGTCACCCTGTCCATTCAGCACTTCCATCCCCCAGTGGTATTCCGGCCCCATCTAGGCCCCAGGAGCCTTATTATGCACCGCCAGTATCTAGAGCACCTCCTGCACGAGGTGCCTTTAGCGGTCAATCCAGCAGACCTGGACCGAGCCAGTCACAGCAACAACGCCCTCTGAGAGCTTGTTTAGAGTGTGGAGACACTCTCCATATGGTGACAGACTGCCCCATACTTAGGAGGGGTGCACCTCCACAGATTTCTCAGGCACAGCGTATTCCGTCGGGTCCTCATGCTATGATTATAGCACCAGCTACCTCCCCACCTACTCAGCCAGCTCGAGGTGGAGGCCGTGGAGGTCGAGGTCGCCCTAGAGGGGGAGGTCAGGCCAAATACTATGCTCTTCCTGATCGTACAGAGGCAGTTACTTCCGACGCTGTCATTACAGGTATTGTTCCGGTCTGTCATAGAGATGCGTCAGTTTTGTTTCATCCAGGCTCCACTTATTCCTATGTGTCCTCTTATTTTGCCCCGTATTTGGGCGTATTTTGTGATTCCTTGGGTTCCCTTGTTTATGTGTCTACTCTGGTGGGAGATTCTCTTGTTGTGGGTCACGTGTATCGGTCATGATTGATTGCTCTTAGTGGTTTTGAGACCAAAGCTAATTTATTATTGCTCAGTATGGTAGACTTTGATGTTATCTTGGGCATGGACTGGTTGTCACCCCATTATGCTATTCTTGATTATCAAGCTAAGACTGTGATGTTGGCTATGCTAGGATTACCGCGATTAGAGTGGAGAGGTATCTTAGAGTATTCTCCCAGCAGAGTTATTTCATTTCTTAAAGCTCAACGAATGGAGAAGGGGTGTGACGCGTATCTAGCTTATGTGAGAGATGTCATTGATACCCCTACAGTTGAGTCAGTCCCAGTAGTGAGGGATTTTCCATATGTATTTTGAGTTGATCTTCCGGGCATGCCGCTCGACAAAGACATTGATTTTGGCATCGATTTGTTGTCGGGCACTCAGCCCATCTCTATTCTTCCATATCGTTTGGATCCTCCTGAGTTGAAGGAGTTGAAGGAGAAGTTACAGGAGTTGCTTGATAAGGGTTTTATTCAGCCCAGTATGTCACCTTGGGGTGCTCCTGTCTTATTTGTGAAGAAGAAGAAGAATGGTTTTATGCGGATGTGTATTGATTACCGCCAGTTGAACAAGGTCACAGTGAAGAACATGTATACATTGCCTCGTATTGATGACCTATTTGATCAGTTTCAGAGTGCCAGGGTGTTTTCCAAGATTGATGTGCATTTCGGCTATCATCAGTTGAAGATTCGAAAGCCAGATATCCCAAAAACTACTTTTAGGACTCAGTATGGTCACTACGAGTTTCTTATGATGTCATTTAGGCTGACCAATGCCCCAGCAACTTTTATACACTTGATACACAGTATATTCCGGCCTTATCTTGACTTTTTCATCATTGTGTTTATTGACGACATTCTGGTGTACTCTCGGACTCGGGAGGATCATGAGCAACACCCGATGACTATGCTTCAGACCTTGAGAGAAAAGAAGTTATATGCAAAATTTTCAAAGTGTGAGTTTTGGCTAGACTTAGTGGCATTCTTGGGTCATGTAGTATCGAGTGAGGGGATCCAGGTAGATCCGAAAAAGATTAAAGCAGTGCAGAGTTGGCCCACACCTTCCTCAGCTACGGAGATCCGGAGTTTTCTTGGTTTGGCGAGGTATTACCGTCGATTTGTAGAGGGTTTCTCATCTATTGCAGCACATATGACCAGGCTGACCCAGAAGGGTGCTCTGTTCAGGTGGACAGGGGAGTGTGATGACAGTTTTCATAAGCTCAAGACAGCTTTGACTATAGCCCCAGTATTGGTATTACCTATAGGATCAGGATCTTATATTGTATATTGCGATGCGTCGCGGATTGGTCTCGGCGCGGTGTTCATGCAGGGCGGTAGGGTGATTGCCTACGCGTCCAGACAGTTGAAGGTGCATGAAAATAACCATCATGTCCACGGCCTTGAGTTAGCAGCTATTGTTCATGCCTTGAAGATTTGGTGGCACTATTTGTACGGTGTCCCTTGTGAGATTTACACCAATCACCGGAGTTTGTAGCATCTGTTCAAGCAAAAGGATCTTAACTTGCGTCAGCGGAGGTGGTTGGAGCTGCTTAAAGATTATGATATCACCATTTTGTACCATCCCGGGAAGGCAAATGTGGTGGCCGATGTTTTGAGTCGTCGGGCGGAGAGTTTTAGGAGCTTAGCATATCTACCAGCAGCAGAGAGACCATTGGCGTTGGATGTTCAGGCCTTAGCTAGCCAGTTTGTTAGATTGGATATTTCTGAGCCGGGTCAAGTATTGGCTTGTGTGGTCTCTCGGCCTTCTCTTTATGATCGTATCAGGGAGCGTCAGTTTACATCTGCGAGATCGTTAGGCTTCATGGCATATCGGTATCTATCATCTCTGACCGGGGTACGCGGTTTACATCACGATTCTGGAGGGTTTTATAGCATGGGTTGGGTACTCAAGTGGAGCTGAGCACAATATTTCACCCTCAGACGGATAGTCTGAGCGCACTATTCAGATATTAGAGGATATGTTTCGTGAGTGTGTGATAGATTTTGGAGGTTCTTGGGATCGGTTCTTGCCTCTTGCGGAGTTTTCCTACAACAACAGTTATCAGTCGAGCATCCAGATAGAACCGTATAAGGCTATGTATGGTAGGCGGTGTCAGTTTTCAGTGGGTTGGTTCGAGCCGGACGAGGCTAGATTATTGGGTACAGACTTGGTTCAGGATGCCCTGGATAAGGTGAAGGTAATTTAGGATCGACTTCGCACAACCCAATCCAGACATAAGGGTTATGCCGATCGGAACGTTCACAATGTTGCATTCATGGTTGGAAAGCGGTTCTTGCTCCGAGTTTCGCCTTTGAAGGGCGTTATGAGGTTCGGGAAGAAGGGAAAGATGAGCCCACGGTTCATTGGTACATTTGAGGTGTTGTGACGAGTTGGAGAGATTGCTTATGAGCTTGTCTTACCTCCTAGTCTAGCAGGAGTTCATCCGGTATTCTACGTTTCTATGCTCCGGAAGTATCACGGTGATCCATCTCACGTGTTGGGTTTCAGCTCAGTCCAGTTGGACAAGGATCTATCTTATTTTGAAGAGCCGGTGGCTATTTTGGACAGGCAGGTTCGAAAGCTAAGGTCAAAGGATATTTCTTCAGTTAAGGTTCAGTGGAGGGGTCAGCCGATCGAGGAGGCAACTTGGGAGACCACGCAGGATGTGTGCAGCCGTTATCCTCGTCTTTTCACCACTTCAGGAATGTCTCTATGCTCTTTCGAAGACGAATGATTGTTTTAAGAGGGGGAGAATGTAAGGACTTGGCTGGTCGTTTTGAGAGTAATAGCCTCGATCCCCTATTAACTGCTTTCCTAGTATCCTTTTCTGCTTATGTGACTTACCGGGAGGTTTTGATTTTGGTTTCGGAGTGTTTTGGGACAGTTAGTCCCTAAACGGAAGCTTAAGCCTTAGGATTTTGACCATAGTCGGAACTGTGTGAAGACGACTCCGGAATGGAGTTTTGTTAGTTTCATTAGCTCAGTTGGGTGATTTTAGACTTAGAGGCGTGTATGGATTGTGTTTTAGACGTTTGTAACTGATTTAAGCTTGAAATGGAGAAAGTCCAATTTTTTAAAATTTTGACTAGAAGTGGACTTTTAGATATCGGGGTCGGATTCTGATTCCGGAAGTTAGAGTATGTCCGTAATGTTGAATATGACTTGTGTGCAAAATTTGAGGTCAATCAGACGTGGTTTTATAGGTTTCAACATCGGTTGCACAAATTTGAAGTTTCAAGTTTATTAAGTTGGATTGGAGGGTGATTTATGTTTTTAGATTGTTTGATGTGATTTGAAGACTCGACTAAGTTCGTATGGTGTTTTAGGACTGGTTGGTATGTATGGTTGAGGTCCTAGGGGCGTCGGGTGAGTTTCAGATGCTTAACGGATCATTTTGGTCTTGTGAAAGATAGCAGATTTTCTAGTTTTCCTAGTTGATGGTTTCCTTCTTCGCATTCGCGAGGGGTGTTCTGCATTCGTGAAGAGAAGCTGGAGGCAGGAGGAAGACTGTTCTTCGCTTTCGCGAAGTAGGTATCGCATTCGCAAAGGGTTTGTTAGTAAGTGCATCGCGAACGCGAGAAGGGCATCGCGTTCACATAGAGAAAGTTAAGCGGCTGGGACCCCAGGCTTTTTGCCTACGCATTCGCGATGTTGGTCCCACGTTCGTGTAGGGTTGAGCTGAGTGGTGTTCGCGTTTGCAAAGTGGGGATCGCGTTCGTGATGAAGGGATTCTGGGCCAAAGTAAGTTTGTGCTTCACAAATGCGAGGATCCTTCCGCGTTCGCGAAGAAGGATTTGCTTGGGCAGAATATAAGATTTAAAAAATGAGGGTTTCGCCATTTTTATCAAAACTTGAGTTTGAGAGTTCGGATTTGGGCGATATTTTGATGGATTTTCAGAGACATCAAATGGGTAATGATTCTTCACTTGATTTTGGTTATATCCCACTAATCTAACACTAATTACATCTTTTAATTTTGGATTTGGGTGGAAAATTTGGGGAAAATGGGAAGAAGTTTTTCAAGTAAGATTTTGGGTTTTGATTGAGATTTTGATATCGAATTTGGATAATTTTGGTACGAGTACACTCGCAATTCCGAGACGTGGGCCCAGGGAGGCTTGTTAGGGCGATTTTCAAAATTCTTGTTAAAGTCTTGATTTCATTAATTAAATTAGTCTATTATAGTTGTATTTATGGTATGAAATTGTTTTTGGCTAGATTTGGGCCATTTGGAGTCGGATAATAGAAGAAAGGGCATTCTTTCTGATTGATTGAGCTTGGTTCGAGGTAAGTGGCTTGCCTAACCTTGTGTGGGGAAAATCTCCTTAAGATTTGGTACTGTTGTGATATGTGAGCGTCATGTATGTGAGGTGACTCGTACGTATTGTTGTAAAAACCCGATTTACTTTACTGAGTAGTAACCTGTTTTTCCTTTAATTTGAGTTATACCGTTTAAATGAGTATTAGTCTGTTTTCATTCTTAATTAAGCTATTCCAATATGTGTAGTTATCATGTTTAGTCTAATATCGCATGTCCACGTGCTTTAACTGCTTATTTGAACTTTGTGAAGCATGCCTAGTTGATTTCATGCTTTTTCCTTGTTCTTTATCAGTACAATTGTAGAAATCTTGTTGTTAACTGTCGTATTTATCGTTTTGAGCTGTGTGTTTACTTTTGAGACTACGAGGCGGTTCCTCGGGAGTTCTTTCTGCACATTTACTTTTGAGACTACGAGGCGGTACCTAGGGAGTTCTCCCTGCATATTTACTTTTGAGACTACGGGGCGGTTCCTCGGGAGTTCTCCCTACACATTTACTTTTGAGACTACGAGGCGGTACCTCGGGAGTTCTCCCCTGCATATTTACTTTTCAGACTAAGAGGCGGTGTCTCGGGAGTTCTCCCTGCACATTTACTTTCGAGACTACAAGGCGGTACTTCGGGAGATCCCCTGTTGTTTACCCCTGTGTTGTACTGCTATTTTTGTTGTGTTTTCCTTTTGTTAAATTCTAGTCTCTTAATATACTATTATATTTCCCTGCTTTATTTATTATATACTAGTGGGCCTGACCTGACCTCGTCACTACTCGACCCAGATTAGGCTTGACACTTATTGGGTACCGTTGTGGTATACTCATGCTACTCTTCTGCACATATTTTTGTGTGCAGATCCAGGTACTTCTTATCAACCCCGCTATTAGCTAAGAGTGCTTGATGTCGTACGGAGACTTCAAGGTATATCTGCCGCGTCCGCAGACCTAGGAGTTCCCCTCTATTCTCCCATATGTCAAACACTTCTTGTATTCCTTTTATTAGACTCTGGTGTATAGAGATGCTATTTTTTTTCTGTAGCTTGTGACTTACAATGTTCCGGGTTTGGGGAAGACTGTGTATTTATAGAGTATTGGTTATTGTACATGCCGAGCGGCATTGTTACTAGTTATTTAGTTATCCACTGCTGTTAGTTTTCAAGGTTTACTTTTGTTTTATTATTTTTCGCAATTTGTTAGACTTACCTAGTCGTAGAGACTAGGTGTCGTCACGACGTTATACGTAGGAAGTTTGGGTCGTGACAGTAGGGGAACTACTAGAAATCACACAGTGTGATAAGCCTCCCGCGGTGATATAAGAAAAGATTGTGAAATTATTCTTGTGATTTGAGACTACGAGTCGGTACCTCGGTAGTGACTCTTCTAGGTACTTCTCTATTACTTTACTTGTGTTTGGTTGTTTGCTTCCTTGACTTAACATTTCTTGCTTTCTTCCGTGATGCATTATTTGCCTTGATTCTGTGTAATCAATTCGGCATATTCCTTACATGTTTCATTTCCATTGTTATTATTATTGCACCGTTAAATTATTCGTCTTGTTTCTTATTTATTCCAGTAGCGCCTTGACCCTACCTCGTCACCACTCTACTGAGGTTAGGCTTGTTACTTACTGGGTACCATTATGGTGTGTACTCATGCTTGATGCTACGCTTCTGCATATCTTTTGTGCAGATCCAGGTACCTCATAACAGTCCAGACATCAGTGAGTTGAGTTCGTACTTGAAGACTTCAAGGTACAACTACTGGCGTCCGCGGGCCTCTGAGTCACCCTCTATCTAATTCTATGTCTTCCTTCTTTTATTAGATACAATTGTATATGAATGATTATGACACCGTTGTAGATCTTGTGATTCGATATCACCAAGGTTTGGGAAAATTCTAAATGCTGAGTTGTAGAGATTTCTTTATTAAAATTTTGAGTATTTGAGAGTTTATTTGTTCATTCTGTTATTTTCGCATGTTTGTTAGGCTTACCTATTCTTGGAGACTAGGTGTAATCATGACATCTTATGAAGGAAAATTGGGGTCATGACATCTCCTAATTGTTTATGCTATAATTAAAATTTATGTTGATCACGCTTTATTTATTAAATTTTTCGTGCTCATCCATATGTCAAACTAGCCAGTCTGTTGGATACCATTTTATTACGGCTCTGTCTTGTGCATATATTGGCAAATTTATTATTTTAGTACTTCTAGTAAGTAACCCGTGTTAGGAACATGATGTTAAGCATGAAATATCACACTGCCTTTCGCTCTTCATCTTGTTCACGGTTTACAAAAATGGAAAACTTTTCTCGAAGCTTATTTTTCTCATCAGTTAGCTGTTTTTAGCGAGTATTATTTAATCTAGGGAACAATTTTTTTAATATTTAAAAGAACAGAGGGTATTTTAGTAAACTTATCAGTACATTACAATACAATACAATCAAGTCAAACAGCAAAATTATTATTTAACAATAGCAAACGATACAATCTATTACAACAATATATCCTTAAAACGATACAATACAATACGATATATTATAAAACGATGGGTAACAGTGATCCGTGAGTGTTAGTTCCTACAAATAAGCTATAATATTTACGTTTCTCTTAAGGAATGGCATTAGTTAGGTGCCATTTTTGTTAATTACTTACTACTGCCATGATTATATTAAATTTTGTTAAATGTTGTCTACTGATGTTTTTTGACCAAAAATGTGCCCATAATATCAAAATTAGCCCAGAATGACAAAATTGGCACTTTATCCCATTTTTTAGGAAAAAACTATTTCACTATTCTAGTAAGTAAGAGTTTCTTGTTGTAAGGCCCCGTTAAATTTTTTAATGATTTAAGATTTTAAAGTGATCCAACAGTATTCGGGAATAATATATTCGAGTATTAAAGAAGACTCATGGGATAGAACCACATCATTTGAAATGAAAATATATGTTTAAGGTGTGTTGGAACATACTAAAGAGTTTTGTGAATGACAAAAATTTATGTGGAATTAGTTGGATACAATAAGTGGTAAGGATATCCCAATCCGCACAACATCCTACTTCAAATGCCTTCTTCTATCAAACTATAAGGGCTTAGGAGATGATCTGCCTATTAAATTAAAACTCTTTGAGTCTAGTTTCCAACTCATCAAACCGTTCCTCATTTGGATAATTCTACCGAAAGTTATGGCCATTTTACCTTACCTATGCCATATACGTGACAAGATGTGCGCCCATGCATATTAGAGGGTATTCTACCTTAGGTGCGCGACTAGATGTGCGGTAACTTGCCCAGGTGCGCGACCGCGCACGTAGGAGCCATAAAAATAACCCTAAGGCCGGGGAGTGAGAGTGGCTAAGTCATTTCTTCAAGACTAGGGCTTTCTCTCCATCACTCATCCGGCCAAGGCTTCCAATACACATCTAAGGTGAGTTTTTATGTTTGTTTTTATGATGATTTCGCTTCTCAATCACTAGTTACAACAAGGTTTTGATTGGATTCCATAGGATTTCTTCCAAATCTCAAGAACACCCCAAAAGTTATCTTTCAAGATTTGGTCTACAAGAGGTATGTCCACCATCTCTAACTAATTCATGGTGATTATTTATGTATGAATTATATGTTAGGACTTATGGGATGGTGATTGGAAGCCACAAATGCCTAACCTAGGTTGTTTTGGTATTGTAGAGATTGTAAAATGAATTAATTGATAAGAATTATGGGTTGGGAGTAAATTATTGGACATGCATATGATAATGGAAGTTGTGGATGGCCTAGAGACTAGTGTGAGGTAAATCATTGGTGTGGAAGGTGGTTGTTAGGTGAAAAAAGTCCATTGGAGGAGGTTGTAGAAAGATATGCACATTAGATATTTGATAAAAAGTCTAAATGACTTAAAGTATAGAAATCTTGCTAATATTGGTGCAATTGTGTTGCATTGTTGTAGATTGAAGTTGTTTAGTGTGGTGAAATATCGTAGTATCATTAAGGGGCAAATTCCAGGTATGTTGGCTAAATTTCTCTCCTAGAATTGAATCCCATGATGTTCTTGTAATTCCCGAGTTATCCATTATAATTTAACTATTCCGAATAACCTTTGTGTTGAAAGGTATATGTTCAAAAGGTGTTCTAGATGCTCTTATCATATGATGTTATCCTTCGAGAATTAGTTCAAAGCATGAGTTGGGTATAAAAATATTATGACTCCAAGTAGTGTTTCAAGTGAAGGCTATTATGCCAAATTGTGAAGGAAGTTTCAATATGCTTAAGACTCTTAATTGCTCATAGGTGTACTAAAAGTCATGATTAGAGATTCTTTGTTGTCGATAATCTATAAAGTTGCTTTAAAGTGAAAGTAGTGAGTTGGGGATATAAAGTGTGGACACTGTTCCAAGAATAAAAGTTATACTTGTGGCCAATAGCGCCAATAAAATGAAATGATGTGTGAAATATTATAAAATGAGCCTTGATTCAACTATTCGAAATTGACTCCGAAAATAGAATTATCCAAAAGTTTATGTACTCAATGGTTGTTCTAACTAATGCTATGCTTGGTAGGTATTTTCATTATGTTTTGAGTTCATACATATCCATGAGTTAAAATTGTGTATCGCCCATTTGGGGAAAGGTATTTCAAGAGTATTCTATATGATGATGTTTATGATGATAATCCTTGAAAGTAAAGAAATGAAAGTGCGCAATATGATATACGGCCACAATTCCATGAATGAAGAATAATATGTATGGCCAAGGGAGCCAATAAAATAATGATGTTGTAAGTAGTTGAAAGTAATTGTGAAGTGATATATGGTGTAAAAGGTTATGAAATGAACGTATTTGTACTTATGTTTCCAATGTGTAATAATCTATTATGCCCTCATGAGGAGAGGCTATGGTGTTCCTAAATATTTTAAATGTTCTTGATGTCCTATGATCACCCATGGCAAGTACAAGTAAGTGATGGTATGAACATGAAATGTGGTCGTTTTCCAAAACGAGAATTATGAGGTGTTGTATGTCCCTATGGTTTCAATCATAGTATGTATGCTACTAAAATAATTAATGTAGATGACTTCGATGTTAAGTCCCCAAGAATCATGAACTTATCTAATGACCTTAAGATGACAAGAGAATATATAATGAAGTGGAAGAGGTATGTCCTATGCTCAGTGACGATAAATATTATGGAAAACGTATTTGGGCCATGTGCCATTGAAATTGACTTATTGATTTACCATACATGTGCTAACATAATGAGTTATGTTCATCCATGATGAACATGAAGATGAAGTGTTCCAATGATCCGGGAACTTATGACCTTAAAAGTAGCACTAATCATGTCGCTTTGGGTTTATATATGGTCATGTGAATAATGATGTGTTATGATCCTATGGACGGTTGATGAAACGCATAGGTGTATTATGTAAGTAAACACTATGGACGGTCTATGAAAAGAATAGGTGTATTGTATATGAAATTCTATGAACGGCCTATGAAATACATAGGTATATTGTGTAAGTAAACACTGTGAACGGTCTATGGAACACATAAGTGTATTGTATATGAAATCCTATGAACGGTCTATGAAACGCATAGGTATATTGTGTAAGTAAACATTGTGAACGGTCTATAAAATGCACAGGTGTATTGAATATGAAATCCTATGAACGGTCTATTAAATGCATAGGTATATTGTGTATGGAACCCTATGAACGGTCTATGAAACACATAGGTGTATTGTATATGAAATCCTATGGACGGTTTATGAAACGCATAGGTATATTGTATAAGTAAACACTGTGAATAATCTATGAAACACACAGGTGTATTGTGTAAGTAAACAATGTGAACGGACTGTGAAATGCACAGGTGTATGTGTATTGTGTGAGTAAACATTTTAAACGGTCTATGAAATGCACAGGTGTATTGTGTAAGTAAACACTGTGAATGGTCTATGAAACGCACAAGTGTATTATGTAAGTAAAAACTGTGAACGATCTATGAAACGCATAAGTGTATTGTGTAAGAAACAATGTGAACGGTCTATGAAACGCACGGGTGAAATATATAGGTGTTATATAAGAGAGGTATATGGACGGTCTAATGAGACGCATTGTTAACACAAATATTAGGTGCCACTTTCATTGTCCTTGTTTGTACATGTTGTTTCAATTACTTTATATTATGTATTCCACGCATAGTTCATATGGCTCAGTTAATCCTAAACGAAGTTTAAAATGATGTAAGCATAACGAGACTTGAAATGTGAATTTATGGGATATTTCGTAGTTCTTGATGTACTTCGTATGCCTCTTATTTGAATTATCATTATTTTATATGTTATTCTATTTGTCTTACAAGTGAGTACTATTCCACATGTACTCACGTCCCTTTTGTCGGGGGCGCTGCATCTTTTAATGGATGCATGTATACTTTTACAGGATGATATGGATCTTTAATAGGGATCTTCTGCGCAACAGATTATGGTAAGCCCGCTACAATTTCAGTGGGTATTCGAGTCTAGTTGGTTTTATGTACTTAGGTATCTATTGTCATAGAAGCTCCATTTACATTGTGGGTCATGTAATTAAGTTTTGAGTTTCGTCATGTATTTATGTTCACAGATATTTATGAAGCTATGTACCCACCATGAGAGAAAAAGAAAAAAATATTATGGGCCATTGATTCAAATGTATTCGATATGAAAGTCAAGATATAATTATATTTTGATAAATCATGCATGATTTATGATAAGTGGTAGATGTAATTGAGGCTTTCTTGACTGAGTTCACTCGATTGAGCATCAGTCATGCTCCCCAAGTTCGTGGCGTGATAAATTTGGTATCAGAGCACGGTTTAAGAGTCATAAGGTGTCATGGAACTGTGTTAGTAGAGTCTCTCTTATTGGTGTGTTGCCGGCCACAGATATAATAGGGAGGCTACAATGCTATTTATTAAATGTTTCTCTTCTTTTTTTCCCTGATCGTGCGTTAGGGTTCCGAGTTAGACTCGGAGTTCCCTTGTTAATATCAATAAATATTTGCACACCGAGCTACGATATTGACTTTGGCATTGATTTGTTACCGGGCACCCAACCCATTTCTATTTCACCATATTGTATGGCCCCAACAGAATTGAAAGAATTAAAAGAGTAGTTATAGGAACTATTTGATAAGGGTTTTGTTCGGACCAGTGTATCTCCTTGGGGTGCTCCTGTATTATTTGTGAAGAAGAAAAATGGTTCTATGCGGATGTGTATTGATTACCGCCAGTTGAACAAGGTTACAATAAAGAACAGGTACCCATTGGCACGTATTGATGACCTATTTGATTAGTTTCAGGGTGCCAGAGTATTCTCTAAAATTGACTTGCATTCAGGCTATCATCAGTTAAAGATTCGGGATCCAGATATCCCGAAGACTGCTTTCAGGACTCGGTATGGTCATTATGAGTTCCTTGTAATGTCATTTGGGCTAACCAACGCCCCATCAACATTTATGCATTTAATGAACAGTGTATTTCAACCCTATCTTGAATCCTTCATCATTGTGTTTATTGACGGGGTGTATTCCCGAAGTCAGGAGGATTATGAACAGCACCTGAGGACTGTGCTTCAAACTTTGAGAGAAAAGAAGTTATATGCAAAAACTTTAAAGTGTGAATTTTGGCTTGATTCAGTGGGAGTTTTGGGTCATATAGTTTCGTGCGAGGGAATCAAGGTAGATCCGAAGAAGATTGAGGCAGTACAGAGTTGGTCCAGATCATCCTCAGCTATGGAGATTCGGAGTTTTCTTGGCTTGGCGGGGTATTATCGCCGATTTGAAGAGGATTTCTCTTCTATTTCCGCACATATGACCAGATTGACCTAGAAGTGTGAGGAGAGATTTCAAAAGCTCAAGACTGCTTTGACTACATCCCCAGTATTGGTGTTGCCTACAGGTTCAGGATCTTATACTGTGTATTGTGATGCGTCCCGTATTGGTCTCAGCGCGGTGTTGATGCAAGACGGTATGGTGATTGCATATGCGTCCAAACAATTAAAGGTACATGAGAAAAATTATCCTGTCCACGACCTTGATTTAACAGCTATTGTTCATGCCTTGAAGATTTGGCGGCATTATTTGTACGGTGTCCATTGTAAAGTTTATACCGATCCGTAGTCTACAGCATCTGTTTAAACAAAAGGATCTTAATTTATGGCAGCGGAGGTGGTTGGAGTTACTTAAGGATTATGATATCACCATTCTCTATCATCCTGGAAAGGCCAATGTGGTGGTCGATGCCTTGAGTTGTAAGGCGAAGAGTTTGGGCAGCTTAGCATACTTACTTGTAGTAGAGAGGCCTTTAGCCTTGGATGTTCAGGCCTTGGCCAACCAGTTTGTCAGATTGGATATTTTTGAGCCGAGCTGAGTTTTGGCTTGTGTGGTTTCTCAGTCTTCTCTTTATGATCGTATCAGAGAATGTCAGTATGATGACCCACATCTACTTGTCCTTATGGACACAGTTTAGCATAGTGAATGCCAAGAAAGTCACTATTGGAGATGACGGTGTATTACATATGCAGGGCGGGCTATTTGTGCCCAATGTAGATGGTTTGCGTGAGTTGATTCTCCAAGAGGCTCACAGTTTGCGGTACTCCATTCATCCGGGTGCTGCAAAGCTGTATGAGGACTTGAGACAACACTATCGGTGGAGGAGGATGAAGAAAGACATAGTGGAATATGTAGCTTGGTGCTTAAATTGTCAACAAGTGAAGTATGAACATCAGTGACCGGGTGGATTGCTTCAAAAGTTAGAGATTCCAGAATGGAAACAAGAGGGGATCACTATGGATTTTATTATTGGACTCTCACGGACTCAGAGGAATTTTGATGTAGTTTGGGTGATTGTGGATAGATTGACCAGGTTAGCTCATTTCATTCATGTGGTTACTACTTACTCTTCGGATCAGCTGGCTCAGGTTTACATTCGCGAGATTGTCAGGCTTCATGGCATACCGGTATCTATCATCTCTGACTGGGGTACACTATTTACACCACGGTTCTGGAGAGTCTTACAGTGTGAGTTAGGTACTCGGGTAGAGTTGAGTACAATATTTCACCCTTACACGGATGGACAATCCGAGCGCACTATTCAGATATTAGAGGATATGCTTCGTGCGTGTGTGATGGGTTTTGGGGGGTGCTTGGGATCAGTTCTTGCCACTTACGGAGTTTGCTTACAACAACAGCTACCAGTCGAGCATTAAGATGGCTTCGTATGAGGCCTTATATGGGAGGTGGTGTCGGTCTCCAGTGGGTTGGTTCGAGCCATGCGAGGCTAGACTAATGGGTAAATACCTGGTTCAGGATGCTTTGAAAAAGGTTAAGTTGATTCAGGATCGACTTCGTACAGCCCAATCTAGACAGAAGAGTTATGTGTATCGAAAAGTTCGTGATGTTGCATTCATGGTTGGTGAGCGGGTTTCGCTTCGGGTTTTGTCTATGAAGAGTGTTATGAGATTCAGGAAGAAGGGTAAGTTGAGCCCTAGGTATATTGGGCCTTTTGAGATTCTTGAGAGGGTTGGAGAGGTGGCTTACAGACTTACACTACCACCTAGTCTCACTGCAGTTCATACAGTGTTCCATGTTTTCATGCTCCGGAAGTATCACGGCGATCCATCTCATGTGTTAGACTTCAGCTTAGTCCGGTTGGACAAGGATCTATCTTACGTAGAGGAACCAGTGGCCATTTTGGGCAGACAACTTAGAAAGTTGAGATCGAAGAGCATTGCTTCAGTAAAAGTACAGTGGAGGGGTCATCCGGTCGAGGAGGTGACTTAGGAGACCGAGCATGATATGCGTAGCTGTTATCATCATTTTTTCACCACTCCAGGTATAATTCTAAATCCGTTCAAGGACGAGCGTTTGTTTAAGAAGGGGAGGATGTAACGACCCGACCAGTTGTTTTGAGAGTTGTATCCCCGGTCCCCCGGTCCCCATTTAATGCTCATTTTGTACTTTATAGTTGTTATGTGACTTGGCGGGGTAGTCAGTTTGGGTCCGGTGAGGTTTCGGAATGAATTGAGATACTTAGTCTCAAGGATGAAAACTTAAGTTAAAAATTATTGACCGAATGTTGACTTATGTGTAAACGACCTCAGAATAGAGTTTTGATGATTCCAATAGCTCTGTATGATGATTTTGGACTTAGGAGTGTGTCCGGAAATTTCTTTGGAAGTCTGTAGTTAAATTAGGCTTGAAATGGCTAAAATAGAAATTTAAGCTTGGAAGTTTGACCGAGGAGTTGACTTCTTTATATCGGGGTCGGAATCCGATTTTGAAAATTTGAATGGGTATGTTATGTCATTTATGACTTATGTGCAAAATTTGAGGTCAATCGGACTTGATTTGATAGGTTGCGGCATCGAATGTAGAAGTTGCAATTTTTTAAAGTTTTATTAAGCTTGAATTGGGGTATGATTCACGGTTTTAACGTTGTTTGATGTGATTTGAGGTTTCGACTAAGTCCGTATGATGTTTTAGGACTTGTTGGTATATTGGTTGAGGTCCTGTGGGCCTCGGGTGAGTTTAAGATGGTTAACGAATCAAATTTGGACATAGAACAATTGAAACTTGTTGCTGCCTACTGATGCAATCGCACCTGCGGAATAAGGCTCGCATGTGCGAGCTCGTAGGAGAGATCCTGGCATCGCAGAAGTGGATGGTCCGCAGAAGCGAATGAGGCATTGCAGAAGCACGATCGCAGAAGCGACGCAATGGTCGCAGATGCGGCCTGGGCTAAGGGGGCCTTGGACCGCACAAGCGGATGCTTCATCGCAGAAGTGAGTCTGCAGAAGAGAAGGTTGTCGCAGAAGCGGGAGATTTACCATAAAAACGGAACCGCAGATGCGGTTAAAAATTCTGCAGAAGCAGAACCTCTGGGCAGTGTACAAAAACAGAGGGTTCCGAGTTTTTGTCATTTTTGGACATTTCCAACACAGTTTTGAGGCGATTTTCAGAGAGCATTCACGGTAAAACTTGAGGTAAGTCACTTGTGATCATTGTTAGTCAATAATATTGGATTATCATTGAGTATTTCGACTAGATTACATATTTTTGAGGTAAAATTAGAGGATTTGGGCCTAGGAATTTCAAAATAAAAATTTATGATTTGGAGGTCGAGTTGATGTCAGAATTTTGTAAAATTGGTATGGTTGGACTCGTGGTTGAATGGGCGTTCATGTTTTGTAACTTTTGTCGGGATCCGAGATGTGGGCCCCACGGGTGATTTTTGAGTTGAATTTCGGTTTTTGTTGAAAATCTGTATTTTCATATGGAATTAAATCCTATAATTTGTATTGACTGAATCAAATTAATTGTGACTAGATTCGAGCCGATCGGAGTCGGAAAATCGATGGAAAGGCATTCTTATTGACCGACTGAGCTTGTCTTGAGGTAAATGACTTGTCTAACCCTGTGTGTGGGGGAAATTCCCCTAGGATTTGAAACTGTTGTAACATTTCGTGATATGTGAATGTCGTGTACGCGAGGTGACGAGTGCGTGCACGGGCTAAATTTAGAAATATCGGTTCTTGCTGAGTAGTCGTCTTTTAAATTCTTTAACTAAGTTGCCTTAGCATATGTAGTGATCATGTTTAGCCTAGTATCACATGTCTACGTGCCTTAACTCTTATGTGCAATATGTGCAACATGCTTAGTTGAATTACCTATTTGCTTGATTTGATTTAAATCTTTAACCGTAAGATTTCTTGCTGAAAATTTGTTGTTCCTCCGACTACTTGCTGCATATTTTCTTTTGGAACTACAAGGTTGTTCTTCGGGAGATCTCCTGTAATGTATATTTACTTTTGGGACTACGAGGCAGTTCCTCGGGAGATCCCCATGTACTGCATATTTACTTTTGAGACTACGAGGCGGTTCCTCGGGAGATCCCCATGTACTGCAAATTTACTTTTGGGACTACGAGACGGTACCTCGGGAGCGCCCATGTTGTTTACCTCTAATTGTTATGTTATTATCTTTCTGTAAATTTCGTTTATTTCTCAGTCACTTCATTATACTATTATAAAATTCTGCCTTATTTATTATTATTTCCAGTAGGGCCTGACCTGACCTGACCTAGTCACTACTCTATTGAGGTTAGGCTTGGCACTTACTGGGTACCGTTGTGGTGTACTCATACTACGCTTATGCATATATTTTTGTGCAGATCCAGGTACTTCCTATCAGACCAGGTATCAGTGAACTAGCTATACAAGGAGACTTCAAGGTACATTTGTCAGCGTCCGTAGACCTCGGAGTCCCCTCTATCCTTATTATGTTGTCTTTGTGATTTCTTTTTAGACTCTGATGTAGTGAGACACTCAGAATAAATTCTTAGAAACTTGTGACTTATTTCTACCGGGTTTTGGGAGTTGAAATTATTGGATTGCAGTTTTATAATAATTTCATATGTTGAGAATTTGGCTTCAGTTTTATTTTATGTATTTTCACAAAAATTATGAGGCTTACCTAGTTTTAGAGACTAGGTGCCATCACGACATTCTACAGAGGGTGAATTTGGAGTCGTGACATTGCCCCAATTCCTTCCTAGCCTCAAAAGGTTTAGTAGGCTTCCCATTAATGAGTACAGAATAAGAAACAATTATAACAAACCCCATAATCCATTTTATAAAAACATCAGGGAAATTTAGACTAACAAGAATTTTCTCCAGAAAAACCCACTCAATTGAGTCATGGGCTTTTTGCATATTAAGTTTTAGCATGCATCCAGGAGAAATCCCTTTTCTACCATACCCCTATACTAATTCATGACTCAGTTAGATGTTATCAGCTATTACCCTCCCATGAACAAAAGTTGTTTGACTTGTATCAACCAAGGTGTCCATTACTTTTTGTAGCCTCCTAGTAATTACTTTGGATATCAACTCATAGAGCTAATTACTTTGGATATCAACTCATAGAGCATGGTACAACAAGAAATAGGCCTGAATTCCTTATTTGAAGAGGGGTGTTGTACCTTTGGTATCAATGTCACATTGGTGCAATTGATAGCTTTGAACATCTTTGTTGAGCTAAAGAACTACTGGATCGAATCAAAAACTTCATCACCAATGATGGGCCAAGCCTTTTTAAAGAAGCTGGCATTGAACCCATCACAACCTTGGAGCCTTTAAGTCAGAGATACTCTTCAAAGCGTGACAGATCTGATCCTTTGTAACAGGTTCAATAAGTTGGATTTGTTGTTCTCTATTTAGTAATTAGTATAGGGCCTTCTGCCATTATGCTAGGTTGGATGGCGGGCAATTGTGTGGAATTGGCACCCAGCAGTTCTTTAAATAATTATATACTCCATAATTCTGCTCTCATCTTTATGTTTAGCTCATAATCCTTGTAATATTTTTAAAAAAAAGTTACCTAACAAAGGGTTAGATTGAAATATTATACATTTATTTGATAAATAGCTATTTTATTGTACAATATCACTTGAAAGTTAAAATGACGATGAAATTGCCTGGTTGAAGTGGTTGTTACTTGTTACAGAGTATAATCCTCGCATTTACCAACATGTGTGTGGGGAAAGAGATCGAAAAGGAAATTAAACAATGTCTCCAACAATGGCCTTATAATTATGCTACCAAACTTTGGTAAGGTTAATACTTTATGAAATGATTAGTTAGAAAATAAGGGAATTTTGAAACGCCTCCGGGTCTTTTAGCCACTGGTGTTTTGTTTATCTCTTGCTACAACAATGCTTTATTTATCCCAAGCAAGTTAGTATCACCTATATAAATCTTTACTAGCCATATCGCTCCCTTCAAGCTCATTGTATGTCCAACATAATATTAAGTAAAAGTAAAGGCGTGACTCCTAAAAAACACTAAACCCAAAGTAAATCGTATTGACGTGTATTGCCCTATTATTTTTTGCTATAGGTTTGCAAAGTAATGACTAGGATGCATGATTTATGTGTATGAGTTGTACTTATGTGTAATTCTAAAAAAAATTATTATCTTATTTTGCTCCTTTCGAAATGAATAGTATTTACAATTATGAAAAGAAAGAAAGAAATACATTAGGGGATAAATCTATATTATATTAAAAGTACGAAATCCCTTAGCAAAATGTTGTTCACCTTTTTTACCCTTTAAAAATAGATGTCACACTGGATAAAATAGTCATTTGCTTATTTTTCTAATATTAAAAAATAGTCATTTAATTAATTCCCTAACATTTAGGAGTTGTATAATAAATCTTTTCCTTATTTTAACTGCATTAACTATTCTAACATTTAGAACTTTAAAATCATTAATATTTTACCTTATATAAATTTTATACTTAAATTATTTATAAATAATAAATAAAATTAATAAAGGAGAGAACAAGAACATTAAAGAAAGAGGAAGTGCGCTTGGTGGATAACATGAAAGTGGTCCAACTTTTTTAAAACCTTTATACGTTGATTTATATGAAACTCTTCTATATTAGAATATTAAAAATATATAGAAGTCTATTCCACTAATAATAGTATTCTACATTATCATTTTAGTTTTCAAAGCTTTTAAATTATCAATTACAATTATTTGGAATATCGAACAAAAATCAATAACAAACTCCAAAACTATCAATTATTCCAACAAGATAATTTATGAGATCTTTTAACTTCTCTAGATTGTATTAAATTTAGCTGAATATAAGCGAGTTTCTTGACTATAATCATGCCTTCTAAAAGGGCATTTCAATTGTAGACTTTATTTATGATATAACGTGATTTTTAAATTTTTTTAGATTTACAAAGAATTTTCATTTGCTTTTATTTTGGAACATGTCATGCATGGATGATTTTTCACCTAATCGGTTTTTGACTATTTGAAAAAGAATTCTTATCGAATAAAAATATAATTACAATTAAATACCTAAAATGATGAGCTAGCTAATTAATATTATTTAAATACTAATCTCACTTGAATAATGATACTTCCAAATTAAATAAACACTTCCCATTCTGTCTTCGGTCATTCTTTGAAATGCATTTTAAGTTGAATATTAAGTATTTTCGTGGAGTAGCTTCATTTTTTATTAGTTATATACGACCAATATTCATTATTTTTAAGAACTTATATTTTTATTTTATAACTCAAAGATAAATTTTAAATAAAGTTTTCGTTGAGTTAGGTACACGCGCAAAGCGCATACACTAACACTAGTTGTTAAAAAAAAAGGGCATGGTGTAATAGAAAAACTATGTATACTTAAGTCTCAGATCTGAAACTCGGTGTATCTTGTCTCGGTGTTGAACTTATTGACGAGTTGAATCGTCCAATACCTACTGCTACAACTCGAAGTTGGGATAAAAACTCATAACCACATAACAATTTGTATTAGCAATGTATAATTGTCACGACCCGGAATTTCCATCGTCGGGACCGTGATGGCGCCTAACATTTCACTTGCTAGACAAGCCAACGTTAGAGAATCATCAAGCCAATTCTTATACATTTCAGTAAATAACAGCAACTAAGCTATAACGAGTTAAAATGAGTACGAAAATTTATAACAGCCTCAATATATACACTACTACCCGGATCTGGAGACAATTCACGAACTTCTAAGATTTTACTACAAGTAAATGTCTGAAAGAAATACAACTAATTTTGAAAAGAAAGAAACAGTAAAGTACAATGTCTAGAAGGGGACTCCAGGGTTTGCGGACGCCGGCAGATCTACCTTGGGTCTCCTGATGGATGAATCCAGTAGTTAACCTCACGATCAACCCGGACCAACACCAAAATCTGCACAAGAAGTGCACATTGCAGTATCAGTACAACCGACCCCATGTACTGGTAAGTGCCGAGCCTAACCTTGACGAAGTAGTGATGAGACTACGGCGGGTCACTCACTCTACAATGATGACCCAAACGGCATCGAACTTCCTCTGAGTCCGTGGGAGTCCAACAACGATGTAACGACCCGGCCAGTAGTTTTGAGATATCCTCTATTAACTGCTTCTCTCATATCTATTTATGCTATTGTGACTTGTCGGGAGATTTCGTTTTGGTTTTTGGAGTATTTTTGGACACTTAGTCCCTAAACGGAGGTTTAAGCCTTAGGTTTTGGATGGTAGTCAGAACTGTGTGAAGATGACTCCGTAATGGAGTTCTGTCGATTCTGTTAGCTCCATTAGGTAATTTTGGACTTAGGGACGTATCCGGATAGTGTTTTGGAGGTCTGCAGCTCATTTAGGCTTGAAATGGCGAAAGTCGAAGTTTTGAAGATTTTGACCGGTAGTGGACTTTATGATATCATGGTCAGACTCCAATCTGTAAGTTGGAGTAGGTCTGTAAGGTTGAATATGACATGTGTGCAAAACTTGGGGTCAATCGGAAGCAATTTGGTTGGTTTTGGCATCGGTTGTCGAATTTGGAAATTTCAAGTTCTTTAAGTTTGAATCCGAGGATGATTTGTGATTTTAGCGTTGTTTGATCTGGTTTGAAGACTCGACTAAGTATATATGGTATTTTAGGATTGGTTGTGTTTTAGGATTGGTTGGGGTCCCGGGGGCCTCAGGTGAGTTTCGGGTGGTTAACGGACTTGGAATGGAAGTTGAGAAATTTCTGAAGTTTGGTCTTTTGCTGGTGTGATCTCACCTGCGAGGGTATTAGCCGCAGGTGCGGCAGGTTGAGCACATGTGCGGAAAGGGTGGAGATCAGTAGAGGTCGCAAGTGCGATGGTTTCTCCGCACCTGCGAAAATGCACATGTGGACCAGTGGTTGCAGAAGCGGAGGCAGCCAGAGTTAGTCGTTTTCGCAGGTGCGCCCATATTTTTCGCACCAACGGATGTGCTGGTGCGAGCCCAGGCTCCACCGGTGCGGAAATGCCTAGGCAAAACCTATATTAGTGGGGTTCCGAGATCTTTGGCCATTCCTAACGTGTTGAGCTCGGATTAAGGCGAAATTTTGATGGATTTTCAGAGGAAGCTTGTGGGTAACGATTTTTAACTCCTTTATGGTTATATTCCACTAATCTATGGTTGATTTCATCATCTAATTAAGAAATTTGGTTGAGAAATTTAGGAAAAATGGGAAGAAGTTCTTCAACTAAGATTTTAGTCTTTGATTGGGATTTTGACATCGGATTTGGATGATTTTTGTACGAGTGAACTCGTGAGTGAATGAGTGTTCATATTTTGTGGCTTTTAACCGATTCCGAGACGTGGGTCCGGAGATATCTTTTGGGACGATTTTCTAATTTCTTGCTTTAGCTTTGATTTCATTAATTAGATTAGTTTCTTATAGTTGTATTTATGATATGTAATTGATTTTGGCTAGATTTGGGCCATTCAGAGTCGGATTTACGTGGAAAGAGCATTATTACGGATTGATTGAGCTTGGTTCGAGGTAAGTGGCTTACCTAACCTTGGATGGGGGAACTCCTCTTAGGATTTGGTATTGTTGTGATATGTGAGTGTCGTGTTCGTAAGGTGACGAGTACGTACACGGGCTATTTGTTGTAGAACCCGATTTATTTTACTAAGTAGTAATTTGTTCTTCCTTTAAATTGAGTTATACCGTTAAATGTGTATTAGCCTGCTTGCATTCTTAATTGAGCTATTCCAATATGTGTAGCTATCATGTTTAGTCCAATATCGCATGTCTACGTGCTTTAACTACTTATTTGAACTCTGTGAAGCATGCCTAGTTGATTTCCTGCTTTTCCTTATTCTTTATCAGTATAACTGTAGAAATCTTGTTGTTAATTGTTGTATTTATCGGTTTGAGCTGTGTATTTACTTTTGAGACTACGAGGCGGTTCCTCGGGAGTTTTTCCGGTATATTTACTTTTGAGACTACGAGGTGGTTCCTCGGGAGTTTTCCCTGCATATTTACTTTGGGACTACGGAACGGTATTCCGGGAGATCCCCCTGCACATTTACGTTTGGGACTACGAGACGGTATCTCGGGAGATCCCCTGTTGTTATCGCTATGTATTGAGCTGTTACCTTTCTTTGATTTCATTCTTGTTAAATTTTGGTCTTTATTGTACTGCGATACTTTACTCTGCCTTATTTCTATTTTTTTTATATATATATATATATATATATATATATATATACCAGTAGGGCCCTGACCTTACCTCGTCACTACTCGACTGAGGTTAGGCTTGACACTTACTGGGTACCATTGTGGTGTACTCACGTCCTTTCCTGCACATGTGTTTCGTGTGAAGATCCAGATCCTTTTTACCAGCCTCGTCCTTAGTTGCAGTCGTTGCTATTTTTCGGAGAATTTCAAGGTACATTTGCGCGTGCCCGCATATCCTCGGAGTCCCCCTCTGTCCCCTATGGTGATTCTTCTCTTATTTCTATAGACATTGATGTATAGAACAGTTAGAACTTCGTAGAAACTTGTGACTTACGGTGTTCCGGGTCTTGGGAGTGTCATGTATATTTTGAGAGTTGATTGTTGTATATGCCGAGCGCCATCTCAATTGCTTATTAAAACATTTGTTACTGTTAGTTGTTAATATTCATGTTTTTCATTTCTTTTCCGCAAGTGTTAAGGTTACCTAGTCGTAGAGACTAGGTGCCGTCACGACGATTCACGGAGAGATGTGACAGAAATTCATAGCGATACGCTCCCACTTCCACTCAGGAATCTCTATCTTCTGAAGAAAACCAACCGGTCTCTGATGCTCATACTTTACTTGCTGACAATTTAGACACCAAGCTACATATGCAACTATATCCTTATTCATCCTCCTCCACCAATAATGCTACCGCAAGTCTTGATACATCTTGGCGGCGCCCAGATGAATAGAATACTGGGAACTGTGGTCCTCCTCTAGAATCAACTCATGAAGTCCATCCACATTAGGTACACAAACACGACCTTGCATCCTCAAAACTCCATCATCTCCAACCGTAACCTGTTTGGCATCACTGTGCCGCACCGTGTCCCTAAGGACAAGCAAATGAGGGTCATCATGTTGTCGTTCCCTGATGCGCTCAAACAACGAAGACTGAGTGACTCTATAAGCTAGAACACGACTAGCTCAGAAACATCCAACCTCACGAACTGATTGGCCAAAGCATGAACATCTAATGCAAGTGGTCTCTCACCGACTGGAATATACGCAAGGCTGCCCATACTCACTAACTTCCCACTTAAGGCATCGGCCACCACGTTGGCCTTCCCGGGATGATACAAGATGGTGAGATCATAATCTTTAAATAGCTCTAACCACCTCCGCTGCCTCAAATTGAGCTCCTTTTGTTTGAACAAGTATTGTAAAGTCTGATGATCCGTGAAGACCTCACACGATACGTCGTAAAGATAATACCTCCAAATCTCCAGCTCATAAACAATGGCTGCCAACTCTAAGTCATGGACAGGGTAATTCTTCTCATGAACCTTCAACTGCCGTGACGTATACGCAATCACCCTGCCCTCCTATATCGGTACCGCACCGAGACCAACATGAGACGCATCACGATATACTGTATAAGATCTTGAACCTGTGGGCAATACCAACACCGGTGTTGTAGTCAAAACAGTCTTGAGCTTCTGAAAGCTCGCCTCACACTCGTCTAGCCATCTGAACGGGGCACCCTTCTGGGTCAACCTGGTCAATGGGGCTGCTATATATTGAAACCCCTCCACATATCGATGGTAATAGCCCGCCAAACCCAAGAAACTCCTGATCTCTGTAGCTGAAGTGGGTCTAGGCCAGTTCTAAACTACCTCAATCTTCTTAGGATCTACCTGAATGCCCTCTACTGATACAAAGTGCCCCAAGAAAGTGACTGAATCCAACCAAAACTCACACTTTAAAAATTTAGCATACAACTCGCTGGCTCTCAGAGTCTGAAGCACAATCCTGAGATGCTGCTCATGCTCCTCTCGACTGCGGGAGTAGATCAAGATATCATCGATAAACACGATCACAAAGGAGTCCAAATAAGGCTTGAACACTCGATTCACCAAATCCATGAATGCTTCTGGGGCATTTGTCAACCCAAAAGACATTACTAGAAACTCATAATGCCCGTACCGAGTCCGAAAAGTTGTCTTAGGGACATCGGATGCCCTAATCCTCAAATGATGGTATCGAAATCTCAAATCAATCTTCGAAAATACCTTGTCACCCTGAAATTGATCAAATAAATCATCAATCCTCGGCAATGGATACTTGTTCTTGATGGTGACTTAATTTAACTGCCGATAATCTATACACATCCTCATCGATCCATCTTTCTTCTTCACAAACAACACGGGTGCACCCTAGGGCGATACACTAGGTCTAATGAAACCCTTATCAAGCAAATTTTGCAATTTTGGCGGGGCCATACGGTATGGCGGAATGGAAATAGGTTGAGTGCCCAGAGCCAAATCAATGCATAAATCAATATCTATGTCGGGTGGCATCCCCGACAGGTTTGCAGGAAACGCCTCTGGAAACTCACGAACAACTGGCACTGAATCCATGGAAGGAACCTCCGCACTAGAATCACGTACATAAGCTAAATAAGCTAGACACCCTTTTCGACCATATATTGAGCCTTCACATAATAGATAACCTTGCTCGTAGAATCGTCAGAAGTCCCTCTCCACTCTAATCGAGGCAACCCCGGCAAGGCTAAAGTCACCGTCTTGGCATGACAATCTAATATAGCATGATAAGGTGACAGCAAATCCATACCCAAAATGACATCAAAATCGACCATAAGTAGAAGATCTACACGAGTCTCAAGACTCCTAATGGTGACCACACACGAACGATAAACACGATCTACAACAATAGCATCCCCCACAGGTGTGGACACATACACAGGAGCACTGAAAGAGTCACGAGGCACAACCAAATATGAAGCAAAATATGATGACACATATGAGTAAGTAGAACCCGAAACAAATAGAACTGAAGCCTCTCTACTACAAAGTGAAACAGTACATGTGATAACAACATCAGGTGACTCAGCCTCAGGCATGACTGGAAAAGCATAACACCGGGGCTGGGGGCCACCACCCTAAACTACGTCCCTGAGACGGCCTCTAGCTGACTGGCTTTCACCTCTAATGGCCTGACCTTCACCTCTAACAGTCTGGCCTCTACCTCTGGCTGCCTGACCCCTGCCATTGGATGGATGAGCATATGGTGCAGCAACTGTTGTCGGAACCATGGCACGAGAACCCTGATGTTGTGGCGGGACACCCAATAATCTCGGACAGGTCCTCCTAATATGCCCATAACCACCACACTCGTAACATCCATCCTGGTATTGTGGCAGTGGAAACTGAGACTGACCCGAACGGGCCGTATGACCACTGTAGTAACTCTGAATAGAAGGTGCACTGATAGGATTTGATGGTGCACTATAGGCTGGCTGACCAGAATGGGGAACATAAGGACCACGACTCCCTGAAGCACTGTGGGATGCCTGGAGTGCTGAATGAAATGGCATGGGAGGATGACCTCTACCAAAAGTACCCCTACCTCCAGATGAGGCATCGCTAAACCCACCGGAATAATGAGGTCTCTTGTCAGATCCCTGACCTCCCTGTGCAAGAACCATCTCGACTCGCCTGGCAACATTGGCAGCCTCATGAAAAGAAATCTCACTTCTGGTCTCCTTAGCCATCTGCAATCTGATAGGTTGAGCAAGTCCGCCAATAAACTTCATCACTCTCTCTCTCTCTCGATGGGAAACAGAAGAAAATCATGATGGGCCAAATCTACAAAACGGATCTCATACTGAGTAACAGTCATACTGCCCTGCTGGAGATGCTCGAACTGACGGCGATGCTCCTCTCTCAATGTGATAGACAAGAACATCTCTAGGAAGATCTAAGAGAATTGGTCCCAAGTAAGAGCAGGCGACCCAGCTGGTCTGGTCAACAAATAATCTTTTCACCATTTCTTGGCGGAACCAATCATTTGAAATGCAGCAAAGTCGACCTCATTGGTCTCCAATATACCCATGTTCTGTAGCACCCCATGACAGCTGTCAAGATATGCATGGGGATCCTCTGAAGTAGCACCACTGAAGTGAAATGGGAAGAGCTTGGTAAACCTGTCCAATCTCCACAAAGCCTCAGAATACATAGCTGACCCATCACTAGTCTGTGCCGAAACAACCGGCTGAACTACTCCGACTGGATGAGCTGCTAGAGTCTGATACTGGGGAGTCGTCTGCACCGGAGTATGAGTAGCAGGAGTCTCGGATCCTCCTCCAGCCTGAGAGACGGCTGGTGCCATGGGAAATGCGTATGTCTGGGCCACACTCTCCATAAGGCCCACCAAACGGACCAAAGCATCTTGAAGCACTGGAGTGGCAATGAACCCCTCCGGAACCTGAGCTGGCCCGGCAGGAACAGTCTGGGTTGGAACCTCCTTGTCAAACTCTACTTGAGGCTCCACTACTGGGGCTGCTACTCGGGCTTTGGGCTGACCCGTGCCCCTACATCGGCCTCTGGCACGGCCTCGGCCTCGACCTCTGCCCCTCGTAAGAGCTGCCACTGGGGGATCTGGCTGCTGCTCAGCTGAGGAAGCGGTACGTGTTCTCTCCATCAGCTAGAGAATAAGAGTAGAAGAGTTCAATCAGTATTGAGAAAATAAAATCGCACGACAAAGAAGAATATAAGTGAAATTTGTCCTAAACTTCATAGCCTCTGGGAGATAAGCACAGACGTCTATGTACCGATCCCCCATACTCTACTAAGCTCGCTCGTGAATTATGAGACCTAGGCAACCTAGTGCTCTGATACCAACATGTCACAACCCGAAATTCCCATCGTCGAGACCGTCATGGCGCCTAATATTTCACTGGCTAGGCAAGCCAACTTTAGAAAATCATCAAGCCAATTCTTATACATTTCAGTAAATAACAGCAACTAAGCCATAACGAGTTAAAATGAGTGCGAAAATTTATAACAGCCTCAATATTTACACTACTACCCGGATCTGGAGTCACAATTCATGAACTTCTAAGATTTTACTACAAGTAAATGTGAGAAAGAAATACAAATATTTTTGAAAATAAAGAAATAGTAAAGTGCAATGTCTAAAAGGGGACTATAAGGTCTGCGGACGTCGGCAGATCTACCTTGGGTCTCCTGTCGGATGAATCCAACAACTAACCTCACGATCAGCCCGGACCAGCACCAAAATCTGCTCAAGAAGTGCACAGTGCAGTATCAATACAACCGACCTCATGTACTGGTAAGTGCCGAGCCTAACCTCGATGAAGTAGTGACGAGGCTATGGCGGGTCACTCACTCTACAACATGTACGCAGTATATATGATAAAAACAACAAAAGGAAGACATGATAGAATAAAGCAATAATTTGCAAGAAATAACAACAACTCTTAGAAATAAGTCAACAATGTTCAGAAATTACCAATCCTTAAGTGCAATAAAGAATACCGTAAAGCTAACACATTTCAGGGAAAGCATAAATACATAGGTTATGACGACGCGCAACCCGATCCCACTGTAAATCTCATATTCCTCCCTTATTTCCTCATAATAGCATGAACAACAGTGAATATAAACAAAAGTATTACGGCGTGCAACCCGATCCTACCATATCACAATGACACTATTACATTTCACCCTTATTCCACCAAACAATCCACCCTTATTACACTTGTTGCGGCATGCAACCCGTTCCCACCGTACAGTATCAACTCACGCTTATTCCACCTCAACATATCACCCTTATTCCACCTGTTGCGGCGTGCAACCCAACCCCACCACATCAATAATAATTACTCAGTATGTAAGGAAATTTCACAATTTAAATCACAGAAAACCTTCATAAATACCTAAACTCCAAACCAAAACAAATAGGAAACTTGTACACCATGAAAGTTCACATAAGTAACACTACACAACGAGACCAATTCAGAATATGCAACGGAAAGGTACCGACAAACCAACTTAAGCAAATAATAGGAGATAATGAAACTATGAAAGAACTAATATCATTAACAGGAGAAAATAATATCTAACAAGTAGCAATTAGGTATGGGAACACAATTTGAGCATATAACACTTAAGACAGGTAAAGAGACAATTTGAGCATATAACCATTAAGATAGAGAAAGAGACAATATGAGAAAAACGGAATAAAACAGGTAAACATATAATTTGGCGGCGCATAAGTACTCGTCACCTCACATATACGCCGCTCACATGAAATTCACATAACAAGTAGTCTGAGGGTTCCTAATTCCCTCAAGTCAAGGTTAGATACAATACGTACCTCGCTCTAATGGCCACTCAATGCTCAATTACAGCTTTTTCTCTAGAATCCACCTCCAAACCACTCGTATCTATCCACAAACGACTCAATAATATCAAATATTGCTAAAGAAATCAATTACAATACATAAATTTAGATTCCCCAAACTTTTCCCCAAAAGGTAAAAAATCGACCCCGGGCTCGCTTGGTCAAAACCCGAGGCTCTGACCAAAATTCATTCACACATTCACCCCCAAGCTCGATTATGTAATTACTTTCGGAATCCGACCCTAAATTGAGGTCTAAATCCCCAATTTGCAAAACTCCTCATTTCTTCCTAAATGCCTAGTTTTCTACCATGAAAGAACACAGATTAGGGCTAGGAATTTAATGGGTGATGATAGAAATGGAAGAAAATGCGTTAAAGAGTACAAACATATGAATTGGTGTTGAGTTTTCCCTTCAAAATCGCACCTAGGCCGAACTCTAATGGAGAGTTTATGAAAAATAGGTAACATCCCGTTTTTGAAATGTTTTAAGGTCTAGGCGTCAGGCCTTCTTCGCGTTCGCGATGTGCAACAACCCAAATGGCTTTCGCGTTCGCGAGTTCCTCTTCACGTTTGCGAAGGCTGTCCCCCCTGGCCTCCGCGTTCGCGAGCCAATGCTCGCCTTCGCGTAGAAGAACGAGTGTCCTCTTCCACAGGTCCCTCAAGCTTCACGTTCGCGAGAAGCTGGTAGCGTTTGCGAAGGGTAAGCCCCCACTGCCTTGCGTTCGCGACCTAGCTACTTGTCACAACTCGAAATGTCCCACCGACGGGACCGTGATGGCGCCCAATGTTAGAAAATCATTAAACCAATGCCTTATTTCCATTCAGTAAATAACAATAATTAAATAAGATGAAATATAATAAGTGTGGAATATTATAAAATTATATTAATTACTACCACCCGTATCTGGAGTCACAATTTACGAGCATTCTAGAATTTACTACAAGTAATAGTCTGAAAGAAATACAATTGTCTGAAAGAAAGAAAACAGAAGGACATATAAGATAGACAGGGACTTCAAGGTCTGTGAACGCCGACAGATCTACCTTGAGTCTCCGGACAGCAAACCAGTAGCAAATCTCGATCAACATGAGCCGGTATTAAAATCTGCACAACAAGTGCAGAGTGCAGCATCAGTACAACCGACCCCATGTACTTGTAAGTATCGAGCCTAACCTCGGCGAAGTAGTGAAGAGGCTAGGACAAGACTCCCACATATAACATGTACAATATAATCATGCTAGTGGCAACAATAGTAAGTAAAGCAATAACGCGGAAATAATGAGAAGGGGACATACAGTGGGGGAATACAACATAAAGAGTGAGAATAATGAAAAGACAGAATTAAACAGAAAATTCGTAAACGAATTGAGCAATTAAAACAGCAAAGGAAAATTGCACGGCATCACCATTCGTGTTTTTACTCTCAATCTCACCAAATAAATAAATAGAACGGCACGACATTAACCTTCGTGCTTTTATCTCTTCCTCACAATATAAATAATTTATGCACGGCATCACCCTTCGTGCTTTACACTCTTCCTCACAATATAATTAAATTATACACGGCATCACTCTTCGTGCTTTACACTCTTCCTCACAATATAATTAAATTATACACGGCATCACCCTTCGTGCTTTACACTCTTCCTCACAATATAATTTAATTTATGCACAGCATCACCCTTCGTGCTTTACACTCTTCCTCACAATATAATTAAATTATACACGGCATCACCCTTCGTGCTTTACACTCTTCCTCACAATATCATTAAATTATGCACGGCATCACCCTTCGTGCTTTACACTCTTCCTCACAATATAATTAAATTATGCACGGCATCACCCTTCGTGCTTTACACTCTTCCTCACAATATAATTTAATTTATGCACAGCATCACCCTTCGTGCTTTACACTCTTCCTCACAATTCACAGAATCAATAACAACGTATAGAGAGAAGTTTCACAAGAAATCAATATTTCATCAATGATTACCTTCACAATTTAACATCTCGACCTCAAATCAATATTCACAATCTTATCGACCTTGGTGGAACCGGATACAAGTCTCGAAACATTTCAACAACAACAATAAGCATGGATAACAAGATTTAAGACTACAATTTGCAAGAAATGGAATTTCACTTGCATGCTATGACTCGACCACAACGTATAGATGCTCGTCACCTTAACTATACGTCATATTCAACAACAAAACACGTAGCAAATACTCACACAATACCTATTCCCTCAAGCCAAAGTTAGACACAACGCTTACCTCGCTCCGAATGCCACTTAATTCTCAATCACAGCTTTTTCTTTGGAATTCACCTCCAAACCACTCGTATCTATTCAAAAATGACTCAATAATATCAAATATTGCTAAAGGAATTAATTATATTTCATAATTTAAATTTCACAAATTTTCCTCCAAAAAGTCGAAAAATCGACCCCGGGCCCGCTTGGTCAAAACCTGAGGTTCTGACCAAAATTCTTTTACCCATTCATCCCCGAGCTCGAATATATAATTGGTTTTGGAATCCGACCCCAAATTTAGGTCTAAATCCCCAAATTCCCGAAATCCCTAGTTTCTACCCTAACCCCTAATTCTACCATGAAACTCTAGATTTTTGGTTGAAAATTCAAGAAATGTAATGGGTAATTGAAAGAAAATAGTATAGAATCACTTACCAATAATTTGGGGAAGAAATGACTCTTGAAAAATCGCCTCTCACCGTTTGGTTTTTGAGAAAAATGAGTTTTTGGCAAAAATCCCGTTTTTGGATTCTGTTACGTGCTGGGTGATAGTGTTCATCGCGTTCGTGAAGGGTACTGGCTGCCAAGCCTTCGCGTTCGCGAGACCCAACTTGCGTTCGCGATGATCACTCCCCCAGGCCTTCGCGTTCGCGAGACATGGCTCGCGTTCGCGTTGAGACAGTCGCGTTCGCGAAGGGTAAGTCCCCATCACTTCACGTTCGCGACCAGGCCTTCGCTTTCGCGAAGAAGATAACTTCAGCTGCCCGGTTTACTCTTCGCGTTCGCGAGAGTACCTTCGCGAATGCGAAGAAGGACATGCCAGAACACAGACTCTACAGAAAAACCAGATTTCCAAAGTCCAAAACATCCCGTGGCCTATCCGAAATTCACACGAGCCCTTGGGGCTCCAAACTAAACATGCACACAGGTCTAAAAATATCATACAAACTTGTTCGCACGATCAAATCACCAAAATAATACCTAGAACTACGAATTTAGCACCAAATCGAATGAAATCTTCAAGAACACTTAAAAATAACTATTTTCTCAACAGAAGGTCCGAATAACGTCAAATCAACTTCGTTTCACACCAAATTTCTCAGACATGTATTAAATCTCATAATGAACTTGTACCGGGCTCCGGAACCAAAATATGGACCCGATACTAACAATGTCAAATATCAATCAATTCTTAAAAACAAATACTTTCCAAACTTTTAATTTTCATCAAAAATTCATAACTCAAGCTAGGGACCTCCAAATTCGATTTTAGGTATACGCCTAGGTCCCATAATTCGATACGGACCCACCGGGATCGTCAAAACATGAATCTGGGCCCGTTTACCTAAAATGTTGACCGAAGTCAACTAAAATCAACTTTTAAAGCAAAAAATCTTATTTTTATTAGTTTTCAACATAAAAGCTTTCCGAAAACCTGCTCGGATTACGCACGCAAATAGAGGAGGGTAAAAATGAGATTTGTAAGGCTTAAGAGCGCAGATTCGAGTTCTAAAACATAAGATGACCTTTTGGGTCATCACATTCTCTACCTCTAAAATAACCGTTCGTCCTCGAACGGACATAGAAAAGTACATGGGCTGGTGAAAAGGTAGGGATATCTACTTCGCATATCAGACTCAGACTCCTAAGTAGCTGCCTCAATAGGCTGACCTCTCCACTGCACTCAAACTGAAGGGTAGCTCTTTGATCTCAACTGGCAAACTTGTCGGGCTAGAATTGCCAACGGCTCCTCCTCGTAAGTCAAATCCCTGTCCAACTAGATATAGCTGAAATCTAACACATAGGACGGATCGCCGTGATACTTTCGAAGCATGGACACATGGAATACCGGATGAACAGCTGATAAACTAGGTGGCAACGCAAGCCTGTAAGCCATCTCTCCCACTCTCTCTAGAATCTTGAAAGGTCTGATGCAGCCTAGGGCTCAACTTGCCCTTCTTTTCGAATCTCATTACACCCTTCATGGGCGATACCCGAAGTAACACTCTCTCTCCGACCATGAATGCAACATCACGAACTCTACGGTCGGCATAACTCTTTTGCCTGGACTGAGCTGTGCGAAGTCGATCCTGAATAATTTTGACCTTATCCAAGACATCCTGTACTAAGTTTGTTCCCAACAACCGAGCCTCTCCCGGCTCAAACCACCCAACTGGCGACCGACACCGCCTACCATATAATGCCTCACAGGGAGCCATCTGAATGCTCGAATGGTAGCTGTTATTGTAGAAAAACTTCACTAACGGCAAAAACTGATCCCAAGAACCTCTAAAGTCTATAACACAGGCGCGGAGCATATCCTCCAAGATCTGAATAGTACGCTCGGACTGCCCGTTCGTCTGAGGATAAAATGTTGTGCTCAACTCAACCCGCGTACCCAACTCATGCTGAACTGCCCTCCAAAAGTGCGAGGTAACCTGCATACCTCGATCAGAAATGATAGACATAGGCACACCGTGAAGACGGACGATCTCACAAATATAAATCTCTGCCAACCGCTCCGAGGAATAGGTAACTGCCACAGGAATGAAATGCGCTGACTTAGTCAGCCTGTCCACAATGACCCAAACTGCATCGAACTTCCTCTGAGTCTGTGGGAGTCCAACAATAAAGTCCATAGTGATACTCTCCCACTTCTACTCAGGAATATCTAACCTCTGAAGTAAACCACCAGGTCTCTGATGCTCACACTTTACCTGCTGCCAATTTAGGCACCGAGCCATATAGGCAACTATGTCCTTCTTCATTCGCCTCCACCAATAATACTTCCTCAAGTCCTGATACATCTTGGCGGCGCCAGGATGAATAAAATATCGGGAACTGTAGGACTCCTCAAGGATCAACTCACGAAGTCCATCCACATTAGGCACACAAATACGACCCTGCATCCTCAAAACTCTGTCATCTCCAACAGTAGCCTGCTTGGCACCCCCGTGCCGCACTTGTCTCTAAGGACAAGTAAATGAGGATCGTCATCCTGTCGATCTCTGATGCGCTCAAATAAAGAAGACCGAGCAACTATACAAGCTAGAACACGGCTGGGCTCAGAAACATCTAACCTCATGAACTGGTTGGCCAAGGCCTGAACATCCAATGCAAGCGGTCTCTCCCCAACTGGAATATATGCAAGGCTACCCATACTGACTGACTTCTTACTCAAAGCGTCGGCCACCACGTTGGCATTCTCGGGATGATACAATATGGTGATATCATAGTGTTTCAATAGCTCCAGCCACCTCCTCTGCCTCAAATTGAGTTCCTACTGCTCGAACAAATACTGCAAGCTCCGATGATCAGTGAATACCTCACATGGCACGCCGTAAAGATAGTGCCTCCAAATCTTCAGCGCGTGAACAATGGCTGCCAGCTCTAGATCATGAACAAGGTAATTCTTCTCGTGAAACTTCAGCTGTCGCGAAGCATATGCAATAACCTTGCCACCCTGCATCAATATCGCACCCATACCAATACGAGATACGTCACAATATACTGTATAAGATCCTAAACCTGTGGGTAACACCAATACCGGTGCCGTAGTCAAAGCTGTCTTGAGCTTCTGAAAGCTCGCTTCACACTCGTTTGACCACCTGAACGGGGCACTCTTCTGTGTCAATCTGGTCAACGGGGCTGCTATGGATGAAAACCCATCCACAAATCGACGGTAATATCCCGCCAAACCCAGGAAACTACGGATCTCTGTAGCTGAAGTGGGTCTAGGCCAGTCATGGACTGCCTTAATCTTCTTAGGATCCACCTGAATACCCTCTGCTGATACAACGTGACCTAAGAAAGCAACTGAACTCAACTAGAACTCGCATTTTGAGAACTTAGCATATAACTGGCTGTCTTTCATAGTCTGAAGAACGACCCGAAGGTGCTGCTCATGCTCCTCTCGACTGTGGGAGTAGATCAAGATATCATCAATAAATACAACCACAAAGGAATCTAGGTAGGGTTTGAGCACCCGATTTATCAAATCTATGAATGTTGCTGGGGTATTTGTCAGCCCAAATGACATCACTAGAAACTCATAATGCCCAAACCGAGTCCGAAAAGCTGTCTTAGGAACATCCGATGCCCTAATCCTCAACTGATGGTAGCCAGATCTCAAATCAATCTTTGAAAACACCTTGGCACCCTGAAGCTGATCAAATAAATCATCAATCCTCGGCAATGGATATTTGTTCTTGATGGTGGCTTTGTTCAACTGCCGATAATTTAAACACATCCTCATCAATCCATCTTTCTTCTTCACGAACAACACAGGTGCACCCTAGGGCGAGACACTAGGTCTAATGAAGCCCTTATCAAGCAAATCTTGCAACTGCTCCTTCAATTCTTTCAACTCTGGCGGGGCCATGCGATATGGTGGAATGGAAATAGGCTGAGTGCCCGGAGACAAATCAATGCAGAAATCAATATCCCTATCGGGTGGCATCTCCGGCAGGTCTGCAGGAAATACCTCCGGAAACTCACGAATAACCGGCACCGAATCTATGGAAGGAACCTCCACACTAGAATCACGGACATAAGCCAAATAAGCTAAACACCCCTTCTCGACCATATACCGAGCCTTCACATAAGAGATAACCCTGCTGGCAGAATGGCCAAGATTTCCTCTCCACTCTAATCGAGGCAACCCCTGCCAGGCTAAGGTCACTCTCTTGGCATGACAATCTAATATAGCATGATAAGGTGACAACCAATCCATACCAGTATGACATCAAAATCAACCATGTCAAAAAGTAAAAGATCTACACGAGTCTCAAGACTCCCAATGGTGACCATACACGAACGATAAACACGATCTACAACAAAAGCATCTCCCACTGTTGTGGGCACATACACAAGAGCACTCAAAGAATCATGGGACACAACCAAATAGGAAGCAAAATAGGATGACACATATGAGTAAGTAGATCCCGGATCAAATAGAACTGAAATATCTCTACTACAAACTGAAGCAGTACCTGTGATAACAGCATTAGATGACTCAGCCTCATGCCTGGTTGGGAAAGTATAACACCGGGACTGGGCCCTACCACCCTAAACTACGTCCCTGGGTTGATCTCTAGCTGGCTGGTCTCCACCTCTAACGGCCTGACCTTCACCTCTAATAGTCTGGCCTCTACCTCTGGCTGCCTGACCCCTGCCTCTGGCTGGCTGAGCAACTGGTGCCGGAACCATGACACGAGAACTCTGATGTTGTGAGGTACCCATTGCCCGAGGGCAAAATCTAGCAATATGCCTCGGATCACCACAAGTATAACATAACTTTAGCTGTTGTAACTGGTGACCCTGAAACTGACCCTGTCGACCTGAATAATCATCCTGATAACTCTCGAGTGAAAGTGCACTAATAGGAGCTGGTGGTGCACTGTAGGCTAGCTAGTCGGAATAATCCATCTAAAGCCCATGACCACCTGAGGCACTATGGAATGCCTGGAGCGCTGAATGAAACGGCCTGGGAGGATGGCCTCTACCAAAAGTACCCCTACCTCTAGATGAGGCACCGCTGAACTCACCGAAATGACAAGGTCTCTTGTCAAACCCCTGATCTCCCTGAGTAAGAACCAGTTCGACTCGTCTGGCGACATTAGCAGCCGCCTGAAAAGAAATCTCACTCCCAGTCTCCTTAGCCATCTGCAATATGATAGGTTGAGCAAGTCCATCATTAAACCTCCTCACCCCTCCCCCCTCTCTCTCTCTCTCTCTCTCTCTCTGTGGGAAGCAGAAGAATAACATGACGGGCCAAATCCACAAAACGGGTCTCATACTGAGTAACAGTCATACTGCCCTGCTGGAGACGCTCAAATTGATGGCGACGCTCCTCTCTCAATATGATAGGCAGAAATTTCTCTATGAAGAGCTGAGACAACTGGTCCTAAGTAAGAGTAGGCGATCCAGCTGGTCTGGTCAACAAGTAATCTCTCCACCATTTCTTGGCGGAACCAGTCATTTGAAATGCAGCAAAATCGACCCCATTGGTCTCCACTATACCCATGTTCCGTAAAACCTCGTGACAACTGTCAAGATACTCTTGGGGATCCTCTGAAGGAGTACCACTGAAGTGAATAGGAAAGAGCTTGATAACCCTGTCCAATCTCCATAAAGCCTCAGAAGACATAGCTAGCCCATCTCCGACTTGTACCGCAATAACTGACTGAACTAATCTGACTGGCTGAGCTACTGGAGCCTGATACTGGGGAGCTATCTGCTCCGGAGCGGAAGTGGTAGGAGTATGGGCTTCTCCTCCAGCCTGAGAGACTACTGGTGCCATGGGAAATGCGCCCGTCTGGGTCACACTCTCCATAAGGCCCACCAAACGGACCAAAGCGTCCTGAAGTACTGGGGTGGCAATGAACCCCTCCGAAACTTGAGCTGGTCCAGCAGGAACAGTCTGGTCTGGAACCTCCTCGTCAAGCTCTATCTGAGGCTCCACTACTGGGGCTGCTGCTCGGGCCCTAGGCTGAGCCGTGCCCCTGCCTCGGCCTCTGCCCCGCGTAGGAGCTGTCACTGGAGGCTCTGGCTGCTGCTCAGCTGAGGAAGCGGTACGTGTTCTTGCCATTTGCGAGAGAATAAGAGTAGAGGAGTTCAATCAAAATTGAGAAAGCAAAATCGCACGACAGAGAAGAAAAGAAGTGAAACTTGTTCCTAAACTTCATAGCCTCTGGAAGATAAGTACAGACATCTCCGTACCGATCCTCCAGACTCTTCTAAGCTTGTTCGTTAATCGTGAGACCTAAGCAATCTAGTGCTATGATACCAACTGTCACGACCCGAAATTTTCCACCGACGAGACCGTGATGGCTCCTAACATTTCACTTGCTAGGCAAGCCAACGTTAAAAAATCATTAAACCAATTCCTTATTTCCATTCAGTAAATAACAATAATTAACTAAGATGAAATATAATAAGTGCGGAATATCATAAAACTGTTTTAATTACTACCACCCAGATCTGGAGTCACAATTCACGAGCATTCTAGAATTTACTACAAGTAATAGTCTGAAAGAAATACAACTGTCTGAATGAAAGAAAACAATAGGACATAGAAGATAGACATGGACTTCAAGGTCTGTGAACGCCAACAGATATACCTTGAGTCTCCGGACAGCAGACCAGTAGCAAATCTAGATCAACCTGAGCCGGTATTAAAATCTGCACAAAAAGTGCAGAGTGCAGCATCAGTACAACCGACCCCATATACTGGTAAGTGTCGAGCCTAACCTCGGCGAAGTAGTGACGAGGCTAGGACAAGACTTCCACATATAACATGTACAGTATAATCATTCTAGTGGCAACAACAGTAAGTAAAGCAATAATGCGGAAATAATGGGAAGGGGACATACAGTAGGGGAATACAACATAAAGAGTGAGAATAATAAAAAGACAGAATTAAACAGAAAATCCGTAAACGAATTGAGCAATTAAAACAGCAAAGGAAAACTGCACGGCATTACCATTTGTGCTTTTACTCTCAATCTCACCAAATAAATAAATAGAACGGCGCGGCATCACCCTTCGTGCTTTTACTCTCTTCTTCACAATATAAATAATTCATGCACGGCATCACCCTTCGTGCTTTACACTCTTCCTCACAATATAATTAAATTATACACGGCATCACCCTTCGTGCTTTACACTCTTCCTCACAATATAATTAAATTATGCACGACATCACCCTTTGTGATTTTACACTCTTCCTCACGATATAATTTAATTTATGCACGACATCACCCTTCGTGCTTTACACTCTTCCTCACAATTCACATAATCAATAACAACGGATAAAGAGAAGTTTCACAAGAAATCAATATTTCATCAATGATTACCTTCACAATTTAACATCTCGACCTCGAATCAATATTCACAATCTTATCGATCTTGGTGGAACCGGATACAAGTCTCCCAACATTTCAACAACAACAATAAGCATGGATAACAAGATTTAAGACTACAATTTGCAAGAAATAAAATTTCACTCGCATGCTATGACTCGACCACAACGTATAGACGCCCGTCACCTCAACTATACGTCGTATTCAACAACAAAACACGTAGCAAATACTCATACAATACCTATTCCTTCAAGCCAAAGTTAGACACAATGCTTACCTCGCTCCGAAGGCCATTTAATTCTCAATCACAGCTTTTTCTTTGGAATTCACCTCCAAACCACTCGTATCTATTTAAAAATGACTCAATAATATCAAATATTGCTAAAGGAATTAATTATATTTCATAATTTAAATTTCACAAATTTTCCTCCAAAAAGTCAAAAAATTGACCCCGGGCCCACTTGGTCAAAACCCGAGGTTCTGACCAAAATCCTTTTACCCATTCATCCCCGAGGCCGAATATATAATTGGTTTTGGAATCCGACCCCAAATTGAGGTCTAAATCCCCAAATTCTCGAAATCCCTAGTTTCTACCCTAACCCCTAATTCTACCATGAAACTCTAGATTTTTGGTTAAAAATTCAAGAAATGTAATGGGTAATTGAAAAAAAATGGTTTAGAATCACTTACCAACAATTTGGGGAAGAAATGACTCATGAAAAATCGCCTCTCACCCTTTGGTTTTGAGAAAAATGAGTTTTTGGCTAAAATCCTGTTTTTGGATTCTGTTAAATGCTGGGCGACAGTGTTCATCGCATTCGCGAAGGGTACTGGCTGCCAAGCCTTCGCGTTCGCGAGACCCAGCTTGCGTTTGCGATGATCACTCCCCCTGGCCTTCGCGTTCGCAAGACATGGCTCGCGTTCGCGATGAAGCAACAACCAACCACCCCCAGGCCCCCACATGCTTCGCGTTCGCGTTGAGACAGTCGCGTTCGCGAAGGGTAAGTCCCCCATCACTTCGCGTTAGCGACCAGGCCTTCTTCAGATGTCCGGTTTACTCTACGCGTTCCCGAGAGTACTTTCGCGAACGCGAAGAAGGACATGCCAGGACATAGACTCTGCAGAAAACCAGATTTTCAAAGTCCAAAACATCCCGTGACCTATCCGAAACTCACCCAAGCCCTTGGGGCTCCAAATCAAACATGCACACAGGTCTAAAAACATCATACGAACTTGCTCGCGCGATCAAATCGCCAAAATAACACATAGAACTATGAATTTAGCACCAAATTGAATGAAATCCTCAAGAACACTTAAAAATTACTATTTTCTCAACCGAAGGTCCGAATCACGTCAAATCAACTCTATTTCTCACCAAATTTCTAAGACATGTCTTAAATATTATAATGAACTTGTATCGGACTCCGGAACCATAATACGAACCCGATACTAACAATGCTAAATATCAATCGATTCTTAAAAACAAATAACTTCCAAACTTTTAATTTTCATCAAAAATTCATAACTCAAGCTAGGGACCTCTAAATTCGATTCCGGGCATACGCCCAGGTCTCATAATTCGATACGGACCCACCGGGACCATCAAAATACGGATCCGGGCCCGTTTACTAAAAATATTAACCGAAATCAACTAAAATTAACTTTCAAAGCAAAAATTCTTATTTTTATTAGTTTTCAACATAAAAGCTTTCCGGAAACCTGTCTGGACTGCGCACGCAAAATCGAGGAGGGTAAAAATGAGGTTTTTAAGGCTTAAGAGTGCAGATTCGAGTTCTAAAATATAAGATGACCTTTTGGATCATCACACTACTGCATTCGCGTAGAAGAAAATCATCTTGCCCCATTTTACCTTTCGAGATTACCTCCGCGAACGCGATGAAGGAAACACCACATAATAACTGAAGCCAAAAACCAAATTTTTTTAAGTTTCAAAATACCCATAGCCTATCCGAAACTCACCCGAATTCGCCTAAAACATCATACGAATTCGCCTGCGCGGCCAAAACACCAAAATATCGCATAGAACTACGATTCGGACACCAAATCAAATGAAAATTTCAAGAAAATTTTAAAACTTTTATTTTCACAACCGAACGTCCGAATCACTTCAAATCAACTCCGTTTCTCACCAAATTCGACAGACAAGACATAAATATTATAGTGGACTTGTACCGAACTTCGGAACCAAAATACAGACCAGGTATTAATAAATCCAAACATCAGTCGATTCTTAAAAATCATAAATCTTTCAAACATTCAATTTTCAACAAAAATCAATAACTCGACCTAGGGACCTACGAATTCGATTTCGGGCATACGTCCAGGTCCCAAATTACGGTACGGTCCCAAAACACGGATCCTGGTCCGTTTGCTCAAAACGTTGACCAAAGTCAACTTAAATGAATTTCTAAGGCAAAAATTCTTATTTTTATCAATTTTTAACATATAAGTCTTCCCGGAAGAACACCCGAATTGCGCACGCAAATCGAGAAAGGTTAGAATGAGGTTTTCGAGACCTCAAAACGCATAATTAGGTTCTAAAATATAAGATGACCTATCGGGTCATCGCAATAATCTATATTATCTATATATCGAAAGGGCAAAGAGTGGTGATGTGGAACTTCTCAAATGATTAAAGTTTATATTGCACATAAAAATTTACACTTTTAGATTAAAGTTTGATGGACAATTCTGATGTGTGAAAACTCAAATGATTCACCGCTTAAAATGTACTAAAAGATTGGAATATTTCATTATAAAAAATATGTTTTTGCCATAAGAAACAGAAGAAAAAATAATAGGAGAATGTTTAATTTAATACAAAATTTATTGGTGTTTATATTGTCGACCCCCGATCTCTATTTTTCTTTTAATTTTGTTACTTCAATTATTGTCTTTGCACCGATGAGATAAGAAGTTAAAATTGCTGAAGTTTCAATATTTAAGATTGGCTATAGATTTGAAAAGTTATGACTGATATGCATGATTTATGTGTATGGGTGGTACTTATGCGTAATTATCTCTAAAAAAAATAGAAAAAAGAATTATTATCTCATTTTACCCCTTTTAACATGAATACTAGTATTTACATATATATATATATATACAATCTATATCTATCTATACTACATTAAAAATACGAATTCCCTATCGAAATGTCGTTCGCCTTTTTTACTCTTTAATAATAGATTATATACTAGACAAAATCATAATTTATTTATTTTTCTAATATTTTAGAAATTTAAAATCAACTAAAATATTGATTTTAAGATCTTTCCTTATTTGAATAAGATTTGCGGATTTCCTAGAATTTAGGACCTTAGGAATTTAAAGTTGTATTGCAATTGTCGTAAGTTTTCAAAGTTTATTAGAATTTTATACATGAATTCCATAATTATTAGAACGAAAATATTCTTAATATTTCGAGGTCCCAATTTATTGCACTTTGAAATATAAAATCCTAATTGGTGTGTAGGCGTCCAGTTCCCAATGTCAAGATTTCGAATGTTTGTTTTATGTAACGGATTGGTTATAAGAGGGGATATTTCGATGGCATCATATTAGTTGGGAAAAAATAAAAGGAGGTGTATAACGATACTTTTTGAATCTTTCAGATATGTGTTAATATTAATAGGTCCAAGAAATATGAATTAAAATTAGATAAGACATTTAACACCAAATATCAAGGAAGTCTTGCTAATTTTGTCAGCCGTTCGTTAAAATTCATGATTTTTAAGTTGAACCAACTAATTTTTTGATACTTGGAAAAGATGATTGTTTTTGTTTTTGGTTAGATAATTTTATTTAAATTTCATTGTCTATTGAATTAGCTTGACATCTTAAAAGCTGACGGAACGGTGTAATCATAATATATAACACATAAAGATAAAAAAGAGTGCAAGATCAAGTTCCCAATTCAGTTTGCTAAGCCGAAAAAATCTTGGTGACAAGAGTATTACTTCTTCAGTATGTGGCGTTTATATTGATGCGTCAAGTAGATATGCATATGTTTGTCAAGGTATAATTCTCAAAAATTATTCATCCTAGAATTTGATATATGAATTTATTTATATATTAATTCTTTTTTCAAGAGACAATGAATGAAAGGTGCAATTATTACTTCACAGTATGCTCCTTTAGTCTATCTTTTTTATGTATGAAATTGTTGAATTTCTTGAGTTTAAAGGCCTCTTTTTTGATGAAGCAAGTAAGGTGTTCATTTCGGTGGAGAGATTAAAAAATATGCCAAAGTGTGTTATGCTACCAATAGGTAATTTTTCCTCATGATTTTACAGATATGGAGTTATTTTGTTCAAGGCAAAACACGTTCTTTTTCTTCTTTACGGTTCAAATTTTTCAATGGTCTTTTGCATAGGCTTTATTATTTTGGTAATATGGATTATAAAATCAAGAAGCTCAAATAAAATATTAATCGATTTTTTATTCTTTAAAAAATAAATGCCATATTGAATATTCGTATATATTTTATCGGTAATATCTTGAAAAGTTAAGATTTTTTTAGGACTCATTGACATGAAACTCCGATTCCTATTTTCTTGATTCTTTGTTTTTAATTTTCTTCTAATATTTATTTTATAATTAAAATATATTTTAATAATATTATTTATGTGATTTTTAAAAAGGTACGGGGTACACGCACTAAGACTAGTTCTAAAAAAGAAGAAAGAAAGAAACACATTAGAGTGTTTGGTCAATATTGTTCCTTATCTTTGAGGGTATATCTATTTTGATCCCTCAAATATAGCCTTGAGCATATTTAATCCTTAAGTATGCTAAAGTGGAGCACCTTTAGTCTCAATGACACAATGTGTTCAAAAACTAACGGCGTTACCCACTCTGATTCATAAAGCAAATCTTCTGCTCTGAATCAAAACGTTTCCTCTCCTTTTATTGGACAACGCAAATTATCACTTTAATTTCTCATTTTTGATAATGTTTTCTAAAATTTTGACCTTGAAAATATCCCCTTCTATGCCAGTTTTCAATGAGAAAATGATATTGTATAGTCGCTGTAAAAATAATAGCCGAAAAATATATAAAATTTATTTATTTTTTGTATGCTAACATACAATATATATATACACACACATACCCATATATAAATTTTATACATTTTTAGGTTATTATTTTTACAGCGGCTATACAGTATCATTTTATCATTGAAACTGGCACAAAAGGGGATATTTTTAAGGTCAAAATTTTAGAAGACATTATCTAAAAATGAGGAATTAAAGTGATAATTTGCGTTATTCAATAAAAGGAGAGGAAACATTTTTGTTTCAGAGCAGAAGATCTGCTTAATGAATCAGAGTGAGTAACACCGTTAGTTTTTAAATATATTGTGTTAGTGAGACTAAATATGCTTTACTTTAGAATACTTAGGGACTAAATATGCCCAGGATTATATTTGAGGGACCAATCAAAGATAAGAGACAATATTTGTTAAAAACTCAAAGACACTGGGGGACAAATTGTTAAAAAAGAAGGACAGGGTGTAACGGAAACATTATGTATACTTAAGGGTGCAACATGAAAAAACAAAAACGTTGGAGTTGGCTAAAATTTATCCACTTAGGATTGCAAGTGAGTTTCCAGATCGTAGGTTAAAAGCTGTGTCGGTCGCCTCCTTTCATCTCCATCTTCATGTCTGTATTTCTTTTGGGCATTTTCCTATAGAATTTTTTTTTTCTTTTCCCCTTCTTCCTGAATTGGAATTTGGGTGGAACACTGATCCTAACAAACGCTGCTGGTGACTTCAGTTCTTCCATCTAAACCTCTTCCCAGGTACATCTCTCTCTTCTGTTTTTTTTAAAGATCCAATTTTTATCAGTCTTGTGTTGACTAATTTGATTGATTTTTTTTCTGGGTGTCTTCAAAAGTTACAATTATTATCATCTATAAAGCTTGTGGTTGTTGTGACTAATTTAATTGGATTTTATTCTGGGTGTCTTCAAGATTCAATTTTTATCTATTTCTTCAAGTTGTTTTTTTGTTCAGAGTGTATCATCCCTGCAGTATCTACACGCATCATTGACTGAGACACTCAGATTATACCCTGCAGTTCCCTCGGTAATGCATACATACATATAGTGAGAAGGATATTATATTCACAAACATAGATATCAATGTTTCATGCATATACCTCAAGATAATGAGTTTTTCTTGATGCAGGATGGCAAACTGTGTTTATCAGATGACACTTGGCCTGATGGGTTCAGAGTAAGGAAAGGGGATGAAATTTATATAGGGTGATGATGCAGAGGATTTCCTGCCAGAGAGATGGTTTGATGAAAATGGTTGCTTTCGACGAGAAAGTGCCTTTAAGTTCACAGCTTTTCAGGTAACACAGAACCTTACAATCTGACAATCATTAGGAGCTTGGCAACACCAAACCGAATTAGTTTTTCCTGTCCAGCCTTGAGAAAGAATCGATCTAATCTCTAAGGTTTACAGCCTTAAAAGATTATGATAGATTATGATTGATGAATGGTAAAATTTTGTGATAAACTTATCCAAAGATTTTTATGGAAAAAAGGTAAGCTACAAATCTAACAAAGGCACCAACCCAATTGAGAAAAGGAACAATCTTTGGTCTACCCAAGTCAATAAAATCAATTAATCTGTCATGGAAAATTCTGAGATTCTGCAGACACAACAAATTATTCTCACTAGGGCAATCTGTTCTTTCATGCTTAGAACTAAAACAACTTCAGCCAAAGGGCTTAAAGATGACCACATCCCTGTGCTTCTCTTCTTCCTTTAGTTCATCCAGAATCTCTTTTTTCAACTCTTCTTTCAGCTCCTCTTGTAAATCAGACTTCACCTTGTTTCTCACTTTAGGCTCCAACTTACCAATTTCTTCTTGAACCTTAGTTTCCACTTTTTCCTCGACAACAACCATAAGTTGTTTTGTAGAATGATCTTTGTAAACTTTTGATGCACTCAAGGCCACCTAATTACAAAAAGAAAAAATTACATTACATGTTCTTAACATTGTTAAACATAGACACTGAGAAAAGGAGCTACCATTAGAATGGAAAGCCATGCCAGAGCGGTGCTTCCCTCTTCACGGCATGCGTCTTCCGTCGGCATAGCAAATGGTTTTCCATCCCCATACGCCTTTGCCTTCTTGCTATACTGGGAAGAAAAAATGCAAAATCAAGCTTGTTAGGTGATGCGTAACATTATGTAGCCTACACTGGATGTTATGAGATGATCTGGAATATCTAAAGAAAAATCATACATGCTTCTTGTACCGTTAATGAAATGTAAAGTTTTAATATGAAGGAACAAACTCTTCCTATGAACTAAAAACTGTATGCAAAGAGGGGAATATCAGTCTTGTGCACCTATTATATGGTGGAGTCCTATTTCATTTATTCAGTAGGATTATCTCTCACCAGTTGTAAAAATCCCACATATGGTGCAAAGCATAGAAGGAAGTTACAAACCAATTATAGCACAATTAGGACCGAGGTTTGAATAACCTATGATAGTATAACATAGAGTAACTATGCGGCAACTGTAAGTACTCATTTACTAAATAGAAGGTTGAATTTGCATCCTCCATGCTGTACCACACACCAGAGTTTATGGCCATCAACTCCAAGGCTCTCAAAACAACTATAACTTATATTTCTATGGCTGATGGCATATTGTGGAGCAAAACTTCTGAAGGTAAGAAGCAATAACACACAACAAGAAGCCCACTGAAATCCCACAAGTGGGGTCTGGGGAGGGTGAAGAGTACGCAGACCTTACCCCTGCCTAATGAAGGTAGAGAGACTGTTTCCGAAGGACCCTCGGCTCAGGGATCCCTCTATACAAAAAACAAAAAGAAAGGATCCGAACTATATAAAAACAAGCTCTATTCCTATAGAGAGTTGATAAACTCTAGCATGCTATCTTCATCATTTACATCTTGAATGTTGCACCAAAAAAAGCCAAAGCCCACAAACATCTATACTTTAGCATTTGTAAAGGGTCTTCTTTCCCTTCAAAACACCTGGAATTCCATTGTCCCCATAAGGCCCAACAAACACAAGCTGGCACTGGTTTCCTTATTCTTTTTAGTGACTACTTGGTAGAGCTGCAACCCCAGCTTAGCCAATAAATGAAAATAGCCATTTCTTATTTCTAGAAAAATTAAGTCTGACTTTGACATAACAAAAAGTTCTACTAACTTACTCTCCCAGATTACCACTGAAGACACCTCATTCCCTCAATTTCAGTTCCTCCTCTCGTAACTTATCCACATTGTGCCTTTCTCTCTATCGTTCGTAGAATTCTTGTAAGAGAGTAGTATCCTGGCTTCTATCAATGGTGCCACCCTCCCGCTTCGCTAGCTTTTGCTTGATTACAGACATCAAACAACAAATATAAAAATGATGCCTTGTGGCTATCTCTGACTTCAAAACTTTGAAATGTCATCCAAACCCAATGGTTTGAAGAATTCTTCACAAGTTTGTAGGAGTAATACACCACAAAATATCAAGAGGAGCTGTTAATTAACATCACTCAAGCCACTCTACAGCAAATCCATATCAAGACATTGTATTGATCAGGGCAACCAGTCAATAGTAGGGTCCATGCTAAATTCGTAAGAGATGCATCAAATTGCTAGTGCTATACAAAAGAAGTCATGTAAGCTAAATCTATAATATGTCTTCCACAAAAATTGAATTCAACCTGGCTTGGTTGCATGGTCAACACCTTGATGTGTCCTAGTTATGTTAAGACTCAAATCCTCTTATATTCCCTACATGTCGACCTTTGTACCAAAAGTAGAAATCTCATTTCCCCTCCCCCCCCCCCCCCCCCCCAACAAAAAAAAACCCACCTAATTGAAAACAGCAATGAAATTTAATGGTAACACCCATTTTCATCAATGTGTTGCTTACAAGCATTACTGTGCTTCTCTGTGCAGCGGACAAACTATTGAGCTCGATGATGTTACTTTCCACCAATGTTTGACAAGATTCAATTCTGACTAGACTGTCAGCTTCGTACCACCAGAGATGAAGTATATGTACATGATTGTTTTTAGGCTCTGTTTTTATTATCTTCGGAGTTTGTGGCTCTTCATTTATCCTTGTAGAACAAAGCTAAATTGCTGATTTGTCCTTTTTGAATTTTTATGCAATCAGAGTATTGATTATATTAAGTTAATTATATAAATTTACTTTCCCAAATTTGATTAGGAAAGCATGAAATTGAGGCATGGTCTTTGCTGGCTCAGCGATCACCTTGGCCAAGGGTTTAACAGCATAGGTTTTCAGAACTTCTTTGCCAAATGAGATGAATCCTTCCAGTGGCATCCTGCAAATGAATAGAGAAATTGAAATTGTGATTTTTTCGTTCGTCTGAAGGATTCTCTGATGCTTGGGAAAGGGTGCAGTGGCCCTTCGTCTGAAGGGTTCCACTTAGAGATGGGCCTTTTGATTGGGCCCGACAAATGTGGCTATTTTTAATAGAAAAATGACATTTTATTGCCGCGGTAAAAATAATAGTTGAAAAAATGTGTAAAATTTGTATATTTTTTGTGTGTTACACGTTTATAATGGCACGCAATGATTTAAATATTTATTTATATGAATGAATAACAAAATTTAATTAATGAGAATTTTTATTTATAATAATACAACAATCATCTAAATGTCAAAAAAAAAATAATTATTATTACATTAGCATAATATGTGAATTCAAAATGAAAGAACATTATCATAACTTACACAAATGATAAAATTTAGTCATGTTAGTTAGATAATTATGTATTATAATTTGAAAGTATTTAATATGATGGTATCTTAAAGAACACTTCTTTGTAGACGATATTTTTGTATATGTTTCCTTTTAATGCTTTAGTTACTCTGCCATAACCATCACTCTTGTTGTCGATATTGATATCCCTCCTGAAAGAACATATAATTGTTCGTATAATAAAATCTATTGCAGTGAGTATAGTTCAATATTTAGGATATTTCTCATATTTTATTTATTATAATTATAAAATATAAATATACTAAAAATTATTTTCACAAAAATTAAAAGGATATTTTTTACTTTCGGAAAACCAAAGTTGAATTTGGACATAAACATATATTTAGAAGTTTTGCATAGTGTTACCCACTTCTATTTTTTCTGTTTGTAAGCTATAGTACAAAATGATATATGTGGATGAATATTCATAACAATTCTTGAGCATTTGGCTAGTTGAATGTATGGACAAGTTTTATCACTGTACACCAACACAATTTTTCCTGGCGGCTGAAATAAATTCTTAATTCCATAATGAGGTATAAACTTTCTTGCTGGCACACGCAGCGAATGATGTAACACTAATTCAATAAGTTCATCCGAATCCAGTATTTTTAGTGGGCGTTTGGACATTAAATTATAAAATTTAGGGGAAAAAGTGAAAAAAATTCAAGTTAAAAATGGTATTTGAAAATTAGTGTTGTGTTTGGATATGAATACAATTTGGAACTATTTTTGAATTTTTGTGAGTGCTTTGAAGTGAAAATTTTAAAAAATAACTTTTTGAAATTTTCAAATTCCCAAAAAAATCTCGAAATTCAACTTAAAGTGAAAATTAAATTTTTTATTGCCAAACACTGATTTCGAAAAAAGTAAAAAAAATTAAATAAAAGATTTTTTTCTTTAATGGATTATGTGAAAATCCATTAAATATTCAATAATCTTAGATCTGAAACCATAATTTTTAAAATACAATAAATTCAATATTAAAAATCTTGCATGTCGAATTAAATTTAAATCTTGGAACCGTTGGCACACCAGGAGGTAAATAGGGAAAGAAGCAAGGGGAGGAATAATATAATGTCACCAAGATTTTGATTATGACATGTTCTTGGCACCATTCATTTACACTCATTTTCCACATGAAAAACCAAATAGATGCTACCTTCAACAACTCATAATTGGGTGTGTCTTATTTTGATTTTTTTTTTAAAAACTACAAAATATTACCTGCTCGGAGGAGAAAATAACAATTAATGTCATCTTTGTCCTAATAATTGTTAAATATTTAAGTACTTATATCTAGATTAATTACGTATATACTTAATCCAAAAGAAAATTTATGGGACAAATTAAGGGCCCGTTTGGCCATAGAAAATTTTCAATTTTTTTCGAAAATTTTTCACTTTTGTTTCGGAATCAATGTTTGTCCATGAAAATTTCAAATTTCACTTGAAGTTGAATATCAAAAAAATTCGGAAATTTGAAAAACTTCAAAAAGTTATTTTTCAAAATTTTCACTTTAAATCACTCACAAAAATTCAAAAAGAGCTCCAAATTATATTCATGTCCAAACACAACTCTAATTTTTAAATATCTTTTTCACTTAAAAAAATTCGCTTTTTTTCTGAAATTTTACAATTATTATGTTCGAAACGCCCACGAAATATTGCGTAAAATGTTTTTGGGTGTTATTTTATTCCACTATAAGAACTTTCGTTTGGTAAAAGATTTTGTTTGTCTCAATATAAGAAAAGATGTTATGGTATATGAATATAAGGTATATGTCATAATCATATAAAATATGAAAGAAAAATCGAAACATGCTGTGAAATAAGAAACACAGTATATGCCATTACTATCATTCGTTTCTTTCTCATTCTTAATGAGACAATCCACACGTGACATCGAATCACAGCCTAATTGTTTTTTCCAATATTTTTGGATTTTATAGTTAACAGTTGTTATACACCTATAAAAGTATTTGACGATCAAATAATATTTTGATCGTTATTGATAAAAATTATCCAAAAATTAATTAATTTTTCTTTTTTAATGTTACATATAAAAGATAAGAAAATTATTCAAATTTAAAATTTCAAAAGATATGTATATTTCACTAGTTAAATATTGAAAAAAGTTAATACATTATTAATAAATTCATAACTAATAAATTGAAGAATTTTGTAATTGTAGCTTGTTTCGTAGATTTCATTCTTTTACTAGCGATATAACGCGTGAATTAGCGAAGATTCGTGTCCAAATTTTTAGCAAAGGTATCCAATACCTTTCCCTTGAAGACAATGTAAGAACTTAACAATTAAATTTTCTATCTAACTATTTTTTAAAATTTATCCAATGAAAAAAATATCATGTGCAAATCTTCAAATCTTATACATGAACAATACTTCGTCCGATCAATTACATCTTTAACATTTTCGGACAAAGATGTCCGACCATGACCTAATTCTCCAAAGATGGTTTAATTGACTTTAGAAATTGTCCAAACTGTGTTGTTAAAGTCAGGATCCTAATCCAATTAATCCTCTTTGAAAAGAACCAATGAGTTTTACTGCTTTTGTTTGATGACAATATTTACTTTTGGAAAATATGTTAGCAGCCACAAGAGTATATGTCCTGCACAAAATTAAATAATGTTCTTGTACCTCCTATTTGAATAATTATTTTTATTTAAAGGGAGAAGGAGTATCATTTTTTATTAACACTCTTTACACAATAAAAAATAGCATTATGTAGTCAAACTAGCAACTTAGATCGATATCTTAGCTTGAAGGTGAGGATTCTTTTCTTTAGTTTATTATAGTTTCATATGATGATGATGATGATGACGTCTCGGTAACGAGAGGTAAACTATAAAAGGTAAAAATTTATTATATTTTCATAATCAAGAAAATATCGAAAACCTCTTCAAAATTCATCTCAATCATATTTCTTCGTACTTTCTTTTAATTTGAGGCATCTCTTTCGCACCTAGTTCAAATACTTAGATACTATTAACAAAGTGCTAAAATTCACAACTAAGAATTTATTCAGTTTCCACAAATTAAATCACATGCATGAACTTGTGTGTTAACAAGGTTGACAAATGATCAATAGACATACGTAACTTTTGGTGTTTCTGTTTTAGTACTCAACTATAGGTAATTAGAGTTAGATCTATTACTTTCTCCGTCTATTTTCACTTGTCCACTATACTAAAAACGGCAAAGGGCCAATTATACCCATGTTGTAACGATCCGACCGATCGTTTTGCTTTCTAGAACTCTGTTCCCCTAAGTAAGACTTCCCGTACGTCCTTTTACTGTTTTATGACTTGCGGGGATGGTTGGTTCGGGATTTGGAAGGGTTCGAATTGAAATCGGAACACTTGGTTCCTTAAGTTGGTCTTAAAAGGCTAAGTTTGACTTCGGTCAACATTTTGAGTAAACGACCTCGGAATCGAGATTTGACGGTTCCAATACGTTCGTATGATGATTTCGGACTTGGGGTATATTCGGATCGGATTTTGGATGATCCGGGAGCGTCTTGGCGCCTAATAGTAAAAGCTGGTTCTTTGAAGGTTTTAGAAGTTCTTTAAATTTGGTTTGGAGCGGGTTTTGGTGATATCGAGGTCCAGAAATTTCGAGACCGGGAACAGTTCTGTAATGTCATTTAAAACTTGCACATAAATTTTGGTGTTATTCCGAGTAGTTTAAGTACGTTTCGGCGCATTAGGAATAAATTAAAAAACTTGAAGTTCATAAGTTTGATTCAATTGGTTTGGGGGTGTGATTCTTAGTTTTAATATTGTTTCGGGCATTTCGAGAGTTCAAGCGAGTCCATTTTATGATTCCAAATTTATTGTTATGTTCAGGCGGGGCCCCGGGCCCCCGAGTGTCAATCGGACGAGGCTCAGACCAAGTTGAAAATTAGGAGCAACAGCTGAAGCTCCCAGCTGCTGTCATAATCGCCCATGTGCTTGGCCAGCCCCAGGTGCGAGCTCGCAGAAGCGAGCCAGAGCTCGTAGAAGCGGCCAAGGAAGGGCAGCCCAAGATCCGCAGGTGCGCCCCAACCTCCGCAGAAGCAGGACCGCAGAAGTGGGACCCCGTCCGCAGAAGTGGACCCAGCCTGCCTGGGCACTTCCACAGAAGCGACAACGCAGGTGCGGCCCTGCGACCGAAGGTGCGAGATCACTGGAGGCAGTGAGGTCTCTTTTAAAACGGGACTTAGTCATTTTGGCTATTTTATTTCCATTGTTGTGAGATTTTTGGAGCTCTTAGAGAGGAAATTTTACCTAGCACTTTGAGGTAAGTAATTTCTATAGAATGTGTGTTAAATACATCATTTATGGGTAAATTATAATATGTAAATTAGTGACAATTATGGGTTTAGGTGAAAACCTAGGGTTTTTTATAAAAAAGAAATTTAATCATGAAATTCGTTATGGAATCTAGTAAAAATCATATATTTGAGTTCATGAGGTTATGGGAAAAATAATATTTTTCAAAAATTTTCGGAATACAGGCACGTGGGCCCGGGGGGGGGGGGGGGGGAGTGAATTTTAGGAATTTTGCAAATAGGCTTGGGAAATCACTTTGATAGTTAGGATATGAACTTTTAAGCGTGTATTAATTATTTTAAATAATATTTGACTAGTTGCGAGTCGTTTAGCGCCAAATTGAGGGTTTGAGCACAATCTTGGACCAGAAAGTAGGCTTTGAGACGAGGTAAGTCTCTTTTCTAACCTTATAAGAGGGAATTGTCCCTATAGGTGAATTGATTAACATGTGTTTCTATTTGTGGTGGCTACGTACGCACGAGGTGACGAGAGTCCGTACGTAGCTACTAATTATGCTATTGTACAGGTAGTCTAAGACCCATATCATGCTATACTTGAGATGTTTGCACCCTTAAATATAAATTTAATTGCTTAAGATAGATTGGAAACTTATAAAGGAATTTTTAAAAGGTTAAATTTCACTTACTTGAAGTTGTGAATTGAACACTTGACTGTTATTGAGAATTTGTATTTCTTTAAAGTATTTTTCTTTGTGGAGCGAGCCGAACGCCTCAGTAGCAGATATATGCATCTATGGTTTGAGCCGTTCGACCCTCGGCAGTGCACAGTTTAAATATTTATGTTAGATCGGGTCGTACGACCTCGGGTATAATTTGCGCATGATACATCTTTGGAATCATTTATAAATGATATTACTTCATTGGCTTGAGATATAAATTGTTAAATGATGAAAATAAATTCGGGACTTAGTACTTATGAAAGAATTATTTATTATTTCATGTTATTGAGTTTCCAGTATTATTCACGAAATCCATTCTTATTTGTAAATTTTGGCATAGTATTTTTAGCCCATAGTAAGTGTCGAAGTCGACCCCTCGTCACTACTTCTTCGAGGTTAGACTGGATACTTACTGAGTACATATTGTTTATGTACTCACGCTACACTTCTGCACTTGATATGCTGGATCTGAGGCAGGTACATCTGGTTAGTAGTCCGGCACGCATGCTTAACTTCTGGTCCGAGACCACACGGTGAACTGCCCTTCCGAGTCGTTCAGTAGCAGCCGGAGTCTCTCTTTTGATTTATTTTTTGTCTATTCTATTTCAGATAGTGGAGTAGATATCTTTTGTATATTCTACTAGTAGCCCACACACTTATGATACCAGATTTTGACACACGCTAATAGACTTATGATTTTGGATTTATTTTTATGATTACGATTTGCACTCAGTTGCTTTCGTTTAATTATTTTACATCTGTAAATTTCTAAATCTTTTAACAATGAGGAATGTTATTCACCTAGCAACTTATCAAAAATGAGAAACCACTAGATTGATCAGTGTTGGCTTGCCTAACAATGGTGTTGGGCGCCATCACAGCCTATAATGGAATTGGGTCGTGACAATATGGTATCAGAGCACTAGGTTCACGTAAATTTCACAAGTTATGGGCAGGCCTAATAGAGTCTTGCGGAGATGTCCGTACTTATTTTCGAGAGGCTATAGGGTGTTAGGAAACCACTCTTTATTCATCTTCTATCGTGCAGTTGGTGTACTAAGTTTCTTCCTCTTATTCTCTCACAGATTATGAGAACGCGCACGGCAGATGTTCCTGACCTGGGAAAGGCTGCTCCCCTGTTGTTAGAGGCAGAGGCAGAGGCCGGGGGAGGGCACCCGCCCGAGGTAGGGGACGAGGACGTCCCAGAGTTTCCCCAGTTGCACCACCAGCCGATCCAGTGGAGGATCTCATTGATGAGGAGCAGGGCGAGGTGCCCGCACCAGAACCAACCCCGGTTGATATCATGTAAGCACCAGGCTTTTAGGAGGTCATGAGCCGTATGCTGTGGTTCATGGATTCTATGACCCAGGCTGGTTTATTTTCAGCAGACCCAGCCACATCTCAGGCAGAAGGGGGAGAACAGACCCCTACTGCTCAGGCTCCTGGGCATGCAACTGCAGTATATCAGACCCCGGGCACACTACCCGTGGGCGGAGCCCAACCAGTTACAACAGTTGTACCTGAGCCTAGACCAGCTGTGGCCGGTGAGCCACAAAAGCTACTGGATAGATGGACCAGGCTTCACCCTCCTGTCTTCGGAGATGAGCGACATGAGGATCCCCAGGACTTCATTGATCGGTGCAGGGACAAACTGCACAACATCAAGATATTGGAGTCCCATGGGGTGGATTTCACTACTTTCCAGCTGAAGGGCAGGACCCGTAGGTGGTGGCAGTATTATCTTCTTTGCAGACCAGTAGGTTCTCCTCCCATGACTTGGGACAAGTTTACACGTCTATTCTTGGACAGGTATATCCCATCCTCTCATAGGAAAGAGTTGCGGTTCCAGTTTGAGCAGCTCCAGCAGGGCCAGATGTCAGTGACCGATTATGAGGCGAGATTCTCTGAGTTGTCTCGCGATGCACTTATGATACTTCCTACTGAGGCAGAGCAAATGCGGAGGTTTGTTGTGGGGTTGTACTCAGGTATTCAGGCTACTATGGCCCGGGAGGTTGAGATGGGGACTTTCTATCAGCTAGTAATGGAGATTGCTCAGAGGATTGAGGGTTACCGTCAGAGGGGTAGAGAGCAGATGTAGCGGGACAAGAGGGTCCGTTATTCCGGAGAGTTTAGAGGTTCCCCGGCTGGGGGCAGAGGTTAGTTCGTGAGGGGTCAGCCTAGCAGGCCCACATATCCAGCATTGCCGCCTCCTCGGGGTGCTCCAGTGTGACCCTATTTCAATACCATGCCGGAGAGTTCTTACCGCCCATCAGCTATTCAGGGTTCTTCCAGCGCCTGTTTCAGTGCCATGCCAGAGAGTTCTTACCGCCCACCAGCCATTCAGGGTTCTTCCAGTGGGTATTCAGGCCATCAGGGTCAGACTTCAGGACAACAGATCACCGCACCGAGAGGTTGTTTTGAGTGGGGGGATCCCGGTCATGTGCGGAGGTTCTGCCCCAGGCTTCAGGACAAGGTAGTATAGCAGGGTCATCAGCCCATGATTTCAACACCAGCCGTCCGGCCGCCTAGAGGCGGAGGGCAGGCGAGTAGGGGTCGTCCTAGAGGTAGAGGCCCGGTAGGGGGAGGTCAGCCAGCTACTGTTCAGACAGGCGGAGTCCAGCCAGTCGGCGCTCTAGCTAAGTTCTATGCTTTTCTGGACAGACCAGATGTCGTGATCACATGTACTATTTCTGTCTGCGGTAGGGATGCTTCAGTATTGTTTGATCCAATATCTACCTATTCATATGTGTCATCTCAGTTTGCCCATTTCTTGGATATTCCTCGTGAGTCCTTGGATACTCCTGTTTATGTGTGGAATACTACCGTAGAGTCTCCGGTGATTGATTCAGTACCAGTAGTTCAGGAGTTCTCCGATGTGTTTCCTTCTGACCTTCCAGGCATGCCACCAGATCGTGATATCGATTTCTGTATTAATTTGGTTCCAAGTACCCAACCTATATCTATCCCACCATACCGTATGGCTCTGAAGGAGTTAAAGGAGCAGCTTGAGGAGTTGCTAGAAAAGGGGTTTGTCAGGCCGAGTGCATCGCCTTGAGGTGCACCAGTGCTGTTTGTGAAGAAGAAGGATGGTACTATGCGGATGTGCATTGACTACAGCCAGTTGAACAAAGTCACCATTAAGAATAAGTACCTGTTGCCGCGTATTGATGATTTGTTTGACTAGTTGCAGGGCGCTAGGGTGTTCTCTAAGATCGACTTGAGATCGGGGTACCATCAGTTGAAGATTCGGGACTCGAATGTTCCAAAGACTGCTTTCCGTAATAGATATAGCCATTATGAGTTCTAGTAATGTCCTCCAGCTTGACTAACGCCCCAGCGATGTTTATGGATTTGATGAACAAGGTGTCCAGGCCTTACATTGATTTGTTTGTCATTGTCTTCATTGGTGACATTTTGATTTACTCATGTAGCATGGAGGAGCACGAGCAACATTTGAGAGTGGTGCTTCAGACCTTGCAGGAACAGAAGCTATATGCTAAGTTCTCCAAGTGTGAGTTTTGGCTAGATTCTGTAGCATTCCTGGGGCATGTTGTATTAGGCGAGGGTATTAAGGTGGACCCCAAGAATATTGAGGCAGTTCAGAGTTAGCCTCGTCCTACTACGACGACTGAGATCAGAAGCTTCTTGGGGTTAGCAGGCTATTATCATTGGTTTGTGGAGGGTTTCTCATCTATTGCAGCACCTTTGACTAGATTGACCCAGAAGGGTGCTCCGTTCCGTTGGTCCGATGATTGTGAGGTGAGTTTCCAGAAGCTCAAGACAGCTTTGACTACAACGCCCGTTCTAGTGTTACCTTCCGGCTCGGGGATGTATATTGTGTATTGCGACAATTCACGCATTGGTTTGGGTTGTGTATTGATGCAGGAGGGGCAAGTTATTGCGTATGTTTCACGTCATCTGAAGCCCCATGAGAAAAATTATCTTGTGCATGATTTGGAGTTGGTCGCGATTGTTCATGCTCTTAAGATCTGGAGGCATTATCTTTATGGAGTATCCTGCGAGGTTTAGATTGATCTCGCAGCTTGCAGCATTTGTTCAGGCAAAGGGATCTTAATTTGAGGCAGCGCAGATTGCTTGAGTTACTGAAGGATTATGATATCACCATTCTTTATCATCCGGGCAAGGTGAATGTAGTTGTGGATGCCTTGAATAGAAAGGGAGAGAGTATGGGTAGCTTGGCATCCATTTCAGCAAAGGAGAGGCCACTAGCTTTGGACATTCAGTCCTTGGCTAACAGGCTGGTGAGGTTGGATATTTTAGAGCCCAACCGAGTTCTTGCATGTGTCTTTCCTCGATCTTCACTATTGGAGCATATTAGGGCCCGACAGTTTGATGATCTACACTTGATCATTCTCAGAGATACGGTACTATAGGGTGATGCCAAGGAGGTTACTATCGGTGAGGATGGTGTTCTGCGACTCCAGGGTCGCCTATGTGTTCCTAACATCGATGGCTTGAGGGAGAGGATTCTAGAGGAAGCACACAGCTCTCGGTATTCCATTCATCCAGGTGCTACGAAGATGTATCGTGACCTGAGACAGTATTATTGATGGTGGCGGATGAAGAAAGACATAGTCGAGTCTGTAGCTAAATGCCTAAATTGCCAGCAGGTTAAGTATGAGCACCAGAGGCCAGATGGCCTACTTCAGCAGATGACTATACCTGAGTGGAAGTGGGAGCGCATTACTATAGATTTTGTAGTTGGGTTGCCGCGGACCTTACGGAAGTTCGATGCAGTTTGGGTCATTGTTGACAGATTGACCAAGTCGGCGCACTTCATCCCAGTTGTGACTACTTATACTTCAGACAGGTTGGCCCAGATTTATATTCAGTAGATATTTCGATTGTATGGTGTGCCTGTTTCCATCATATCAGACAGAGGCCCTCAGTTCACCTAACATTTTTGGAGAGCAATACAGAGTGAGTTGGGGACCCGAGTAGAGCTCAGCACAGCATTTCATCCACAGACCGACGGACAGTTCAGAGCTTGGAGGACATGCTCAGAGCATTTGTGATTGACTTTGGAGGGCTGTGGGATCTATTCTTGCCCTTGGCCGAGTTTGTTTACAATAACAGGTACCAGTCCAGCATCGAGATGGATCCATTTGAGGCTTTATATGGTCAGCGACGTCGTTCTCCCATCGGGTGGTTTGAGCCCGGCGAGGATAAGTTATATGGTACTAATTTGGTGAAGGATGCCTTGGAAAAGGTAAAGTTGATTCAGGAGCGACTTCGCATGACACAGTCTATAAAGAAGAGTTACGCGGATCAGAAGGCGCGTGATTTATCATTTACGGTAGGTGAAAAAGTTCTAATGAAGATTTCGCCGATGAAGGGAATCATGAGGCTCGGGAAGAAGGGCAAGTTGAGCCCAAGGTTTATAGGCCTATTTGAGGTGTTGAAACGAGTTGGGGAGGTTACTTACGAGCTTGCTTTGCTACCTAGTCTATCAGGCGTTCATCCAATTTTCCATGTATCCATGCTCCAGAAGTATCATGCCGACCTGTCACATGTGTTGGACTTCAGCACGATTCAGTTAGATGAGAGCATAGGTTATGAGGAGAAGCCAATTGCCATTATTGATAGGCAGTTTTCCAGTTGCGGTCCAAGAGGATTTTCGCGGTAAGGGTTCAGTGGAGGGGCCAACCAGTCGACAAGGCAACTTGGGAGTCCAAGGAGGACATGCAGAGCAGATATTCTCACTTGTTCAGTACTCCAAGTATGATTCTAAACCCGTTCGAGGACAAACGTTTGTTTAAGAAGTGGAGAATGTAACGACCCGACCGATTGTTTTGCTTTCTAGAAACTCGTTCCCCTAAGTAAGACTTCCCGTACATGCTTTTACTGTTTTATGACTGCGGGGATTGTTGGTTCGGGATTTGAAAGGGTTCGGGTTGAAATCGGAACACTTGGTTCCTTAAGTTAGCCTTAAAGGATAAGTTTGACTCCGGTCAATATTTTGAGTAAACGATCTCGGAATCGGGATTTGACGGTTCCAATATGTTTGTATGATGATTTCGGACTTGGGCGTATGTTCAGATTGGGTTTTGGATGACCTGGGAGCCTCTTGGCGCCTAATAGTGAAAGCTGGTTCTTTGAAGGTTTTAGAAGTTCTTTAAATTTGTTTTGGAGAGGGTTTTGGTGATATCGAGGTCCAAATAGAAATTCGAGAACAGTAATAGTTCTGTAATGTCATTTAAGACTTGCACGCAAAATTTGGTGTCATTCCGAGTAGTTTAAATACGTTTCAGCGCATTAGGAGTAAATTGAAGAACTTGAAGTTCATAAATTTGATTCATTGGTTTCGGGGTGTGATTCTTAGTTTTAATGTTGTTTCGGGCGTTTCCAGAGTTCGAGTGAGTCCGTTTTATGATTTCAAACTTTTTGGTATGTTCGGGTGGGGCAACGGGATCCCCGAGTGTCAATCGGACGAGTCTCAGACCAAGTTGAAAATTGGGAGCAATAGCTAAAGCTCCTAGTTGTTGTCATAATCGCATTTGCGCTTGGCCAGTCGCAGGTGCGAGCTCGCAGAAGCGGCCAAGGAAGGGCAGCCCAGGATCCGCAGGTGCGCCCCAACCTCCGCAGAAGCGGGACCCTGTCTGCGAAAGCGGAGCCAGCCTGCCTAGGCACTTTCGCAGAAGCGGACTTTTGTCCGCATAAGCAACAACGCAGGTGCGGCCCTGCGACTGCAGGTGCGAGATCGCTGGAGGCAGTGAGGTCTCTTTTAAAACGGGACTTAGTCATTTTGGCTCTTTTATTTCCATTGTTGGGAGATTTTTGGAGCTCTTAGAGAGGGAATTTCACCTAACACTTTGAGGTAAGTAATTTCTATACAATGTGTGTTAAATACATAGTTTATGGGTAGATTATAACATGTACATTAGTGACAATTATGGATTTAGGTGAAAACCTAGGTGTTTTTATAAAAATGAGATTTAATCATGAAATTCGTTATGAAATCTAGTAAAAATTATATATTTGAGTTCATGAGATTATGGGTAACAACTTCTTTCAAACATTTCAAGAATCCGGGCACGTGGGCCAGGGGGTGAATTTTAGGAATTTTGCAAATAGGCTTGGGAAATGACTTAGATAGTTGGGATATGAACTTTTAAGCGTGTATTAATTATTTTAAATAATATTTGACTAGTTGCAAGTCGTTTGACGCCAAATTGAGGGTTTAAGCACAATCTTGAACCGGAAAGTAGGCTTTGAGACAAGGTAAGTCTCTTTTCTAACCTTGTAAGAGGGAATTGTCCCCATAGGTGAATTGATTAACATGTGTTTCTATTTGTGGGGGCTACGTACGCACGAGGTGACGAGAGTACGTACGTAGCTACTAATTATGCTATTATCCGGGTAGTTTAGGACCCATATCATGCTATACTTGAGATGTTTGCACCCCTAAATATTAATTTAATTGCTTAATTTAGATTGAAAACTTATAAAAGAATTTTAAAAGGTTAAATTTCACTTACTTGAAGTTGAGAATGGAACACTTGACTGTTATTGAGAATTTATGTTTCTTTAAAGTATTTTTCTTTGTGGAGCGGGCTGAACGCCTCGGTAGCAGATATATGCATCTATGGTTCGAGCCGTTCGACCCTCGGCAGTGCACAGTTTAAATATTTATGTTAGATCGGTCCGTACAACCTCTGTATAATTTGCGCATGATACATCTTTGGAATCATTTATAAATGATATTACTTCATTGGCTTGAGCTATAAATTGTTGAATGATGAAAATAAATTCGGGACTTAGTTACTTGTGAAAGAATTATTTATTATTTCATGTTATTGAGTTTCCAGTATTATTCACGAAATCCATTCTTATTTATAAATTCTGGCATAGTAGTTTTAGCCCATAGTAAGTGTCAAAGTCGACCCCTCGTCACTATTTCTTCGAGGTTAGACTGAATACTTACTGGGTACATGTTGTTTATGTACTCACGCTACACTTCTGCACTTGGTGTGCAGGATCTGAGGCGGGTACATCTGGTTAGCAATCCGGCGCGCACGCTTAACTTCTAGACCACACGGTGAGCTGCCCTTCCTAGTCGTTCAGCAGCAGCCGGAGTCTCTCTTTTGATTTATTTTTTGTCTATTCTATTTCAGACAGTGGAGTAGAGATCTTTTGTATATTCTACTAGTAGCCCACATACTTATAATACCAGATCTTGACACAGGCTAGTAGACTTATGAATTTGGATTTATTATTATGATTACGATTTGCACTCAGTTGCCTTCGTTTAATTATTTTACATCTATAAATTCCTAACTCTTTTAACAATGAGGAATGTTATTCACCTAGCAACTTATCAAAAACGGGAAACCACTAGATTAATCAGTGTTGGCTTGCCTAACAACGGTGTTGGACTCCATCACGGCCTATAATGGAATTGGGTCGTGACACCTGTACTATGAGAAAATATTTAAATATACCCTTCGTTATACTTTTGGTCCAAATATACCCCTGCGTAATACTATTGGTTCAAATATACCCCTCTTCCGTTAAGTTTGTCCAAAATAGATATCCAATCCTACGTTTCAGTAATATTTGATGAGGTGGATGCCACATGACATGCCACCTCAGCGCCCTTAATCCATATATAAAAGATTAAAATTTGGAATACAATATTTTTTATGGTAACGGTAATGGTGACAATAGTGGTAGAGGGGAAGAAAAATTTAGTGGTGAAAAATAAAATAAAAAGGAGGGGTAAAATGGGTTAGGGGCGCTGAGGTGGCAAGCCATGTGGCATCCACCTCATCAAATGCTAGTGCCACGTAAGATTGGATGTCCACTTTGGACAAACTTAACGGAAGAGGGGTATATTTGAACCAATAGTATAGCGATAGGGGTATATTTGGACTCAAAGTATGACGAGGGTACATTTAAACCTTTTCTGATAGTACAGGGGTATATGTAGCCCTTTTTCCGTACTAAAAAAGATGTCCATTTTTGGTTGTCCAATTTGTAATAAAAAGAGATAATTCACCGTTTTATACCTATTTTATCCTTATTATTAATACTATTGATCATTTCAAATTCATTTCTCAACATATTATAATTAGAGGTAATTTAGTAAAATTATTATTTTATTTATTGTTTGTTAAGGAGCGTGCCAAGTCAAAATGGACAAGTAAAAATAAACAGAGAGAGTAAAAACCTTTGACTTAAAATTATACGAATTTGTTTTGGTAAAATTTTAAATTTTCCTATAGTCAAGAAGATGACACGGCCAAGGGCTTTGGTGGGATAAATATGATCTATCCGTTCTTAATTAAAAATTTCGGATTTAAGTCCTATGAATGAAAAGAATCCTGGTATAGAGCATTTTTATTTAATTCATCTTAATTACGAGGAGCAAATTCGAATTAGTCAGGATCCTAATATGAGAAACCGGCACCGGCACTAGACGGAAAATTAAAAAATAAAAATAAAATAAAAAATAGGATGACAAAATGTGGAAGACAGTTTCCCCCATAAAACATAAATAGTGCACAGGAATTGAGTTAGGTACGAGTGGGGAACAACTTAATTATCAGCCTTAATGCCTTATCGTAAGATGACTCTATTATGAAAGGGACTCTTGAGAGTGATTTGATAAGTCATCGAATTTCCACAGTATAATATGGACTTGTCCTTATCACATTTTAAATTTCAAACGACCTTAATTATATTATTATAGTATAATTGGCTGAAATCGTGTTCCACTTCTATATTAGTCAATATATAATCTTTTGATACATAATCTTTTGACAAATGTATGTAAAAGAATAGTTGACTTAATATAGGTAGATTAATTTATCCAGGACTATCCAGTAAAATTAGCCTCTAAATTAGGCATTTTTTTTCTGATTACCCTTAAAATTGGATAACAATTAAACTTATAATGTGGTTTTAAGTACATGTGATTTCACCTAATACCAATTGATAAATGTGAAGATTAATAACAGAAATTAACTATAAAGTAAAGCGAACCAGTATTACAACGGAATTCAACCCTCTAGCTAGGGTGCCTTCGAACTGATTGATACCAAAACAGTTAAAAATAAAGCAAACTGATGAACAAGAAAGTATAAGCTAAAGAGAGAGCGTTATATTAGCTTTTTTATGCGAGAACAATGTCCCTTACAAATGGTTAATACTCCCCTTTATATCGTAGAGGAATCCTACTTATGGTATAACTCTAATTACAGAAGAAAATCCCATGATTAGCTAATTAACCGTTCCTAATTTGATCAGTTCCGAAATTTCCGCCATGATCTTCGACCAGTCGCGGATATTTTGCCTTTCTGTTATTATATTATCTTTGATCTTGCTCGATGCATGTCTCATTCGGTCTCGATCGCTGCTGTCCTCGATCTTGACAGGTACCTTGAATCCCGAACTTGGTACCTTATACTCGTACCTTGGTCTGATCCACTACGGGGCCGACCTTCGATGTAGCTCCCTAGTCCCGGTCAGATAGAAATATTGGGTGGGCTCGACTTTAACCGTATACATATAGACCCCTCATTTTTTGGAGTGTAATGACAAGAAACAAATTGAACCTTCGATTTTTACCTCGACCTGCCATGATGTCACCGCCGTGACGTAAGCGACAGAAGTGATCGAAACGTCCCGTCGACAGTTTCTCAAGTTATTAATGTGTATCAGTTGGTGGTCGGCCACTAGTGCCCTTGAACCGTCGCCGTGAATCCCATAAATAGGCATCTTTTTACACTCTTTCAAACTTTACCTTCAACCTTTTCTAATCTCCAAAGCTTTTTACATCTTCTAAGTTCTTCATCTGCAAATCTACGATTTTCACTGCTAACCTCTTCATAGAACACCAAATCTTATCATCTCCATCTATTTTTAACTTCAAATCCAAATGGCGAAAATGTCAAAAATTGTTCCTCAAAAGGAAAATGCTTCTTCATCGCGGCCGGCCGGCGACAAAACGCCGGTGGAGCCGCGCCCTGAGGAGTGTGTTCCCGGGGGGTACGTCCTCACTTTCGACTTTAAGACCGACAAAACTTCGCCGGTCCCTGGTCGATGCGAGCCAATGTCTAGGTATATATGCTCGGTAACTGAGAGCTTCCTTAAGCAGGTGAAGAAAAACTGCTACTGGGAAGGCAAATAGGTGGTGATTTTGGCCCCCGGGGAAGACATCACTACCCACGTGGAAGTTTGCCGCAGGTATCAAATAACCCTAGGTCAAATCTATCCCTCCTTTTGGCAGATTGTTATTCTGCTTCGATTTTTCATGAGCAAAGTCGAGGGGATGCCTTTCACCCTCGATCACCTCATCAGGTTGTACAGCCCTCGCCTCTATCGAGGCGGGTTAATAAAACTTCAGCGTCGGGCTACCAAGGTGTTGTTCTCGAGCATAGATGATGATAAGGACCGAGGCTGGATGGGCCGGTTCGTTCAAATGAGGACTTCCGACCTAATCCCGGCCGAGAATATGTCATTTTCTGAGAAATGAAATATGAAACGTAAGTACAATCCCACTGTTAGCTCCTATTTATTGTTTTGCTCCTTTACTTCTTCTCATCGATATCCTTTTCCGTGATGTAGCGGTCGCTTGGATGCCCTGTGCAATTCTAACCTCGAGAGTTAGGTTCGGGACCTAGCCTCGACCTCTACGTATGCCGAGCGCTCATGGCACGATTTATCTGAGGGCCGATGGGAGGCCAAAAACCATGGTAAGCCCATTTTCTACGTCTTTGATGATTTTGTTAAAGCATTTCTTACTTAATTTCCTTTCATACAGGCCTTGGCAAAGATGCTGTCATGAGGCCCCTATATGGTGAGGAGGAGACTTCGATCCCGGCACCGAAACCGACGAAGGACAAAAAGAGGAAAAAGACCTCAACCTCTGAGAATCCAGAACCTAAGAAGAAGAAGGCTCGTAAGCCGAAGAAGAACATCATCCTTCTGATTGAAAACTTTGTTCGGCGTCTAAGGGAAGAAGATGAAGAAGAGGAAGAAGACGACTCCGGACTGGTGGCTCGAGTAGGAATAAGCACCAAGGCCCCAAAGGCCACTGAATTGATGAAGGCTACACAGACTCCATCTCGAGATGAGGGGATCTCAGGTAAAGACTTGGGCAAAGTCCCCGAGTCATCGAGGATTGAAGATGCCTCCCACTATAATGACCCAACGATGGGTACGGCTGTAGGGGCTGGTCTCGAGGCCTCTCGAGATGGAGAGAATGCCCCAACTAATCCACTTGGGGAAATAAAAGTTGGAGGCTCCCCGCTTCTCCTCTCGTTTTTGGAGGTACGGAAGGGAAGACCTCTTCCGTGATTACGTTACTGGGGTCGAAGATACCACCGGCCTGAGCGACTTAAAGGTCTCGAAGAATGACTCGGGTGAGGCATCGAGCCTTTTCAACGAAGCGCAACAAGCTCTGAATAGGGTAAGCCTTAACTCCCCTTGTTGGTATTACCCTTGTGTTCATTTTTTTCTTCCTGTCTAACTTATTTTCTTCTTTCTGTGTAGGCTTCAGCGCTTCATCGGGAAGTATTTTCTCGGTCTTGAGCTGAGCTAAGTTGGTACGAGGCCGACATACAAAGGCTTACCGAGGAGAGGAATGCCCTAAACCTTCTCGGTGGGAAAAAATAAGAAAAGATCAAGGACTTCCGAGCCGAGTTGGCCACGGCTCACAAAGATCAGACCAACCTGATCGAGCAGGTAATGAAAATCTTAAAAACTCATGGGCTCGATTCGGGAATGGTGGCTAATATTTCAATCTCACAGCTGCAGCAGAAGGTCGAGAGGATCGAACAACTCCGAGAGGAGGTTGACATGATGAAGGCGGAGACCTTGGGGTGGAAAGAAAGTATGGACCGCTTTGCTGCAGAAAAGAGGCTGCTCGAGCCCAATTTTTATCGGTTGAAAGTTAGCTTTTAGGCATGAAGGAGAAGAGCTCGGCTCAGGCAAAGGAAATAGAGGAGCTCGAGGTTCGGTTGGCTTCCGAACTTGCAAAGGCCAAATCTGAAGCCAAAAAGGCAAAGGCCGAGGCAGATGCGATCGTGGCCGTCTATCAGGCCGATGCTAAAGCCGCTCAAATCCAAGCGAGAGAGGCTGCCGAGACCGCTCAAACTCGAGCACATTGGATTGCTGAACTCGCCAAATGCCAATCCCAGGGGGAAACCCTCGAGGAGATCCACGCTCGAGGTTTCGATCTTACCGATGAGATAACAAAGGCTAGTGAATATGAAGCTGATGTTGGAGCGTTGGCCTCTTTCGATGATGATGGCAGCAAGAGCGGGTCCGATAATGGGGAGGACCTTGATGGAGGAGAAGTTTCCCCCGAGGAAAATTAGGAATCTTAGGCCTTTTCGTTTTTGATTTTTTGTGCGGGACCCTGATCGGTCCTTGTAAATATCTTCGTATATATAAAAGATCTTTTTTCTCTTTGATTTGTCTTTATTCTATTTCCTGCTTCGTGAAAATTCTGTTTCATTCATGCTTTATGAAAGTTTGCTCATAAGTTCGAGGCTTAGGCAACTTGATCGAAGCCGGACTAGTGTAGTCTTAATCGAGCGAGTACTTGCTCAAACTCGGAGTAGGGTGACCCTTAGGTTTTAATTGAGTGGGGATGATTTCTCGAACTCAAAAATAAAATCACCCTTTAGGCTCTTGAATTAGGCCAATACGACCATAGTAAAAAGAATGTCTTTCTTTCCCTTTTCGTCTTGAAAAGTTTATTGTTTAATCATATAAAATCAGTTGTACCTTAGCATGAAATAAGGGATTTGCTCGAGAGTTCGAACGATTCCGTACCCATTAGGGTTTTCGAGGGTTGATATTATCGAGACCCTTTATTTCATAATGCCTTAGCATAAAATAAAGAATTTGTTCGAGAGTTTGAACGACTTTGTACCCATTAAGGTTTTCGATGGTCGATATTATCGAGACCCTTAGTAACTAAACTGAGGGTAGCCTTTTTAACCGGTTTATGAAAATATTCGAAGGCCTGTTTTATAACAGAAATCGAACATCTCCGAACCGTGTTAATTTGGCCGTAGCCTTTAGCTTGGGATTCGCCTTTTGGGCTTGTTCCCATATTATACTTCGAACTTGTTCGAAGTATCAGTCCCCGAGTGAGGTGGCCATGGCCTATAAAGTCAAGGGTTGCCTTTTTAAGGTCTTACGATCTCGAGGTTTTAGTAATTCGATCATGTCAATTTTTTAGATGGAAGTCCCCGAGTGCGGGGTCAAATGTTCGAACTTTAGTTGTGACCAGCCCTTAAGCCAGTTTCCACAATAGATCACAAGCACGACATTGTAAAGTAAAAATTTTAATTTCTCTAAGGCATGAAATATCTGGCAAGAAAAATACTTTTTTCAATAGATTAACATGCGTATATGTTTGCCATTAGGGCTCGAGTAATCTACATGGGCATGGTTCGTTCGACCATTTGACCCTTAAGAAATTTACCTATCGAGACCATGTCGGCATGAAGTATTTTTCTTGTAACTATCCGAGGGTGATGCCCCCCAGTATTCGAGGTTGATTGTAAAGGAGCCTCATATACTGTTGAATTGCTCTAAGTTAGAAGGAATGATGGTTGCCTCGTTAAAAACCTCGCCGAAAAAACCCATTTGGGACAAAAATTGGTCTGAGCGAAAAAGAGTGCAACACGTGCTTTCAGACCTAAGGACTTTGTGTTTGAAGAATCCTTTGATGTCTTCGATTAAACACCTGCAAATGGTTAGTATAAAATATAAACGAAAGTGGAGAAGGTCGTACCTTAGCAGTAATATCGTTTGAGGAGTGATATGTTCCAATTGTTTGGTAATTATTTGCCGTTCATCGTGCCAAGTTTGTAGGATCCCTTTACGATGATATCGAGGACCTGATACGGTCCCTCCCAGTTCGGGCCAAGCTTTCATTCGTTTGGGTCTCGAGTATTGAGGGTAACCTTCCTCAGAACCAAGTCCCCAATTTTAAAGTGTCGAAGATTAGCTCTTCGATTGTAGTACCTTCTGATCCGCTGTTTCTATGCGGCCATTCGAATGACGGCAGCTTCCCGTTTTTCATCTAGCAATTCAAGGCTTGTATTCATAGCCTCGTAATTTGACTCTTTCGTTGCATATCGAAACCTGACGCTAGGTTCCCCGACTTTAATCGGGATCAGAGCTTCGGCGCCATATACTAAAGAGAACGGTGTTGCCCCCGTACTGGATTTTGGCATTGTTCGATATGCCCAAAGGACTTCAGGCAATATTTCTCTCCATTTTCCCTTAGCGTCGTTCAATCTTTTCTATAGATTTTGAATGATGGTCTTGTTTGTCGATTCGGCATGTCCGTTCCCACTAGGATGATATAGCGTTGACAGGATCCTTTTTTATTTTGTGATCTTCGAGAAACTTTATCACTTTGCTGTCGACGAATTGCTTTCCATTGTCGCATACAATCTCGGCAGGCATCCCGAATCGGTATATAATGTGGTCCCAGAAGAAGTCTATGACTTCTTTCTCTCTAATTTTCTCGAAAGCCTATACTTTAACCCACTTAGAGAAATAGTCAGTCATAAACAAAATAAATTTACCTTTACATGGGGCCGATGGTAGAGGGCCGAGGATATCCATTTCCCATTTCATGAATGGCCATGGGGATAAGACTGAGTGGAGTTTCTCTCCGGGTTGGTGAACCATCGGCGCATACCTTTGACATTTGTTGCACTTTCGAACAAACTCTTTTGTATCCTTTTCCATATTGGCCCAATAGTATCCTGCTCTGATGACTTTGTGAACCAATGATTCGGCATCAGAATGATTTCCGCAGGTGACCTCGTGTATTTCTCATAGGACGTAGTCGGTATCTCCTGGTCCCAGACATATTGCCAATGGTCCATCGAATATCCTTCTATATAGTATTCCATCTTCGGCCAATGTGAATCGTGCGGTCTTCGTACGTAGAGTCCTCGATTCCTTAGGATCGATGGAAGCTTCCCGTTCTTTAGGTACTCGATGTATTTGTTCCTCCAATCCTAGGTCAGACTTGTGGAGTTGATCTCGGCGTGGCCTTCTTTGATTACTGACCTTGAAAGTTGTGCGACAGTCCCTGAGATAATCTCGTCGTCTTCAACTGATGACCCCAAATTTGCAAGGGCATCGACCTCGCTATTTTGTTCTCGAGGCACATGTTATAGGGTCCATTCTTTAAAGTTTAAACCGATGTAGAGTCACCTGTAATTTGTCCAAGTACCTCTGCATTCGATCTTTTCGAACCTCTAAGGCCCTGTTTAGTTGGTTTACCACAAGCAGGGAGTCACATTTGGCCTCGATGACCTCTACTCCCAAACCTTTATCTAGCTCGAGACCTGCAATCATGGCCTCATACTCGGCCTCATTGTTAGTTAACTTGGAAGTTTTGATAGCTTGTCTAATTGTATTACCTGTGGGCGGCTTCAAAACGATGCCTAGACCGGACCCTTTCATGTTTTAAGCGTCGTCTGTGAAAAGGGTCCACACCCCCGATGATGTAGCCGACTTTAATAATAGTTCCTTTTCGACCTCGGGTACGAGGGCTGGCGTAAAGTCGGCCACGAAGTTTGCTAAAATTTGAGACTTGATGGCCGTTCGGGGTCGATACTCGATATCGTACCCACTAATATCGACGGCCCATTTGGCCAATCGGCACGAAGGTTCGGGCTTATGCAAAATATTGCAAAGGGGATAGGTAGTCACCACACAGATCGGGTGACACTGAAAATATGGTTTTAATTTCCTAGAGGCGCTTATTAGGGCAAGCGCTAATTTTTCTAAGTGTAGGTATCGGGTCTCGGCCTCACCTAAAGTTCGACTAACATAGTAAACAGGAAATTCTGTACCTTGCTCTTCTCAAACTAGGACCCCACTTATCGCGATTTTCGAGACTGCTAAGTACAAGTAGAGTTGCTCGTCCGCTTTCGGGGTATGAAGCAGTGGCGGGTTTGAGAGGTACCGCTTTAATTATTCCAATGCTCGTTGGCATTCTGGAGTCCATGCAAAACTGTTCTTCTTTTTTAGCATTGTGAAGAACCTGTGACTTCTATCTGAAGACCTCGGGATGAATCGGCCTAGGGCGGCTATGCGCCCTATTAATCTTTGTATGGCCTTAACATTGTCCACGACTGTGATGTTTTCGATTTCCTTGATCTTATCGGGGTTGATTTCGATCCCCCGATTTGATACCATAAAGCCGAGGAACTTGCCTGAGCCGGCCCTGAATGCACATTTCTCCGGGTTGAGCTTCATGTTGTATTTCCTTAGTATATCAAAGGTCTCCTGCAAATGTGTCAAATGGTCCTCTGCTCGCAGGGACTTAACTAGCATGTCGTCAATATAAACCTCTATTGATTTACCTATTTGTTCTTCAAACATTCGATTTACTAAGCGTTGATAAGTGGCACCAGCATTTTCTAGTCCAAACGGCATTACATTATAACAATAGGTACCGTACTTAGTGATGAACGAAGTCTTTTCCTGATCCTCCGGGTTCATTTGTATTTGATTGTACCCGGAGTAGGCATCGAGAAAACTAAGGATCTCGTGGCCGGCTGTGGCATCGATCATGCGATCGATATTCGGCAGAGGGAAAGAGTCTTTAGGACATGCTTTGCTTAAATATTTATAGTCTACGCACATTCTAAATTTATTTCCCTTTTTAGGGACTACGACTACGCCTGCTAACCATTCGGGATATTTTACCTCCCGAATAGATCCTTTTTTGAGAAGTTTAGTTACCTCGTCCTTGATGAATGTATGTTTTACCTCGGACTGCGAACTTCTCTTTTGTTTTATCGAGTGGAACTTCGGGTCCAAGCTCAGTCGATATGTAGTGATCTCCGGCGGGATCCCTGCCATATCTAGGTGGGACCAAGCAAAATAATTCATATTATTGATAAGAAATTTAATGAGTTTTTACCTGAGCTCGGGGGTTAACCCTGTACCCAAGTATACCTTTCGATCGGGTAGATGCTCGATCAGTATGACTTGCTCTAGTTCCTCGACTGTCGATTTGGTGGCGTTGGAATCCTCGGGGATTATGAAGGATCGAGGGATCCAGTAGTCATCGTCCTCGTCTATTCCCTACTTCCCCGACTGAGTCAAGGCTGGTGGTTGTGGTTGCTATTTAGCTTCCTGTTTTCTTTTGGACTCCGATCCCTTTGTTGACGAAAGCGCCAATACTGGTGTTAATTCGTCGACCGCGAACATTTCTTTGGCAGCATGTTGTTCCCCATTCACCGTTTTTACTCCATTCGGTGTTGGGAACTTCAGCATTTGGTGAAGGGTTGAGGGGACTACCCTCATGTTGTGAGTCCAGGGTCTTCCGAGTAGTGCGTTGTATCTCATATCGCCCTCGATGACATGGAACTTTGTTTCTTGAATAGTTCCGGCTACATTTACTGGTAGGATGATTTCACCTTTAGTTGTTTCACTCGCCATGTTGAAGCCATTGAGAATCTGAGCTGCAGGTACGATCTGATCTTGTAGGCCGAACTGCTCCACGACCCTCGACCGAATAATATTGGCCGAGTTTCCTGGATCAATTAAAACACATTTAACCTGAATTTTATTCATAAGGATAGATATTACCAAAGCATCATTGTGGGGTTAAGAGACCCCTTCTGCTTCTTCATCATCGAATGATAAAGTGCCTTCTGGCACATAGTCTCGAGTTCGTTTTTCCCTGGTGATTGATACTTTAGTGCGTTTGAACACAAGCCCTTATGGAATATCGACCCCACCAACGATCATGTGAATCACATGCTGTGGTTCTTCCTGCTCTTTTTTCCTGTTTACATCCCTGTCTTTGAAATTGTTTTTAGCTCAGTCGCTCAAGAATTCTCGAAGGTGACCCTTGTTGAATAGACGGGCCACCTCCTCCCTTAGTTGTCTGCAGTCTTCGGTTCTATGACCATGTGTACCATGGTATTTGCATATTTGATTGCGGTTTCTTTGGGAAGGATCGGTTTGTAGGGGCCTGGGCCATCTAGTATCTTTGATTATACCAATGGCTGACACAATACTTGATGCGTCGATGCTGAAGTTGTATTCTGATAATCGTGGTTTTTCTGTGGGATCGACATGATTATCGAAGCTACTTTTGCTCATAAGCCCTCGAGAGCTCTGCCCTCGATCGTTCCTTTGATCATTTTAGATGGGATTGCGTCCTGGTTGTTGTTTCTACGATATACGTTATATGGTTGATACCGATCTCTGTTCGACTGGGGTTCTCTGTCGATATCCCTTTGAGTTCTACCGACGGGCCTGTTTGGATAAACGGAACCGGAAGGGGTCCCTAATTGATCATCCTCGACCCTGATCTACTGGTACCGATTATGTACATCGGCCCAGGTTACCGCTGGATATTCAATTAAATTCTACTTTAGCTGTCGTGATGCCACCAAACTTCGTTCGTTCAAACCTTGAGTAAAGGCTTGAATAGCCCAATCGTCTGTGACCGGTGGTAGTTCCATGCGTTCCATCTGGAACCGAGATACGAATTCCCTCAACATTTCGTTGTCTTTTTATTTCACCTTGAAGAGGTCTGACTTCCTAGTCGTAACCTTTATTGCTCCGACATGTGCCTTTATGAAGGAATCTGCAGGCATGTCGAAGGAATCGATGGAATTAGGCGGTAAATTGTGGTACCATATCATTTCTCCTTTCGACAAGGTTTCTCCAAATATCTTCAGTAGAACAGATTCGATCTCATCGTCTTCCAAGTCATTCCCTTATATTGTGCATGTATAAGAAGTGACATGATCGTTAGGGTCGGTGGTCCCATTGTACTTAGGAATTTCTGGCATTCGAAATTTCTTCGAAATCGATTTCGGTACCACACTTGGAGGAAAAGGCTTCTGTACGAATTTCTTTGAATCCATACCCTTTAGAATCGGCGGTTCCCCCGGTATCTGGTCAACCCAAAAATTGTATGTCTCTACTTTCTTGTTATTTGCCTTGATTTTCTTTTCTACCGATTCAATCCGTTTAGTGAGATCCTCGAGCATTTTCATAATGGCGGAGTTAGTCTGATTCGTTGGCGTTCGACCTTTCCGGCACAGGCTCGGTCCTATGGACAACTTCTGGTTCGATCCTACTCGGTGTTCGGTGCAGATTTTGTAGTTGTGCTATAGCGGCTTGTTGAGCCTGTAACATTTCGAATATAAATTGGAGGCTAACTCCACAATCTTCTCCGCTCTGCGTACCTCGACCACCTGATCGAAATTCCCTGCGTACGCTACCTTCGGGATCAACGCCCAAATTTGTATTTAGGGTGACATGTGAACTGATATCGACGGGATTTGCAGTTGGTGTTCCCTCGAGGTCAGCCTGAGGCACCTCGATCCCTGGGACGGCTATATTGTCATTTTTCCTGTGAAATCCGAGGCTGTTGTCACCATGTGTAGGCGTTGCTTGTGAGTTTGACATATTTATCCTGAAAACAAAGATTCTTACAAGAACAAATGTAAAGCAGTGTGTGTTATTGGAATCAGTATTAAGCAATCACTATTATCCTTAGCCCCACGGCGGGCGCCAAACTGTTTACCCTTAAAATTAGATAACAATTAAACTTACAATGTGATTTTAAGGACGCGTGGTTTCACCTAATACCAATTGATAAATGTGAAGATTAATAACAGAAATGAACTATAAAGTAAAGCGAACCAGTATTGAAACGGAATTTAACCCTCGAGCTAGGGTGCCCTCGAACTGATTGATACCAAAATAGTTAAAAATAAAGCAAACCGATGAATAAGAAAGTATAAGCTAAAGAGAAAGCGTTATATTGGCTTTTTTATGCGAGAACAATGTCCCTTACAAATGGTTAATACTCCCCCTTTATATAGTAGAGGAATCCTACTTATGGTATAACTCTAATTACAGAAGAAAATCTCATGATTAGCTAATTAATCATTCCCAATTTGATCCGTTCCGAGATTTCCGCCATGATCTTCGACCAGTCGCGGATATTTTGCCTTTCCGTTATTATATTATCTTTGATCTTGCTCGATGCCTGTTTCATTCGGTCTCGATCGTTGTTGTCCTCGATCTCGACAGGTACCTCGAATCCCGAACTTGGTACCTTGTCCTCGTACCTTGGTCTGATTCACTACGGGGCCGACCTTCGATGCAGCTCCCTGGTCCCGGTCAGATAAAAAAATTGGGTGGGCTCAGTTTTAACCATATACACTTTCTTTTTTCTTTTTAAAATAATTAATCTTTTGGTACTCGAATTCAAAAGAAAGAAAGTAATGTTATTATATCTTGAGAGAATTTACTGTGAAAGTGTAATGAATTTCAATTAGTCCACAATTAACTTTCTATAACAAACATGGATTGGTGATCTGCCAAAGATGATAAATAACATGGTTACATTAATAAAAATACTTTGATAGTGTGAAGAATATAATACCATAGATTAAATACTAACTTAAATTATACTAGAAATAGCGGGTAGCATATATGTTAGATACGTTCGACCAAGCCCATTATACTGTTGAATTATGTAACATTAAAGAAAATATTTTATTTGAAATCTTTGAAACTCTTGAATGCTCTTTACAATTTTTCTCACAATTCTCCACATCCATGTTTATAACAGTAATTAAGAAACCTATCCTAACTAGAAACTGAAAAACTTATTCTTTTTATAATTTTGACTACAAATTCTAATTAAACATGAATTAAATAAATTTGTAAGTATTAAATTCTAAAAAATTTAGGTATCCTACTAAAAACTTTGGATCTATAATAATGTTTTCTCTATTGAATATTACCAAGTTAGTGAAATATATATTTTGAATTTGTTTTCACCGTTAAAGGTAGAAACATTCAAATTTAGTAGTCTACCAAGTATTTCCGAAGTAGTAGAGTAAAAAGAGTTTTATTAGGAGTTTGTTGCTCAACAGAATTCTAGAATTTACCTCTTAAAACTTTATAAAAGATAAACTTCACTTCTTATCACTTAATTATTCAATTAAGTATTCTTGCATTCTACTGTTCCTCTCTCCTTTAGCAATCTCTCCAAATTTTTAATTAATTCTCTTCCTCCAAAATCTTCAAGAATTAGGATTTCTTGTTCACGTCTTTATATTTATTTGTTTGATTAGTGAAAATAATGAGAGGTTTGAAGAACTTTCAAGTGTGAAAGTTTCTTGATTTTTCTTCCCTTTGCAAGATTAAGAGTAACATCCTTCTTCTTTTTTCATTCTCACCATAAATGACAAAAGGTTTTACTAACAATTTCATTAGCATTGTCGATATTCCTGAGAGTCAAGTGATTTACCAGTCAATTCTGACGGTTCAGCTTATCGATACACGTTCTTCGCCTTCACCAGAACCCAGTACTATCACGAATTTCTCAGCAACCAAGTTCCGTAAAAGGTTTGAATCTCTAATAGCCTTGTTAATATTAGTGTAAAAATTCTTTTTGCTGTGTGCATACAACTTAAATCCTTTTATAATATATTTCAAAATAAGATTCTTCTCTTATCTTTGTCACATTTTATGAATATTAGTAAGATGTTATTATTATGACTTCATGGAAATTTCTCAATGTTTGATAGTGTAAACACATATATAATACTTCACCTACAAGTAAACATTGCATGAATATTACAACCATAGATAGTTTCTTGCTTTTTCGTGATTGACAACAACATCTAAAGTAGAAAAATATAAACAAAGATGTCAAATTGTTAATCCTATTTTTTATCATTGAAATTGAAATATGACATTATCCAATAAATTTTACTCTTGCTTCAATTTGAGAGTTGGTGACATAATTGAACTTCTACTAGTAAATTTCATATGCTATTTTGATTAATGTTGAAAACTGTGAGAGACTGTTTCTATATGGTCAATGACGCATGAATTTAAAGAAATTAAGGGCCACGAAAAGACATAACCAATGACCGTTTTCTATGTATCTCCTTTCTATTCCCATGTGTTAGTATTATTCTCGTATTTTCTTATGCTTAGATCTTTACTGCTAACTATTGTTTCTTTCATTTCAATTTTCTTATCATCTTATCTTGTTATTGTTACTACTTATTATTACTGTTTCTTTTTTCATCTTTCCTTGAGTCTATCGAAAATCACTTATCTACCTTCACAAGGTAGGAGTAAAGTTTGCTTATATATTATCCTTTTCAGACCCTACTTGTGAAATTTCACTAGGTTTGTTGTTGTGTTATTGTTGTTGTTGAAAAGACATAACCAAATGGACTAATATGAGGGGGAAAATAAGGAAAAAGAATAATTTTCACATAGGTCATGAAATCCACTTTTAGAGGCTTTCAATGAATCTGAAAACTTGTCCTAAATATATTTTTTTGATCATTTTGAAAACGACCGTTTGGTTATTCTTTCTATATATTGAGCTATTTCCTCTATCAATTTTCATCAATCTTCTTCTTGCATGCATATACTTGCTAAGGCAAATATTCATAATATATCTCTGTCAAGCACTTCTAGTAAGTTTTTTTCTTTCCCAAAATGAATTGAGTTATTTCTGCCAATTTATACTCAGTACTACATACATCTGATTTTCTTTCTCTTTACATGGAAAGATTAACGATTTATGATAGCATCCGCCTTGTTTATATTGACATTATGGGCAGAATAGCTATTCCAATGCCAAAAATATTCACGATATTACACAATGTGTAAGGATATATATAGACTAGTCTAGAAAATTATTTCGCTAAGAACAATTACGGAGAAATATACTTGTTTAAATGTAAGTACATACACATATACATTGATAGTGTAATGAAAGTGAAAGAAACTAAACCTAATTATTAAGATACTTCTTGTTGTGGTTTTTTACTCCCTTTACGTTATTCTGTAATTTAAAGTATAGTATATAATTTGTTTTGCATCTGAATTTTACAGAGATTATCCCAAATGGCAACAATTGTGTCAACTAACGCCATGCAAGTACAGGTTAGGACTGCTTTTATTCATATTATTTTCTCTTTGCATTAGTGAAACCTTTCGTATTGTTAACCTTTATGTTGCTTGCATTCTTTTAAAATATAGTTGTATGGTGTTAGAATCTTTAAAAGTGTTTCAATTTTAAGGATTCAATACAAATAAGATAACAATATTAAATATATAGTCCGAGCAATTAGGTTAGAGACAATATTAATAGTGGAATTATTGGACTTAATTGGAAGGTACAAATTATCACTTTTAAATAGCTCCATCTTATTTTTCTCTTAGTAAATGGCAGGTCCCAATTTCTCCTTTTAAATATTGGTGGGTTTTTCCTTTTTCATGATTATACTTCTAAGGGATTTCTAATTTAACACGTGCTTTTCATTGCACACGTTCTTATATATGAATATTCACAAAATAAACTAAAATAAAATAAGAACAAATATTAAAGGCATGGAAAAAAAGAATGAATTAACCTAGTTATTAATATTTTCTTTCTTTTATTGGCACAGACAAATGAAAAGAATTCAGCTGGAGTGCAAAATGGCCTCAAGCAGAGAATTATCATCAAGCTTAAAGTCTTTAGAAGCAAAAAAACTGGAGGATGGTATTCGGCATTTCTTTGTTTAGGTATATTTATCTTTTAACTTACCCTTCCCTCTCTCTCTCTCTCTTTTTGTGTGTGTGTTTAGAAAGCGAAGGTGAATTTAGGGCAAGTTCTGTGGGTTTAACTGAACTGACTAGCTACTTTCGGCTCGAGTAATATATGCATGCGAAAAAAATCAAATTATTTATATTATAATAGATCACACTCATTTTCAATTCACATACTCTAGATCCTGGATTCATCCTGTCTAATGGTTTCCTTTTAATGTAAATGTTACGCGTATTTTTCAAACATATTGTCGCACTTGTGTCCGATCCTCCAAAAATACAGAATTCGACACGCATCCATCCGCATTTCTGAAAAGTCTAAGCAACATAAAAGTTGAACTATTGGCTAAGGATATAATTTCCTTTTAAAGTAAATGTTGCGTGGACTTTCCAAAATCCAAATATGTCGTCGCACCCGTGTGTCAGACCCAACAAAAATTTACTACTTTTGGAGGATCCGACACGCATCCATCTGCATTTCTGAAAAGTACGAGGAACATTAAAGTTGAACTGTATATTGGCTAATGATCAATTTTTATATTTTGGTTGTTGCAGTAAACCAAGGATTAGCAACACTTGCTTTCTTTGGTGTTGGAGTGAACTTGGTATTGTTCTTAGTAAGAGTGTTGGGACAAGATAATGCAACTGCAGCTAACAATGTTAGCAAATGGACTGGAACTGTTTACTTGTGTTCACTTTTGGGAGCTTTTATCAGTGACTCTTACTGGGGTCGTTTTCTCACTAGTGCCATCTTTCAGCTTATTCTCCTCCTGGTAATGAAATATAGTACGAGTAAACTTTTTATTTTATCCTTAACAATATATTGTTATAATCATAGGAATATCATTTCACGTGTTTAAGATCACAAGTTATAAGCTATGTTGCCCGGACTCTCCAAAAATATCATCCGATGCGTGTCGGATCCTCATCCGACACGGATGCGGCATCACTGTTGAAGAGTCTTTACAACATAGGTTATAAGGGTATTTTTTATATATGTCAAAAGTCTTTCTTTGTTTCATAAATTATGTGCACACTCAAATAGTACCATATAATATGGAATGGCGTAATACTAGATCTAAAACTAGTTAGTGCAAAGTTTCTTTTCTAAGTAGAGGATATCTATATAATATACTTTATCATTGTTATGAGTTTAACTTACACTAGTATAAAAAAAATACGCTATCAGATCACCTAAAACTTAACTACGTCATTAAAATAAGTAGAATTACGTAGAAAATAAGATAGACAACCTACGATAACATGAGAAGAGAAAGTCTTGGAGCAACAGTAAAGTTGTCTACGCGTGGAATCAGCCACGATGCTTGTATCAGTGTATGCTGCCTACATCACGTAACTTGGGGTGTGACCCTTCCCCGTACCTTGCGTAAACGTTGAATGCTTCGTGCACCATGCTGCCCATTTAACCTACTATAACATAATAGATCACACATATTGCGCAGAACGTTTTTACATCGTCTGTGTATATAAATTAAATCCCATGCATTGTTACCAACTAACTTGATATGTGATTGATCCAGGGACTGGTGATCATGTCAGTTACATCTTGGATTTTCTTGATAAAACCTGAAGGATGTGGAGATGGAATATTGAACTGTGTACCCCCATCTCCTCTTGGCACTGCATTATTTTACTTAGCCATTTATTTAGTAGCTCTTGGCTATGGTGGTCATCAACCTACAATTGCAACTTTTGGATCTGATCAATTTGATGAGGCAAATCCTAAAGAAAAAATCTCAAGAGCAGCTTATTTTGGTTACTTTTACTTTGCACTTAATGCTGGATCTTTAATTTCCAATACTATTTTGGTATATTATGAAGATGGTGGTAAATGGACTCTTGGTTTTTGGGCTTCTACTGCTGCTGCACTTTTGGGCTTGTTTATTTTCTTGTTGGGCACTCCTGGTTATAAGTATGTTAAATCTTTTGGTAATCCTTTGCCACGTGTCGCTCAAGTATTCGTCGCCGCGGTTCGTAAATGGCGTGTGGCTAATGTTGAAGGGGAAGAACTATATGAAGTTGATGGCTCAGAATCAAGCATTAAAGGGACTCGGAAGATCCTCCATAGTAATGATTTCAAGTGAGTAGCTCTAACCCTTCGATCCATACTGTATGTCTTTTAAGATTTTTATACCACTCGGAAAGAGTTTAAAAGCTTTCGGTATAAAGTCAGACATCTCTATAATAACATTCCTATATAACAGTCATTCACTATAAATGTCAAGTTTTTTTCTGTATCGATTTTTATGTTATGTTATAATATATGTCCTTTATTACAGTACTTCACTATATCCAACCAAAATATATCGGAACAAATGAGGTTGTTATAGAGAGTTTTGACTTTATAATATCTTCAGTGTCCAGGCTAGCTTGTGTGTGCATCGACTATTCTATCAGATACATATTATCTCCCACTAGTATTACCGAGTAACTATATTCACCAAATTCACCTTTTCTATCTTTGCTAGAATTTGAACCTCGGTCCCGTGATTTTTATCCACTTTATTGACCGTTAGACTGCGTCCTTAGGTGATTTTAATGTTTAAATAACTTCTTATTTTGCCTTGAAAATTTGTCCAGGAAACTAGATAATGCAGCAATAGTGACAGAAGAAGATAGACAAAGACCAGCATTTAACCCATGGAGATTATGCACAATCACACAAGTTGAAGAAGCAAAATGCATAATAAGAATGTGTCCAATTTGGCTATGCACAATAATGTACTCTGTTATATTTACACAAATGGCCTCTTTATTTGTTGAACAAGGTGAGGTTATGGATGCAACAATTGGCCATTTTCGCCTTCCAGCAGCAAGTATGTCAGCATTCGACATATGTAGTGTGTTAACCTGCACATTTCTGTATAGGTTTATGGTCGTACCATTAGCTGGGAAATTAAATGGTAATCCAAAAGGATTAACCGAACTTCAAAGAATGGGAGTTGGATTAATTATCGGTATGTTATCGATGATTGCAGCTGGCGTAACAGAAATTTACAGGCTTAAACACGTAATCCCTGGAAAAGAAGCAAGTTCACTAAGTATTTTTTGGCAAATTCCACAATATATTCTTGTTGGTGCCTCAGAAGTTTTTATGTATGTTGGACAACTTGAATTTTTCAATGGACAAGCACCAGATGGAATTAAAAGTTTAGGGAGTTCACTTTGTATGGCATCAATGTCACTTGGGAATTATGTTAGTAGTATGCTTGTGAATATGGTTATGACAATAACAGCAAGAGGAGAAAGACATGGTTGGATACCTGAGAATTTGAATAATGGACATATTGATAGGTTTTATTTCTTGCTATTTGGTTTGGCTTTGGTTGATTTGTTTGCATTTGTGGTGTTTGCAAAATGGTATAAAGGTATTCAACATGAAGGAAGTGATGAATCTTGCACAAAGGATGGAGAAAAGGAGAGTCAAGTGTTTGATAAAGTTTGATTATCGGAAGAAGGACATGACAGCCCGTTGCACGAAGTATTTTGCATTTTCGCAGGATTTAAGGAAGGATCGCACCTCAAGGAAGTGTGATGTAGACAGCCTACCCTAATGCAATCATCAGCGGCTGATTCCACGGTTGTCAGAAGAAAGTGATCAAGAAATTCAAGTGCTCTCATTTCTATGTTTTTTTTAAAAAAAAATTCAGAATAATGTGTTTTGTTAGTGAAATAAACTGAAGCATGATCCTCTTATGTGATTATTATAAGGACATGATTGCTTCTAATTTTCTAAATATTATTTATGCTAGAATTTTCATTTATGTGTTGGGATTTTCCATTGAAGTTCAATTCAGAAAGTGTTCACTGGTGCTGCACTTGCAATTACACGTCTTTGCTTTAATAATTTTTTATGTTTGATAAATTCTCGTTAGTTTATGTAAATTGGAAAATAAAAAGCTAAGTAATATGACCAGTTCTCACCTCCCCTAAAGCAACATTCGATTAACATCACATCACGAAGATTCTTAGGAAAATCCAATTAACATGCGACAAACAATTTATTTTTGCGGTATTTTACAAGGCTGCACTTTTTTTTAATTACATGTCTTTTGTCGAAATCATTACATAAAGTTGTATACAAAAACAAAGTTTTAAGTTTTTTTTTTTTGTAAGAGGGTAAATCCGCAGCCGCTACAATCTCTGCCCTTCAGCTGAGCACTTTGTGCGCATTGGGTAAACCTCCCCCTTGTGTAATAGTCTGCAAACCGTGCGACAAGCTCAACTCAGAAGGCATTGAGGAGGAATCGATCCCAGGTCATCCGTATGGATGACTGGATGACTGATCTCCAAACCAACTGGACAACCCGAAAGGTTTAACGAAGTTTTAAGTTGACCTATATATTCGTAGAGTGGATATCATTCTCCTTTCCCTCTCTTTTTTCATTTCTAGTTGATGGAGATGTTGTTCTGACTTGCAAATAGTAGGATGATAGTTTCCCAAAACATATTATAAACCTAGTATATGATGATTGATGACAAATGAGAAGTTGCTTGCCATATGATTATTAGCCTAATTAAATAATTCTTTTCTAAACCTTTTAGGTTTTTCTAAATTATTAATTTGTATATATTAATTAAAATTTTGACAGCATGCTTCAAATTCTGACAGGAAACTTTAAAATTCTGGCGCGGGGTTGTTTTATTAAATTTTTTCTTAACGGGATCAAAATATAAATGGTAGTTCTAAGAAGTTCCATCTAGCATAATTTCGGGGGAAAGTACACAAACGGGCATTCTTATGGCTGCTACTTAGGGATAGCCAATACTTATTTTTCTTAAAAATTTAAACTAAAAATCTTAATTTCAGGATAATTTAGGATATATGTGTCTTGAAAAGTTGAATCAAGATACATTGGCTAATTCTTAAATAGCATCCCTTTAAACGGGCTATATGGTGTCATTTCTACCATAATTTCCTGCTTTCAGATATTAAAGCCCAACAACGATCTAAGCCCAGTGATATTGTAGGCCCATAAATACGACAGCACTTCATTTCCCTCTTTAAAGACTCCAACAGACAACTACTACTACTGTTAATGCTGACTCAGTTCTTCTCCAAAGGATAGCAACAAAAACCAAAAACCCCTTATACCCACAATTCTGTCAACTATTTTCGCATTTGTTCAAGGTTCATATCTTTCTCATTACCCTCTTACAAGTTTCAGTTTTTACTGCTTATCTTTTTTTCTGGGTATTGATTTCTTGAAATTATGCTTAATTTTTTGCTGCATTTGGTATAAACATTAGTCTAAAGTTTGTGTTATGTTTTAAAGTTTTCATCTTTGAGGGTTTAATTATGTAGTAATTCAAATGTGTACAAGTTTCAGTTTTTACTGCTTATCTTTTTTTGGGTATTTGCTGCTTGAAATTATACTTAATTTTGGCTGCATTTTGAACAGAACTGAGCTTAAGAATGTGTGTTGTGTTTTCAAATTTTCATTTTTAAGGGTTTAATGATGTAGTTTCTGGGGAATGTAAGCCCTTGCCATGGGTCTGTTTTGGATGAGATACTTGTCAAGAATGTTACCGTTATTAGTATGCTTAAATATTTTTTTTTCTAGTTGTGGTCTTGGTTTTATGTTTTGACGGGTGATGGACATAGGCGGATCCAGGATTTAAATTCTATAAGTTCAACCTTTAAGGTTATTAGCATTGCACCCCTTGTATTTTTAAAGTTATGGGTTCATATCGGCTAATTGTTACACATTTAGTGAATCTTTACTCATAAATTTATGCCTGCGACGAAAATATTGGGTTCAGATGAATCTGTGAACAATATGTTGAATCCGCCTCTGGTGATGGAGGGTGGAGTGTAGGAGATGATTTGGTCACTTGTGTAGTCATTGGTGTACAATTTATAGTGTTTACTACAAGACTGAAAATACAAAAAAAAAAAAAAAAAGAGAGAGAGAACTACGATATGCATGAGATGTAGCATTTGGTTTCTAATTTGTATGCATGAGATATTGAGAAAGTTGTTGAAGTTGCTTCTCTTGAAGTAATTAAGAGAATTATTAGTTCGGTTACCTACAACGGAAAAGAAAAAAAAGAACTTTGTGATGTTGGTGTTAGCTACAATCTATTTAGGTTTATGTATCCAATTTCATCTTCTTTTCTTTAACTAAAAAAACAGAAAGATGACTAGGATATGTAACTCATGATGGCAGATGATATATATTTAGGTGTATGTATCCTGTTTCATTATTATTTTTGTTTTATTTAAGGCAAGAAAGGGGTAGTATTTGTAAGGAGTGCTAAAAACAGGACATGGGTTCAAATGAGCTGATTTTACTTTGATTTTGAGAAAAGGAGCTTAGCTTTGGGAGTTCCAGGATTTTTACTTTTTCATATTTCTGGAATTTGAAGAAATAAGGCTAGTGATTTAGCTAACTGCTATGTTTTTTTTTGGTATTTCTATCATCAAGTGAACTGACTGCTTTTAATAAAAGATTTGAAGGTGTAATGTGCTATTGATGTAAGAGAATTCAGATCAGAATTGTCCGAGACGAAAACTGCAGCTTGCTTTACATTACGTTTCTTTATAAACCTACATACAGCTTGTACATTTCTGAATTTACTTGTGAAAATATAAGGTTGTAGCTTTCTGAGTGATACCGTTATGTTTTTGTCTGCTAGAAATGGCAGCAACTGCAGCTTCAAGCTTGCAAATAACGATAGCTAGGCCATCCATATTCTCTACAAAAAGAATTTCCAGTGTCTGCTCAATAAAGTTTAGTGCTAATACTAGAAAACAGTCATGGAATAGACTTGCCAGTAGCTCTTGTGTTTCATCCATTCAAGATTTTTGGCGCAATTTCACATCGACGTCTCAAAAGTTAGAGAAAGTTGTCACCAAGGCAAAATCAGAAGCTGATGAAAGCAAGGCTGCCTCTGGTCTTCCGATTGATTTAAAAGGTCAGGTTCTTTTGAATTTTTAGTTTTCAAAAGCTTTTCTAGATTTTGTGTGGTTTTAGATCTTAGGAGTGCGTGGAAGAGATGGTGGATGTTCTCTGCCGATCGACTTATTTTTTCTCCTCCCCCCCTTTAAACTTGGGATCTCCATTTTATTGGTAAAAAATAAAACTTGAGATCTCCATTTTAAATGCTCTTTGCAGGTAAAAGGGCATTTATAGCTGGTATAGCTGATGATAATGGATACGGGTGGGCTATTGCTAAGTCCCTGGCTGCTGCAGGAGCTGAAATTCTAGTTGGAACCTGGGTTCCGGTAAGTGAAATTTACAATTTCTTGTTGGATTTTAGCTTGAAGTCTCCTTATATATATTCAAAGATTTTGATGTTTTTGCATTTCCTTGAACAGGCCTTAAACATTTTCGAAACAAGTCTGCGACGTGGGAAGTTTGATGAATCACGCATGTTAGAGTCTAAACTTGTGATTATTTTGTATCATTGCAAAAAAGGCTTTATAACTAACATCTCTCTAAATGCATCTTTGTCAGTTTGCCAGATGGCTCTTTGATGGAGATTACAAAAGTATACCCACTGGATGCTGTTTTTGACAGTCTTGAGGATGTACCTGAAGATGTAATGTCAAAGAATATGGTTACGTGAAAATTTCTTATAGTGTTCCAATTGCATCTCCCTAAAACTGTTTTTATTCTTACCTTGCAGATAAAGGCAAATAAGCGTTATGCTGGTTCTTCTAAGTGGACAGTTTCGGTATGTAGTTCTCCTCATTCACACTTCTTTGTGCATGCCGAACGAAATGTGTAACTCTTGTTGCTTTGGCTCAGCTTTCTTAAGAACTAGATTTGGACGTTCAATTAGCGTAACTACCGTGGTTATTATTAATACTTTCCTTAAACAAATTAAAAATATCCGTTTTTCTTATCTCTATATCTGGTAGTTTCATGTTTGTGTTGGTAATCATTTTAGGCTAGTATCAAGACATCTTCATCTTCCTGTTATTAATTGTTATGTCCTCTAAAGTTTGTATAACTCAGTTGCATATTTCTCTTGTTTATAGGAAGTTGCAGAATCTGTTAAGGAGGATTTTGGCAGCATTGACATTCTTGTACATTCACTTGCCAATGGGCCGGAGGTATAGCACTTTTTGAAATTGTAAACACTGCTTCTTCATATGTGATCTTTCTCATGAAATCATTCAACCATTAGGTGACTAAACCTCTTCTAGAGACATCGAGGAAAGGATACCTTGCGGCAATATCAGCATCAAGTTATTCCTATGTGTCTTTACTAAAGCATTTCCTTCCAATTATGAACCCAGGCATGTATTTTAGTTTGCCATTTCATTTATGTTTTCCTTCCATTTCTTGCTCCTTGTTTGTCCATCTATGCATTTATGTACTTCCCCAAAATGTTCCTTTTGAAATAAATGATGGTTTTATAACAGGTGGTTCCTCAATTTCTCTTACCTATATTGCGTCTGAGAGGATCATTCCAGGGTACACACTATTCTTCCCCTCTTCTTGCTTTATTGTTTTAAAATTTTATTTGTCGCTAGAGGAATCATTGGTTTGAAATATGTCATTCGCAGATATGGAGGGGGAATGAGTTCTGCCAAAGCAGCACTCGAGAGCGATACCAGAGTGAGTTGTTCTATATTCTCTGCCTGGCGGAAAAAAAAGAGAAGAGGAGAAACTATATGGTTTTCTCCCCTTGAATATCTAATATCCACCCAAATTTTATTGCATTTTATCATTGAAAGGAGTCATGCTAATGATGTAGGTGCTTGCTTTCGAGGCCGGAAGAAAAAAGAAAGTTAGGGTGAATACAATATCTGCCGGTATGTGTCCATTTATTGTCTTTTGGATTATGATTTTCTCTATATGATAACACCTCAACCAAGTTATAGAATAACCTCGGAAGTCTACCAAGAAGCAAAGCAACCACTACTCCAACTTTTTGTTCCAACTCATTTCTTTATGTAATGTTCCTTTCATGCAAATTCTTTTATTGACTAGAGAAACATATCTCTATCCAGGCCCATTAAGAAGTCGAGCCGCAAAAGCAATTGGTTTCATAGATATGATGATTGAGTACTCCATAGCCAATGCACCTCTACAGAAAGAATTATCAGCAGGTAAATCATCCGCAGAAGTTATTTCTTACTAAAAATGTTTTCTTTACCGCCTCTCCCTCGGCTGTTGTTAATATGCTTTCTGGAAAAACTTCTTCTTGTATAGATGAAGTAGGAAATACGGCTGCATTCCTAGCATCGCCTCTGGCTTCAGCGATTACTGGTGCTGTTTTATACGTTGACAACGGTTTGAACGCAATGGGTGTGGGAATCGACAGTCCTTTATTTAAAGACCTCAACATTCCCAAGAACGAGGGATAGAAGATATTCCTTCTAGGTGAATTTGTATTTGTGTACAAGTCATTATGTTTTTTTTAAACTTGTTATGGTCAGAGCCAAGAATGGCTAGGCCAGCGGCCTCCACGAAATCATCTATTGTTGTATGATTGATATTTTATAGAGTAAATAGAAGTAATGAGTTTCCAGTAATCTTCTTTCACTAGGTCCCTAACCTGAAGGGGAGTCTTGGCGTAACTGATAAAGTTGCTGCCATGTGACCATGAGGTTACGGGTTCAAGCCGTGGAAACAACCTCTTGCAGAAATACAGGGTAAGGCTGCGTACAATAGACCTTTGTGGTCCGGCTCTTCCCGGACCCCACACATAGCGGGAGCTTAGTGCACCGGGCTGCCTTTTTTTTTTAGGTCCCTAACCATGTTTGCTGAAACAAAACTTTATTCTCCTTTTCTTTTGTTGATAACTTGGCATTATGTCCTAGTTGCTCCTTCTGTAGGCACATTCTAATCCACATTGAGGCTTGAAACAAATAATATATTGTGTAGGCACATTCTAATCCACATTGAGACTTGAAAAGGTAATATATTTTGTCTAGGATGATTCAGCCAAAAATAGTAATAACAATTTGAAGCAGAGTATGTGTTTACGTTTGCGCCAAGGCTTTGGTTCAGTGGTAGTACATTGTGATATGTGAATTTAGCGCCCGTCACAAGTTTGAACTCTGCCTCGGGACAAGCCTAGTATTTAAGTGGAGAAAGGGTTATGGATTAGTCCATTATCCTCTGAGTTTCAAATCGTGCACCAATCGGCCCTTGGGGATTTCTCGATGGTAATTTATCGGTTATCAAAAAGAAAAGAAAAAACATGTGCATACTTTTTTGCCATTGTAACTTCATATTTTGGGCAAAATTTAACTATATTGTTCTAATGAGCTCAAAGCTATTGGGTCCTCTCAGTACTTCATAGCTAATTAGCTTTCAGCTTTTTAGGGGCCTTTATTTGCAGCTACTTTCAAATGCTTGTTAAAGAAATAAGAACCATATGAACTAAAAATTTCATATGAAAAGTGCAATTATTTTCAATTTTCTCAAATATTAATTATATGGTACAAAATGGAAAGAAAGTAACGAGAGATGGCAGAAAGTTCAAAATAAAACAATAAAAGAAATACTACTATGATTAGAAAGGGTTAATGATTTAAGAACTTTTAACAAGAAAATATTGATCAGTCCCTGTGATATGAAAGCCTCGGATCCAGCAGCTTTACATCCAAAAGAAACCACTCATTAACTAACTCTACCTTACCAGAGAACAAGGCAGCTAAAATTGATCCTAAGCAAATTAATGAGGTCTGCATTTCTTATGTACACCAAAAATAGCCTATTTGGTATATACAGAGATATCTCCAACCTCATAGCAACTTCCTCTTCAGGCTGACATTGCAAATGTTTGCATCACCAATTTCAGGGGAATCATCAACTTCTGAAGTTTTGCGTAAAACATTGCCACGGTTCCTTGAAAATTTCTTGACCCAAGTGACATTTAAAATTGGTTTGGAATTGTCGATTAGAACTGGTTTAGCTTCAGTAATGCCTGGATTCGCCGATATGTCCCTGTTTAGCATCAGCTCTTCTCCTTCTGCTACTGCATTCTTCATCAGCTGCATGCACATGCAATTTTGACACAATGTCAAACCGAGAGTTGCTCGAGTAACAAAGAAATCAATCTGGAAGCTTTCAAATGCACGCCATAGAAAATGCTAGGATCCTACTCTCTAAGTACCTAATATGGACACAGAAATATGATTTAGATATAATTCCCTACCTCCCAATCAGCAAAATCCAATCTGAAGACAAAGTGGTTGTATTTAACTTCACCAGACTTAACTGCAGTGGCATCGGGACCGTTCCTAGGAGCTGAGAAGGGAAAAACATTAGAAAGGAGAAACACACTATAGACCTAGAGGAATCAAGAAAGAGAAGGACAAATATAAAAGGAACTCTCAAAAAAAGATTCAGAAAGGTATCTTACAGACAAAATGAGATCCACTTTCATCCACGTCTATGAAAACCCGTCCATCTTTCACTAGAAAAGATAGTGCAAATAAATTCTCAATGCTTTGCGCAAAGGATTTTCTGTTCATTATGAGACTCTCAAGCTTAACTTGCTTCTTCTTCCTAAGGATCTGAAACATTGTTGATATGTTCTTGTCTGTATCTGTTTTCTCCTCAGCGTTAACTTCAAGCTGTGACAAAAGCAGATTATTGCATCACATTGGAATGTCATAGTAGCAACAAGCTAAATGAAATGCAAAATCAAGAAGTATTAGCCTTATTTCAGCTCCATTTACTAGATTCGATTTTATTTCATCTTTCTGTTATTCCTACTTGTTACAATTACCTTTTCTTTTTCGGTCGTTCTCTAGCCGAGGGTCTATCGGAAACAGACTCTCTGCCCTTCCAGGGGTAAGGGTAAGGCTACATACATCTTACCATCCCCAGACCCCACACGTGGAAAACTACTGGGTTTGTTGTTGTTGTTGTTATTTACTATATTACCATATATATCGACAAGCTCTACACATGAGAGCTTTAGGAGATACTCATAGTATATCGAGTATCTACATGTATAAATCATGGAGTCCAGCTATGAATATCAAGTAAGGAAATTTTCTGAATGCACTCTAGTGTCGATATCATAAAACCTACTTTAACTCTTGCCTGCACATGTCTGCAATGTTAACTGCATTTAAACACAAGTCATGAGATAGTTACACATACCTCCTTTGGACGAGCACGTGAGTGCACCTTTGTCCGTGGTCTACGTGTAACCTTCCGTTGCTTAACTTCACAGTTCATCGGTCCGAGCCTTCAGAAAAAGCAGAAAAGAACAGCACATAAGAATGCAAGAGCGTCTCATGCAACCGAGTAGTGTGCAGATTGTAAGAATTAGAAGTTACAAAGGAAAGCTTACATAGTGAGGCAACCTCCGGCGTTCCTAAAAATTGGTGAAACAGCAAGCCCAATATGTTTCCAAAGTGTATTAGCATTCAAAGAACGACCTTTTGAACCTTGACTCCCAAAAACATCAAGCAAAGAGGAAATGAATATATAAGGTGTAACACCAGTGGAATGTGATCTAACAGAAGCCGCCAAAGTTTTGGTGAGATCAAACAATGCCTCTGCATCTGCAACTTGCTCTCTTGGCTTTTTCACTAGCAATCAACACAACAAATAAAATTAATAATCCATCCCAAAAATAAGTTTGCAAACAAACGTTCAACAAGAACTATTCAATTCAGCCTTCTAATGTTGTAAACTATACAAACTCTAGCTTATAAGTTTAAGGCCTCTCAAGGATACAATATTAAACAAGATAGTAGCACCAATCAATACTTCATTTAAAAAACTTGAACTTGAATTTTTCATGCTCGATTATATATAGGTAAAGCACCCTACATTGACAAACACTAGAAACATAACCGATTATATTTACCAAAATTTAGCTTTAGCTCCAGACTGCAAAAGGGAAAAAAAGAAACATGAACAAAGAAATAGTCTTAAATGTTAAGGACACACTTTTAAATTTTCGCAATTTTATTGAACGGTACCTCATACCACCAAAAAAAAAAATATGACAAGCAGTGGCGGAGCCAGAATTGTCATTAAGGGGAGTCAAAACATAAAGAAATAAACTCATCAAGAAGTCAAGGGGTGTCATTATATAATATATATATATATATATATATATATATATACATATTTTTTTAAAAATTACCTAGCTCTACGGTGTAATTTTCCGGCGAAGGGGTGTTGGTTGACACCCCTTTGGTGTATGTGGCTCCGCCACTGATGACAAGGTAAAAAACAAGTAGCCCTGATATCTAAGAGTTTCACTTTGAATATTCTTGAAATATGTAATCCTACTACGAACTCCATCACCTCCTTATAAGGAAAGCTAAAAGTTGTAATATTGAAGCGAGGACTTCCAAAAATCTCGATGCTTCCTTACCTACTGCGACATGTCAAGATTTTGTGTAACCTTTTTAGTTATTAATTTGAAGATGTACTTAGGAGACACTTTAAAGATTCTTCCAATGCCTTCAACTAGTAGCTCGCCATCCACCATGCCGGCGAATCCAGGATTTGAAGTTTATGGGTTCCTATTGTAATCTCAAATTAATATACAATAATAACTGAGTTGACAATTATATATTTATAGATATTTAATGAATTTTTTAATAAAAATACAGGGTCTCCGCAAAAGTTACTGAATTCTTGGGAACCCAGTAACTATACTCTACATCCGCCACTAATGCCATCAGCTCCTACCCTCCCCCCTCCAAGAAACAAAAAATCCAATCCCTCATCCTAAAGGACAATGTTTTAACTTTTAAGTATGAACAAAGGCGGATGTGATGCATAAGGTACGGGTTAATCCAAAACTAGAAACTTTGGCTCAGATCAAAGTATGTGCGTTAAAAAGTATGCTAAATAAGAAGGAAAAAAAACAATAAATCAAATGGAATGTAGTAGAATCCCAAACTCAAACTCTTAATGTTCAAAACATCGATCGGCCTCTAAGTATGAGAACCATTGCATCTATATTCAGTATGAACACTAAACATCAATTTTTTCCTTTTTTAAAAATAAAGTTTACATATTTAAGCTACATTAAAATCACTACTACAATTGACCCCCAAAAAAAGTCACTACCATAAATCACAAAAAGAATTCCTGTTAAGATATTTAACATGTTTGTGACAGAAGAAAAAACTCTTTTACTCTCAAGATTGTAATAATGACATTCTTTTTTTTCTTTTTGCATGGCAGCGTAATCTTTATGGACAATGTTACAATGGTGGCTAACTACCGCACAATCACACACGAAACAAATAGAAAAAAACATAACAAGATTCGGATTTTGAGTCACACCACATGCTTATTAGGGTCAATCACAGTTTATATTTACTAGAATTCAAGATACAAATTTTTTTTTTTTTTTGGACCCCCAAGAAAACTCGCAGCCGCCACAGCCTATGTCACAACCTCTGCCCTTCGGGTGAGCACTCTGTGCGATATAAACGGCACTAGGCAAACCCCGTGCGACAGGCTCAGACCCAGAGGGCATTAAGGGGAATCAAACCCGCATCGCCCGTGTGGACAACACCCTCTAAACCAACTGGGCCGTCCCTTCGGTACAAGATACAAAGTTAACAGACAACATTCTAAGTTTTTTAGCAGTGTTACCATAACTGCAACAAATGTAACTTAAGTTAAAACTTACTAGTTACTACTATTGTTTTCTTAAAATAAAACTTTCAAGCATATATATGCAAAATCTTGTCAATATTCAACGTAAAGATAAAACCTTTAACATCTAAATATCACACACACTCAATACATAATCATAATACAAAAAAAAAAAAAAAAAAAAAAAAAAAAACTATCCATAATTATAGTAAACAAAAACATAGAGTAAAAAGGAAAACCAAAAATACCTTCATAATGAGAGTTTTCAATATCTTTCATAATTTCCTTAAACTTCTCAGAATCAACATTCCCTATTTCATCTTTTCCCTCTGCATAAAAATAAAAAACAATATTGTTTATATAAAGAGAAAAACAAACAGAGCAAAACAAAATAAAAAAACAAGAAAACTTTTCAAAAAAATTACCACAAATACGGTTTTGAATATCAGAGTATTTGGAGCGAACTCCTCTTGCTTCTGAAGTTGGTTGTTGAGTCAACTCGTTCAACTCATCATCATGTACAACAGTTTTTGCTGTATGTACTTCTTGATTTTTCTCTATTTGCTTCGCCATTGTTTTTGCTGAGAGAATTTGATCAACAAATTGTGGTGGCTTTTTAAAGGGAAACTTGAGAGTCGTTTGGTTTACCTTCTCAAGGAAGTTTATTTTAACAATCCAACTTCTTAAGCAAGTTTGGGAATAGTAAAAAATCGGGGGGAGAATTTCCCGCTTGTTTGTATATTTACCACACGTCCACAAAAACCGCCAAGGTAAATTTTGTAGAAATTTTTACTGCCTCGTCTTATTTTAGGTTTTCTCCTTTTCTTGTTTCTTCAAGTATTTGTAACCCTAACCCTTTACGAAGAATTAACCCCCCGCCTACCCAATTTTCTTAAATTAAAATAGCCGATATAATATATATATATATATATATATATATAACTATGTATAATCTATGAATACCGAATAAAAAAAGTAAATAGTAAATTTGACCGATTATTTGTGTAACAATCCCTAATTAAATTTATCCAACAAAACTATGAAATAATGGTTTAGATATTTTTCCACATCCCTAATTAACATATTTGTATAGTTTTTTGAATAACCAAATTTTAATTTTAAAATATTGAATTTATCTAATCCAAAATGTTTCTACTCAATGTGAAGAAAAGGCTATGTTTAGGAGTAGATATATATTAAGTAAAGGGTTATCAAATGTTTGATCATATACTACTTATATTAGCTCTCTTGGTCAAAACAAAAGAGAGGTTACGTTTATGCAAAAGTTTAGGCAACTATACACTACTAAAAAAACAGCTCTTTTCCGATTAAAAAACGACCGAATGCGATCGATTTTGAACGATTATTGACCAAAAATCAATCGAATCAGATGGGTCCGAAAACTATTAGTCGGTAGTAAAAATCAACCGAACTCGATCAGTCAATTAAATTTCACAATCGGCTAAAAGAAACACCAAAAAAGCAAAAAATACTCCACTCTTTAACAACGGTTGAATTGAAAGAAAGCAACAAAAGAAAGAAATGTCTTCTAGGTCGAGCTAGCCTGTCGCACATGGCTTGTCTAATGCAGTTTACATCCTCTGTATGATTTGCAAGTTATTATACAGTAGGGGTTTACCTAGTGCGCACAAAGTACTGATCACCACATGGTGCTCACCAAAAAGGCAGAGTTTGTGACAGAGAGTGCATGCATCGACTACTAGTTTTCTTGTAGTTCCAAAGTAAAACAAAAAACAAAGTAATTTTATATGGTTGGAGCATTACACAAGGAAGCTCCACTATTTCTCTAATCCTTTTTATTCATATTTTCTCTTATCCTCCTTGATCTCCTTGGCCCTCTACAATCATAATATTCATAATCAGGATCATTCTTCATTTCCCAATCCATACTTCTCACTCTCTCGCTTCTCCTGACTGATTCATCAGTTTCTCGAGCTCTCAACTTGTACCTTTTGCGCATCCTTTTCTCTGTCTTTTCTTTGACCAACATTGTGTTACCTTCTGCAGGTAATCCACACACAATAATGTCGCGACAAAATAAGGGTTTGGCATTCATTTCTCTGCGGACAATGTCTCTAAGTTCAAGTGCAGCAGAATGTTGAAGAGTTTCTTTTGGATAGTAAACTATGGCGTTGTTGAACATCAAAAGAAGATCTCTAAAGAAGGCAATTTCAAAGTTTGAATAAACAGCTTGTTCTAACTTGCTTTGAATGATTTGTAAATCCATATGTTGTCTAATTTGTTCAGTATAGTCTTTATTTCCCTGAAAAACAAACAAACACTTATAATAAGGAATAACCTACGTTTATGAAATTGTGTATTGTTTAAGCTATCAATGCATGAAATTGCATGGTATATATACTTATAGTTATAAATGTAACGACACTTATTTCCTAGCGCTAAAATGTTATTCAATAAATATTTATCTGCACGCGATGTTTTAAAATAAATAGAAAATTAAATAAGGAAAAAGAGTTACCTGACTGCGGAGGCGAGATTCAAAAAGACAACAATGCTTGTGAGATCCAAGCAAATCGAGGATTTTTGTTAAGCCTTCATCAATATTATTGGATTTTCTTTGAATTTCCTCCATTTTGTTAGATTTATCACCATCTTCTTCCTCCTTTAACTCTATTCTTTCTTCTGCTTCCAATTGGAACAACAGGAGATAATTTTTTCTACATAAACATGCATAAGTAGAGAATTATTAGTCTTCACTGTGTAAACGAGGATAAAACAAAGAAATTTGAAGGAAAAAAGAGGGCAAATGCATCATTTTACGGGGCTATTGATGGGTGACAATTAAAGTTGTAGAGACGATAAATCTAATAGCCACTATAATTTTATAAAATCGGAGCCTAGAACCAATGTTGCTCCGACTCTTTAGAAGCCGGATGCATGTCGAATCCTTCAAAAGTAGTGTATTTTTGGAGAATTTGGTACAGCTGCGGAAGCCCAGTTTTAAAGAGTTCCAGTAACATAGCTAGAATATTTTCGCAGAGAACACTTTTTGAAAAGAAAATGCCATTGATTTAGTAGTAGATTGCACCAAAAATGAAAGGACATTCAAATGAAAACTTTATTTATTGGACATACAGAACTAACAGAAGTTATAAATAATCTTGCATAAGAGTACCCATCTCGATATATATATATATATATGAAAATTTCCAAAATTTTGATCTGGTACTTTGTTTAGTCATGTGAAAGAAGAACTAAACTAATCCTTAATATTAGCAATTGATCATAAATTAACAAGAACATGAAGACAACAATTCTTCAAGCTTCACACACACACACAACTCCAAAAAGAAAAAGAGGAAATTCTTTTCTTTTTTTTTGGGGCGGGGGGGGGGGGGGGGGGTTGAAATTAAAAGTGCAACTATTTCAAATAATAAAAATAAAAAGATTAATCATACTGAATTGAAGCAGTTCTGAGTTTCACGTCCTCTCTCAAAGCAACTATATAAGTCTTTGTAAGTTTATCCACCATAAACTTTACTATCACACTCTCATCATCTTCTTTATAATCCATTTGATGAATACTCATAAAACGGTCTCGTAAATCTTGATACATAACCTGACATTCTGTAGGTGACAAGTCAAGAATACAACGACGACGATGAAAAACAGCGTCAGAAAACTCAACAGCCACCATTTCCCAATTGTTTAATCCATGGCGTTGCACTGAGCATGCTAGCCATAAATCATCTTGAAGTTTCTCCATTTTTTTTAAAGAAAAAAAATGTTTTTTTGATTGTGTTTTAGGAAAGTATTTCTTGGTGAAATTTCATGATTAATTTTCTACTTAAAAAGGTGATGATTTCTTGTATTAATGAGTAATGGTTAGATTTTGTGAATCTGATTTTACTCATATATGAATGAATCAAGGCCAGCTAATACAAATGTGAAAAGAAATAAGTGCTTTATTTTTTCTTTGTTTTCTTCTAAGAAATATATAATCGTCTAGATATATACTTTACCGTTCTTTTTTCTAATCTTATTAAATATTTTGTTCTTATTAAATGTGAGAGTAGAGGTTAGATTTTTGTGAATCTAATGAAGAATTTATGGATATAAGACAACTAATTAGTGGGGATGAAACTTCTTTTGACCTTTTTTTTAAAAATTTTAAATGAAATTTTTTTAACTGCACCTATCAATATTAGACAAGATAGGAGGATGTACTTTTAAGTTTCAACACAATCTACAAACACCTACCAAATACAAATTTTGAAATTCTTTTTTACGAGGAAAAATTCTCGAAATTTAAAGGTGCAAGGTTAGATTTTGGTGGATAACTAGCTTTTGTCTATATTAATGTTGTAACTTGTGAGTTGTGACGCACGGAGATTAAATATTTAAAATATTAAAAATTAATTTATGTGCCAAAGGTCTCTCGAACCTTTTTTTCACAAATCAAACAACAACAAAAATCACCCTATCTTTCCCTTTCTTTTCCTTTCACTCCTATCTTCCTCACTTCCTAAACAAAGACTAAAAGATTATCAAACAATTATATACATGTATCTTTATAGCAGTCCCTATATAAGAACATTACGATAACGGTTAAGTTCTTTGTCGAACAGAATTTTTATGTTATATTATAATATATATTCTTTATAATAGCACTTCATTACAGCAGCTAATAAATGTCGGACAAACGAGGCAGTTATAGAGTAAACAAACAAGGTTATTATAAAGAAGTTACCATCCCTGGGGAGCATATAGCGCCATACGCTACAAAACTCGAGCACAACTAAGGTGCAATAAATGGCCTGCATATCGGGAGCCATCCTGCTCATATAACACCACAAACTATACGGGATCTCAATACGAGTGCGAATAATCAAACTGCCTCACAACCCACATAGCACAATAGAGACTAGACGGAAAGGCCGACAACAGAAATATCATCCAAGGCCCAAAGACCACTCCGAAAACAACGCTATGCTGAAATGAACACATTCGGCCTGATATAGAGCCCACATTCACATTTAGATCCATCCACGGACCTCAAGCTGATTCTGATCGTACCGCACCGTGCTAATAACCTTTCAAGGATCCACAATAACCCTCGTTCCCCCGACACACAAGAACAATCGTCAAATCCGGAACAAACTTCCACAGTCCGCAACCAAATGAACCAAGCGCCCTTCAGGCATAAATTCTCACATTAGCGATAGTACCATAATCTCCATACTTGGTTTTAAATCTTTAATCAATCTAGTGACTACAGGTCACACGTATACCGTCTTCCCGTAGGATACACTCCCATGACCTTCCGCGCCAGGTAACAAGTCTGCACATCCATACCACCGGCCACACTAATGTTGTAAAGCAAATCAAGAAGCCACAAATTAGTACACGAAGCCTCTTACATAGGACAACGATCTCAGGTGACGCTAAAGACAATACCAGCTGATTCTAACCATCTGAATTCTTCCCTGATCATCCGAGCTCGTGACATTCTTGTCAACACCGAACCACAACCTTGATCCTCAGCTTCCAATTTCCCATGCCGCTCACTGCACCTAACATGCCAATACGTGAGAGTACTAGAATTCCATAATAACCCCTGATCCACTAATAGGATAAACACTTCATCATATAGAAACCTTTTACTTAGCTCATTTCAGAAGAACCAATGTAATACGCAACTAAATTTCAAAACCGCAGAAAATACAATTTCTAGTCGTAATCTAAACTGCCATAACTCTTCCGGAAATCCCTTTACACAACAAAGCCATACGAATCGAATACCTCCTAAATCAACCAAGATGTGGTGGTGCTCAAGCCCAAGTGTACAACCACAAACTACATGTATAACTTCACGCTGGAGAAACTGGCCGCTGCCATAACCGTGTTGATTCAACCATTACCAACCGAGCCACTTCTTTTAATTTACTCGGGACTTGCCCTAGAAATAATAATAGCTCCATTCAAAACATCATGAACCCAAATCCGCACTCATCCTGAGTGATCTTATTTCACGAGACCACGTTATCTCCAAAACCCATGAACTATCTCATACCCTCCTTATGCGCATATTCGCATCTTCAACTAGTACACCCATTCTAAAAATCCCTCTATGAATCCGAAGTTATTTTCTCCCATTCCTCAAATGCCACACCGCATACCGAAGAAACGTAGAACACTCCAAGCTACTTTTCATAATCCACTGCAAAGTTCAATACTTAACCATACTACTGGCTCGAAATTCTTAGGCACCGCACTTTGAATCTTTGAACCCGCTAGAACCATTATTGAGAGTCACCCACTCTGACTTGTTCCCAATTATGATCAAACTCCAAGGCCATGCTAGCACATGAACACCTTCTCAAAGAAGTACTCGGCTGACTCACTTTCCTTGTACATTACATCTATACGAAGCATAAACTCCGAGTCTTCCCAAAGTCTGAACATGAATCGATAAGGCCAATCGTAGCACACATTCCTCAAATCCTTGGCTCAAATCACCACTAATTTTCTCTTTCCTTAGTCATAACAACCCACCAATATGCTGATAACCAGAAACCTCACAAGTAGACAACCATGCAATCCAATCGTAGGCAGTGGGGCTCTCCCACTTAAGCTTGAAGCTACCATTATATGACCCTGGAACCTACCAAGATTCCTTCTCCCTTACCGACATGACATTACGCAATCAACCTGCCAAATTCCTCGAAATCCTTATGTTAACCATTTCATGAATGCTCTGAATCACTAGCCATATTTGCATATTCAACCTCTTACCAGATAGCCAGTAAAATTCTTCGTAGAAGCTTCATCAATACCACGCAATAGTTAACCTGCTCGTCGAAAATAACCCACATGTGGAAATTCTATGCCGACATCTTCCAACAACGCTGCACCGAATACAATTACTACGAAATCAATAAACCATCCTGAGCCCGTGCTCGTTCACCAGTTGTATAAGTCCGTTCACTCCTCATGAACATCAACTAAAGGTGCGGCAATACATTCCAATCCAAAGTCATGTTGTATCCTTCTTCATACCATGCAATGCCTTTCCGTCGTATCCAACCTCTCTCTGTATAGCAGCCAATATTCCAAATTAAGTTCGTAGGCTTAGTCACTGTCCACCATAAATCCCAAATCACTCTAACTTTCCCCCAGGGCATGTGTCTACCCCACCACAGAACCCGTATGTTGCTCTACCGCTCTCCCACTTTGGTCGAGTTTTATAGATCGAAGGCTACAACGAACAAGAGGCAGCTACAACCGGGACGCATGTACATCTTCAATCCAACTCCCATCGAACACAGCAACATCAATAGCCAACATCTTCATGCAAGGTGCGTAAGTGTAGTATGAGTACAACCGACCACATGTACTCATTAAGTAACAAACCTAACCTTAGGTTGGAAGTAGTGACGAGCTAACAGAAAGGTCGTATCCAACACCAATATTCCATAACAGTTCATAACAGTATAGTACAATAACAAAAGAAGAATCTCAGAAATAAAAGGCTCAGTTCATTCACAGTTCCAGAAAAATAGGCATTTCTTTTCAAGTATCTTAGTGAAAATCCAAATCTTTTACCGAAAAGCCAATATACGAGTAAGTTTGAAAACTGTGATTTTTTCTTAAAATTTCTTTCAACAAATAGTAAGATGTTTCATTCTCATATAGCATGGGGAAGGTACTTCTCTATGCCTACATGTCAAGATACAGGTAAAATCATAAATGTCCCCAAAACTGGGCAGCAGAAGGAAATGCACCTCTATGCATGTATCTCAAGTACGCATGTCAAATGCAATGCATCTCGATGATGAGCTCATGTACTCATACTCTCAGAGTACTCAATCTCATTGTCTCGCATTCTCTCTCACTATGCTCAACACACTCACTCAGTGTTGTACCATACCCGCTGCGGCGTGCAGCCCGATCCCTATTTATAGTCGACTGCGCTCACCGGGGGTGTGCAGACTCCAGAGGAGCTCCTTTCAGCCCAAACGTTATAATATGCACGGACAACTCACGTGTTTCACGGACAACTCATGTGCCATAATATCAATATCTAGAATCGCACGGACAACCCACGTGCTATAATATCAACATCCTCACAAACAGGCCCCCGGCCTTACTAAGTCATCAATCTCTCCAGTCTCACTCATGGGCTCACAATGTCATGAAACTAGCACGACCACAATAATATGATGTATCAATAAATAACTGAGACTGAGATATGATATAAATGTATGATTATGATTGAGTACGAAATATCAATTAAATCAGTGAGATGACAGTAAGAAACAACCACTATGGGTCCAAACAATATCGCTATAATGCCTAAACATGATATCTAGCATGATTGACCACTTAACTACTTTATCACATGGTGAAAACACGGATATCAACAAAGTAAGACCACTATATTGTGCCATGGAAACAACAGAGTCCCAATTCACATGGTGCACGCCCACACGCCCTTCACCTAGCATATGTGTCACCTCAATACCAATCACATAATACGTATTTCGGTGTTTCATACCCTCATCACTAAGATTAGAAAAGTTACTTACCTCGAACAAGCCAATTCCAACACCGAGCAAGCCAAGCGATGCTCCAAATGCCATACCGCGCGTTCCGACCTCCTAACAGCTCGAAACTAACCAAAAATAACTCAAATACATAAACAATGCTAAAGGAACCAATCCCGATCGAAAAAGATTAAATCTTGAATCCAAAGCCCAAAATCGGCCAAAAGCCCAACCCGGGCCCGCACCTCGGAACCAAACAAAATTTATAGACCCGATAACTCATTCAATTACGAGTCCAACCATACTAGTTTCACTAAACTCCGACTCCAATTCGATATTCAAAACTCAAAAATTCATATTATGAAACTTTAGGCCAAAACCCCCAAATTTCTCTTTAAAATTCATAATCCAATTACCAAAAACGAAGGTAGATTCATGAAATATAACCAAAATCGAGTAGAGAACACTTACCCCGATCCTTGTGATAAAAATTGCTCCGACAATCGCCTTCATCCGAGCTTGAAAATGTAAAAATGAAGCCAAAATCGTGAACCCTTGTATATAACATTCTGCCCAGCACTTCCGCATTTGCGGACAATTCGTCGCACCTGCGACCACCGCTTTTGCGGAAACACTTCGCACCTGCGTTTCCCGGCTTCCTCACCATTTTTGCTTCTGCGACTCCCTACCCACATATGCACAATCGTAGGTGCGAAAATCCCATCGCACCTGCAACCTCTGCTGACACCCTACAACTCTGCACCTGCGCTCGAGCTGTCGCACCTGCGGCATCGTATATGCGCCCAAATCTCCGCTTCTGCGGTCTTCATCATCCAGCTCTCATCTCGCATCTACAATGCCTTTGTCGCTTTTGCGGCCATCGCACCTGCGCAAACCAACCGCATGTGCGATCATACCAGAACCAGCAGCCTTCACCTTTGCACATGAAGTGAAAATAATCTGAACCTCGTCCAAAACTCATCCGGGCCATTCGGGACCCCGTCCGAATATACTAACAAGTCCAATAACATAACACGGACCTATTCGAGGACTCAAATCATGCATAACAACATCGAAACGACGAATCACACCTCAAATTGAAATCTATGAACTTTGAAACTTCAATTTCCATAACCAATGCCGAAACCTATCAAATTACGTCCGATTGACCTCAAATTCTGCACACACGTCATATTTCACATTACAGACCTATTCAAATTTCCAGAATCGGATTCCGACCTCGATATCAAATAGTCAACCTCCGGTCAAACTTCCCAAAAATTCAACTTTCGCCATTTCAAGAATTCCACTACGGACCTCCGAATCACAATTCTGACGCACTCCTAAGTCCAAAATCACCCAATAGAGCTAACAGAACCATCAAAACTCCATTTCGGGTTCAAATTCACAAAAAGTCAAACTTGGTCAACTCTCCCAATTTAAAGCTTCGACAATGAAATCCATTCTTCCAATTGGATTTCGAATAACCTAAAAATCAAAACCGACGATTCACATAAGTCATAATGCATCATATGGAGCTACTCATGCTCATAAACTATCGAGCGAAGTGCAAATGCTCAAAATGACCGATTGGGTCGTTACATTCTCCCCCACTTAAACATACATTCGTCCTCGAACGTGCCAGGAATTGTTTCCAAGCCACTACATCACTATTTCATCTTACCACACACGTACCCGGGGGTGACCCCACGTCACCCTATCCCATATAGGCCTGATAACACCACATAATTGAAATTTTTTAATTCAACATAGCCCACAAGCCTTAGAATCCAATTTCCAACATCCGGAATTTCTTATAAGATCTGAAGCCCATAACCTACACACTGTATAAGTCTGAACAACCTATACTAAAAATCGTAACCATAACTCAAATACTCAAAACTCAAATACCATATAGCTCAAATGCTCGAAGCAATGATTTCTAATCACAGTAGCTGCTCAAAACAACCCAATGTCGGTAATAAACCTCATATCAAACAAGACTTCATTCAAAAAACTTCGTACACTGCCAATGATGAAAGAAACATACATAACTCATAACCATTGATGAGATCAACAAGTCATGGTACTCTGTCTCCTTTGACAAGAATTATAGCAAATTTCTAAGCTGACTTTCGACATTATCCTTCCAACCATCCTGTAATCAATTCTGATAGTATCCTTTCTAGGTGTGACGACTTCATCTTATCAAATACCAGCTACTCTACTGACATGCTACACCAATACTATCTAAAGCCATAACCCGTGCAAGTCATGCACCAATAAGCAACATTCCAAATGTACTCAGTCATGGAAAAATGACTCAGACAAGAGAACCGTTCCGCAAGCTCGACGGTTACCACCCCAACGCAATGCTAAGAGCCCATCACATACCGTAGAACTATAACACACGAATCTAACACAAGGGATCATATCTCAACATAACTCCGTTGTAATGCGTGACCCCATCCAAACACTGATCCATATGAAACACCTCAGCTACAGCGCTCAAAATTAATAACCACGCACAATCCGACATCAAGTACTCAAAGTGCACTATCATAACTATGGAGAAGCAAATGACACAATGTCACACAAACCCGAAAGAACATAACCAATGCGCAATCAATCATGCATCACCCAAATACCCATCTCGCGTAAATTCCGCCATAAGGCCCCAATAAAACTGCACCGGTGTGCTTATAACCAACGAATCACAACTCCTCGTAGCATAGAAGAGTAACTCATAGATCATTTCAGGACACGAATAAGCTCAGCAACAACCGAATGACACATCCCTCAACAATAACATTATGGAGCCAACCAATCCAACTCGGTGTAGAATACACACCCTAATTGGGACTACCAATGAACCCCCAAATCAACTCCGGGAACCCATAAATAGATGAATAAACCTCTAAAAGCCTACAATTGACTGAATCATAACACATACTATCATCTGTCTAGCTTCGGCTACAACTTCACAGTCCACAACCATGAAACAGTCTGCTCCTGAGAACTCCAGTCTCCAAATCTATAGAATACGCGAATTACCATATCTGATCCCAACTCCACCGCCAGAATGTCTAATTCATCTCTCATACACGATCATCCCACAAGGAATACTTCTAAAATTCTTCCGTGCCATATAGCAAAATTTTAATATCAACAACCGATTAACCAGGAGAGTGACGCAGTACCAGTGAAGTATTCATAAATCAAAACACATTGCCCCTTCTGAAATGTATACTCTCATCAGGCCATACCGATTAGTAATATCATTTGCCTAGTCATCTGAAACCGTCCATGCTGCCTGTGAATTTATGTGCTTCCCTTCAAAACTGAACTGTGACCTTGCACATTCAAATCTCAATTCTATGCAATACACCGCGTCTACCATGCCATCCTGCGAAGAGTACAAAAATTTCATAATCAACTCTGAGTCACAAGCAGAATACATACCCGATCAGTCAAAAACTTTCCATTTGATCTCAACCCCAGAGAAAATTCCAATACGCACCATATTCCCCACGCCGGTAGGAAATATACCCCTCGAACCATGATAAAAACCATTGAGAGCTCTTCGAAACCCATTTGCACACAACCAAGATATCAGAATCAAATCTCTTTAACTCAATCCAGCCACGCAGGTCGCAAAAACCCAAGAGCATTGCCATGAATCACCTGTGGAGGCTAGCCACATCATAAGTACCCAAAGAACCGATTATACCCGTTACTGTGCTGATCCAACCTTCCACCACGCTATCCTATTTCTCTAAGTCCCTTCCAAATTGCCTTCAAATTGATACTTCTCGTTGCTGGAACACCACGATCCTTAACCAAAATTCACCACACAAGAGACCTTAGTATAAAACCACAACGCCCTAAGGCCCATAAGCCGTTGACTTCCCTCTTAAGTACCCCAAAACACCACAACCGCGACACCCACTTTAAAGAGACCTAATGTGAACATAAATCTGCTTCGTTTACCTTCTTGATGCTGAAAAGCATAATCCACAATGGTATAAAAATGCCACAAGTATCGATACCATCCAATGTAACTCTCAGTTTCTAGCCATATACAATTCTTGAAAAATTCAAATCGCTACATATAAATCTTGAATCCATTAGAGCCATTCTCAAGAGTCATCCACTCTAATCAAATCTCAATTAAACCGACCAAACGACTTGTGCCCCATTAGCACAACAATACCCAAAGAAGTAACACTGCCTTAATACCACCGATTGAATTCATACTCCGTGTACACTACATCCTTCGCGAATAATCACTCAATTGTTTTATGATTCCCATGATTTTCATATACTCCTAAAGTGACATAACCCGCATCCAGAAATTTTCTTACTCGAGTCATTCTCGAACTCAACCTCTGTAAGTCATAACTAATCCACAAGTATACCTCAGACCAAAATTAAAATTTAACACATAACCATAAAATCAAATTGTCAATAGCAGGCTCCCTCACTTGGCTCAAAGCCATAAATTAAAACACTCTATAACTCACAATACCCATACTCTATTACTGTCATAATACCGTAGTCAGTACAATAAAAATTCTTTTCAAGCTCATACAACGCCAACTATAAAGATACCTCAATCGACCGTTAAGCTCGCATTCATTCTCTTAACACTCAGGTTAACTTTCTCAACCAGATTCAAATTCAAATCCCAACACATACGCCCTATCGGCAGAAAAGAAACTCTCTACTCACATTATAAGGAATACACATAGGGGATAACCCACCTACTTAACCTTAAATCGGTATCTTGCTAAACCCTTTTGCAGTTACGATTACTATGAAATCACTTAATCTTTCTGAGTCTAACTCATTAACCAGACATGAGAATTTAATTTGCCCCAAAATTTAACAACGTGAAAGATCCTTCAAAGCATTAATACTCAAGACTGTACGTCACATCAAAACGAAAATCAAACACCCAATGGCCTTTCCTTTACATTTCAAATAAATCCTTCTCGTCACATTCAAATAATCTGAACACATCTCGCAGTCACATCACACTCACCACATAGTCATTCCACCGCTCATCGAGCCACAAATTCAACTCGTAGGGACATTACCGGACATATGAGTCTAATTATACAAGTTACCACTGAGGCAACCGAGCTCAAGCTGCGGTCTAACCATGGCCTCAAGTCCTCTAGACTGGCCCTTCACCAAAACACAGAATACACATCTCGAACCTCGTTCATAGAATCACAAGCCACCGACGCACAACCGATACTGAGCGCTCACATGCGCATACGAATGCGTGGAAGGAATTCAAAGAGTTACGCTTCAAGCTAAATCAAGGCCGCACGATAAGGAAATAAAGATGGGAAGTATATCCTAAATATCCTGTAGCCTCTCGAAGATAGGTATGGACGTCATCAAACCGATCCGCAAGACTCTACTAGACACTTGCTCATGACTTGTAGAACCTATAAACCTAGAGCTCTGATACCATCTTGTCACGACCCAAAATCCAACTAGTCGTGATGGCACCTAACCCAACTCGCTAGATAAGCTACTTAACTACTAAACAATTCTAATAACAATAAATAAAGCAATTAAGTAAAGAAATTATCTGAATCTTATACATTCCCCAAGAACTGGTAGTACAAATCATGAGCTTCTAAGAATAGAGTTTACAAAGCGGAAATGCAATAAATACATCGTCTGTTTGAAAAGTACATAAACAGAGTTTTATAGATCTAAGGCTACCACGAACAAGAGGCAACTGCAACCAGGACACAGGTACATCTTCAATCCAGCTCCCATCGAACACAGCAACATCAACAGTCAATATCTGCACGCAAGGTGCATAAGTGTAGTGTGAGTACAACCGACCACATGTACTCATTAAGTAACAAACCTAACCTTACGTTGAAAGTAGTGACGAGCTAACAGAAAGGTCGGGTCCAGCACCAATATTCCATAATAATTCATAACAGCATAGTACAATAACAAAAGAAGAATCTCATAAATAAAAGGCTCAGTTCGTTCACAGTTCCAGAAAAATAGGCATTTCTTTTCAAGTATCTCAGTGAAAATCCAAATCTTTTACCGAAAAGCCAATATACGAGTAAGTTTGAAAACTGTGATTTTTCCCAAAACTTCTTTCAACAAATAGTAAGATGTTTCATTATCAGATAGCATGAGGAAGGTACTTCTCTATGCCTACATGTCAAGATACAGGTAAAATCATAAACGTCCCCAAAACTGTGCAGTAGAAGGAAATGCACCTCTATGCATGTATCTCAAGTACGCATGTCATATGCAATGCATCTCGATGATGAACTCATACTCTCAGAGTACTCAATCTCACTGTCTCGCATTCTCTCTCACTATGCTCAACACACTTAAATACTCAGCGTTGTACCATACCCGCTGCGGCGTACAGCCCGATCCCTATTTATAGTTGACTGCGCTCACTGGGGTGTGCAGACTCCGGAGGGGATCCTTTCAGCCCAAGCGCTATAATCCGTACAGACAACTCACGTGCTGCACGAACAGCTCACGCGCCATAATATCAATATCTGGAATCGCACGGATAACTCACGTGCTATAATATCAACATCCTCACAAACAGGCCCCCGGTCTCACTAAGTCATCAATCTCTCCAGTCTCACTCACGGGCTCACAATGTCATGAAACTAGCCCGACCACAATGATATGATGTATCAATAAATAACTGAGACTGAGATATGATATAGATGCATGATTATGATTGAGTACGAAATATCAATGAAATCGGTGAGATGGCAGTAAGAAATGACCACTATGGGTCCAAACAAAATCGGCATAATGCCTAATATGATATCTAGCATGATTGACAACTTAACTACTTTATCACATGGTGAAAACACAGATATCAACAAAGTAGGACCACTATACTGTGCCATGGAAACAACAGAGTCCCAATTCACATGGTGCACATCCACACACCTGTCACCTAACATGTGCGTCACCTCAATACCAATCACATAACATGTATTTCGGGGTTTCATACCCTCATCACTAAGAGTAGAAGAGTAACCTCGAACAAACCAATTCCAACACCGAGCAAGCCAATAGATGCTCCATATGCTATCCCGCGCGTTCCTACCTCCGAACGGCTCGAAACTAACCAAAAACAACTAGAATACATCAAACAATCTAAGGGAACCAATCCCGATCGAAAAAGATCAAATTTTGAATCAAAAGCCCAAAATCGGCCAAAAGCTCAACTCGGGCCCGCACCTCGGAACCCGACAAAATTTACAGAATCCGACAAACCCATTCAATTACGAGTCCAACCATATTAGTTTCACTCAACTTCGACTCCAATTCGATGTTCAAAACTCGAAAATTCATATTATGAAACTTTAGGCCAAAACCCCCAAATTTCTCTTGAAAATTCACAATCCAATTACCAAAAACGAAGGTAGATTCATGAAATATAACCAAAACCGAGTAGAGAATATTTACCCCAATCCTTGTGATGAAAATTTCTCCAACAATCGCCTCCATCCGAGCTTGAAAATGTAAAAATGAAGCCAAAATCGCGAACCCTTGTATATAACATTCTGCCCAGCACTTCCGCATTTGCGGACAATTCGTTGCACCTGCGACCACCGCTTTTGCGGAAACACTTCACACCTGCGCTGCCCGACTTCCTCACCATTTCCGCTTCTGCGACCTCTGCTGACACCCTCCAACTCCGCACCTGCGCTCGAGCTGCCGCACATGCGGCATCGCATATGCGCCCAAATCTCCGCTTCTGTGGTCTTCCTCATCCAGCTCTCATCTCGCATCTGCGATGCCTTTATCGCTTCTGCAGCCATCGCACCCGCACAAACAAACCGCAGGTGCGATCATACCAGAACCAGTAGCCTTCAGCTTTGCACATGAAGTGAAAATGATCCGAACCTCGTCCAAAACTCATCCGGGCCATTCAGGACCCCGTTCGAATATACTAACAAGTCCAATAACATAACACGAACCTACTCGAGGCCTCAAATCACGCATAACAATATCGATACGACGAATCGCACCTCAAATCGAAATCTATGAACTTTGAAACTTCAACTTCCACAACTGATGCCGAAACCTATCGAATTACGTTCGATTGACCTCAAATTTTGCACACATGTCACATTTCACATTACGGACCTATTCTAATTTCCAGAATCGGATTCCGATCCCGATATCAAAAAGTCAATCCCCGCTCAAACTTCCCAAAAAATCAACTTTCGCCATTTCAAGCCAAATTCCAATACGGACCTCTGAATCACAATCCGGACGCGCACCTAAGTCCAAAATCATCCAAGAGAGCTAACAGAACCATCAAAACTCTGTTCCGGGTTCAAATTCACAAAAAGTCAAACTTGGTCAACTTTTCTAATTTAAAGCTTCGACAATGAAATCCATTCTTCTAATTCGATTAACCTGAAAATCTAAATCGACGATTCACATAAGTGATAATGTATCATACGGAGTTACTCATGCCCGTAAACTAACGAGCGAAGGACAAATACTCAAAACAACCGGTTGGGTCGTTACAATTCGCCACATGTATAAACTTTCAAGGTCTAAGTTTCACTTTCTCAAACCAAAGTGCTAAACTTAACCTTTCATAAGTGAGCAATCTTAGAAAAGTTGCAAAAGTGATCCTTCACTTTTCCATTTCTTCATTTTCACCCCCAAACTAAACATCCAATACCTGTCCCCAGATTCTTCCCATTCTCCCAAGTCATCAAAAAATGTCTGCAAATCCAACCATAGATTCTTGTACAGTTGAAACCAGTGATGGGATCAAACTCCATACCACAATCTTCAAACCAAACCAATATGAAGAAGAAGAAGAAGAAGAAAACTCATGGGGTGTGATTTTGGTGCACCCATATTCAATATTAGGGGGTAGTCAAGGTTTATTAAGAGGAATAGCAAATGGGTTGTCAAGAAAAGGGTTTAAAGCTGTGACCTTTGATATGAGAGGTGTGGGGAGATCAACTGGGAAACCTTCTATTTTTGGTTTTAAGGAAATTAAGGATGTGGTTGCTGTTTGTAAATGGTCACTTGAAAATCTGTCTGTGAATAAGATTTTGTTGGTGGGTTCTTCTGCAGGTATTCTTTTCTTGCACTTTTGAAGTTTGGAGTTTTTTAGAGTTATTGTTTTGTGTTGACAGTATAAAGAGTTTTTACTTAAGTTAGACATATAATGATAATCTGAACATAGAGTTATAACTTGCTATAGATGGTTCTTTGGAGTTATGGGGTTTGCCTCTAAATTGACCTGTTTGATTAATATGTTTGATGTTTTTCATTGTGATATTTGTATTGTTCCAAGTAAAGAGTGCAATAGGGCTAGTTCACTTTATTTTAGATGCATTTCCTAATATTTTTAATAGAATTACTGAACTTTTTCTAGTAGACTTAATTGTTATCTGAATTCTCCAGTTTAGTGTAGTAGCATAAAAACAGCTAGATGCATTGAATTTTTTGGTTACAAGGATATATTAGGTGATTACTCTAAGTTGGGTGCATATATGTTAGTTCTTGAGTTGCATTTGATAGGAAACTGCTTCATGGTTTCAGTAGTGGGGATAAATTTTCATCCTTTTCCTAGTGGCCTAAAGATTAAGGATATTGTAGCCTTGAGTTTGTCGATGTTATTTGCCTATAAAGGGAGAGCTTTCTTCATTTCAACATGTATGTTGCTTGTTGCCGATGGATTCCCTAGAGAGCTTTTTCTGAGGTTCTATGTTTTTCTGCCTTTTCGCTGGAAACTTATTCTCCACGTTCCCTTTCTAGCAAAAAAGCGGCACATGGCATTAATAGAAAAGCTACAAACAAAAATTCTTACAAATAATGCAGCCGTAGCAAAGCAGCCAACGTCATTAATAACTAAAATGAAAGAGCTAATAGAAGATATTAATGGTTTAATTGGTGTCAACGACATAATAGTAATAACTAAAATGATGAATCTGATCAAGATATTAATGGTTTAAATTGGTATGGACCTCAAATATTAAGACCTTAATTTGCATGGATAAAGAGGAGACAAAAAAAAAAAAAGAATGTCACTGGAGGCCAGAAAAAGGCAAGACACTTTGTGCATTTTATATTTCCTGGTTCTAGTTGATTCATGCTGCATTGCCCGGAAAGTGGTTTCTGCTAAGGAAATGCCATTGCTTTGCATATGAAAGATGATTTCTGTTTACCAATGTTGCCTGTTCTGCTGTTCATGTGTTAAAAAGATATTTTCTGAATAATTTTTGATAGTTCAGAAATATTTGCTTATGTTTTGGCAGTGTTATGAAATTCTGTAGAGAAGCCAAGCGCCTGACATTCCTTAAAGAAGTGTTGGCTGCGAAGGTTTATAAGCCTGGTACGGGATAAGACCTCATCACCAACGTTTGTGCTGCAATCCATTAGAAAATCATGCAGTTCTAAAGGGCTTAAGTTTTAAGTAAAGGATTATTTTTGGCATTCCTGATGTATAGAAATGCATGTGATGTTGTTAAGTGAGAATTTCCACCCAGGGGTGTCAAAATATAAAAAATTAGATATACACTGAAAAGTCAAAGGGAACCAACGTATAGTAAAACAAAAAAAGTTATCTAGCAATATGGTGTAATTTTCCGGCGAAGAGGTGTCGATTGACACCCTTGGGTTGAATATGGCTCCGCCACTGATGTTGTTAAAATACTTCACGTAGTTCTACTATGGCCATAGTTAAACTTACAGGGCAAAGTACTTGTTTCCTTCCAACTTTAATTGTTGTCCCAGGGTCTTACACCATATTGGTGGCTGAAAATCTTGATTACTTAAGCAAGATTCTGGTTAAGCTAAAAGCAAGTACATTTATGTTATTTCTCCCTAAATAATTTCCTATTCTAATTTGTTCACAAGAAGGTTGAGAGCTCCATGCCATTATCAAAGAAAAAGGTTGAGAGCTCCATGCCATTATCAAAAAAAAAGGTTGAGAGCTCCATGCCATTATCAAAGAAAAAGGTTGAGAGCTCCATGCTGCAGATACGTAGTGTCTTTGACATCTATGCTTTACGGATTACTGCTGCTCAAGTTCCATAATTGTTTTCTGTTGCTGCCACTATTATCGCCGTAGATGTTGGATGTTTTACACTCCCCCCCCCCCCCTCCCCAGGGCCATGAAGTATACCTCAAACATTTTAAGTTAAAATTAAGGAGGTGCCATAAGTGGAAAAGTACACTATTAATCATGTTGTTTTTTGCGGAAAGAAATGTTACCATAAAACAATCAAATTGATGAATTATGGGATTGAGCTTCAAACTAGTTTCACTGTTACTTTATCTCTGATTCTGTATGCAGCATCATTACTCAACTGAACTGAAGTAATTCTCAAGTATGTTATGAGTCCAAAAGCACGTGTCTGAACAAGTTGAGTCATAACATTCCCCACGTGGTAAATTCAATTATGCCAATGAATTATTTGTAGAAAGTTGTTCCTTTTAACTACTTGTCTGCTCCATGCCTCCAGAAATGCATGCAATAGAAGTAATTGTTATGTCAGAAATTATTTAGTTGTCCTTCCCTATTTCCTTTTGGTGTTGATGGATTTCCTTTTTTTTTTTTTTTTTTTTGCCTTTTGATGATTCATACTGTTTCCTCTTCTTTCCTTTTCTGTTGGAAGAAGGGAAGTTTCTTAAACTCACTGCTTTCCAATCCTCTCATATTATTCTCTCTGTAATCTCCTCATATTGAACTATGTTCATTGCCTTTTCTGGATAGTGGAATCAAGGTGAGTATCCAACTAAGTTTGAACATATCTAGAACAAACGCTTTGGTCCTTTCTAGTATTTTCAGGCCTCTTGATGTAGGACAGTGTAAGAATATGCAGTATGGGATTAAAGTTGTCTTTTTAAGTAATGGAAGACGGAAAGAAGAATGGAGGATAGAGTAAGACCACCTTTTTAGGTTAAGTCAACCACCCCTTAGTTTAACTGCTAGGAATAAGAAGAGTTGAAGAGAGCGAGCGATTGTCTGATATATGTAAGTGCTTGTTGCATTGCTTTAGTAAGCAATAACATCACATCGCTCTATCATATTCTCCAGCATACCATGTCAAATGCTATTTGACTATTTGAGCAGATTACCTGGCTACTAATAAATCTGTTCTTTCAAAAAATTTGTTCCTTAGGTTAGCTGTAACATCAGTTTTTTTTTTATAAGATAAGCTAAAAGGTTAGCTGTAGCAAAACATTTTTGGATGTGATACAATTCCTTAGAAATTTCGGGACTTCTATTTTGCCTGATTAGAAAGAATCTTCGGGTTAGTTAGGAGGATGGTATGACCATTTGTTTACTTTTGTCTCACTGTTTTATGTTGCATTACCATTTGTTGGAAGGATGGACTCTGAAAATTTATTTGTTGCTTGTCGAAAAGAAACAGAGGAAATAAGATTTGCATGTTTGATGTTCAACTTTCCCTTTATGACATATTTACCTGATAATGGTGGTGTAACCATTTCCCATCAATTTATCTCATTTTTTATATACGTTTTTAACAGGTGCACCAATAGCAGGATCTGCAGTAGAACAGGTTGAACAGATTGTAGGTTATGTAAGTATTGGGTACCCTTTTGGTTTAATGGCCTCAATCCTCTTTGGTCGACATCACAAAAACATATTAAAATCACCCAAATCAAAGCTCTTCATCATGGGCACACAAGACGGATTCACCAGCATTAAGCAGCTAAACAACAAGCTTAGATGTGCCGCAGGACGTGTAGAGAAACATCTTATCGAAGGTATTGGCCACTTTGAGTTGGAAGGGCCTGCCTATGATTCTCACATGGTAAATCTTATTGTAGAATTCATCGACAGTTTATAGAGTTTCTACCTGGTGTTGCATGGGAAGTGTTAGGCATTGTCACAAAATGGTGCTTTCTGGCTAGTCTTCTGATGGCCTTCCACTGAGCGGATATGTGGATGTACGCTATGATGATCCAGAGAAACGTGTGGTTTCTGAACCCATTGAGATGACGGCCCATGTTAAATTTCCGACACCTGATTCTTACAAGAGATATGGAATTGAGGGCTCTTTTTGTGGTTTTGGTAAAGGGTGGCTACTGCTTCCATGATCCTAACTTGTGTATTTTAGTTGCATTATTTTTTTTTTTCCTATGCAGATTAGGACTTGTATTTTTGGTGTTTTCTTTCAATCATCTTGTATGAGCTATAATAGTGTGTGCATTTAGAACAGCCTGCACAGCTTGGCAAGAAAAGGAATATCTTTCTTTGTTCTTTCTTTTTCCTTTTTGTAGAAGAGAATGAGTATAGTTAATCTCAACTAGTTTGGGATTGAGGCGTAGTTGTTATTGCTTTAACTGTTTTTTTCTCAGAAAAATGATACTCCCTCTGTTTCAATTTATGCGAGCCTATTTTCTTTTTAGTCCGTGCAAAAAAGAATGACCCCAATCCTTATTTGGAAACAATTTACCTTATGCAACGATTTATACTCACACAAAATATCTGTGTCTTATTTTACATCACACGTTCAAAATGTATTCTCTTTTTTTGAACTCCGTGCCCAGTCAAATAGGTTCACATAAATTAAAACGGAGAAAGTATTTTATGTTTTTGCTTCCGGAGATATTTTGTAACTTGTTTAAAACTGAAACATAGTTATTATTATTGTTTTTTTTTTTTTATTTTTTTTAATAATCCTAATATAGGTATTACTATGTGAACTAATCTTAACTTTGACGTGAGTAATTTTATTCTGCGGAAACATTAGTGAGGAGACAAGACTAGAGAGAAAAAATTCTCGCTAATAGGATATAAGTCTCAAACAAAAAAGCCTAGAGCATGCTAGCGAAATAGTCACAAAATTACAGTGGTACAAAAGTAGTGGAAATTATTATTTTACCTAAAAGATAAATACTTAACTTGCTATAATAAGTTAACGTACACTAATATAAAAAAAAATATTTATTCTGTGAACATATATTAGTTAAATCCTTTTATTTTTTATTAATTAACTCAGTGCTCTCACGTGCTTACCACTCGCTTGGGAGTAGTTTTTCTGGGGTTAAAAAAACAAAAATACTAATACATAAGTTGAAAATTAACATCACATTTATTTATGTATGGTCAAAAACATATAATCTAATTTTTCTATTCCTTTTTCCCTCACCCAAAAACCAATCTAATAAAACATTTCAGCCTCATATTTACAGACTTCAGCAAACACAGAGCACACTCTCATGGCGTCCAATCCAATTCCTCCTCCATCATTCAGACCACCAAGAACCGACCCATTAACCCAAAAAAATCTCATCATACCCGGGTCCAAATCCATTGACCCGAATTCTTCACTGAATCTTGAGAAGCTAAAGGAGAAAGAAGCAAAAGAGAGAAAAGAAGAAACCAATAAAAAGATAGCTTCACAAAAAGCCATATCCATAATTCTACGTAGAGAAGCTACAAAAGCAGTTATTGAGTATAAGAAGAAAAAGGGGAATTCTAAGAAGCTTTTGCCACGTACTGTTCTTGAAGCTCTTCACGAACGTATTACTGCTTTGCGTTGGGAATCTGCTCTCAAGGTTCGTGTTTTTTTTTTGTATAGTTATTTTGAGTTTTTATTCTGAATTTTGCAACCCAAGTTGGAATTTTTCTGGGAACTGATAATTGTAGTGCAAACTTTCGTCTGGACTGAGGAAGGTACAATCATAACTGTATATGGTACAATTGCTGAAGCACATGTTGAGTTTTTAATTTTGGAGCCAAAGTTGGAATTATTCTGCGAATTGATAATCATTGTGCGTTTTTTGTTTGAGTGGTGCAATGTTTTGTTTGGACTGAGGAAGGTACTATTATAACTGGCTATTGTACAACACATTGGAAGCACTTGTTGATTTTTCTTATATCCTAATCTTGGAATCCAAGTTGGAATTTTTCTGGGAATTGATAATTATGGTGCATTTTTTTTGTCTGGACTGAGGGGTACTATTATAACTGCATATTGTACAACACATTTGATGCACGTATTGAGTTTTTACTTTTTAATGCTCTTTTTGTTTCTTCACTTTGGAAGCCAAGTTGGATATTTTTTACTGGGAACTGATTATGATGGTGCAGTTTTGTTTGGACTGAGAAATGTAGAATCATAAGTTTGTAACGTTTTCCTTTGTTCAAGTTGATTCATGCTGCATTGCTAGGAGAGTGGTTTCTACGAACCAAATGCCATTGCTGAGCATATGAAAGATGATTTCTGTTTACTGATTTTTTATGTTCATGTGTTACCAGACCCCACTTGTGGGAACTCACTGGGTTGTTATTGTATGTTTATGTGTTAGAGGAAACATTTGGTTATGTTTTGGCGGTGATTAAATTCTGTAGAGGTACCCAAAGCATTATCATGATTCCCTTTTGGGCTTTCAGGTCTTTGAACTCCTCCAGGAGCAGCTGTGGTACAGGCCCAACGCGGGTATTTATATCAAATTAATCGTCATGCTTGGGAAATGTAAGCAACCCGAAAAAGCTCAATCCCTATTTGAGATGATGGTGGAAGAAGGCTGTGTCGTGAATCAAGAAGCTTACACTGCTCTTTTGTCTGCCTATAGCCGCAGTGGTCTTTTTCACAAAGCTTTTTCTATCCTAGAAGAGATGAAGAACACTCCAAACTGCCAACCCGATGTCTTCACATATACCATCCTGATGAAGTCCTGCCTTCAGGTTTATGACTTCGATAAAGTGCAAATCCTGCTTTCGGACATGGATTTTATGGGAACTAAACCCAATACAGTAACATATAATACACTCATTGATTCCTATGGCAAAGCAAAAAGGTTTGGTTACTTTTCAGCGTTATAGTTCTATTTCTGATTTTCCACCTTAGCTGACAAGAAAGTTTTAATTATGCACAACTGGAACTTGAGTTTTCTACCTAGTTGTGAAATGAGCTCCACGACGCTATCTAACTTTTGGCTTTGTGCTATCTTTGCTTACTAAAATGTTTTATACCGTTGATATCATTTTCTCAGACACAAGTGTGGGCATTAGTTTGTATTGATAGGGAAATTGATTCGGTTATTCTTTTAATTGCCAAAGGTTCAAAGAGATGGAATCCACACTTGTTGAAATGCTGCGGCGAAGAGACTGCAAGCCAGATGTGTGGACCATGAACTCAACATTGAGAGCATTTGGTGGCAGTGGGCAAATAGAAATTATGGAAAAATGCTACGAGAAGTTTCAGAGTGCTGGAATTGAACCAAGCATTAAGACATTTAACATACTCTTAGATTCATATGGGAAAACAGAAAATTATGAGAAAATGAGTGCTGTAATGGAGTTTATGCAGAAATACCATTTTTCATGGACGATAGTTACCTATAATATCGTAATAGATGCATTTGGAAGGGCTGGGGATTTAAAGCAGATGGAATTTCTTTTTAGGCTGATGCAGTCTGAGAGGATAAAACCAAACTGTGTTACTCTTTGTTCACTTGTAAGAGCATATGGGAAGGCTGGTAAAGCTGAAAAAGTCGGAGCTATTTTGCGATTCATTGAGAATTCTGACGTGGCGCTTGACACAGTGTTTTTTAACTGCCTAGTGGATGCGTATGGGATGATGGGATGCTTTGTGGAGATGAAAGGGGTACTTGAGATGATGGAAAGAAGCGGATGTAAGCCCGATAAGATAACGTACAGAAGTATGATTAAAGCCTATTCAGTAAATGGAATGAGTAGCAAAGCGACGGAGATGCGAAACCTACTTGCCTCATTGGAAAAGGCGCGATAGCTTCTTAGTTCAAAGGGCTAGGAATTCCAATGGACAAGAAGGTGTTTTTACGATCACATGCCTTTGGTACGATAACTTCTGAGATGCCGTTGTTGTGGCTTCAGATAGAGGTGCAAGAGTTCTCAGTCGCCTCAGTGTTGAACTGAATACTGTCAGCTAAGGAAAAGGATTGTCACTAAACAGCTTAATTTGCCAATGAACACAATCAGGTAAATTATTCAAAGTGCCTTGAAGATATACAACCAGGTCTGGTGTACCCTCTCTTTTGCCCTTTCAATCCCATAGGATTCAGTGCCTAAAATCTTGTTTTTTCCTGCATAAAATTTATCCCACACCATCATAGATTGTCCAATATAAGACACTGTAGTATGGTTGTTGTTAGATCTGTATGTAAATCGTCTAATGGTAATTTTTCCCATTGATCTTTTACCTGGAAATTTGTACTGACAAATAGGGGAGACGGACAAAATACCTTTTTCGACTTATATATGGATTCCCATGAACTCATTTTGATTTGCAGTTATTTGTCCATCAGCTTTGGTATTTATGCTGAGGTAAATCATGGTTCCATTGCTCTGCTCATTATTTGTGTTAGTTTTTGTGAAAATCTACCCGTGCGTTGTTCTTGGTCTATGGAAAGCATTTTGATTCATTTTCTGGAAACCAAAGAGCTTTAATAAACGAGCCCTATTGCTCCCATTTTATCAGTTTGTTGTTGCCATGTTAAGTGCAAAAGTTGGTTTTCCATACTATGAGAGAACCTGTACTACTTTTTTTAGCATTTGACCTCTGTGTTTTGATGTCTCTGAAATGTGTATTTAATGATCTTGTCAGCTGGAACTGGACTGTGGTTGAGAGGAGCAGTCAATGCAGCTTAGACCACCAACACAGAATCAGTTTTCCAAGGCCAAGATTATGCTAACTTAGGCTTCCATCCGTCTCTTGAGGCTCAATTGAAGCAGCAGTCAAACAATTGTCTTTCTCAAATGTGCCTAAGAAATATTCACTATGACAAACAACCACAAACCGAGTGAGGTAAGGTAGTGCTTACGCAGACCTTACTGTCATCATGTGAAGGCGGAGAAGTTGTTTCTGATAGACGCTGAATCAGGAAAAGCATAGTCACAACATTGTTGAACTATTCACTATGGCAAAATCATAGTTATATCTTTGAATGATTACATATCTAATTGGAAGGGAGCCTTGGCGTAACTGGTAAAGTTGCTGCCATGTGACCAGGGGTCACGGTTTCTAGCTGTGGAAATAACCTCTTGCATTGCAGAAATGCAGGGTAAAGTTGCGTACAATAGACCCTTGTGGTCCAGTCCTTTCCCCCGGACTCCGTGCATAGCGGGAGCTTAATTCACCGTGCTACCCTTTTATTACATATCTAATTGGACCATGATTTTGTCTTTGCTATTAACTTTCTTTGTTTTAAGAAAATTGTAAATGGCTTGGTGGTTGTTTTCAGCACGTATCTAGTCAATTCTAATCACTAATCCCTTGGAATATTCGTCATTAAAATCAAAATTATGTCAAACTAGGTAATGTAAAATGGGAAGAATTTTCAAACAGTAGCATCAATGGATTACCTGATGGGTACATTTACATATATAAAAATTATTAAAATTGTCCTAGCATTCCATCTCATTAAACAATGACAAGATGTCAAAGTTCCAAACAAAGAAAGAGAAAAAGATACAATGACTGTATAAAACCAAATTCTCACGAAACATAAAAGAGAAAATTGCAATTTTGGCTCCCTACCTATAGATAATCTCTAAATTTGGTCTTCATCTTATCGATTGAGCACACAACACATTTCCTTTTTGTAATTTCTTGAATTTAATCATTGACACCAACGTCTGAGTTAGTAACATCCTAATTAGCGGTATTATTACTTTTAGTCCGCATTAGAAACTAATTATATTTGGTAGCCGAAAAGTGTATAAAATTTGTATAATTTTTGTATATAATATACAAAATGTATATATATACAAATAATATACAAATTTATATATTTTATACAATGTCATTTTTCCTCCTAATTATGCATCACTTTTGCTATTAAGTTTTAACAAACAAACGTGTAAGGAGATTTAGAGCTGGACATAAGAATTGTAAGAATTGTAAAATTCAAAAATATGGTGTAAGAATTGTAAGAGAATGAAGTAGTTTTTCACATGCACATGTACCATTTCATCAAATCAATGCATAATATTAAAAAGGGAAAAAAAGCTTATATGCTCAAATAGATTAAGGAGGTCCTTAATTAGACAACCTAATCATTAAGAGGCAACAATACTAATCGTATTGTCAATGGTTTATCTCAAAGTTTAAGAGTTTTATTTCTTTCTTCAAGCATTCGCCATTCAGAACCCTCTAATTCGACTAATTTGAATTTGTACCATCGATAACTAGCTATCGACCTTTTATGATTCCCTATTAACCCTATAAATATATATAACCTTAGGTAGAAAGAGACAAAGTGGATTTTAACAAACTGAGGGACCAAAGTATCAATACTTTCACATAAAAAGAGTCATAGTTCTGGTTTGTCAAACAACTAGTGATAAGTACCTTACATTCTTAATTAAATATTTCTAATTTGAGCTTTGGGTGTAGAGTCGCATTTGGAAGGAAGCTTATTTTTGACCTCCAAAATATAATTTTTTAGCGCGAGTCGAATTTGTTAAGTTTCAAAGCGAATACAAGTATGAGTTATAAACCAAAAAAAAAAAGAAAAAAAGAATTAACTTAAACATCCACTCACGTAACTACTTAAACTAAAAATGGTTGGCAGACATATAATATATGTATCATTTATGAATAGTATGTCAAACCTCTCAATTACAACCTCGTTTGCTATGATATTTTTTTGCTTATATAATGAACAGGGGCGGATCCAACCTATTACATGTGGGTTCCCGGGAACCCAGTAGCTTTTGTATATACCTTGTATATATATTACAAAATTCGCTAAATATCCATAAATATTTGATTGTGAACCCATTTACTTATTGTATATTTATTTAAGGTCGCTATAGGAATCCATAAACTTTAAATCCTGGATCCGCCTCTGATAATGAAGTGATGTTACTGAGAACATCTATTATAACATAATATGAAAAATTAGTTTCAGAAAAATATGGTTGCTATATTGAAATCCTAATATAGAAAATGACTGTTATAATAAAGAGAATTTTGTATAATAATGTATACTGAATAGGAGAATTAAACTGGAATTCAACTGTTATTTGTGTAAAGATACAACCAAAAAAAAAGTAATACGTACTACTACTACTACTATTTCAATTATGTCCCCTTTTTAAGATTAAAACACAGACAAGTATGCAAATGCTTTCTCGCATTTCAGCTTCATCCACCGCTCTCTTCCACCTCCGTTCTTCTCTTCTCCGACCCAGATTTTCTTTTCACCCAAACAACCCCTTTTCACTCCCAATTCAACCCCATCACCGCCGTCTATTATTTTCTTCATCTATGGACTCAGCTACTGCTTCCACCGTTGATTCAGTTGCTGACAATTTCAAGAAACAAAGTTTAGAAAATAATGATAGCAGCAATAGCAAACGTTTGTTGAAACTAGAAGAGCTTAATTGGGATCATTCTTTTGTTCGTGAACTTCCTGCTGATCTAAGAACCGATACCATCCCAAGAGAGGTCTTTTCTATTTTTGTGAAATCTTGATTGTTTTTTTTTTTAATTGAAGCTGTGATCTTTATTGAATTGTTGATTTGATTTGAAACTGGAAAGTTCCCTTATGTATTAGAACTAATTGTAATTTCGTTAACTTTTTATTGGCAATTGTTGAAAATGATTACAATTGAGAGAGTTAATAAGAGGGTGTTTGGCACCCAAGGGTGTGACCAGTGGTCAGCAAAGGTGTGACCCAGTGGTCAGTCAAGTGGCTTACAACCATGAGACCTAGGTTAGAACCATGAGGTCTCAGGTTCAACTCCCAGAGACAAAAAACACTAGGGGATTCTTTCAATCTTTTTTCCGAGGCTTGGTGGATAGAGTTATCTGGTACCTCATGCTGGTGGGAGTTATTAGGTATCCCGTAGAATTAGTCAAGGTGTTCACAAGCCGGCCGGACACCATGGTTATTAAAAGAAAATTAAGAGGGTCTTTGGCTAAGCTTAGTTGGTCAAGCATTTTTTTTACCGCAACATCACCTTTCTAGTTTCAACACTTTTATCTGAACACGTAACTGCTTATTTGTAAAACCATCACTTAAAAATGTTTTTAATCACTTGAAGTTTATCAGCTATTTACAATCATGTCACCCGAACGGCCTTTGAATATACTCGTGGATTATTAGCTATATGAGGAAGGTTCATCTTTTGCTAGTTTATGAGAGTTTCTTTGGCAGCATAACAAGAAAGTTGAAATATTGATGTTGGATATGTAATAAGTGCTGCATTCCCTTTCAATTATAATCTGAAGAAAATTTATTTTATTGCAAGTTATTCATGTTTGTAAAATTTGTGCTTGAAAATTGTCTTGATAGAAATTTCGTTGAAGTTTTATTCAATTGAGGTTCAGACACTAGGTGAACTTCTGTGAGTTTTCATTTGGCAATATTGAAATGGTTCACAAGTTTGATATTTTATAGACTTGTTTCATGGTAGTAGCCGGATGAGGAAGATTAAAATCTCTACTCGTAGTGTGTCTGCATAGCAAGAAATTTGAAATCCTGATGTTTCATATGTATTAAGTGCTGCAGTCCCCTATGAATTTTTCTATGATGTAATATGATGTTGATTTTGTTGCATAGGATGGAAATTGTGTTGCAAGTTAGTTAGCCGAGTCAAATATTGTGCTTATGTAGGTATTGCATGCTTGCTATACAAAAGTGTTGCCTTCTGTAGAGGTGGAGAATCCCCAGCTCGTTGTGTGGTCAGAATCAGTAGCAGAGTTACTTGAGTTGGATCCTAAAGAGTGAGGTTTTAATGCTTGCTGAAGATTGTCCTTTCTAATTGTGTTGTGACGGAAGTGACACTGAATTCTTTTTAACCTTTCAGATTTGAGAGGCCTGGTTTTCCACTTCTGTTCTCAGGGGCATCACCTTTAGTGGGAGCGTAAGTGTCGCTTCTCTAGTTTGGATCTGCTTAAACTTTTTAAGTCTTATAGCATGTTATGTTATATTTGCTTGTTCAGTGTGCCTTATGCCCAGAACTATGGAGGACATCAGTTTGGGACGTGGGCCGGTCAGCTAGGTGATGGTCGAGCAATAACTCTTGGAGAGGTTTTGAATTCAAAATCCGAAAGGTGGGAGCTGCAGCTAAAGGGTGCTGGGAAGACCCCATATAGCCGTTTTGCTGATGGTCTCGCAGTGCTTCGGAGTAGTATTCGGGAATTCCTCTGCAGTGAAGCAATGCACAGCCTTGGAATCCCAACTACAAGAGCACTCTGTCTTGTAACGACAGGAAAAGATGTCACTAGGGACATGTTTTATGAGTATGTTAGTTACTCTTACAGTTTTGGTGCCATTTAATCTGCCAGGATACATTGAGACTTTTGTTGCATTCTCTCTCTCTCTCTCTCTCTCTCTCTCTCTCTGTATATATATAGTTAAATTCACAGTATGTCTATCATTTTTGTTTTAAAATATTTTTGAGTCCAAGACTCTTTCGAAGAATGATATAAACACAGTTTTTACATTAAAATTGATGAGAACCACTTGTGAACTTTTTTCACTGAAGACTTGGAGTCTGAAAAGGGATCCATGTTATAGGATTATGCTCGGGATAGTTGGTCTTTTTGGTCCATTCAAGTGTGTTTTTGTTTCCGCTGTTGATGACTCCGTTTTTCCTCATGCAGTGGGAACCCGAAGGATGAGCCTGGTGCAATTGTCTGTAGAGTTGCTCAATCCTTCCTGCGTTTTGGTTCTTACCAACTACATGCCTCTAGGGGTAAAAAGGATCTTGAGATTGTGCGTACTTTAGCAGACTATGCCATTAGATATCACTTCCCCCATCTAGAGAACATGAGCAAGAGTGAAAGCATATCATTCAGCACAGGCGAAGAAGATGATTCGGCTGTGGATTTAACTTCAAACAAATATGCAGGTAAATATGTTGATCGTGTTGAAGTGGATATTGGGGTGGATTGTATCTGTCTTTGCTATATTTGATCTCCTTTTTAATACTGGATTGAGTGTGGCCGAAGAGTGTTCGTAATTGCCTCTTGATGAGCAGTCCTTGTCTCAACATTGCCATTGTCAGCAAAACTCTTAATGATCTTCTCATCTTTATGCGTCTGTGCCAGTTCTCCTTAATGTACTTCTATGTAAGTGGAAAAGGGATAATATAATGCGTTTTTGTGGCCATTTGTACGGGTTTGGTAATGATCTGCCAGGCTTCTGCAATCCAGCTAATGATTAGTTTGAGGCAAACTTCTATTTTCAGACTCCAAAATACTTAATATCGAGAAAAAGTAGTACTTTTTGTCATTAAAAGATACTACTTATCGATTACCTTACTATGTGTTAATATTTGTTATCTTGAAATAGATATAGGTGGATTGCCTCTTGATGCCTGTTCTAAATTCGAGTGATGGTAATTGCCTCTTGATGAGTAGTCCGTGGTCTCAATATTTCCATTCTCAGCAAACTCTTAATGATCTTCTCATTTTCCGTGTCACGTGGAAAGGGATAGTACTATTCTTTTTATTGGCCATTTGTGCAGTCTTGGTGATGATCTGCTAGGCTCTACCATCCAGATAAAATAGGACTTGGAGTTTATACATGCATTCTCGTCATAGTCCTAACTTCATTTTCATTATGTTCTGTGCCATTTGTTGTGTGTTCTTGTTACAGACTTGAAAAAATATATTTTTAGCTGCATACTTTGACTCCTTCACAAATTACTTTCCTCACATGCATTATGTATGGCACATTTTTTCAGCATGGGCAGTGGAAGTTGCTGAGCGGACTGCTTCTATGATTGCAAGGTGGCAAGGTGTTGGGTTCACACACGGAGTGATGAATACTGATAACATGAGTGTGTTAGGCCTCACCATTGATTACGGCCCTTTTGGATTCTTAGATGCGTTTGATCCGAGTTACACGCCAAATACCACTGATCTACCTTACAGAAGATACTGTTTTGCAAATCAGCCGGATATAGGTTTATGGAATGTTGCTCAGTTTGCTAAAACTCTATCTACTGCAGAGTTGCTAAATGATAAGGAGTCAAATTATGTCATGGAGAGGTGACATGAAATACTACCATCGCTTGTCGTTATCTTTTTTACTGTTGACTGACATTTTATCTATTGATTTTTTTAGGTATGGCATCAAATTTATGGACGACTATCAAGCTATCATGATGAAAAAGCTTGGTTTGGCTAAGTACAATAAACAAATGATTGGTGATCTACTTAAGAATATGGCTGTTGATAAAGTTGATTACACCAACTTCTTCCGATTGCTATCAAACGTCAAGGCCGATCCTACAATTCCAGCAGAACAGTTACTGATTCCTCTGAAAGCTGCTCTTTTGGATATTGGTATGGAACGCAAGGAAGCTTGGACAAGCTGGGTGAAATCCTACATACAGGAGGTACGCATAATTAACTTATTTTCTTTGAATCAGGAATTATCTTCTGCTTGAGCTCAGTCATAGTACATTTGTAAATCATGGCGACAAAGTCATATAATCTTTTTTTTAATTGTGCTCTGTTTTGTGTTTCTGTTTACTTGTATACTGTGTTCCTGTTCATAAGGATCTAGAGTGCTATTTTATTATGCTTTTAAATTTTGTAGAATAACTTCTTACTCACCTGCACTGTTTCCCGTAGAGGCGTAGACACGGGGCTGCTGTTGGTGGAAATGCCAAATTTCTCTCCAAGAAGATAACCTGCTTCATCTGTAAATCTATGTTATTTTTAGGGCTTCACTATCTCCGCGTCCCACCCCCTTACTCTCCCCAACCTCATACAGGATCTAAAGTCACTTAGTTTAGGATGTGTTTGATCTTATTATATTTATACTTTTAATTTTTTTTTTCTATATGTATACATAGTTCGAGTCAAAAGCAATAGGTACAGTTGAACTACTGAAGGCCCCCTAATGATGCAAAAACATAAAAAGAGTAAGGGAAAAATGGAGCCAAAAGTTTAAAGTAAGAAGAAGAGAAAAAAGTCGGATGTAGGAACTATAGCTTAAAGTAAATGTACAAGTAACGGTTGTATTATTGCTGCAGTCGACGATGATACTGGCACGAAACCGTTATCCTTGCTTACAATATGTGCTCAATTTACTCTATTTGGTTCAACTTTTCTCTACTATGTACATCTTTCTTGCTGCAAGATGCTTAACTAGCCACTATTCTACTCTACAGCTGTCTACTAGTGGTGTATCGGACCAGGAGAGAAAGGCCTCCATGAATTCTGTAAATCCAAAGTACATCCTTAGAAACTACCTATGCCAAAGCGCGATTGATGCAGCTGAACAAGGCGACTTTGGGGAGGCCCGACGACTACTGAAAGTTATGCAATATCCATTTGATGAACAACCTGGCATGGAGAAGTACGCTCGTCTGCCTCCAGCTTGGGCTTATCGTCCAGGCGTAGGCATGCTTTCTTGTTCCTCATGAGTTGATCTATCTACTATGGAATACAAGATATTAACTTGTATATGTAATAGAAATTTTTAGTCTACGTTCTTGTAGTAATATGTAAAAGGTGTAGCTCTTTGTTCTTTATTGTCCTAGCCTATTTGGCCTTGTTTCTGGCCTTCTGGGTTATAAAGTCTGTAGCATTTCCACTCTTATTTTTGTGCTGGAAAATGCGTTTTTTTTCCGTCTCATGTTACGGAAATGAAACTATTAAAGTAAGATGCCGGAACTCTTGCTTTCGTCTTGTCTTTACTCTTTCCCATCTTCCCGTCGCCTGTCGACTCAACTCTGATACCCGAATCTCCTTTTGTTTGAAGTTTATTGGACATGAATGAACCCGAACAGATGTACCCGCCGCTTCTTCTTTCTGCCGTATGGGTTCAGTTTCATAATGTTATTATCGGACTCCATTTATTAAATTTGGTCTAACTATATTACAAATTTATGTTTTTACTATCTTAATCTTATTATAGTAGACAAACTATTTTAATCTTATTATAGTAGACAACCGACTTTTTTAATAAAGAGAAGTAAACCTTTGATGAGTTTGTTTACTTTGAATAAAGAGAAGTTGGGACATACTAAACCTTTGATGAGTTTGTTTACTTTGAGCGTTGATGTAAGATCTGATTATTACAACAGTAAATGTCTTTTCTTTATATGCTAAACTTTTGACCTTCTTATTTTGCTTTTTTTTTTGGGGTGAGTGAATGAGAGGACTAGGTGCAATATATTATTGTGCAGTCCTGCTTTTACAAAGACTTTAGAGCTAACGTAAAGCAGAGATGGGAAGAAGGTGCTTTTGCATCTATACCCGATTTTGGGGTCACAATTGAACATATATTCACTTTATAAAAAAGTTTGCAAGTGTACCCATTTTATCATTAACTTCAAACTTATCGGGTCTGAAGTTAAAAAAAATTAGTCTGAAGTGAAAATTGCACTTCAAATACATCAAGGTCAAATAGGTCTGAAGTGCAACCAATTGTTTTATGCACTTAAAACTAATAAGTCTGAAGTGAAAAATTGCACTTTAGATGCACTTAAGGCCAAAAGGTCTGAAGTGCAACAAACATTTTGTTGCTCTTAAGGGCAATAAGTTTGAAGTGAAATATTGCACTTCAGATGCACTTAAGGCCAAAAGGTCTAAAGTGCAACCAACATTTTTATGCACTTAAGGCCAAATAGGTCTGAAGTGCAAATTGCCCAGAAACAGAAATTTGTTCTTCGAATTATAACAATCCAATATACGATTTAACACCTAAATATACTCCAAATGAGCTAAAATTTGAAACATAATCTCCAAATATCATCAGGAACAAACCCCAATCATCAATTTGTCAAAATAACAATAAATCTAATGAACCCATTTTGCAATTAAGAAAAAGAAGAAGAAGAAACCCTAAGCAATAGAAAATAATAAAAGTGTCATAACATCTCACCGTTGTAAAACATCATAAACTACATTGAAATATGTTCACAACTGTCACGACCCAAACCAATGGGCCGCGACAGGCACCCAGTGCCTTACCTAACCGAGCACCAACGTAACGTATCTTTCTTATCATACCATCATGGGTAAATGGACCAGCAGTGACGTCATGAGATAACCAGAATAAAACATAAGAGAATACTAGACACTACTAAAAATCGGCCCATTTCCGATCGAAATATTCCGACCGAAAAAAGTAGTCGGAAATTTTCGACGGAATCGGTCGGAAATGGCATAAAAATATATTTTTCAAATTTTATTAATGTTTACGGCGGATATTCCGTCTACACCTGTCGCAAAATTTGGCGAAAAATAACGCAAAAGCATTTGCGACCGATTCAATCGAAAAAATAATAAATAAATAAAATAAAAATAGATTGCAACCGATTAGGTCGAAAAAATTTTAAAAACCGATTCTGTCGGAAAAATAAAAAAATAAAAAAGTTGCGACCGATTCGACTGCAAAAATTTATTAAAATGAGGTCTTACTTCGTTGACCTCATTTGCGACCAAATCAGTCGATTTTTTTTTTAAAACTTTCCGACCGATTCAGTCGGTTAGTTTTTAAAACCCCTCGACCCCTTTCTTTTTTTTAATCTCTTTTTTTCCTTCTCTCCTCGCTGAAAACCCCCTCCCCCAGGCATCACGGTGCTCCGGCGACAGACCTCTTTCTCCGGCGACACCTCTCTCTCTCCCCTTTCGCGGTCAGTTTTCCCATATCCCTCGATTTGTTCTTCTTTGTTTCCATTTAATGCTAAGCCTCATAGAGAAAAACACACTGTTTGCTGAAATTGATGTTTGTAATTTTCGTTTTTTCACAGTATCTTTGTTATCAAAACTCGAAAAGTCACAAAGAATTAATAGTAGAACAGGTTTGGGATGATTTACTAAGATTAAAATATCTACATTGAAATATGTTCATAAATGTCACGACCCAAACCGATGGGCCGCGACGGGCACCCGGTACCTTACCTAACTGAGCACCAACGCAACGTATTTTTCTTATCATACCATCATAGGTAAATGGGCCAGAAGTGACGTCATAAGATAACTAGAATAAAACATAAGGGAATACTAGAACATAGGACGACCCAACATGATATAGAAACTTATACATGTGACATACGGGCCTATAAGGCCGATATGATTTGTACACTCAAAACATAGGCCGATAAGGCCATACAAGTATCCATAAATATGACATCTATCTACAAGCCTCTAAGAGTGCATAAATATCATAAAGGTCGGGACACGGTCCCACCATACCAACTAATACATGTCCAAATCATACTACTAAGTAGGCAACTTCGGAGCAAGTGGAGTGCACCAACACTTTCCGCTGAGCTGATAGCCTACTAGGAGGACTCTCAACATGTCTATCGGAACCTAAGTGCATGAAACGCAGCGTCCCCAGGCAAAAAGGACGTCAGTAAAAATAAAGTACCGAGTATGTAAGGCATGAAAGCAGTATATACAAGACATGAAAGAAACAAGGAGTAAAGAACTCAACCTGTAAGTCTGAATAGCTATGTGAATCATGAAACATTTATAATGTCATGCATATGCGTATAAATGTCACATCATGCATATGTATGTGTGTACATAACATCATTAAGCCTCTGAGGGCATCCCATCATATCATCTTGGCCTCTGTGGGTGAAATCATCAATGTAGACCAGCTGATCAGGTGGTGGTGCGTATATAACGGCATCTGGTCATGGGTCAATATACATGTATAAATGAATGCAATGCATAATGAAGTAAGTCAATAAAATTTCTCGAAATGTCATGAGATCAATATGCCTTCGGTTAATATCATGAAATAAATTTTATCAACTTACGTACTTTTCGAGACCCATGAAAAGACGATAGAATAATAGGACACATGGGTAATCAAGAACATAGGCACCCCTAATACTTCTAAGAATAGAATCATTCGTGAAAGTTGCGTGCTTGCTCGTTTCGTTACATCATATGGATCATGCCAAATAGAAAGAAGGGATAGCCTTAACATACCTTAACTCCATTGAGTCCTTAATACCTTCCAAACAATTCTTCAAACAACTCAACTCAATCTACCATAGCATAAAGAGATTCAAAATGAGTGTTGAGTAAAGACTAAGTCCGCAACTTAAACTAGTAGCTCGCTTATGTAAATTTGGGAAGTATCTCCCCTGTAACAAGAGCCTCCTCCAATACAATATACAAAAAACAATGACCAGAGCAATCTAGCAATACATAATTATCAATAACAAGACATCATATAACAATAACAAGTCACAACTACTTCACGACGAGCGACAAGCTCCGATTGAAACCTATATACCCCATATCACCCCTTATAGACTTCTTAGTTTAACTTAAAAGTATCATTAACATGATAATTAAGTCATTCATCAATGATTCCAGCCTTATACCATATATTTATAACAAAGAAACTAATCTATAACTCCAACTATCCTCAATTAGCAACTTTATTCACTAGTTGATGTCTAGCCCGTCCATTTAACTTAATCAACATCAAGATAACCTTAAGCACATGCAATAACACAATATAATTACCTCCTAAAGTGGATTAAAGTCTAAATTTATGTTATATTTAGCTTACAATAGCCCAACACACCTCAATCACTCCATACCCAAAACGACAACTATAGTAGTGTCAAACACCCCGAAAATATTACAAAGAATGAATAATCCACCATTTCGCCATTATGTGGTGTTTCTCCACACCATTTCTCCTCCAAAACTCCATTAAAAAGTAGCAAAATAGACAACCCCAAAATAATATGAAACAACTCACAAAACAGTCCACTACAAGTCGAATAACTCGAACTCACAGTTTTTGATCACCGTCCCGTGAGTTCTAACTATTAGGAAATGAATTTATCAACCTTCCTTGATATTTAAAATCTTAAATAGAGAAAGTAGGCATTTTCTTGACTATTAAATACATTCCAAAACTCAAACTACAAAGAAAAAGAGAGATGATATAGCGATACTTACGTCGTAGGGATCGTTCTAATGTTATCACTTCTTGATTTCGTACCCGGGATGTTATTCTTCTTTGAAACACTTGTAGAGATCTTAAGGGTAAGTTTATGGGTCTTATTTGGTCGTGGTTTCTAGAAAAATGAAGAAAGAGACGACATAAGGGATATAAATATCCATTTTGTTGAAAAGTAAAAAAGGTGCCACTTGGCACCCTAGCATTGGCCCTTCTTCCAATGCTTATATCTTTTTATCCGTATGTCGTATGAACGAACGGTTAAAAGATTTGAAAACTAAATTTTAAGACATTCAATTTTGTATATAATATGTCCCAAAAAGACCTCATATAACACACGAAAGGTATTGCTAAAAAATCTTTAGTGACCCATCTACTTGTCACCTATGCAGTCTGTGCAGTCTCGTGAAACTGCAAATATCTCTCTACTCCGAAGTCGTATCGACGAAAGGTTTAATGCGTTAGAAACTAGACTCGTAGATCCTCAATCTAATATATGGATCATTATGTAATTCTAAGTATATTAGGAGAATTCTACATTTGACCTAATATTCAGCACATTATGAATGTAACTTGTGATGACCTTTGCCAACTTTTGTTCCAAAACTCGCTTGACTTCAAAATGTAACACACGACTATCATACGACTAAAATAACTCATAAAATAACCTCCTTATCATGTTAAGAACCCTAGTATCACCCCAAAAGTATATGTTATAACATTCCCAACTTGTCGACATTCGACGAAACTTATTTTCTTCAATTTGCTTAGCTCCTAAGTCTTTCAACCCTCTTGGTTGTTGTTATCCATGATCTTAAAGATTTGTAACCTCCAAGGTAAGATGATTAACTTAATTTATGTACTTTCAAATACGATCTTATTTTTGAGCTTACATCGGTTGACTTATGATATACTATCAGGTACAAAAATATGGGGTGTAACAACAACCACCATATAAAATTATTGTCATCCGAAGAAGAAGGAGGAGGAGGAGGAGAAAGAGGTATATAATTGTTTAAAAAGTAGGTACAAGTTAAAACTTTTTAAAAAGTGGGTATAGATTAAATGGGGGCGACCAAATAGGGCGCCCCGTACAATTTTTATGGCAAAGTTGCATGTTGTTCATAATGGAAAGAAAGATCTTTTTACTTTATCTCCGTTGATTGAAGCTCTCCTAAGGCTACTATTTTTCCCTGATCGATTAAAATCACTTGATGGACGTTGCATATGATACGACCAATTCAATTTATCCTAATAAAAGACGTATCTAAAGGGTAATTCGGTGAACATCGCTGTCATACCCCTTTTCTACCCCCAAAAAGATAATGTGTGTTGATTGTGGGTTAAAGAGTTTTTCCAATTAAAGTGACAAACTTGAGTAGGGATTATTTTATTGTTCAGAGTCGCCACTTGGAATTGATTTTTTTTTGGGTGTTCCAAGTCACCTTTTATTTGAATCCCTAGTCAAAGGAAGGTTTGACTCTATTATTATTGGTTTGCGAAAATAAAGTTCAGGTAAGGAATTTTGTTGACCGGGGAGAAGGTGTAAGGCATTCCCCGAGTCCCGTGGTTCTAGCACGGTCGCTTTACTGACTTAAAACTTGGCTTGAATTAATTTTGGACAAACGGTGATTTATATAATTTTCATGTTTTACCTATCCGCTTTTAATACTTGCTTTATTAGAATTGATAAAGAATAACAAGGTATCGTAACCACACTACGCAAGCGAATGCGTAGTCATGACAAGGATTATTAGCACACTATGACTTTTGGAAAATTACTACATTTGAGAAAATTACTTTTTTTTGAAATTTATTAAAAGTTAACTATCGCGCTACGCAAGCGAATCAGCGATTTTAGGAAAGAATTAACTAAAACTAATGGTTATGGTGTGAGGTTATTGAACTAATTTATTGAATGTTAAACTTCACGCTACGCAAGCGATTCCGTGAAGTTAAAAACATACCTATTAATTGCCTAGCGTTTAAATTAATTTATTTGTTAAAAGTATTTATTTAATAAAGAAAACTAGTGTTTAAAAGACTGAGTCAAAACTTGTTTACTACTTTAAACTTGACAAATTCAAATTTTCCAGTAGCCTTGATGTTAAAAAAAAATGGTCAGCAAATTTAAACCAAAGGTGATAGTGGCCTAAAATATTCTTAAAATTAATGTAAACCCAACTAGGACATGTAACTAAAAATAATGCATTAATGAACATGGATTTCTAGACATATAACTGAGAAACAAACATATGCATCAAGCTCAACCAAACAGAAGTTCAAAATAGCAATAACATATTTAAGAAATTCTTTCACTGGTTCTCTCCTCTCTCCCGCACACTCTTCACATACTATTCCCCAACTTTATTTCAACTTAACCAAGAAGAGAAGTATTACTATCAATTATTTTTAGCACTAAGAGAAAAATTAAAATAACAAAACTACAAATACATAAAACCAAGGCAAAAGAAAACTAAACTCTACATAATAATTCTATGAGATGTTTCTTTTCCTTAACTAGATACACTTAACATAATGTTATTTGAGTTACACATGTAAAGAAAAACGGAAGATCAACCAAATATTACAGATGTACATGTTGAAATATGACTATATGAATAACATACTAAACATTCATTTATTCCAGTAAAGCACATCAAGCGTATCCATAGAGCTGAAAAAGAGTCATATCCTCATCCATTGAATATAAAAATCTGCATTGCAAAGTTTAAGAAAATACATGGATTGCAGAAAATAAATACAGCAGTGAATAAATAGAGCTCAGCAGGAAAAAAAAAAGCAGCAAACACAAGCAGAAAATAGCAGCAGTTTCATTTTTAAACAGCCCGAAAACCTTAGAAGAAACCCAAAACCAGCTCTAAAGAAGACTTATACTTTTCTAAAAGTTTGCACTCTAAAATTTACTCACAAAGCTCACCATTTCAGCTTACTAAAGGGTGCTTTAGTTGCTGATTTTTTACTCTCCAAGTTGTATTTTTAGGGTGTGAAGACTGCCCAATAAATATGTGATCCCCGTCCTCAAGTAAGGAAATAACAGTCCCTTAAATAGGCAAATAAAGTCCCTTTTTTGGGATAGATTTTGGTTCACCAAAAATCTGTCCAAAAGACTGACTTTGTGTGCTAAACACTATTCAAGATCTGTCCCAAAGATGAAAGGACAGTCTGAAAATCTGCTGTGTCAGAAGTAAGGAGAAAAAATATCATTTCAGCCACCCTACTAGTAAAAGTAAGCTACTATTACCCTATTTTATGATAAAATAAATTAAACTTCAGATTTTAACCATCAACAACAAACTACTTGCTCAACACAAATCAAACTTGAACAACTATGAACTGACAAAGCATAGACGTGACTAAAAACATAATTGAACTAAGTATTCAAACCAACTTGATGGGAATGAATTCGATTTGTGCAAACTAATTACTAAACAAAAAACTAAATTCACAAACTAATGCTCAAAACAGAAGGAGAATCGTTAACAATCGGACAACGACTAACAACAACTAAATAATCGACTAACTAAGTGAACGATTTAGCTAATACACTAAAGATCATGTTTAAATCAATAACAAATCTAACAAACCACTAAACTAAATAGAGATAACTAATTAAATAAACCTAACTTGAAACTTTAATTAACAAGAAACAACCAAAATAGAAAAATCAAAAATCAGAAACTAATCTACTAATATACAAAATCAGAAATTAATTAAAGAGATGACGATTATACCTAACAAGTATGCTTGAAGCTGTTCGAGCCACGAGAAGACGCAGGAGATGCTAAAAGGTGATTGCCCGACTCCGAAACGCACATTTCTTTTAGGTAGATGCTAGAACGAAATGAGTTTCAGCATCTCGCCAAAAGAAATGAGTGTATTTGAGTCAAAAAATAGCTAAGATGGGAGTTCAGGGCATTTTGGCGGTGGTGAGGCAGTGGAGCCGCGGCGGCAGTGAGGAGCGGGCCGGTGACGACGAGGATTTTGGGGGTGAAATGGATAGGAAAAGATAGATCTCGTGGAGCTCTATCCATTCATGTATGTGTTGTAGGGTGGTGTTATCCGGAGCTTCAAGAATTTGGACCAAAAAGTGGCGGCTAAAGTTTCCTAGATCTAAAATTCAAGGAGTTTGAGGGGTTTTTGAAGGAATTGGTTTGGAGATATGGGAAGAGGAGGTTGTGGAGATTACATGGTGTTAATTTGTAGGTGTTTGGAGGTGGTCCGCCGCCGATGGGTGATTTCCGCCGGCGGCGGCGGCGGCGGAGAGAAGAGAGAGAAAGAGAAGAGAGAAAGAGTTATGGGGAAATGAGGAAATTTTTCAGATTTTTGAAGCTTTGAATACCTCTTGAGAGATCAAATATGGACCATTAGATCAAGGGGTGATCAATGGGTGAGATTTGATCTTGGGTCACTTAATGAAACGACGTAGTTTTGAGGCAAAACTACGTCGTTTCAGGCCCTTTCAAGGGCAGCCCCTTATCTTGCACTTTTGGCCACTTTTGCTTTCAAATTTGGCCCAATTTCTTTCTTAATCCTACTTATTAAACTAAATTTACACAAATAAATAAATTAATTAAGTAACTTATTCAAATGATCAATTAACTAGATTAATTCACCAATTGAATAGTTAGTTAAAATGCACAAATAAAGAAAGAACTATTTTTTGGTATTTTTATGATAGGAAATATGCAATCAGAGACACTAAAATTAGAAAAAATAATTAAAGCAACAAAACACTAATGACTTTAGGAGGTGTTAAAACAATACAAAAATTAGGTATTCACAGCTGCCCCTCTTTGCTCGAGAATATGAAGAGTTTCCGTGCAAAGAAACATGAATGCCATGGCTAATTTTTGCTCACATATCACTCCAATGAAAGCATTTTTTAAAAAAAATGGTGACCGAACCCTTCTTCCGAGGTTACCTACATATCCTTGTTTAGAGGATCAAGTCAGTGTAGTTCTCGAAAAATTTGGTAGTTGGGACTACCCGACACTAGATTTAAGACTGTTGTTGCTGCTGTTGTTGCTGTTACTGTTACTTGCTGCTTACATCAAAAGGAAAAGAGAAAGAACTACATATGTCTGCAAACTAAGAGTTACAAAATTCCTAATCTATGTGTCTTGTGGAGTCAAATCTTGATTCTTGACATGCTCGCTTGTGTTGACCTTAGATTGGATCTTGATGCTCTTTGAGGAAAATATCATGGCTCATTCTCGATTGCTTGCTTTTCGGATCAGAATTCGAGAAAATGAAACTCGAGAAGCTGGGCTGCTGATACATTATCCATGCTAACTCCAACTATCTTGTGACCGAAAAACTTCTTTATTCTGATGAGAAAGATGAAACTGCAAGCTTTAATCATCACTTCTGCTTAGGCGGCGGGGCCTACAAAGCCATCAAAGACGAACAAAACGAATAAAATTTTTCTGCCCCAGTTTGGCACTAGGAAAATTTTGTGAGTTAGAGAAAGCTAAAGTATCTAATTTGTTGAAATGAAGACAACGGGAGTAGTATAAACTAACTATGTGAGGATATGCAACCACGAGGGGAAGTAACTTATGTTACCAAAGGAAATGGAATTAGAGGATGATACCCTGTATTACTGAAAAGGAATGTAACTAGAGGTTGGTACCCCATATTACCGAAATGAGTATAACCAGGGGTTGGTACCCAGTATTACCGAAATGAGTATAATCAGGGATTGGTACCCTGTATTACCGAAAGGAGTGTAACCAGGGGTTGGTACCCTGTATTACAGAAAGGAGTGTAACCAGGGGTTGGCACCCTGTATTACTGAAATGAGTGTAACTAGGGGTTGACACCATGTATTAATGAAAGAAGTGTAACCAGGGGTTGGCACCCTGTATTACCGAGAAGGAATGTAACCAGGGGTTGGTACCCTGTATTACATAAAGGAGTGTAACTAGAGGTTGACACCATGTATTACTGAAAGGAGTGTAACCAGGGGTTGGTATCCTGTATTACTTAAAGAAGTGTAACAGAGGCTGGCAACCTGTATTACTGAAAGAAGTGTAACCAGGGGTTGGCACCCTGTATTACTGAGAAGGAATGTAACCAAGGGTTGGTACCCTGCATTACTGAAAGAAGTATAACCAGGGGTTGACACCCTGTATTACTGAGAAGGAATGTAACCAGGGGTTGGTACCCTATATTACTGAAAGGGAATGTAATCGGGGGTTGGTACCCTGTATTACCGAAAGGAAATATAACCAGGGGTTGGTACCCTATATTACCCAAATGAGTGTAACCAGGGGTTGGTACCCTGTATTACCAAAAGCAGTGTAACCAGGGGTTGGTACCCTGTATTACAGAAATGAGTGTAACCAGGGGTTGGCACCCTGTATTACTGAAAGGAGTGTAACCAGGGGCTGGCACCCTGTATTACTGTAAGAAGTGTAACCAGGGATTGGCACCTTGTATTACCGATAAGGAATGTAACCAGGGGTTGGTACCCTGTATTACTGAAAGAAGTGTAACCAGGAGTTAGCACCCTGTATTACTGAGAGGGAATGTAACCAGGGGTTATACCCTGTATTACCGAAAGGATGTTGAATCCCCTGGGCGAAAAGGTTCTACCTAGGTTAAACTACGAAAAGCAAACCTGGGCGAAGAGTACTTCTACCCGAAAACATGAGATGGAACCCCTAGGCAAAAAAGTTCTACCTAGGTTATGCTACGTATAACAGTCTGAGCGAAGATTACTTCTACCCGAAAATATGAGCTGGATCCCCCTAGGCGAAATGGTTCTACCTGAGTTAAGCTACTATAAAACATCTGAGCGAAGAGTATTTCTACCCAGAACTATGAGCTGAATCCCCCCTAGGCGAAAAGGTTCTACCTGGGTTAAGCTACGAAAAGCAAGCATGGGCAAAGAGTACTTCTCCCCGGAAATATGAGCTGGATCCCCCTAAGCGAAAAAGGTTCTACCTGGGTTAAGCTATGTGAAACATCCTGAGCGAAGAGTACTTCTACCCGAAACTATGAGCTGGATCCCCCTATGTAAAAAGGTTCTACCTGGGTTAAGCTACGAAAAATAACCTGAGCGAAGAGTACTTCTACCCGGAACTATGAGCTGGATCCTCCTAGGCGAAAATGTTCTACCTGGGTTAAGCTACGAAAAACAAGCCTGGGCGAAGAGTACTTCTACCCAGAACTATGAGCTGGATCCCCTTAGGCGAAAAGGTTCTACCTGGTTTAAGCTACGAAAATGGGAGGTATGGACAGTAATGATGCATGCTGCAAATAAAAGAAAGTGAAAATTTTGAGAAAACTTACCTTTGGTGACATTCGCCCTTTGAGAATCACCATTCTGCACTGCTTTGATCCTGCTTCAAATAAAGAAAAATTTGTGAGTTTTTAATGTGGTGGTCGGTTTGTGGCCTTGATGCCCTGAGTAGTTTGAATTCACCCCTCCGCTGTCGAAGAACTGATTTTGTTAGTGTGGTACCGAGGTTCCCGGATACTTTGTATCGCTTTCTATAGACATTGTCTTTCTAACGTTGCCCCTGGCTATTTTATACCCGGATGTCCATGGTACCGCTAATCCTTGTCCCTAAGGCAAGGCAATTTTCCTTTAAAATCAAACTTAGTTGTCTTGCACCCAGAATCAATTTCTGTCTGTAGTGCTTATCAACTTTTCCCATGAAGCAAGTCTTGCTTAGGCGACCTTTTCAGTTTCTTTGAGACACTTTGTCCGCCTTATCAAAAGAGATCACAAATGGATTCCTGCCTTCGTCGATGCCGTATATGCTCCAAATTGTGCTCAGTATTACAGGGAAACTGTAGCCAGTTTTCCAGCCATTTTTTGCTTTGCTTTTGATGCAAGATTAGACCGAAAGGGAATCTAAGAAAAATTATGAAAAAGAATAGAAGAGCAATTGGAAGTGAAAAAAGGAATTGTGTCTAAATAAAAGGTGTCCCTTTCGGGGAGAGAAATAAGGAGACTTATCTGGAGATATGTGCCGACTTCAATGAATCATGACATGCATTTTGGACTGGACGCCTGATCTGACTGAGCTGTCCAATTCTCAAAATACTTCGCAAATGTTCATCTTGAAACTGTCTTGGTTGTGCTCATGCCGGAGCATCAAAGACCCTCATTCGGCTAGTAGCGCCCTTTGCGGGTTTTCGCTAACTGACCTCTCTAATTTCTCTAATCACTGTCGCTTTATGGTGCCCATCTGATTTTCACCAATAAGACTCTCGCATTTCTCTGCTCATTGTCACCTTACAGTGCCCTTACGGGTTTTCACCGATAAGACTCTCTCATTTCTTCTTCTTTTTTTTTTTTTTTTTTTACTAAGATACGACATGCGAAAAGTTGGCCAATGCCCTTGGCATGGGGACTTCAATTATTCTCAAAGATCGATCAGAAGTTCTTAACAGAAAAAGGCAAAAAAAAAAAAAAAACTTGAACTGAATTATAACTTTTGGAACTGTTTCTACAGAAAAAACCGTAAGATAAAAACAAAATTCTGCCCCAATTTTGGAGTATTGGGAATATGGATTTCTTGTTGCGATGGGATCGAACCCAGGGTAAGGCTGCCTACGTATTCTTTCGGAATCAGGTCGGAAGTAGTTCAATGACTCAGAAAATTTGTTGTTTGATTTTTTTTGTTGTTGTTGTAAGTACACAGGTTCCAAAAAGTGGAAAACAAGGAAGAAAAATACAGCTTAAAAGGGGTAACAAAAGAGTGACACTTGTTTGGAATAGCGAGCAATGGTAGGCTTCGTCATCTCGATCTAAGAAAATCATGCGTGAAAGTTCTACAGTGGGTATATATCAGACATAATATCTTTTGACTGCATCTGCATTAATAGTCATGTCTGGTACCCGTCCTTCTTTATCTACCAAGTGCAAGGTCCCTTTTGGTAACACTTTCTTGATGATGTAGGGTCCTTTCCAGTTTGGGGCGAACTTTCCTTTAGCTTCTACTTGGTGTGGAAGAACGCGCTTCAGAATGAGTTGGCCTACCTCGAAGTGCCTTGGACGCACTTTCTTGTTGTAAGCACGTGCCATTCTTTGCTGGTATAACTGGCCAAAGCACACTGCTGGTAGCCGTTTTTCATCAATCAGCATTAGTTGTTCTAATCGGGTCTTTACCCATTCTGTATCTTCAATCTCTGACTCCACAATGATCCAAAGAGAGGGAATTTCGACTTCAGCCAGTATTACAACTTCCGTTCCATATACCAACAGATATGGAGTTGCACCAACAGATGTTCGAGTAGTCGTGCGGTATCCCAAAAGAGCAAAAGGCAACTTTTCATGCCATTGTGTGGAACCTTGGATCATTTTCCTAAGAATCTTCTTGATGTTCTTGTTCGCCGCTTCAACGGCTCCATTGGCTTTTGGCCGGTAAGGGGTAGAATGGCGATGCATAATTTTAAATTGCTCGCATACCTCCTTCATCAAATGACTATTGAGATTGGCTGCATTGTCAGTGATAATGGTATTTGGGATACCAAAGCGGCAGATGATGTTGGAATGAACAAAGTCTACCACTGCTTTCTTGGTGACTGCTTTGAAAGTGAAGGCCTCCACCCACTTGGTGAAGTAATCAATTGCAACCAAAATGAATCTATGCCCATTTGAAACCTTTGGCTCAATTGGCCCAATAACATCCATTCCCAAGCAATGAAAGGCCAAGGAGAGGACATGGGATGCAACTCCGAAGGTGGCGAGTAAATCAGGTCACCATGAATCTGGCATTGGTGACACTTGCGAACAAAACTGAAGCAATCTCGCTCCATTGTAAGCCAATAATACCCTGCCCATAGAATCTTCTTCGCCAAAACATATCCATTCATGTGAGGTCCGCATACCCCCAAATGCACTTCACTCATGATCCGCTCAGCTTCTATGGCATCTACGCATCTCAACAAGTTCAAATCTGGGGTCCTTTTGTACAAAATTTCCCCATTCAGGAAGAAACCGTTGGCGAGCCGCCTTATAGTTCTTTTTTGATCTCCCTTGGCATGCTCTGGGTATTCTCTTGTTTTTAGGAATCGTTTTATGTCATGATACCATGGTTCACCATCTGGTTCTGTCTCAATTGTATTACAGTAACCGTTTTGATTCCTAACTTGGATTTCTAGTGGATCGATATGAGTGTTTCCCAGATAAGGGGGCATCAAGGCTAAAGTAGCCAAAGCATCGGCTAGCTCGTTGTGAAACCTGGGAATGTACCTGAACTCGATGGATTTGAATCTTTTGATCAAATCTTGTACACATTGTCTGTATGGAATAAGCTTGATGTCTCGAGTCTCCCATTCGCCTTGGGCTTGCCGGATAAGTAAGTCAGAATCTCCCATAACTAATAGTTCATGCACATCCAGATCGAGGGCCATTTTCAAACCCATGATACAAGCTTCGTATTCTGCCATATTATTGGTACAGAAGAACCGAAGTCGAGCCATTGCAGGGTAATACTGTCCAATAGGTGAGATGAGGATTGCCTTGATCCCAACTCCTTTGATATTGACAACTCCATCAAAATACATTTTCCATACATGGTTGTCGTCTGGAACCACTTCCTCTATCGAGTTGACCTCTTCGTCTAGGAAGTATGTGGTAAGTGGAATGTACTCATCATCAACTGGATTCTCTGCCAAATGATCGGCCAAAGCCTGTGCTTTCATCGCGGTGCGAGTGACATAGACGATGTCGAACTCTGTGAGCAGGATTTTCCATTTTGCGAGCCTGCCACTGGGTATTGGCTTTTGGAAGATATACTTCAGAGGATCCATTCTGGATATGAGGTAAGTAGTATAGTCCTAAAGATAATGTCTCAACTTCTGAGCAACCCAAGTCAAGGTACGACATATCCTTTCTAAAAAGGTGTACTTAACCTCATAATTGGTGAACTTCTTGCTCAAATAATATATTGCTTGTTCCTTTTTACCAGTTGCATCATGTTTCCCCAGAACGCATCCAAAGGAATTATCCATCACTGATAGATATAAAAACAAAGGCCTACCAGGTTTAGGTGGGACCAGTACAGGGGGCTTTGATAGATAATCTTTTATCCTGTCAAAAGCATTTTGGCAATCGTCCGTCCACTTGATTGCAGCATCCTTTTTCAGCAACTTAAAGATGGGCTCGCACGTGGTTGTGAGCTGAGCAATGAACCTACTGATGTAGTTCAACCTCCAGAGCAAACCCATGACTTTCTTTTTGTTCTTCGGGGGTGGCAGATCTCGAATGGACTTTATCTTAGATGGATCCAATTCGATGCCTCTCCGACTGACTATAAAACCGAGGAGTTTCCCAGATGGAACCACAAATGCACACTTGGTTGGATTAAGTTTAAGGTCATACCTTCGAAGCCGTTCAAAGAACTTTTTCAAATCGCGCACGTGATCAGCCTGTGTCTTTGATTTTATGATGACATCATCGACAAATACTTCAATCTCTTTGTGCATCATGTCGTGGAAAATGGTAGTCATGGCTCTCATGTAAGTTGCACCTACATTCTTCAAACCGAATAGCATGACCCTGTAACAATAAGTACCCCTTGGAGTGGTGAAAGCGGTCTTTTCTGCATCATCCTCATCCATTAGAATCTGGTGATACCCAGCATAGCAATCCATGAACGACTGTATCTCATGCTTTGCACAATTCTCTACAAGTATGTGGATGTTTGGTAAAGGAAACCGATCCTTTGGGCTTGCTTTGTTCAGGTCCCTGTAGTCAACACAGATTCTAGTTTTTCCATCTTTCTTTGTCACATGCATAACATTTGCCACCCATGTGGTGTATCGTACGGCTCTGACAACATTGGCACTCAATTGCTTCATTATTTCCTCTTTGATTTTATCTTTCATGTCCGTTTTGATTTTTTGTTGCTTCTGTTGGACTGGTGGAAAATCAGGATACATGGGAAGCTTATGAATCACTAAATCGGCACTTAAACCCAGCATATCATCATAAGACCAAGCAAACACATCTCTGTACTCAAATAAAAGTTGAATCAAGGCATCTCTGGTTTTTGGGTCAGTGTGAATGCTTATCTTTGTTTCTCTGACTTCTTCATGACCTCCGATATTAATTGGCTCAGTTTCATTGAGGTTGGGCCTAGGCTTGTTTTCAAATTGTTCCAACTCTCTTTTTATTTCCTCAAAAACCTTATCTTCATCATATTCGACCTCTTGATGCATTATTTTGAAATTAGACAGCCTTTTGAGATCTGGGCGTGAATTCCGCATGCATGTCATGTTATTAAAGCCGACATTAACAAAACTGAAATGGAAATAAAATGGCAGGAATTAGGAAAATGAAGAGATACAAAACTTAATACGAAACTGAACTGCATTTCACTGAATTTGAAAGGATAGAAGGGTTAACATCAAATTAAATAATCTTACTAAGATGTTTGGATTACAACCCTGAAAGTAACCCAAAGTACAAAAGAAAGAAGCTGCAAAAGCAAACTACCAAGACTCCTTCCTTGTGGGGAGAGGAGTTGCTTCCCAGTTGTTGAGCATGGTGTCCGGGCCAATTAGTTGCATATCGGCACGACTAGTGCCTTCACCAGCCTGGATCATATTCACTTCAGAAAACATCTGGCTGAGGCAATGGCAAATTTCATCAATGTTTGCCTGTGTTGAGGAATTTTGACCCTCTTTGAGTCGTGGCTTGACAAAAGTGTAGAAAATGTGAGGGATAGGTTGCTGCAAGACCCACCCGTGCTTTTTGCGGTGCTTGGATTTGTCTTCGTCTGCTTGTGTTGGCCTGAAGCCTAAACCAAAAGTACCCCTGTTACTGAACGGAGAAATGGGTTCTGAAATTCCTTGCAATGATGCCCCCAAGCCTTTTCCTGTCTAATAACCTTGTCTCATCATAAGTGCATCCACCATTACAGATGTGGCAGAGAGACGAGGATGCAGAATGAGCTTTCCTTCCTCAACATGGTCCACAACAACCACTTCGAAAGCCTGATAGACAATAGACTCACATCCTTCCTTGGCCTCAATACATGGGATTAACAGGTCTTTATAAATGGATGACTCGTCTTCTCCGTGACCAATAATTTCTTGCCTATCATGCTCTAATTTGAGCATCTGATGCAAGGTGGATGGCACGGCTCTGGCCATATGGATCCATGGTTTTCCAAGAAGAAAGTTATAAGAAGTTTCCATGTCCACTACTTGGAAGACAATTTCAAAATCAACAGGCCCAATCATTATGGTGAGGTTGATCTCCCCAGTGGTATCTCTCGCTGAGCCATCAAAATCCCGGATGCGAACATTGCTGGGTCGGATTTTTTCCGTGTTGATCTTCATGCTCTGCAAGGTAGAGAGAGGGCATACATCTGCACTCGAGCCTTCATCAACCATGACTCACTTTATATAATGCCCCTCACATTTGATAATCAGGTGCAAAGCCATATTATGCCCAGCTCCCTCCTCGGGAAGTTCATCATCAGCAAAGGAGATTTTGTTCACCTCAAAAAATCTATTGGTCATCTTCTCTAACTGATTCACGGTGGTCTTCTCTGATACATGTGCCTCGTTCAGGATTTTGATTAGTACACGAGCATGTTCTTCTGAGTGTATGAGCAAAGATAATAGAGAGATTTGGGCAGGAGTCTTTCTCAGCTGGTCAATGATTGAGTAATCCTAAACTTTCATCTTTTTCAAAAACTCCTCCGCCTCTTCTTCAGTGACCAGTTTCTTTATTGGTATTTGGCCTTCTCTGATTTGCTTAGCCTTCCTCAACTCTTCTGGAGAGTAACACCTCCCTGATCGAGTCAAACCTCCAGTTTTCCCCACTTCTTCTATGGTTTCCTTGCCTTTGTATGTTACTACAATTTTGTTGTAGTTCCAAGGGATGGTTTTCGTATTTGTTACACGGGGTTGTGTGGCAGGCTTGATTATGATTGGCTCTATTATACCCGTCGTACCGCCCTGATTATGCTTTGTGATGGGGTAACCTCCAAGGTCGTATAACTTTGGGCTTGGAACATTGGAGCGAACTTCCAACCTCGATCTTTTTGGAACAAATAAAGTTGCCCTCTCTGAGCTCTAGGCATCTTTCACAATCAACAGTGCATCTCGGCTTGGACTTACTTCCAGTTTGGTTCCCTCTTAAATCGTTACCACTGTCATTTTTGCTCGACCAAATGGCTTGTATTCACGATCTCAGCCAATCATTCCCACAAAATGAACATCATTGTGTACCGGCAACAGGTTATTGGTCACATTAGGAGGGTCCTCGCCATTCGTGACTACAATCAATTTTTCAACAATGAGTCTTTCTATGGCTCTTTTCAGTGTCCAACAATCATCAGTGCTATGCCTTGGAGCACCTGAATGATATTCACATCTAGCATTTTCTTGATATCCATGTGAATCGGTATGCATATGGTAGGGAGCGATGAGTCCAATCACGCCCATCTGCTTCAACTTCTGGAACAAACTAGAGTATGATTCGGCCAATGGAGTAAATATTTCCACCGGCCTCTACTCTCGACCATAATCCTGCCTAAGACGAGCATTGTAGGGTGCCCGAAACTTTTGCTGCTGAGGTCGGGAGAATCTTGGAGCTAGTGCCCATACCTGTTGATTGGGAGGACACGCATAGGATTGAGCATTAAACACTGTATACTGTGGCGGTCCCATAGAGTACTGAGGAATTGGCGGGGGATAGTAATATTGAGGGTAGCTGGATTGCCATTGCTGAACTTGCATGTAAGGGAGCAATGTCCCTCTTTGAACTTTCCTGGATCCCGAAGTCATCATGGACCCTTCATCTTTCTTCTTTCTATTTGGAAAACTTCCCAACCCATTTTGGATAGCTTGGGTGGTGGCTTTGAGAGCAGCTTGACTTACAATTCTGCCAGTCTTGAGGCCATTTTCGACCATTTCTCCTATTTTGATCGCTTCCACAAAAGGTCTGCCCATTGCGGACATCATGTTCTGAAAGTAATCAGGCTCTTGGGCATCCAGAAAAAAATAGTGATCAACTCGTGGTTATCCATGGGTGTCTTAACTCTAGCCGCTTACTCCCTTCACTTGATTGCATACTCCCTAAATCTTTCAGTCGGCTTTTTCTTCATATTGGACAGGGAATTGTGATCCGGCGCAATATCAATGTTGTATTAAAATTTTTTGACGAAGGCCTGGGCCATGTCATCCCAGACATGCCAGTGAGAGATATCTTGGTTAATGAACCATTCGGAGGCTACCCCACAAGACTTTCCCCAAAATAAGCCATTAGCAATTCTTCTTTTCCACCTGTACCCCTCAGCTGGTTGCAGTACCTTTTCAAATGGGCGATAGGGTCACCTTGTCCATCATACTTCTCAAATTTTGGGGTCTTGAACCCTGGTGGCAAATGGATATGAGGGAACATGCATAAATCACTGAACAAAATACTTTTGTGACCACCTAGTCCCTGTATGTTCTTTATGTTCTGTTCAATACTTTTCATTTTCCTGGCCATCTCATTCGGCTCAACAGTCTTGGCAGGCTTTTCATTTTCCACTGGTGACTCGTACTGAGGAGTTTGATTATATGGAGCAGAGACCCCGAAAGCCATATTTGGAGAGTAGTATTGGCCATCATAAACATGATATGGTGGCTCATTGATTGGCCTCGTCGCAGGAGGTAGAAGAGGGATTATGTATACCAGTGCACCAGACACGACTAGAGGAGTGTTCCTGACCGGTGCGACTGGAGGTCGCACATTAGAGGTACCAGGAGCATCGTGGAAGCTGTAGTTTGGCACATACCCTGGTGGTAGAATGTACTCGCTCGTTGTATGGAGCGGTGGTTGAGTAGCCAGGGGTATAGTGGAAGTTCCCTCTGAGGGACCCCAGGGTGGAGGTTGACCAGACACCCAATCTTGATATACATCAGACAATTGCTGTCTCAATTTTCTTATTTCCTCTGACTCTTGTTCAACTGACTGACCCTGGGGGTCGTCACGGATCAGCTCGATCTCATCATCGTTGGCCATTACTACTGTTCCCTTAGATCTAGTGAAGTAATGGTGTGTTGCCAGTTTCACCACAAACCAACCACCTTAAGCTTACTATATAAGAGACAACAAACGTGTTAGGGTTAAGCATTTTATAGATATAAATCACACGTAATGTGCCATGCTTATATCATTGTCACTATTTCTAACATGCTTTTGGAGGCTTCATGTTTCATTCCAGCTTATGAGGTTGCTTCTTATTAATGCTCTTATCTTCTTCTCTCCTTTTCTTTTCTTTTCACTCGCGCCTCATTTTTATCCCTCATCTTAGAATCATTGAAAAATATTTTAATCGAACCTTTTGTGGGTTGCCTACGTATCATGTTGCCGCATGAATCAGATCATTACGTAGTTCAGGAACGTAATAAATAAAATAGATAAACTAAATCTTTTTTTTCATATACAATTAATCCGACAAAATCTCCTAGCAATGAAAATATTTTTAATTTTGTTTTTGGGAATTGGTGAAAGAAAGACTTCTAAACAAGAAAGAAAATATTTTTGGATTTTAATTTTTTTGTTTTTTTTTAAAAGGAAGAAAATATTTTTGGATTTTTGGATTTGACATTTCAAAGAAACACTTCTAAAGAAGGAATTAAAGGAAAATATCTTTTTAGATTTTTTGAAAATTGGGGGCCGGAACAAATGAAGTTTGCCTATGTATCTCACATCCGGTGAGAATCAGACTCGCGTAGTTCGATTAAAATTGACTATGTTATTATTATTATTATTTTTTTTTTTGAAAATTAATCTTTAAAAACCATATGCACTAGATCACATCATTTTTTCTCTGTTCGTTCAACTGATTTATGCTAAAGTCGGTCGACATGCAAGCCTCTCAAATAATGCAACAAGTAGCACATAACATGACATAATGGTCTCAACAAAGCATGTCCTAAAATAGAACTCGGCCCCTGTGTCGAGCGCTGCTAAGTCAAATGCACATGATGCAAATAAAGCGTAGCCTACTAGGGATATTCATTTCTTGTGGCTTGCTCTTCTAAGTTTGTAAATTCTAAAGGAGATGGTATCTAGACCTGGCTTACCCGGACGGACAACCCAAGCCGAGGAGCGTCAAGCATCACCAGTAGTAGAACAACACTGGCTAGCTAACGGCTCTCCCGCCTAAACATGTGTGACTAAATCCTTCACCAGAAGCTGGTAGGCTAACTAACTTTATCTCAAGACAGAAATTTTGTGATGCTGGTAGACAAACACAGCATAACTAATTATCAGAAGACTCAGAGGGATGCGAGAGAAGATACAATTTATATGTACAGTTCAACAATATCAAAGCGGTAAAAAGCGAACAAATAGCACATTAGGCCCAAATAAATCACAGTATATACAAAAATTAATAAAGCCAAATAAAGTAAATGTACAAGCTCGAATTCTTGAGACTCCCCAGCAGAGTCGCCAGAGGTGTCACATCCCTTTTCTACCCCCAAAAAGATAATGTGTGTTGATTGTGGGTTAAAGAGTTTTTCCAATTAAAGTGACAAACTTGAGTAGGGATTATTTTATTGTTCAGAGTCGCCACTTGAAATTAATTTTTTTTGGGTGTTCCAAGTCACCTTTTATTTGAATCCCTAGTCAAAGGAAGGTTTGACTCTATTGTTATTGGTCTGCGAAAATAAAGTTCAGGTAAGGAATTCTGTTGACCGGGGAGAAGGTGTAAGACATTCCCCGAGTCCCGTGGTTCTAGCACGGTCGCTTACTGACTTAAAACTTGGCTTGAATTAATTTTGGACAAACTGTGATTTATATAATTTTCATGTTTTACCTATCCGCTTTTAATACTTGCTTTATTAGAATTGATAAAGAATAACAAGATATCGTAACCACACTACGCAAGCGAATGCGTAGTCATGACAAGGATTATTAGCACACTATGACTTTTGGAAAAATTACTACATTTGAGAAAATTAATTTTTTTTTGAAATTTATTAAAAGTTAACTGTCGCGTTACGCAAGCGAATCAACGATTTTAGCCAAGAATTAACTAAAACTAATGGTTATGGTGTGAGTTTATTGAACTAATTTATTGAATATTAAACTTCACGCTACGCAAGCGATTCCGTGAAGTTAAAAACACGCTTACTAATTGACTAGCGTTTAAATTAATTTATTTGTTAAAACTATTTATTTAATAAAGAAACTTAGTGTTTAAAAGACTGAGTCAAAACTTGTTTACTACTTTAAACTTGATAAATTCAAATTTTCCAGTAGCCTTGATGTTTAAAAAAGGCCAACAAATTTAAACCAAAGGTGATTGTGGCCTAAAATATTCTTAAAATTAATGTAAATCCAACTAGGACATGTAGCTAAAAGTAATGCATTAATGAACATAGATTTCTAGACATATAACTGAGAAACAAACATATGCATCAAGCTCAACCAAACAGAAGTTCAAAATAGCAATAACACATTTAAGAAATTCTTCACTGGTTCTCTCCTCTCTCCCGCACACTCATCACATACTATTCCCCAACTTCATTTCAACTTAATCAAGAAGAGAAGTATTACTATCAGTTATTTTTAGCACTAAGAGAAAAATTAAAATAACAAAACTACAAATACATAAAACCAAGGCAAAAGGAAACTAAACTCTACATAATAATTCTAAAAGATGTTTCTTTTCCTTAACTAGATACACTTAACATAATGTTATTTGAGCTATACATGTGAAAAAAAATGGAAGATCAACCAAATATTATAGATGTACATGCTGAAATATGACTATATGAATAACATGCTAAACATTCATTTTTTCCAGTAAAACACATCAAGCGTATCCATAGAGCTGAAAAAGAGCCATATCCTCTTCCATTGAATATAAAAATCTGCATTGCAAAGTTTAAGAAAATACACAGCAGTGAAGAAATAGAGCTCAGCACGAAAAAAAAATAGCAGCAAACACAAGCAGAAAACAATAGCAGTTTCATTTTTAAACAGCCCGAAAACCTTAGAAGAAACCCAGAACCAGCTCTAAAGAAGATTTATACTTTTCTAAAGGTTTGCACTCTAAAATTTACTCACAAAGCTCACCATTTCAGCTTACTAAAGGGTGCTTTAGTTGTTAATTTTTTACTCTCCAAGTTGTATTTTTAGGGTATAAAGACTGCCCAACAAATGTGTGATCCTCGTCCTCAAGTGAGGAAATAAAAGCCCCTTAAATAGGCAAATAAAGTCCCTTTTTGGGACAGATTTTGGTTCACCAAAAATCTATCCAAAAGACTGACTTTGTGTGCTAAACACTGTTCAAGATCTGTCCCAAAGATGAAAGGACAGCCTGAAAATCTGCTATGTCAGAAGTAAGGAGAAAAAATATCATTTCAGCCACCCTACTAGTAAAAGTAAGCTACTATTACCCTATTTTGTGATAAAATAAACTAAATTTCAGATTTTAACCATCAACAACAAACTACTTACTCAACACAAATCAAACTTGAACAACTATGAACTGACAAAGCATAGACGAGACTAAAAACGTAATTTAACTAAGTATTCAAACCAACTTGATGGGAATGAATTCGATTTGTGCAAACTAATTACTAAACAAACAACTAAATTCACAAACTAATGCTCAAACAGAACGAGCATCATTAACAATCGGACAACGACTAACAACAACTAAATAATCGACTAACTAAGTGAACGATTTAACTAATACACTAAAGATCATGTTTAAATCAATAACAAATCTAACAAACCACTAAACTAAATAGAGATAACTAATTAAATAAACCTAACTTGAAACTCTAATTAACAAGAAACAACCAAAATAGAAAAATCAAAAATCAGAAACTAATCTACTAATATAAAAAAATCAGAAATTAATTAAAGAGATGACGATTATACCTAACAAGTATGCTTGAAGCTGTTCGAGCCACGAGAAGATGCATGAGATGCTAAAAGGCGACTGTCCGACTCCAAAACGCACGTTTCTTTCAGGTAAATGCTAGAACGAAATGAGTTTCAGCATCTCGCCAAAAGAAACGAGTGTCTTTGAGTCGAAAAATAGCTAAGATGGGGGTTCAGGGCATTTTGGCGGTGGTGAGGCAGTGGAGCCGCGACGGCAGTGAGGAGCGGGCCGGCGGCGACGGAGATTTTGGGGGTTAAATGGGTAGGAAAAGATAGGTCTCGTGGAGCTCTATCCATTCATGTATGTGTTGTAGGGTGGTGTTGGCCGGAGCTTCAAGAATTTGGACCAAAAAGTGGCGGCTAAAGTTTTCTAGATCTAAAATTTAAGGAGTTTGAGGGGTTTTTGAAGGAATTGGTTTGGAGATATGGGAAGAGGAGGTTGTGGAGATTACATGGTGTTAATTTGGAGGTGGTACGCCGCCGATGGGTGATTTTCGACGGCGGCGGCGGCGGAGAGAAGAGAGAGAAGAGAGAGAGAAGAGAGAAAGAGTTATGGGGGAAATGATGGATTTTTTCAGATTTTTGAGGCTTTAAATACCTCTTGAGAGATCAAATATGGACCATTAGATCAAGGGGTGATCAATGAGTGAGATTTGATCTTGGGTCAATTAATGAAACGACGTAGTTTTGAGGTAAAACTACGTCGTTTCAGTCCCTTTCAAGGGCAGCCCCTTATCTTGCACTTTTGGCCACTTTCTTTTTCAAATTTGGCCCAATTTCTTTCTTAATCCTACCTATTAAACTAAATTTATAAAAATAAATAAATTAATTAAGTAACTTATTCAAATGATCAATTAACTAGATTAATTCATCAATTGAATAGTTAGTTAATTCTTAAAATGCACAAATAAAGAAAGAACTATTTTTTGGTATTTTTATGATAGGAAATATGCAATCAGAGACAAAAAAATTGGAAAAAATAATTAAAGCAACAAAATATTAATGACTTTAGGAGGTGTTAAAACAATGCAAAAATTAGGTATTCACAATCGCATTGGGTCTTGGGCAGTGGCGAAGCCAGAAAGTTTTTCAAGGGTATTTAAACTTGAAAGAAATCAAAAATAAATTCCGATAAAGAGTGTTCAATATATGTTATATATATCTAAAATCTAATATTTTACCTATATTGTAATTTTCTGACGAAGGGTGGTCGATTGACCTTACAAGACTGTAGCTTCGACCATGGTCTTGGGAAGGGCTGCACCCCAAGGGTGCGATGTAGACAACGTATCCTAACTCAAGTATTGGTGGCTGCTTTCACAGCTCGAACTCGTGATTTATAGGTCACAAAGAGATAACTTTACCGCTTTTCCAAGATACCCTGCTAATAAAAGACATATCTGATTCTGGTAATTGTTACTACTGTTTAAGAGCATACATGCTTACATCTTCACCAACTAACCTTAGCTGTGTTTGTTTGACACTTGAAAACCTCTGATCAAATGCTTAAATTAATACAAGCAAAGGACAAAAATGAAAGTGACTAATGTGTTGTTGTCTTGTGAAAAGTCACATGAGCATGTTCTTTATAGTCTTAAAACTTTAGAAGATTGCTTTGAATCAAAGATCAGATCTACTAAATATTAGTCAAATCAGCTCTCACATGTTTTGCTGCTTCTAAGTCCTATCCTATTAAACAACAAAGTAAAGAGAAAAAAAATAAGAATTCCCCTCTCTTCTAAGTCAAGTTTCTGAATATTACCAAGAAGGTTGCTAATTATAATCTAGAGCTTTCTTCACAAGTAGTGGCGGATGCAGCAAATAATCAACGGGTTCAACCGAACTCAATATTTTTGACATGAAATATAGATATATATGTGAAAATTTTTTTAACATTTTTTAAAACATTAAAATCGAACCTATAACTAAGAATTATAATGAGTTCATCAGTAAGAACTTAAATGTTGAACTCATCAAATTTAAATACTGAATTCGGGATTATTGATTTATCAGAGGCAACTTTTGCCTTAAAAATAAGGACCACCCTTTAACTATTACATTCATTTTCTTATATTTTTTCCATTGACACATGTTTTGTCAGACTTAATCACAAGGCATAGCTTGACTATCAAGCCATGGATTTCCAATTCCATTCTTATAAACCAGTTTTTTCTTGTACACTAAATATACTTATCTCCATTTTTCATCTGAATTTTCATTGCTTTCCTTCTTTGAAACTAAAGTTCCCCCCTATGGAAAACAGTCATAAAACATTATTTCTTCTTACTTTAACCTTATTTTTCTCTCATTTATTCATGGTTTCTGCTAAGCCATTTTCACTTCAATATTCAAGAAAATTAATGGTTTCTTTCACTTCAATTTCTACTAATATTGGAAAAGTCAATGGAGCAATTGTCGAGCATGAGAAAGCTGTGGAAAATGGTTTAAGGAAAAGGCCTCGAAGTTCTTCAAATCCTATTGGAAATAAAGTACATCAATGACATTCCTCTTTTTTTTTTCTTTTTTTTTCTTGTTTTTATTTGTTTTAACATTTTAGGATACAAAGAAGAAAGAGCATTTAACAGTTTTTCGGATTCGGATTCGGATTCGGCTTCGGCTACGGCTACGGCTTCGGCTTCGGCTTCGGCTTTGGATTTGGATTTGGATTTGGTCAAATGATCGATTGATTGATTAATTTTTTGGACCAAATTTATTTGTTAATAGTAAATATTAACGTAAGATTATCCGTATTTGTAACGGATATTTTCCAATCCGTGTATTGATAATTTGGCAGCCGGATAATGGTCTTCCCACCATGAAGTGCTTGCTCCACAAACATGTAATGCTTGCTCCACCATGAAGGGTGGACGTTTGGTCTTGCACTCCTTCTTGGCTGCTATATATATGAGCAGCAAATGTTGAAGAAAGATACTCAACTCAACATACAATTCGCTCAACAAATTGGCTATACATTGCATTCCTTCCTCTCAGAACTTCCATACGTTTTTCTGAGTATATACTCCTTCGTTCTGCATTGTTTTTAACTTCAAACAAAGCAACTGTAAGTGTGATTTGCTACCGAACTTTGTGTTCGCCGAAACACTGGGGTTTGAAGTACCGCTACACCAGTGTGTTATTCGTTCTATCCTGGGAGGAAATAATCCATTACCTTGGGTACTAGGAGGGGATTAAATTCCTTAAGGAAACACTGTGAATTCAGTGGGCTCGAATTTATTATTATTGTTTCATTACGTTAACTTATATTTTGCAGAATTAATATTTACAAATACAGGAATATTGACGGGAATAACAAGTATAACATTGAGTGGTAGTGTTTATATATTTATTTTTTGAATTTAGCTTAGCTTATATATTGTGATGGTGTAACATTTTTACATTATAAGTGTAATTTAACATGTTCTAATAATTTGTCTATCTTGTCTCTAGGAACTAATTTAACTTATTATGTTAAAATTATCTGTGTTTTTTTTAGGTGATAAATCTGTGTATGAAAGTTAAAGTCTTATTTAGGATCATTTATATATAGTTGTAATCGTAAGTTTGTTAGCTATAAAATGAATATTTCATATTCCGTATTATTTATTTTTGTTTTTAGACAGGAGTATGAGTGACGGTATCCAAACTAGCTAGTGACAAAAAAGATTAAGTCTAAATTTTATTGCACCGTCTCACCAAAAAATAAGAAAATAAAAAAATAAAAAAAAAGAGGGGAGAAGAAAAAGAGGGTATTAAAATGTGATTCCATGTGCTAATGTTGGGTGAGTATTTGTGTGCATAAATAATCACAGACAAATCAAGAAGTGAGGAAAACCAATAGAATTACCGTTGTGTGTGATGAGATTGACGTGATTCCTCTTCTTTAATTAGAAGTTTTGAGTTAACAGGTATACTTAAAATAATTTTTTATTTTTATTTATCACTTTAAACATATCAATAGAAGATAATTTTTTTTTATAATTATTTTTCTGTTATACCCACAATATTTATTATTCATTTCAAATCATTTTCTCAAATTCAATAAAATATGCATCAATTAATATGTGTATCATGATAAATTATGTACTATATTTATTATTTCTTAAGGACGTGAAAAGCCAAAAACGTGCCAAGTAAAAGTGAACGGAGGGAGTAAAAATTAAAAAACCTCCTCGTAAATAGTGTTTCTTCATTTTATTTGCCCTTAATTAGTGCAAATCTAGATTAATTGGCGCGTGTATGGAAACCAAATGGTCATTAAAAAAAATAAAAACCAATAGGGAACAAGAAAGAGAAAATGAATATATTATGCACATGAGAATGAGTCAGATTGAAAATAACATTTAGGATGCATATGTTAGCTCTGCAATATTCTCAATTATTGCTTCCTAAGATATTTGCATCTTTCTTTACAGCTAAATTGACTAATTGAGTTCTTGATCTGCGTTTATTTTTTTTTCTTCCGATTTTTACTCATTTCACCCAATACTGAATTAAATTTAACAATCTTCAGATATTGTTCCAATAAGTGTTTTAAAAGACATTTTTAGGACTCGCCCGGGGCTCGCCCCTGGCGGGGCACTTGCAAAGCGCCATGGGACTCATGTATGGGGCTTAGTTCTGTGAGGCTTACGCCTCAAGCACCCGACCGTGCGCCCTAAACACGCCTAACGCCCAATGCTCGGGGCTCGCCTAACAGTTCTAACGCAAATCACGTGTCGGATTTCCTAATTAATATCGTTAACCTTCAAAATTCTTTAACAAATTAATGATAAAAGTTCTATTTATCGATAGAAATATGAAAATTGAGCATAACTCTAATAATGAAACATAATATTGCGAATTTATATATTCACTTGTTATTGGTCGTGTCTTAGTTCATTTGTCCCTCCTTGTTATACACTTTTATTAATTTGATATCTTAAACTAATTTGTATTTATTCATGAAGGAGTAATATTTTAATTATCGTACTAATAAAATTTTATTAATTATTTACTTTTAGGAAGGTAAAATATGGAGTTTGATAATTGTTTTAAAGAAATTGTAAGTTTTTAATTATTTGAAAGTTAAAGACGTTATACGTGATTTGTATGCATTAGTTATGCTTAAGAATCATGCTAGATATTATTTTTCTATGAGTTCCTTTAATTTTTAACTTTTAATTTATATTTTATATTTTTTTATTTTTATGTTATTTTATTAATTTATAAATTAAAATTTTTAAAGATCTAGGGCTTACGCCTCGGCCCATATCAAATAAAACAAAACATAGACACGTGGATTTAAGTAAAACAAAAAAGAAATTACAAAACGGAAAGAACTAAAAGAAAATCAAGAGCCATCAGAAAAAGGTTCTAGCCAAGTTCTTCTTCCATTCTCGTCAATCTTTCTCCATCTCAGCTGGCTTTACAGATCCAGATTTGCTACAAGGTCTCTTTTTTTTTTCCTTTTTTTTTTCTTTCAAATTTCTCCTCAGTATGCTCGATTGAAAAAGGCTGTCAGTGCAATGTCGAAAAGAGCACGGGCTCTCAAATATTTGCTTCTATTTGCCGATGTGATAAAAATGTTGAACTGAAAATATCTAGGACAGAAGCAAACTCAGGTAGCAGGTTTTACGACCGCAAAATCGATCGAGATAGTGTTTTCACTAATTTTCTGAGTTGAGGTATGGCCTGCTGTGTCGTCTCACCGCCATTACAGACCAGTTGAAACTCTAAAGAAGAAGAAGGATTATGATCAGCACTTGTTTGAGAATCTGCTTGCAATCCAGCATCAATGGGGACTTTAGATGAGTTCAGAGGTCCTTTAACACCAATCTGTTGCTACATAACTGGTGGGGAATTCATTGTGTTATTTTGTCGAATACCTTGTATGCTCAGAACAACTGAAATTTCTTTTTGCATTGTTGTGGAGTTTGGCTAGTGAAGTCAGTGGGAGAAAGCTTAGACATATTCTCCATGACAGCAGAAAGCTTTTCGCACTGGTTTTTTTCTGATTTGGACTGCCGGAGCTTCATTTCCGGCCTACTGAAGCTCCGTCAGCTCCGTCGGTGTTCAACATAATGTCGGAGCTGACATTTCCAACAGTAAAATGATTACTTATAGTTTATGAGTCAGTCAATATCACCAAGAACGATTTTTTGAAGATGCTTCAATCCATTGGTGATAAAATCGGAATTTTAATACAACCAGTCAACGAACTCTAAGAAAAAAAAGTCAACAAACTCTGAAACCACCGGGAACACTTCGAGAAATTGGAAACTAAATCAGTTCCAACATTTTAATCGATGAAAAAACTAGGAGTTGATATTAGACAACAAAAGTTACATTTTCCAGCAATAAGCCCGAGGAGTTCGTTTTCAAGATCATTTCACGCATTTGACAAATGTGAGTAACACTTGCCTTACCATATCACCTTTCTGTGTCTAAATGACACAGTAAAAAACTGATTAAAGTGTTCAAATGGAACAGATTCAAGATTAAGTGTTATAGTAAAAGGAAGGACACGTTTAATGGTATGCCGATGTATTTTGCCTAAATAAAAACGAGGATATGATGACCGCGATCAAAGTTATGGCACTACAGCGGAATTTGGTAACAATTTAATAATAGACGTAGAATGAGTATAGTACAAAGTCATATTAGCGCTCTATTAGCAAAAAGTGAATTTTGACGTAATTGGTAAAGTTGTTGCCATGTGATCACGAGTTCAAGTCATGGAAAAACCACTTGCAGAAATTCAGAGTAAGACTGCGTACAATAAACCTTTGAGATCCGGCTCTTTCTCGAATCCCGCACATAACAAAAATTTAGTGCACCATGCTGCCTTTACGAATCAAAGGGTAAAACCAGAACTTTTTCCTAACGATGAGAATGAAATTAGACAAAAATCAAAAGGAGGGCGCGGCAGGTTAGCTAGTTAAATAATATGATAGATTTATGAAAATTTCAATAAAAAAGGAATAAGTTTAATGATTGATAGAGCCGTCAATATGGGCTTGGTCCGTTGGGCCAGCCTAATCCAGCCCGTGATTTAGTAGAGTTGGGCTAGAATTTTTGGAGCCCATTTAAAAACGAGACTTTTAAGCCCGGCCCAAGTAAGCCCATGGCCCGTGAGGCTTGACTGAGGCCGGCCCGGCCCGTGGGCCTAATAAAAAAATGCGTTTAAAATATATAAAATATAAAAAGTATATCACACTAAAAATAACAAGAAAAGTATTCCAAGCTTAAAGTTTATTAAGCTCATCATATTAAAAGATCAAAGTCTTAAAACGTTAATTAGTTTTTAAAATTTAATTATTCTTAATATTTAACTAATTAATATTGCATATGAAGATGAAAGTGAAGATGTTAAGACAACCTTCTCACAAGCGGATTCAAATGTGTTTGATTAAGATGATGTGTTGGATATCCCATAAGCGTCATGGACGTTCTCTTGAATAGTTTGTTTTTGAGTTTTGACTTTTAGTGAATGAAATATAGTCTTGTCTTTTACCTTTTTAGTGTTTATTGTGATATATTGAAACTGTATAAAAAGTTATTAAGTTTTGTAAATTTTTTCCAATAAGATATTTGTAACTTTAAATATTTATCTTTTTTTAGGTTAGAGCTTAAAGAAAAAATATAAAATTACATTTAAAAAAATGATTGGCCGGCCCGTGGGGGCCCGCAACCCACATAGGGCTGGGGTGGGCTTACCATTATAAGTCCCATCAAAATGATGGGCTAACCCAGCCTAACCTGTCAATTGTTAAAGCCCACGTGGGCGGGGCTGGGCCCAGCCCCATATTGACAGCTCTAATGATTGAGTAAGTAACATTTTTTGGCTTAAAGGTAACTTATTAGCTTTATTTTTTTGCATCACTCTTTGTAGGACTTACCTAAGTACAACTCGGTACACAAAGTATCCCGTGATTCCACGGTTCGAATCCGTAACTTATAGTTCACACGAGAATAATTTTATCATTGCTTCAAGGCTTCCATTAAACTTGTAGAACTTCCCAAAAGGTGGTAAATGTCGAATTGAGTACGTCGAGTTTAGGCAGGTTAAAATGGTTAAATCAATAAATTTGTCATCATTCAATGGGTTCGATCGAGAATGTTCAAATAATGTGTCATATCTTAACCGTGAAAATAGCACGAGTTAGCCAGTTTTCGGACTGATAATTAAAAAATAACTAGCGTTTGCAAAGTCATTGATAAATAACCACTATTTTGCTGCACCACGAAAAGTTCCAGCATAATATACTGGAGATTAGTACACCTGTGTATGAACTTCCAACATATTATACTGGAACTCCAACACACAGAATGTTCCAGCATAATATACTAGAGATTGGAGCACCTGTGTATGAACTTTCAGCATATTATGCTGGACTACTATATTATGCTGGAACTCTAATATATTATGCTGAAACTCCAGTATATTATGCTGGAAGTCCCGTATATTATGCTAGAACTCTAGTATATTATGCTGGAACTTCAGTATATTATACTTGAACTCAAGTATATTATGCTGAAATATTTTCTGAATTTTGAAAAGTGTTTTCGTTCCAATTTATCTTTACATGAAAAGTAGTTAAGTTTCGATTATGTTTGAAATTATGACTAGTTTTCAATTACCACTTGTAAATCTGGTTATTTTTGAATTTCACCCGTCTAAACTCGCTCAACGTGACCCAAAATTTTATGTTGAAAAATTGTGATGGTGTTGGTGTTTATTTTGTGGGGCTGATTGTAAATTTTGGTAGTTATAAGAATTTATTTCTGGTTGTTGGAGCATTTAGTTGGAGCAAACGCAATTGTGGTAGGAGTTGTTTGTCAGCATAATGATAGGGGCAAGAAACCAATCATGATGTTAAACCAAGAAATATAATCTCCGGTTAAACTATTAAATTTATATAATGAAGAGTCAAATCTAGTTAAGAATAATGACTCTAGATATTAAGCGTAAGGATGCACGATAGATGGGACTGAGTTTGCATATGATTGATGACAATAAATATGAAATACTCTTGCAACAAGAACATTAAATGAGATATATCTTGCAATAAATGTCAATAAATGACATTTATGTAAATAAAAAGAATGATTCACCCAATAATGAATGGACAATGTGAATATTCTGCTTGACAACGGTGAATGACAAATAGATCCAAGATTTGTATGAACAATCCTTGGATCTGGTGAAAAAGTGGGGAATAATATGAACGGGAATCTTTATTAAAAGGTAGACTTTGTGTTTTTATCCGAAAGGGAGTCTTCTTCTCAAAAAGTGTTCTTATCAGAAAAATATTACATGCCTTATTATTGTCTCTTCTTTCTATATATATGAGCCCATTTTCTTAGAAAACCCTAATAGTACAAACACAGGAATATTCACTAGAATATTTCCCTTTTCAATACCCTATTCTGACAAATTAGCCGTTACAAGTCTTATTACTAATAATCGATCTCGACCTCGACACTTGTTGACATTTTGACTGCGATCTCTATTGATATCTCGACCACGGATTATATCGACACCTCGGTCATTAATCACGCTATGTCTTAGGCGAGCTTAGCCGATGACATTCATTAATGCCATTTTATGTTAAATACTCCAAGGGCAGAGTTTTGGCCTATACAGTTAGTCTCTCCGCTTATTAAGGCCGAGGTCGGGCGGCCTTGGTGAGCAGAATCTGTTTGTCGTTGTTGATGAAGTTGGACGAGCAAGTTGGATAGCGATGCTTAAGGCGAGGTGGCAACATGACTTTTCATAAGTTGCAAGCTTTTGGGATGCTTCTTTTCAGAATGACGTCATGACATCATGCATCATTATGACGCATTTTCCCGACGCTCTATGTCGTTTCTTGCGCCTCTGCCGTTTCGATATCTGCGCTGGAAAATGATGGCTTGATTTCTTGGTTTTGGTGCTCGAACTCTTATAAATAGGGATCTGAGACCATTTGTGTTTGTTTTTCTTTCATTTGATATCGAATCCTTTGTGTTTCTCTCTTTCGCTTTCCATATTGAACCCTAGTCTCTATTCTACTTCGTCGTTGCGTACCCATTCCTCTGGTTCTAGTGACCGTTGCTTCCAACTTTTGTGCTTTAGACATCCTCCTTCTAGACCATGGTTAACCCAACTTTCGGCTCTGGTGTGACGTCTAATCCCACTCCCCTGGCAGTGTGTGTGCCTCCTCACGGTGACATCGCTTCTGTTGCCCTTGAGGATGATGGGTTCCCTATGGTGGAGGAAATAATTCCTCATAGAGAAAATCCTAGATCTGATTTCTCGAAGTTACCCGAGGACGACCCTAAGGCCATGAAATTGGTGATGAATCGGTTGCTCTTACTGATTCAGGGCGAAGTTCAAAATTCTGGCCCACATCGATCTGATCCCGGCGGGGCGCGACGTGGTGCAGATTCACCACCCTGGATACTGCGCATTCTACGCATATCCGTTCTATGTAGGCTGCTCATTTCCCCTTCTCCCATTGGCGGAGGAATTTTGCCGCTACTATGGCATCTGTACGGCCCAACTATCACCTTATATTTACAAACTTATCTGCATGTTGACAAAATACGTGGAATTGGCTGGCCGTGGGATCTCTCTTCATCACTTGATGCACCTCTTCGCACCTAATTTCTACATAGGGATGATGTTGCATCTGCCACCGAGGGAGTAAGAGTTTGGTAGTGAAGATAGACGATAAAGCAAATCGTCAATTTTGGCTCAGCTACTTCTTCGTCAAGACCGAGGACGTGGTGGCCAACACTAATGGGTTTCCTGAGGTATGGAATTATGCTCGTAAGTATCTTTTGCTAAGCGCTTATTTTTCCCGCTTTGATTGTAGCCTAACATTCTATCTCTTCCTCGTTCAGCTGAGACTTTGCCCCCTCCTTTGGTTGCGTATATTCACGACTGGGTTAGACAAGTCTTGCCTCACACAATTGGGATTCGTGAATGGCCGGTCTTTATCAAGAAGGCCCAAGCTTTCAGTGACTGGTGAGTTCATCCGGCTGTAATCATCTATACAGTGATCTTTCACACATGCCGTTCTGACCTTGTGGTCGCTTGTTCATTACGACTTTAAGTAAGAGTTGATGTTATAATCTCTTTTGCCGCCCGAGGGTATTCGGGGAGGCAGAAGGCTCCTACTCCGATATTCTACAAGAGGAAAGCCGTTTCTATTCTTTCTGCTGCGGTGAGGCCTGCTCGGTTGTCGACTACTTCCTCAGTGGGGCTTTCTACTTCCCTTCTTTGTCATCTTATTGATGAGGACGGCGAGGAAGGATCATCGCTGAATGATGATAATTTGCTTCCCCGCAAGAGGCGATTTGTAGATATCGACGAGGGAGCTGTCCGTGTGATGAGTTTGGCGATAGAGGATTTCATCGTTAGAGAAATGACGACCATAGACCTCGAAGATAATGCTGAGCTACTGCCCACAATTCCGCCATCGTCGGGGGCCAAGGGATGTACGTTGCTCCCTGAGGCCGAAACATATTTTGAATGGCCATTGGCAAGAGTCCCTGATGCCCTATAAGGGGGTAAGCCATTGACCTCGTTACCAGCCGAGGATACTTCCTCTCTGGTTGACACAAAGGGAAAAGGTGTAGCCGAAGAGGGTTATGAGACGGGCTCTGATATGGACGTCGATGAGGTTAGGATGATGGGAGAAGGACTAACCCGGCTCGAGGTGATGTTGGAGGGGACCATGCGGACTATTGTGATCCCTCTGGATCAGGATCTGCTAGTTAATACCGAGGACGTGGTCCCTTCTGTTGGTCCCCTCTGTTCCGATGTGGAGGTAAGACCCTCGAGAAACTGAAGGACTGCACTTTGTCGAAGAGCATAGCCGACCTTGCTCTTAAGGTAAGTTTGGTATTTCAGTTTTATGTTCGTTTTTCATATTGAATACGATTTTATTCTTACTCGATCTGGCTTTCTTTTCAGATAGTGATCTTGGAGATCGAAAGTTCCCACCGAGAGGAGAGGCGTAAGGCTATTTTTCAAAAGATGGAGCGTAAATATCGTGAGTATCGTGATAAACACCGCGAGCATTGCAGGCGGTTTGGTGGGAGTAGAAACTTCTGGGCTCTTCGAAATGAGCTAAAGGAGAAGGATGATGAATTGGTGAAGGTAATCAGAAAATGTAGTGAGCTCGAGGGGGCGTTGAAGGACAAATAAGAGGAGCTCGAGGTGAGCAGGGGAGTCCAGGCCCAATGCGGCGACCTTCAGGCTCAAGTGGTCTTATTGCGCGCCGAGCTGGGGGAGTGTCAACTCCAAGTGGTTGCTTTGACTGGCAAGGTCGCTGAGAAGGTGGCGGGTTTGGAGAAGGCGGAGTCGGCCAAGTTATCAGCCGTGAGAAAAACGGAAGCTTTAGAGGACATGATCCGCGTTCTCCGTTCTGAGTGGGATTTCACTTTGGAGATGGCTAGGCTCATAGAGGAGCGTCTTGATTAGCGGATAGGGGAGTTATAAAAAGAGGTTGCGTGCCTTAGTGATCGAGTTGTTACCTTTGAGGCCGAAAAGGCACAGTTATTAGCTCAGCTGTCCTCATCCCGCACTTATGCTTTTCCTCATATTCCTCGGGATCTGTATGAGGAATGGATTCATGTCGAGGCCCAACTGGATATATTTAGGGATTTGATGGGGGCAGGGCTGTTTCAGAAGCCGACTTTGAGAATGCACGTGCTAAGGCATATAAAGATCGATTTGCTTGTGGCTATGACCCCACTACACCGAAAGCTGGTGATGACGAGGAGGGTGCGGGCGTGGACCGGATTGACCAGAATGCCTGGTACGAGGATGAATATCCCGTTGGCGATGGTGATGAGGTGGGTGAAGATGCTCTTAATGATCAAGCTGGTGACGCTTCTGAGCCAGGTGATGATTAGCTTTTTTTTATCTTAGCCGCGGGTATGTGAACTTTTTGTAGGCGTGCAACCTTTGTAAAATATATTCTTAATGAAGTGTTAGTTTTGTTGTTCGTACTTGACCTTTTTTTCTTTGTTCGGATTTATGCGCTTTTATGATTTTATTTCTTGATTGCCTTTGTCGTAACAGACTTGAGTGGGTTGAACAGTGTTGAAAGTATCCTTCATTTGGTTAAGGCCGTGGGACGAGTAGGTAGTAATTCGAAAATAGGTCAAATGCACTTTAATTAATCGAGTCAGTGGGCCGAATAGGTGTTAATTCGAACGAGGTCGAATGTAACCTTTAATTAATTGAGGACGTGGGCCGAAAAAGGTGTTAACTCGAACGAGGTCGAATGTAACCTTTAATTAATTGAGGCTGTGGGCCGAATAGGTGTGAACTCGAACGAGATCGAATGTAACCTTTAATTAATTAAGGCCGTGGGCCGAATAGGTATTTATTCGGACGAGGTCGAATGTAACCTTTAATTAATTGGTGTCGTGGGCCTAATAGGTGTTAATTCGAACAAGGTCGAATGTAACCTTTAATTAATTGAGGTCGTGGACCGAATAGGTGCTAATTCAAACAAAGTCGAATGTAACCTTTAATTAATTGAGGTCGTGGACCGAATAGGTGCTAATTCAAACAAAGTCGAATGTAACATTTAATTAATTGAGGTTGTGGGCCGAATATGTGTTAATTCGAACGAGGTCAAATGTAACCTTTAATTAATTGAGGCCGTGGGCCGAATATGTGTTAATTCGAACAAGGTCGAATGTAACCTTTACTTGGAGAGTATAGATAGACTTTCATGTACTCGTGCTTTATTCATACTTTTGGAGAGATTTACATATTTTCTGGGCGCTGGCTGGTAGTTCAGTCCTAGTCCAGGTCTATCTAGTCCATTCATTGGTCGAGCTGGAAAGATAGTGAGAGATTGAGCAATTAACTGATCGTCCAATGCATTCCATCTGTGCACTTCAATTCTGAAGTATCCCCGTCATCGCCTCGTTAAAAACCTCCACAAAAAAACCCAATTGGGATAAAACCCGAGTGAGGGAAAACAAGTGCGACTTCGGGGACCTCATCCTTTTAAAAGTTGAAGTACTTGAGGTGCGTAATGTTCCAGTTGTTTGGTAGTCGCTTTCCTTCCATTGTTTCTAGTGTGAATGACCCTTTGCTTGTTGCTGTCGTGATTTTGTAGGAGCCGTCCCAGTTTGTTCCCAGTTTGCCTTCTCGCGGGTCTTTGCTTGCTTGTTTTTTGGCTTTAAGCACGTAGTTGATGTGCCGTAGAATTTATGCACCTTTTGATTCTAATTACATAGACTTTAGCTCGTCTTACAATGCATTTTTAGTTAATTCTTATGAAGTTTTGGTGTTTTGTAGTGCATGAGACTTAAAGACCCAAAAACATGAAAAAGAAGTAAAAAAGCCACAAAAAGGCAGGAATGCTGCAAGTATGCGATCGCAGAAGTAATATGCGATCGCATACTCACCGCAAACTAAAGCAGTTTGTTGTTCAACTGAAGAGAAGAATATGCAGTCCATTATGAGGTCACATAACACTTCTACGATCGCATAATTGCAACTGAAGAATCTGCATAGCACTTCTGCAATGGAAAATGCGGTCGCATGACTGATATGCGGTCCGCATAATGGAAATACGGTGGAAATCTGAGCTTGAATATCTGAAATTTTGAGATGCAATTTTTAACTATGCGGACCGCATACATGGTCTGCGACCATTATGTGTTCGCAGAAGGGCTCTGTTAATGCATTTTTGTCAATTCATGACCCCGGCTTTTAGTCCATTATAAATAGATTTACTAGGGATTTTGTGGGGTATTGAGTCAGAAAAAGAGGCTACTTTTAGAGCATTGAATGCACCATTGTTTTGGAGACTTTTAAAGAAAGAATCTTGTATCTTTGTAAATTTTATGACTTTATTTATCGCTTTGTTCTTAGATTCTAGTATGAGTAGCTAGTTTTAACTACTAAGGTTATGGACCCTTGATGAGTGTAATGTTAATGGGTGTTTACCATTATATGTACCTGACTTTAAGTGGCCTGATCTTTGGCCTCTTGTTATAGTAGCGTTCTACTTGTTGCTTTTTGGGCGACCATTCTTACGTAAGCCATATATCTTCGTTCCTCGAGCTCGACGAGTTCTTGCCTTCTACTGTCATCGTTCTGGGATCCGCTTTCATGGAAGTACCTTAGACTGGGCTCTTAGACCTCAAATGGTATTACTACATCAGTCCCATAGACTAACGAGTATGGCGTTTCTACGATGCTCACTTTTGACATTGTTCGGTAGGCCAGGGTACTTCTGGTAATACCTCCGGCCACAGTCCCTTGGAGTCTTCGAGTTTCTTTTTCATGATATTCAGTATTGACTTGTTAGAGGATTCTGCTTACCCGTTACCCGCGGGGTGGTAAGGCATTGACAATATTCTTTTGATGTGCTATTTTTCAAAAACTTCGACGACCTCCTTTCCTGCAAATTGAGGTCCGTTGTCGCAGATGGTTTCTTTGGGGAGACCGAAGTGGCATATGATGTTTTTCCATATGAAGGCAATTACTTCCTGTTCGCGTATCTGGTCGAATGCTCCTACTTCTACCTATTTAGAGAAATAATCAGTTAAAACTAAGAGAAATCGTACATTACTTCGTCCGGCCGGGAGGGGGCCACGATATCCATTCCCCATTTGATGAACGGCCAAGGGGAAGTCACTGAGTGTAGTTGTTCGCCCGCTTGGTGGATCATTGGGGCATACTTCTGGCATTGCTTGCATTATTTCATGAAATCTGCGGCTTCTTTTTTCATGGTGGGCCAGTAGTATCCTGCTAGTGTGAGGCACCTGACCAACGCTCGATTGCCGGAAGGAGCTCCGTAGTAGCCTTCGTGCACTTCTTCAAGGACGCGCCGCGTCTGATTTGGGCCGCCATATGGCCTTTTGTACAGGTCGTTGTGAACGATGCTATACCTTGCTGCTTGCATCCATAGTTTCTTGGCCTCTATTTTATCATTGGGGAGTGTGTCGTCCTACAAATATGTAGCAATACGGTTGCGTCAATCCCAAGTTAGGTTTGTGATTCTTACCTCGATTTGGTCCATCAACTAATTGAGGAGGTGGACTACAATTTGATCTCCGGTTGTGATGTTTTTGGTGGCTGCTCCCAATTTGGCGAGGTCGTCCTCCTTGATATTCTGTGCTCGGGGAATCTGGTCGAGCTGACATTTGTCGAACTCGGGTAGTAATTTGCAGATTTCGGTATGGTATTTTTGTAACCTCTACTCCTTGATTTGGAAAGTCCCTGTGACTTGGTTGACCACGAGCTGAGAATCGCAGCGCAGGCTTAGCTGCTTTGCCTCGTATTTGTGTGCTAGCCTTAGTCATGAAATTATGGCCTCATACTCAGCCTCATTGTTAGTCTTGTCCGGGCACCTTATGGACTGACGAATGACTTCGCATGTTGGGACTTCGAGTATGAGTCCCAGCCCGGACCTTGACGCGTTAGATGCGACGTCGGTGTATAGGACACAGAGAACGTGTGTTTGAGAAGTGTGGAGGGCTTCCTTCTCGACTTCGGGTAGTATGTGCACACTGAAGTCAGAGACAAAGTTGGTGAGGACCTGAGACTTTATCGTCGTTCACGGTCAATATGTGATATCGTGCTCTCTTAGTTTGATGACCCATTTTTCCAATCTACCCGAAAGTTCGGATTTGTATAAGATGCTTCTTAAGTGGAAAGTTGTGACAATCGAGATGGGATGGCATTAGAAATACGGTCTAAGCTTCCGTAAAGCTACGACTAAGGCCAGAGCCAGTTTTTCGAGGTGGGGGTACCTCGTCTCGGCGTTGACTAGTGTCTTGCTAATGTAATAGATGAGAGATTGTGTACCTTTATTTTCTTGGACTAGGACTACGCTCACAGCTACTTCGGACACGGCGAGATAGACGAGGAGAGGCAGTCCTGGTTTCGGTTTTGAGAGCAACGGTGGCGAAGATAGGTATACCTTCAATCCTTCAATGCTTGGACGCATTCAGGGGTCCATTGGAGTACGTTCTCCTTTTTAAATACACCGAAGAATTTATGGCACCTATCGGAGGATCGCGAGATGAACTTTGACAAGGCGGCGATACGGCCGATTAGCTTTTGGACTTGTTTTTTAGTGGTCAAGTGCTCTGGTATACCCTCAATGTCCTTGATTTGGTTGGGATTGACCTCGATTCCCTGCTGTAACACTAAGAAACCCAAGAATTTTCCTGAGGCCATGCCGAATGCGCACTTTTCGGGGTTTAACTTCATGCCGTATTGCCTGAGTATGCCGAAGGCTTCTCTTAAATGATCGATGTGATCTTCTTTATTTTTGGATTTGACCAGTATGTCGTTGATGTATACCTTCATCATCTTTTCGAGTTTTTCTTTGAATATTTTCGTCACCAGTCTCTAGTAAGTTGCCCCCGCATTTTTAAGTCCGAAAGGCATGACCCCGTAGCAGTACGTCTCCTGGTGGGTGATAAATGTGGTATTTTCCTTGTTCTCTTCCTCCATAAGGATCTGGTTGTAGCCCGAGTAGGCGTCCAGGAAACTCAACTACTCATGTACGGTTGTCGCATCGATGAGTTGGTCGATATGAGGTAGTGGAAATGAATCCTTGGGGCAAGCTTTGTTCAGGTCAGTGAAATCCACGCACATCCGCCACTTGCCGTTTTTCTTTTTTACCATGACCACGTTGGCGACCCATTGGGGGTACTTCGACTCTCTGATAGAACCATTTGCCAATAATTTTTCTACTTCTTCGCGCACCGTGTCATTGATTGCGGAATTGAACTTGCGTCAAACCTGCCTTACAGGGGATAGAGTGGATCGACGTTCAATTTGTGTGTGGCGATCTCTTTTGGGATACCTAGCATATCTGCATGGCTAAAAGCAAATAAGTTCGGGTTAGCAATTAAGAATTTGTGAAACTTACCTGGCTCTTGGAGTTTGCGACTGATGTAAGCTTTCTTGCTGAATTCGTTGACATCTAGTTGAATGGGGTCGAGGTCCTCTATAGTCGATCCTGCGGCCTCGGACACATCGAGGTCTCTGATGATGTCTTTGATGTCGTCATTTACCGACCTCGACCCTGTTGATTTCTATGCTTCCTTCTCTTTGACTTTCATTTGTTGACTGGTCGTGCAGTCTAGGGCGATGCAATAGGATTCTTGAGATATAGGTTGTTCCCCGCGTATGCTGAATATCCCCCACAGAGTTGGAAATTTGATGACTTGGTACAAGCTGAAGGGTATAACTCTCATGGTATGTATCTACGGTCGCCCTATTATGGCGTTGTATGTCGTGTCCTGATCCATGATGTGGAATGTGGTCTCCAGAGTGATGCCACCCGCCAAGACGGGGAGTGTGATCTCGCCAGATGTTTGTTCAACTTCGTTGTTAAAACCCGTTAGTGTGATGCAGCGTGGTACTATCTTTACCTCGAGTTTCATTTGTGTGAGTACTCGGGGATGGATAATACACGCGCCACTTCCGTCATCTACCATAATCCGTCTTACGTCGATATCTAAAATTCGTAAAGTAATAACAAGAGCGTCATAGTCAGGGAATTTCAAACCGTTGGTATCCGACTTATCGAAGATGATACTTTCATCGAGTTTGTCATACCGTTCGTGGGTGATCGACCGTTTGAGCTTGTGGGTCGTGGTGAACTTTACGCTTTTGATGATCATGTGGATGGTGTGGGCAGGTGAGGGCGGCTTCGGTGGTCCTTGATGTTGTTCGCACCCCCTGGCAAAGTTGGTTCTTCCCCGATTGCTCAGCAGTTCTTTGAGGTGCCCCTGTCGCAGCATATTTATGGCCTCTTGTCTTAGGGCGCTACAGTGTTCGGTTTTGTGTCCTCGCTCTTTATGGAACTCGCAGAGGGAGTTTAATTTTCTGATATTCGGCTCTGACCTTATTTTTTGCGGCCACTTCATCTTTGACCCGAGCTTTTCCAGGGCGTAGACAATCTCTGTAGGTAACACGCAAAATGTGTGAGCGGATAATAAAGGGGGCATACCTCTTTCATTCCGGTGAGTCCCTGTTCTTGACCGGGGTGGGCCTTATTCATGGTAGGGTGAGGGTATAGCGGTAGTTCTGATATATGGGAGATGTCGGTCACGGTTTGGTCATAAGGTTGCCGGATCTCTTCTGGTATCACTTCTCCGATCTTTTCTGGATTCTGCTTGTACTGAGGTCAGTCGATGAGTTGGCCCATTGGGGTCGTCTTCGTCTGCTCGAACTTCGGCACAATATGCATTATGTATTTAGTCCCAAGTTGTTGAGGGGCATTTCATAAGCCATCTCAATAATTTTCTTGTCGCTCTCGAACCATTTCTGTTCAGTCCGTTTTGAAAAGCGTCCACCGCCATTCCTTCTGATACATTGGGCAAAGCCATTCTCACTCGGTTGAAACGGGCGAGGAAATCCCTAAGTCCTTCTCTCGGTGACTGTTTGATAGCAAAGATATCATTCACTCCCGCCTCTACCTTTTTGTCTCCGGCGTGGGCCTTCACATATTTATCGGCCATTTCTTCGAAGGTTTCGATGGAACGGCCTGGTAGTTGCGAGTACCAGGTCAGTGCTCCTCCCGCAAGGGTTTCGCTGAATTTCTTTAGCAGAACGGAGGATACTTGTTCCTTTGTGAGGTCGTTGCCTTTTACAGCGGTGACGTAGTGGGTCACATGATCCTCAGGGTCAGTCGTGCCATCGTATATTTTCAAGTAGGGCGGCATTTTGAAACTCTTCGGTATGGCATGCGGGGCAGCGCCGTCGCTGTACGGCTACTCGACGAACCGACCGACATCTCTCTTCGACAATAACTTAGGAGCGCTCAGTATTTTATCGACCCTTTTCTGGTTCTCTCTCATATGGTCCCGCAGTGCCTTGTTCTCATTTTCCATTTCTTCCATCCTTTTCAGAATGGTTGTGAGGGCGTCATTACCTGCATTATTAACAACATTGTTAGTGATATCTGTCGTTGCGGGCAAGGAGGAAAGTTGATCATGTTGCTCGTTCTATGGATACGTAGCACAGGTTCTCGCAGTTTCTGCGGCCGCGCCCTAATGGGCTTATGGAGGATGCTGGTTAGTGTATCAGTTAACCAGCACTCAAGGAGCTTCTTTATCGCTAGCGGTGCCTCCTCTCCCATGGATGTGGAGGTTGTCTTGCCAAGGGATTTCGTGATGCTGCAGTGGGGAGGGGTGATCCACCTCGCCTGGGAGAAGCATTGGGCGTTGTGTCCTCACCCACTGCTTCTGAGCTATCATGGATGATGTCTATGAAGTTGGTTGGGAGGTCACTCATAATTCTTGCTCTTTTTTCTCTGTTACCTGCCATGTTAGATCTATGCAAGCAGAGAGAATTTTTTTTTATTTACGTCATCAATCAGTGCCGGTTGTAGATCTAGAAGAAACTAAAAAAACTTAGCTTGAAAATCTCCACAGACGGCGCCAAATTGTTAGACCGAGAAATATAATCTCCGGTTAAACTATTAAATTTATATAATGAAGGGTCAAATCTAGTTAAGGATAATGACTCTAGATATTAAGTGTAAGGATGCACGATATATGGGACTGAGTTCGCATATGATTGATGACAATAAATATGAAATACTCTTGCAACAAGAACATTAAATGAGATATATCCAGCAATAAATGTCAATAAATGGTATTTATGTAAATAAAAAGAATGATTCACCCGATAATGAATTGGCAAGGTGAATATTCTGCCTGACAATGGTGAATGGCAGATAGATCCAAGATTTGCATGAACAATTCTTGGATCTGGTGGAAAAGTGGGAAATAATATGAACGAGAATCTTTATAAAAAGCCAGCCTTTGTGTTTTTATCCGAAAGGGAGTCTTCTTCTCAAAAGTGTTCTTATTAGAAAAATATTACATGCCCTTGTCATTGTCTCTTCTTTCTATATATATGGACTCATTTTCTTAGAAAAAACCTAATAGTATAAACACCAGGAATATTCACTAGAATATTCCCTTTTTCAATATTCTATTTTGACAAATTAGCCGTTACAAGTCTTATCACTAATAATCGATCTCGTCCCCGATCCTTGTTGACATTTTGACTGCGATCTCTATTGATATCTCGACCACGGCTTATTTCGACACCTCGGCCTTTAATCACGCTATGTCTTAGGCGAGCTCGGCCGATGAAATTCATTAATGCCATTTTATGCTAAATACTCCAAGGACAAATTTTTGGCCTATACAATATATACATTAATTAATACAAGAAATTCTTTCAACAATCATTAAAATCTCATTTTGGGGTTAACAAAAATGACTGTAGAATATAAGAATTATTTAGCTATGCAATTAGTCTATGTAAAACGCGTAATGATGTCAAGATTTTAACGTTTGTTTCATAGAACCGATTTAATTTGTTTGGAATTGAGGTATAGTTATTATAATATTCATATTTTGGAACAGGCAACTCTGGAAAACTTAGACAACCTTTTTGACATTATTCAAATCTTGAAAATAATAATGAGGCACTTAAACCATTTGCGTAAGCTTACGCATATCTTGACTAATTGAGAATTCAAATTTTCTTCTATAACAATTGCACCTACTTTGAATAAGCAATTCGATATATAATTTAGAACCTTACATATACATTATAATTTTTTGGTGAAGGGGATTCAAAAGAACCCTTTCCGCCCCTGCGCTCGACCGTTCCACCGCAGCCATCGTTTGCGTCAATAGAATTCAACGTTATATGTATTTCTCCTTTCCAATACAATTTTTACATGTAAACAAAGATTTTTTCTTTCTACGAAGCAGATTCAACTGGACCTGCTCCCTTGAACGTGGGTCCGCCCCGGGCTCAGGATACAAGTATATATATATAAATCAGTTGAAGGGAAGAGTTTGGTATTAAAAAACGTTAAATAATTGATCAATAATGGCATCCAACAAAGTGAAAATTCCCACCATAGATTTCTGCAATTCAGAACTAAAACCAGGTACTGCACAATGGGAATCCACAAAAACTCAAGCTTTTCAAGAATATGGTTGCTTTGAAGCAATATATGATAAGGTTCAAAATGAAATTCGAGAAGCAAGGTTTGATACTTTAAAAGAAATCCTTCCATTGAAAGCCGAATTGAGAGATTATTCAAAGAAAACTTTTAAACGTTTCCAAAATGAGATTCCACGCTTTCCATTTTATGATAGTGTCCACAATGCTGATTTGCTTATCCCTGAAAGTTTTGACACTTTTGCCAATACTTTTTGGCCTGATGGAAATCCTGATTATTGGTAGGCAAAAATTTACACGCACCCGGTATCTATGCTTCATTATTAATTCTCTTTCCTTTTAGGGAATTACGGTATTTTTATTTCGAGCAGTGAAAACAACCTCTTTCAGAAATGAAGAGTAAGACTGCGTATAATAGACCCTTATGGTCCGGCCCTTCTCGAACCCCGTGCATTGCTAGAGCTTAGTGTACCATACTACCTCTTTTTTTTTTTACAGTATTTGTTTCGAGTTTAACTAATATCTACCGACATTATAAATAATTTTTACACTATTTAGGTCACACTCTTAGAAAATCACTGTTTTTAATTCAACGGAGCAAAGATTTGTCGTTTTTCCGACTATAATTCTGAAGCTTCGACTTTGATCTTTTTGGACTAGTACCAAGATCGAGTCCTAGATAAGTGGATCTAATTTTAATTGCCAAAACAGTTATCAATGAAAATGGCTCCCTCTTTAGTGAGATTATATGAGCAAATTCTTGAACCAAAGGCATAATGTAACGATTCGGTCGGTCGTTTTGAGTGTATTAGTCCCGATCCCCTATTTACTATTTTCTCCGTATTTGTTTCTGCTTATGTGACTTGCCAGGAGGTCTTGTTTTTGGTTTCAGAGTGATTTGGGATACTTAGTCTCTAAAACATAAGCTTAAGTCTTAAAATTTTGACCGTAGTCAATATTATATGAAGACGACTCCGGAATGGAGTTCTGTCAGTTCCGTTAGCTCCGTTGGGTGATTTTGGACTTAGAAGCGTATCCGAACTGTGAATTTGAGGTCTGTAGCTAATTTAGGCATGAAATGACGAAAGCCGAACTTTTACGGAGTTTGGCCAAGGGTTGACAATTTGATGTCGGGGTCGGATTCCGATTTCGCAAGTTGGAGTAGGTCTGTAATGTTTAATATGACTTGTGTATAAAATTTGAGGTCAATCGGATGTGGTTTGGTATGATTCGACATTGTTTGTAGAATTTAAAAATTTCGAAGTTCATTAAATTTGGATTGGAGAGTGATTCGTATTTTTGATGTTATTTGATGTGGTTTGAGGATTCGACTAAGTTTGTATAGTGTTTTCGGACTTGATGGTATGTTTGGTTGAGGTCCCGGGGCCTCGGGTGAGTTTCGGGTGGTTAACAGATCATTTTTCGACTTTGGTTGATGGCTGATATCTACTGATGTATATTTTCTGGTTTCCTCTTACGCGTTCGCGAAGGGTTAATGTGAGTTGGGAACATTTTGTTCTTCGCGTTTGCGAAGAAGAGGACGCGAACGCGAAGGTATGGTTTGCGTGTGCATCGCGAATGCTTGAGTAGTGTCGCGTTCGCGAAGAGAAGTGAGGCAGCTGGGGACCCCAGGTCTTTGGTTTACACGTTCGCGAGGTATGGGCCACGTTCGCGATAAGTTGAGCTTGTAAAGCTTCGCGTTCGTGAAGCGTTGATCGCGTTCGTGAAGCGTTGATCGCGTTCGTGAAGAGTAAATTGGGAGACAGTCTGAGTTGGCTTACGCTAACACGAGAGGACGGTCGCGTTCGCGAAGAAGGAAATCTGGGCAGACAATATTAATTTAAAAAATGAGGGTTTGAACCCATTTTACATATTTTGAACTAGAGAACACGGAATTGGGAGATTCTTGAAGGGATTTTTGTGAAGTTGATTGGGGTAAGCGATTCCTACTTGGTTTTGATTAAATCCCATGATTTCATCTTTAATTTTATCATCTAATTTGTGATTTGGGTTGAGAAATTGGGAAAAAAGAGAATGAACTCTTGAGTTAGAATTTTGAGGTTTTGAATAAGATTTTGTTATCTGATTTGAGTAATTTTGGTACGAGAGAACTCGTGAGTGAATGGGATTTCGGGTTTTGTGATGTTTGTCGGATTTCGAGACGTAGGCCCGGGGCCGGCTTTTGACCAATTTCGGATTTTGGCTTGTAATTTCATATTTTTCTTGTGGAATTTATTCCTTTAGCCTATATTAATTATCTCGTACTGCTTGTTGCTAGATTCAGGGCGTTTGGTGATTGATTCGAGGGGCAAGGGCATCGCAGAGTAGGATTTTGCATAGTTTGAGGTAAGTAACAGTTTTAAATTTGGTCCTGAGGGTATGAAACTCTAGGCTTTTGGTATGATATGACTATTTTGGAGGTGACGCACATGCTAGGTGACGGGCGTGTGGGCGTGCACCGTGAGGGATTGTGATGGTCTGTCCCGTGAGACTGTAAAGTCGAATAGCCTATTGTTAATTACATGTTCTCTCTGTGTTATAGAAATTTGACTGCAAATCATGTTAGAAATCATGCTTTGGCTATGTGATGGTACTGTTGGGGCCCGCAGAGGTCGTGTACCTGTTGAAGTATTTTCTAATTATTGTCTTGTACTCAGTCATGGTTTTATTTGCGTATCATATCTCAGTCTTTTCTTGATTCTTATTGATACACTATATTATTTTGTTTGTGTCTATATTTATGATTTCTGAGAGCCAGAGAGACTAGAGAGGTTGGTGACTGAGTTAGGGCCTGAGTGCCAAGCTGTGAGCTATATATATGTATATGAGTCGGGTTGCACACCACAACGAGTCTTAGGGCTGTATATATGGATCGGGTTGTACGCCGCAACGAGCCTCCGGCCTATATATATATATGAATCGGGTTGCACGCCGCAATGAGCCTTATGGCTATTTATATGGGATCGGGTTGCACGCCGCAGCGATATAGCGATTGGGCTGAAGGAGCCCCTCCGGAGTTTGCACACCCCCAGTGAGCACATGTACCTATTGAGTGTGAGTACCGAGGGCTGAGAGCCGAGCGATTGAGTTGTTGTAATGAGTTGACTGAGTGTTGCCCTAAGAGGATGTGCTTTCTTATTCATTTGTTTATGCACTTAGTTGCTATCTATCATTGTCGTGAAATTTTTGAAAGATTCTATATCCGGATTTACCTGCACTTTGACTGAATAAAATTGATTTGATTTAAACTGTCGGATTTGAAAGCATGTCTATTCCTTGCAGAAATTATTGAAAATGAACTGTATAGTATAGCTCGTCACTACCTTCTCAGTTCCTTATTTATTTATGTTACTTGCTGAGTTAGTTGTACTCATGCTACACCCTGCACTCCATGTGAAGATCCAGGTGTGTTTGATTACGAAGGTCGTTGAGTTCGTGCGCGATCGAGTGCCGGAGACTACGAGTGTGATGACCCAAAATGTCATCTTTAAATTTAATAATTAATTATGTGATCTAAGCACTATTTACCATTACTCGACTTGCGTGTGCAGTCCGTAAAAAAATTTCGGAAAGTTTTCAGGTGAAAAATGAATTTAAATGTGAATTAGAGCTTTAAAACTCAATTGATCAACAGTTTGAGCAAACAGACTCGGATCAGTATTTTGACAATTTTGGTAGGTCTGTATCGTGATTTGGGACTTAGGCGTATGCCCGGAATCAAATTCCGAGGTTCCTAGCCAGAGATATGGAATTTTGATGAAAAATTAAAAGTTTAAGTTCAAATAGTGACCGGATATCAAATTATGTGCAAACGACCTCGGAATAGAATTTTAATGATTCCAACAGCTCCGTATGGTGATTTTGGACTCAGGAGCGTGATCGGAATTTTATTTAGAAGTCCGTAGTAGAATTAGGCTTGAAATGCCGAAAGTTGAATTTTTGGGAAGTTTGACCGAGGGGTTGACTTTTTGATATCGGGGTCGAAATCCGATTCTGAAAATTTTCATAGCTCAGTTATATCATTTATGACTTGTGTTCAAAATGTAAAGTCATTCCGAATTGATTTGATGTGTTTCGACACAAGATATAGAATTTGAAAGTTTAAAGTTCATTGATTTTGATTTGAGGTGTGATTCGTTGTTTTGATGTTGTTTGATATAGTTTGAAGGCTCGACTAAGTTCGTATGGTATTTTGGGACATGTTGGAATAATTGGTTAAGGTCCCGAGGGTCTCGGGTGGATTTCGGAAGGTAAACGGAATAGATTTCCGACAAAGTACTGGAAATCTGTTGCAGAAATTCCATGCGTGGAGCCAAGTTTGGAAGCTTATATCTCGCAATGCATAAGGAATCAGAAAATGCGCAAAACATGAAAGTTCTATTCGTTGGATTATAGGTTCCAGAAAGTTAAACTATGCATTATTTGGACATTTGTACAGAAAGTTATGATGGATTGAATGAAAGCTGGTAGAGCAGTTTCGCCAGAAATTTCGCCAGAAATTCTGATGCATGCAGCCGACTTTGGGAGCTTATATCTCGCAATACATAAGGAATCGGAATAATTGCAAAACATGACAGTTGTAGTTGATGGATTCTCGTTTCCAGAAAGTTAAACCATTTATCATTTGGATATTTATACATAAAGTTATGATCAATTGAAGTAAGACTGGTAGAGCTGTTTCTGGTGGACTTTTAGTGACGAAAAATGGACTTTTAGTGACGGATTGGCAGAAACTTAAGGACCAAAAAATGGTTATTTCATTCATTTCGTTTTGGATTTTTAGAGCACGGTTCTTGGGCGATTTTTGGGCGATTTTCACGGGAAAATATTGGGGTAAGTGTTCCTTATCCTATATTGATTATATTTCATGATTCCATACTCATTTACATCATGAATCCCTGAATTTATGGAAGAAAAATCAAGATTTTTGCAAAATCTTTTAAAAACGAAAATTTAAGATTTGGAGGTCGAGTTGTTATCGGATTTTGGTAAAATTGGTATGGGTGGACTCGTAATTGAATGGGTTGTCAGATTTTATAAGTTTCACCGGATTTCGAGATGTGGGCCCCACGGGCAAATTTTGAGCTACTTTCGAATTTTAATGAAAATATAATATTTTCTTATGAAATTGATTACTATAATTTTTGTTGACTGTATCGAATTAATTATGACTAGATACGAGTCGATCGGAGTCGAAAAATCGAGAAAAAAGCATAATACTTGGTTAAATTGGAACAAGTCGAGGTAAGTGACTTGTCTAACCTTGTGTGGGGAAAATTTCCCCTAGGATTGGTATTGATGTGATTATTGAAATGTGTTGAAAGTCGTGTGCATGAGGTGACGAGTGTGTACACGGGTTAAATTGCGAAAGATTATATTTTTAAATTGTCTAGATCACTGTTACGCATTTATTAAATTATTTTATCTTGTTATATTCTTCATCATTGATGTGAGATATATACTTCAAATTTGTTTGATCTTTTCTTACTAATTGTTTTACCTGTTTAGTTGAAACTTGGTTTCTTTTATTCTGTGCATTATTTGAAGGTTGATTTTCTTTAAATTAAATATTATTAATATGAAGTATTTGACATTTCTAAACTTGATATTGAAGCAACGTAGTAAAGATTTTAAAATATTATTTTCCTAAATTATTTACTCCTGAATATTTTTATACTCATTGTGATGGAGCCGTGAGCTCTTTATTGTGGAAGAATATTATTGATAAATTATTTTGACATGAGCTGTGAGCTCTTTATTGTGGAAAACTATTATTGATAATTTATTTTGGCATGAGCCGTGAGCTCTTTATTGTGGCAAACTATTATTGATGATTTATTTTGGCATGAGCCGTGAGCTCTTTATTGTGGAAAAATATTGTTGTTGAATTATTTTGGCAAGTTAAATTATTTGAGCACTTGAGGTGCAAATTGTGATTTATTGTGATATTGATACGCATGCGGTGGTATAAGGTCTGGGTGTTGAAACGCATGCGGTGAGATAAGGGTGGCTTGATACGCGTGGTTAGTAGGGGAACTACTAGAAGTCATGCGGTGTGATAAGGGGGCTAAAACGCGGGATGCTATTTCGGGAAAAATATTTTCTTTAAATAAATTGTGAAGGCTCCCGCAGTGATATAAGAAAATGAGATATTGTGAATGTATTTATGATTTGGGACTACGAGGCGATACCTCGGGAGTGCCTTTGTTGATATTGATTTATGGCCGTAGTTGCCTTTGATTATTATTGTGATTTTCATAAAGTTGAAGGAAATTCTGTTTTGATTTTCACGAGATATTATTTGCAATTATTTGGTGTTATTAAATGTGACATACTATTTGATTCATTTTCAATGTCATTTTATTTTACTACATTGATAAACATTTTACCATGCCATTATTATATTGCAGTAGGGCCTCACCTGACCTCGTCACTACTCTACCGAGGTTAGGCTTGGCATTTACTGGGTACCACTGTGGTGTACTCATACTACGCTTCTACACATCTTTTTGTGCAGATCCAGGTACATTTTACCAGCCTAGACGTCAGTGAGTTACTTGCGCACGGAGACTTCGAGGTATATCTGCCAGCGTCCGCAGACTCCGGAGTCCCCTTCTATCATTTTATGTTGCTTCCTTATATTTTATTTAGACCTTGACATATAGAGACATTGAGAATAAATTCTTAGAAGCTTGTGACTTATTTCTACCGGGTTTTGGGAGTTAAAATTGTTTGAATTGTAGTTTATTTATTTCAGATATTTATTATTATTCCGCATTGATAGGCTTACCTAGTCTTAGAGACTAGGTACCATCACGACATCCTACGGAGGGAATTTGGGGTCGTGACAACGAGGTAGCTGCCGGCGTCCGCAAATCTTGTCTCTCCTTCTATTTTTTTTTTATTTTCTGTACTGATACTTAGACAATGTTGGTATTAGACTGGATATCTAGATGCTCATGACTCAGTGACACTTCGATGTCGGGCTATTTGTTTTCCGCACTTATGTTTTATTTTGGATTTACCCCCGTTTTTATGAAAAACTCCGATTATTTAAATGTCTTAGTTCATTTGTGTTAAATCTTGAAATATTTTTGAAAGGTCGGCTTGTCTAATATCACGATAGGCGTCATCACGACGGGTTAGGTTTTGGGTCGTGACACATAAGTAGCCTCTCCACCTATGACCAAAGTTCCAACTATACACCTTTTTTTTTCGGGGGTCTTATTACCCCCTTGGACTATTATAAAGTAAAATTATTGCCACCCTAAATGATGATGTGGCAAAGTGTATGTATTTCACTCTTTTTGAGAGAGTGAAAAGCCCAAAAATTTACTAACTAATCTTTTTCTTTTTCTTTTCTTTTTCTTAGTGTTTTGTCTTTTACTTTTTTTCTTCTCCTTTCCCATATGACAAAGCCACCATTGAGAGGCATTGTGCTCCATTTACAGCACCATTTCTTTGAAAATTTATTTTTTAACTTTATATTGGTACTTTTTCCTCAATCTTTTTTGGGTTTATTCTTATCTTTGCATTAGCAAGAAAGTAAATTTAAATTTGATTATATATAAATGTGTCATCTTTTTATTGGATATTACACTTAATTAATTATGACATTAACTTAACGATAATTTTTTTCCCTTTCTTTTCGAAGATATACAGTCCTTTTCTTAAAAATTCGGCAGCAACAATGACAAAAAATTATCATACGTGAATATTACTTTTTGAACCGAAATCGAAATCGGAGAATTAAAATTTTGGACTTCATTGTTCTTGTTGTTGCTATTAGTCATGAAAGAATAGAATAATAGATCAAAATAAGAAACATACTGAGAGAGAGAAAAAGAGTAAAGACATATACACATTGTAGGCGAGTGTGTTTCACCTCCCAAAAAAAATCTGGTTATGACATTTCAAGGAGATATTTATTCCACTTTAGAACAGTTTAAGGAGGTAATAGAACCCCCGTAAAAAAAAAGTGTGTAGTTAAAACTTCGGTCATAGGTTGAGGGGGTATTTATGCCTTTTCCCTTATATTATTGCTATAGGAGCAGGTACAATTACAAGCAAGATGTTTAGTACAGGTTCTTATAGTACTGTTCCAATTATATTTTGACCACTTTACCGACTATTGTGATCGAAAAATTAATAACTTGTGTCATTTACATAATTACAAATCTCACTTTTTATGTAAAGTTACTCGTAGATTTCTTTTTGAGTGACCTGATAGTTTGAAATATTTTTGTCTTTACACTAATAATGTATATAAGTTAAACTTGTATGCATTTGAATATCACATAGTATTACTATTTCTACAAGTTATATGATTGATTTAAAATATACACAAACTAACTTGGCAGCAATGTGATAAAGTCCTACTATGAGCCGCTAGTGAAATTGGATGAAATGGTGAAAAGGATGGTTTTAGAGAGTTTGGGACTGAAAAATTACATTGATGAATTCTTGGATTTTTCCAACGTCTTCTTTCTGCGATTTGCATATTACAAAACAGCTCCAGGTGAAGATGGGAGAGAAATAGGATTGCCTGAACACACAGATGTTGATTTCTTGACTATAATAAAAGGAAATCAAGCTGGATTGCAAGTTCTAAAAATTGGAGAGTGGATTGATCTTAATGTTTCACCAAATTCCTGCGTTGTTTTATCGACGGATTCCTTCATGGTAAGTATTTTATGTTTGGTTAATCCTTACCTCTTAAGTTATTTTTCGGTTGAGTTACGCCCAAGGTTCATTTTCTTATCGTGGTTTCAAGTCAGACACATTTCAAGCCTTGGTTTACTGGATGTCGGGACCCTATTATACTGTGGACGCTTCAGATGTCCGGTCCTGAGCGTGCAATGTGGTATTAGAGTCCCACTTCGGTTCTATATTGGTCAAAATCTGCCTTTAGGATATTCATGTCAAAATAACACTGCGAGAAGGATCCGCAAATCATCATTTAAAGACGGTCATGAAGTCACATTCGCCGAGGTCAAGGAGTCTAAGAAAGTCGTGGTCAAAATACCGATGAGGACCAAGGTCGAGAAGTCGAGGAGAGTCACGGTCAAGTCATCAACTATGATCATGGTCGAAGAGTCGAGGAGGGTCGTGGTCGAATACTGACGATAGAGTTGTACTAGCATGTAACGTCTAGTTTTCAAAATGGAATCAGGAAGAGAATATTCTAGTGAATATTCCTTATATTTGTACTATTAGGGTTTTTCGAGAAAGGATCCCATATAAAAAGAAGGAAGAGAGAGAGGAAAGTTACGTGAAATTCATTCTTGTAAGAACAACACTTTGAAAAAGATCTATTCTTCATTCAATACAAGATTTTACTTTTCATTAAGATTCTTGCCAGATCCAAGGAATCATCGACTGTTTGAGGATCTGTCATCCAATCATTGTCAGGTGGAAGTTTTCTTTGTTCCACTTTTTGTTGCTTAAATTATTCCCCTTAATTACGTGACTGCCACCAGATTGACATTTATTGAATATCTTACATCGTGACTCAGTATTACCAGTCTTGGGAAGGTGTTATATTTGTTTTCACTTTTGGTTTCGACACTTATATTAAATTATATGTTTAAAAAAAGAAAGAAAAATGGATCGAAATGTAATTGTAATCGGCTTACCTAGTCTTAGAGACTAAGTGCCATCACGACGCCTGTGGTGAGATTTTGGATCGTGACACAAACAATAATAGTTCTGCACAGCATATTTGAATTCACAGTCATAGTAACAAGAGCCAGTTAGTAAATTATTATTATGGTTGCTATGATCCTTTGCAATACCCACTTTTATTTCCGTATGGTCAAAATGGATGGTACTATGGTATTCAAAAGATTACACAACCTGGACATAAACTGATAAAAATAGAACTTACTATGAAAATGAACAACTTCCAAGTGTATCGAATATGTATTCAATTGATGGACTACTTGAGATGGAAGCTGAAGTTCTACAAAAGGGTAAACGAAAAAAGGATACTGTTTCTTATTGTGAATACTATTGTTACAATCTTCAGATGAGAGATAACGAGAAAAACAGAGTTTTACATTCTGGTAGATTATTTCAATAATATTCAGTTGATGAATTCATAAAAGTAAAAGCTCAAAGGTTAGATTTTACCTCATTTAATCAAGATTTATTTCAAATTGATGTACTGCAAGGTCTTTTGGATATCCTAAGACTTGACGAAAGAGAAGCTTCCAAGATAGGAGGAAAGATTTTTCTTCCGACAAGTTTTACGGGTGCTCCGAGAGATATGCGGCAGCGTTATATGGATGCTATTGCATTAGTGCAATATTTTGGAAAGCCTGATATAGTTTTAACTATGACATGCAACCCATGTTGGCCAGCAATAAAAGAACATTTGCTCCCAACGGATGAAACTCAAAATAGGTCTGATTTAATTAGTCGAGTATTCAGAGCAAAGGTAGAAGAGATGAAAATAAATATATTAAAAAGAAATATATTTGGAAAACTTATAGCTTTTATATACACTATAAAATTTCAGAAACGTGGTCTTCCACATGCTCATTTTCTTGTTATACTTGCAGATGACTACAAATTATTAACACCCGAAGCTTTCGATAAATTTATTTCTGCTGAGATACCTGATCCAGATAAAAACTTACTTACATAAGCTTGTTATTAAACACATGATGCAGCCTTGTGGTCATTTGAAACCTACGAATTTATGTATGAAGAAGAAATAGTAAAAATTTAAGTGTCCAAAGAGCTTCGCCACTGAGACAACGAAAGGTAAGGACTCATATCCAATTTATAGAATACGAAGCACTGGTAAATATGTGAAAGTTAGAAAATAATTTCTTGATAATTCATGGGTTTTTTCTTACAATCCTTATCTTTTGGGCAAATATAATTGTCATATAAACGTTGAGGTTTGCTCTGATATTAAAGTTGCCAAATATATATACAAATATATTTGTAAAGGACATGATAAGATTTTATTTGGCTTACATGAAAATAATACAAATATAGAAATAGATTATATGAAAGAGTTTTAATCTGCTAGATGGGTATCACCTCCAAAAGCTATGTGGCGGTTATTTGCCTTTCCTATCAGTGAAATGACTCAAAGTGTTTATCATCTCCTGTTATATCTTGATGAGCTACAATTTGTCTCTTTTAGAAAAACTGACACAATAAATAGTATCGTGAAAAACCCTATGATTAAGAAAACGATGTTGACAAAATTCTTCTTGATGAATGAAACAAACAAAGATGCTAAAAAGCTTAAGTTGTTGTATAAAGATTTTTCACAATATTTTGTATGGTCATCTACTTACAAAATGTGGACTCGACGACAACAAGGTAATGTTATCGGGCGTGTTGTAACATGTCATCCAACAGAAGGAGAAATATATTACCTTAGATTATTACTAATGAATGTAAGAGGACCAAAATCATATAAAGATCTTTTGACAGTAAATGGAATATGTTGTGACACATTTAAAGAATCTGCAGAAAAAAGAGGATTGTTGCATTATGACAACAACTTAGTTGAATGTATGTATGAGGCTGCCTGCTATCAAATATCTTATAATTTAAGACGTTTATTTGCTACAATATTAGTATATTGCAGCCCTAGCAATCCAAGAGAACTGTGGAAACAATTTGAAAATTCAATGTCTGAAGACTTTAAGAGCTTAGCGAATATAGCGGCAAAAGATATCCATCTTGTTGTCTTGAATCACATTAATAATATACTACATTCTATGGGGCATGATATTAAATGACAGTTTTGTCTAGTGTGAACTTTATTTTCAGAGGGTAAAAAAGGCGAATGAGCATGGGCCCAACTCTTAATTACAAAAGTATTTCCTTAATTGTATTACTTCACTATTTTGCAAGACCATTCATGTCAATCTAAATAATATATTTAAAAATAAAAACTTCATATGCATCTTTATTCAATAAAAATTATTGCATTTCTAAATTAACCATATAATTTTAAACTTAATTGGTTGGAATTAAACATCAAGGAAAAAGGAGTAAAAAGATTACCAATATTTCATCAATTTGCTTTTTCTTTGTGTTTGTGTATTATTTGTTTCTCACATTCTAATTTAAAATTTACAATAAATCTTTTTAGCATAATAATAAGTAGGATTATTTGTAGCACAAAATTTATAGACAACACATTTTAGTAATTTCTTTGCGTATTAAATTTAAGAGAAAACAGTCCCTAATTTATTAAACCTCATCAACTTGTGCATAACCAAAGAGTTTGCATTTTTCTTCATTGACAATTCATTACTTAATAGTATTAAATAAGATGTGATGTCTTCCTTTAACACAAAGAAAAATATATGTCATTAGAAATGGATCTGGAAATATAGAAACAAATATTTCTAAAGGAGTACCAATTCTATTCTTTCTTTTTATAGACCTTCTTCATTAAGTGATAGAATTAAAGGCAGTTGTTGAATAGTTGCACTTTGAAATATTTATTTTACATTCAAAATAATCATAAAGATTCAAATGGTAATGATATTACGGTTTGAATAGTAATACCGTGTACCTTTTCTCTTTTTCTTATTAACCTGTCCATTTTCTTTTTCATGTACCCTCCCATTTAGCAACTTAACATAAATATAGTGGATAAGTTGTTTATCTCACTTAAAATTTTTATCTTCTTTAGATATGTAACATCCTTTTTTCTTAGATTAAGAATGTATATTATGATAAATTATAAGCCTTAGATAGAGGTTAGTGATCAACTGAATTGTTTTTGGCTAACTGAATTGTCACGACCCAAAATTCTAACCTGTCGTGATGGAGCCTATCTCGATACTAGGCAAGCCGACAATCTCAATAACTCACAATTTTTTTAAGTTTGAAAATATGATATTTAAACACAACTCACAAATCTCGCAAATACCGATTCAAGCAATCCCAAAACCTAGTGTCACTAAGTACATAAGCATCTAATATGAATACAAGTCTGGAAAATACGGTCCATAATAGTGTGGGACCAAATACTATAAATAAGGAGATAAGGAAGGAGAGGTAAGGTCTGCGAAACACGACAACTACCTCTGAATCTTCGGAAAATCAACTATGCGAAAGAATCAAAACACGCTATGTCCGGGAACACTTGGATCTGCACAAGCACTACAAAGTGTATTATAAGTACAACCAACTCAGCAAGTAACAATAATAAATAAGGAACTGAAGATAGTGACGAGCTACACAGTTATAGTTCACTTTTAGTAATTCCAACAAAGAATAGACATGCTTTCAAATCCACCAGTTTAAGTCAAATTAATTTTATACAGTTCAAGTTCATGTAATCCGGATATAAATTTTTTCAGAGTGTTTCACAAAAATGACAGATAGTAACTAAGAGCAACAACAAATGAAAAGCAAGTACAGCCTCTCAGGGCAATAATCACTCAACTCATCACAACAGCTCAACTACTCGGCTCTCAGCCCTCAGCACTCACACTCAATGGGTACCCGCGCTACTGAGGGTGTACAGACTCCGGAGGGGCTCCTATAGTCCAAGCGCTATAATCCGCACGGACAACTCAAGTGCTGCACGGACAATTCACGTGTTATAGTATCAATATCTGGATCCGCACGTACAACTCACGTGCTGCATGGACAACTCACGTTCTATAGTATAATATCTGGATCCGCACGAACAAATCACGTGCTACATGGACAACTCATGTACTATAGTATAATATCTGGATCCGCACGGACAACTCGCGTGCTCCACGGATAACTCACGTGCTATAGTATATTATCTCACAATCAGGCTCTCGGCCTCGCTCAGTCATAAATCTCTCCAGTCTCTCGGACTCTCAACAATCATGAAATCATCCCAAACAACAATCATATGATGCATCAATAATGAACAATAGAGACTGGGATAACATAATCAAGTAAACTGTGACTGAGTACAAAACAACAATTAAGAAGATAGTTTAACATGTACACGACCTATGTGGGTTCCAACAGTACCAACATATAGCCTAAATATGGTTTCTAACATGACTTACAATGCAATTTCCACAACACATAGAGAGCACATAGCTAACAACAAGTTATTCAACATTACAGTTTTCACGGGACGGACCAAGTCACAATCCCCTCGGTGCACGCCCACACGCCCGTCACCAAGCATGTGCGTCACCTCCAAAATAATCACATTATACAAAGTCCGGGATTTCATACCCTGAGGACCAGATTTATAACTGTTACTTACTTCAAGCCGTATAATTCTTTATTCTGCAATATCTTTTTCTCGTGAATTGAACTCCAAACGACTCGAATCTAGCCACAAATAATTCGATTCAGTCAATAAAATTTAGCTCAAAACTCGTCTGTAGGGCCCACATCTCGAAACCTGTCAAAAGTTATAAAATACGGAAGTCCATTCAACCACGAGTCTAACTATACCAATTTTACCAAAATCCGACATCAACTCGACCTCCAAATCTTCAAATTACACCAAGAGGATTTTCTAAAATTTTCAACTCAATTCACTAATTTAATGATAAAAACAACAATAGATTCATGTAATTTAACCAAAATCAAATTAGGAATTCTTACCCCAATGTTTTCCTTAAAAAACTCTCGAAACATCGCCTCATCCGAGCTTTCTTGGTCCAAAAATGGAAGAATGAGACAAATTTGGACTTTATTCTGCTGCCCAGGGGTTTGTTCTTCGCGTTCACGATGAACAAATTCTCCAACAGCCATTTTCAAACCCTTCTCAGATAGCCTATAGTATAATGGTCATAACTCTTTGTACAAACCTCCAAACGATGAATGGTTTAACTTTCTGAAAACTAGCCATCAAGGACTATAACTTTTATTTGTTCCTCATCTCCCAATTCCTTATAGATTGCGAAATATACGCCTCCAAAGTTAGCCCTCTGCAACAAAGACTTTCAAACTCTTCTTAGACAGCCTGTAGTGTATCTACCATAACTCTTTGCACACAACTACAAATAATAAATCGTTTACCTTTATGAAAACTATACACAAATGGTTACAACTTTTATTTTTGGATCATCTCCAAATTCATTATAGATAGCGAGATATGAGCCTCCAAAGTTAGATGACAGACAACAAAAATTCCTTCTTCGCAAACGCGAAGAACAAAGTCCCATCGTCAAAATCCTTCCGCGCGAACGCGAGAGGCTCCTTGCGAACGTGAAAAACAATACTAGAACCAACAACCAACAACATCAAAAAACCCAAACTTGGTCCGGAACTACCCCGAATCAAACCCGAGGCCCCCGGGACCTCGTCCAATCATACTAACCAGTCCCAATATATAACACGAACCTGCTCGAGGCCTCAAATCACATCAAATAACACAAAAAATATGAATCACACATAGATTCAAGCCTAATGAACTTTGAAACTTCCAATTTCTATAAACAACGCCGGAACCTATCAAAGCACATCTGATTGACCTCAAAGTTTGCACACAAGTCATAATTGACATAACGAAGCTATTCCAATTTTCAGGATCGGATTCTGACCCTCATAATCAAAAAGTCAACTCCCCGATCAAACTTAAATTTCTATTTTAGCCATTTCAAGCCTAATTTAGCTACGGGCTTCCAAAAATAATTTTGAACACGCTCCTAAGTCCAAAATCACCATACGGAGTTATTGGAATCATTAAAACTCTATTCCGAGGTCGTTTATACATAAGTCCATATCCGGTCAACTTTTCTAACTTAAAATTTTCAATTATGAGACTAAGTGTCTCATTTCACTCTGAATTCCCTATGGACCCGAACCAACTAACCTGGTAAGTCTTAAAACGACTGTAAAGCATAAATTGAGAAGCAAATGGGGGAACGGGGCTGTAATACTCAAAACGACCGGTCGGGTCGTTACATTCTCCCCCACTTTAACATACGTTCGGTCTCGAATGTGCCAAGAGTTGTTCTTAACCTTCAAATCTCTATTCCACCTTACCACGCACATACCCGGGGTGATCTCACGTCACCCTATTCTATATAGGCCTGACCGTACAACATAACTAAATTTTTTTAATTTAACCTTAGCCCAAAAACCTTGGAGCCAAATTTCTAGCATCTAGAATTCTTTTCAAGACCCGAATCTCACATCTACCCACTGTATAAGCCTGAACAAGTTGTACCCAGCAATAACCATAATCCCAGATACAGTTGCATAACATACTACACAACTCACATACTTGTAACACCATTCCTGATCACAATAACTACTCAAAACCAACCAAGTACTAGTATAAAACCTCGCATTCAACAGAACTTCATTCCAAAACCTTCGTACACTACGTATGATGAAAGAAACATTCAAAACCTAATAACCACTCATTAGATCAACTAACCATGGAGCTCTCTCGCCCCAATCGGAACCATAATCCTCTCGAATATACCATAATCAAGCTTGATAGTACCCATTCTAGGTCCAATGTCCTTATATTATTAAACACAACTATCCCACAGACACGCCACATTAATATAACTCCAGCCACCACTGCGCAATCCGTGTACCCAAATATGAGAGATGTCTCAAGGAAGAGAACCATATTGCAAGTTCAACAAACACCACCACAACCACAATGTTACAACCAACTCCTCAAATTTCGTGAAGAGGATAACCGTATGCGCATGTGCACAATTGTAGAGGAGGGAAATTAATGAATCAGATAAATTATCATAGAAATACAATTCTCACACACGGCACGTACAACTCATGTGCCAATAATATGAATCGCCCGGCATGGTCACAGGCCTCCAGTGCCAGCATATCATACATGAGCAATTAAACAAGTACACTTGTATATGATAATGAAATAAGATTCTCATGCTCCTCGACTGGTATAAATAGTACGCCATAGTGTAAGCATGTGCAAAGTCTGCTATCACATTTCAAATCGGCAATTTGTTTTAACGCATAATTAGTAATTACCCCATTTATTTAGGGAATCATCTTCTTTGTAAACTCAAGTATAGCCCAGATTTTCTCAACAAAGATACGAATATAGGAAACGTTATAACTTTATACTTAACCGTCAACTCTAGGCATATAATAGCCTAAGCATTCTTCCGAGTATGAATACTTGCTCTAATGCCCGCACATGGGCTCAAATCTCACATATATGCGCATAGCTATCACAAATAATTAGCGCAACTAGTGTATCCACCGAATTTTAAATAAAATAGTCACCTTAAATAGGTCGGAACCCCGAAACATTTTACTTCTGAGAACTCCCAGTCTCCAAATTCATCGAACACATGAATCTACAGTAACTGATCCAAACTCCAACACTCGAATGACTAACACATTTTTCTTGCACGATCATCCCACGAGGAATACTTTCATAATTCTTCCGTGCCACATAACATTAATTTGAATCTCAACAGTCTATCAACCAGGTGAGTACTGCAATACCGATGAACATCCGTAAGTTAAAACACAACGCGCCTTCTGAAATGCGCACCATTCTCGAAATATTTGAAACTGACCATGCTGTCCAACATTCGTTACCTTCTCTTCAAGACTGAACGGTCACCTTGTACATGTAAATCCTAATCCCGTACACCACACCACATCTATTATGCCATCATGTGACAAGTACACGAATCCCATTATCAACTCTGAGTCACCAACAAATTACATACTCGGTTAGTTAGAAACTTTCCTCTTGCTTCCTTCCAGGAGAAAATCACAATACACAACACATTTTTCACACCAGTAAAAAATATCCGGTTCAAACCATGGTAGAAACTATCAAGAATACTTTGAAATCCATATGCACATAACCAAGCTATTAGAACTAAATTCCTTAAACTCGACCAAACCACGTAGGTCACCAAAACCCAAGAATATTGCTACCAAAACATCTGTAGAGTCTCACCATATCATAATTACCCCTATAAATACCACAACCGAAATGCCCACTCTGAAAATTCCTTATTTTAGTCTAAGGCCGTTTCATTCACCTTTCTGATACCAAAATATAAAATCCATAATGATATACAAAAATGCCACAAGTCTCGATACCATCCAACTTAAATCTCAGATTTTTACCATAAACAAATCCGCCAAAAATTCTAAATTGTTACATATTAATCTCGAATCCATTAGAACTTTCTCGAGAGTCACCTCCTTTGTTCAAATTCACATTACACTGCCCAAATGGGCCAAAAGACGCATGCCCCATTAGCACAACAACGCTCAAAGATAATACCACCTATCAAATTCATACTCTGTGTGCACTACATCATTCATAAATAATAACTCACTCATCCCGCAATTTTCATATACTCATAAAGCGCAATATAACCCGTATCCAGAAATTTCCTTACTCGAATCATTCTCGAACACCACCTCTACAAGTCATCACTGATTCCCAAGTATACTTTAAACCAAACAAAATATATTTGACACATAACCATGAATTGAATTGTTAATAACAGGCTCCCCAACTTGGCTCAAAGCCATAGATTAAAATACTTGATAACTCACAATACCCATACTTTATTACTGCCTTAATACCACAGTCAGTTCAACGAAAATTATTCTCAAGCTCAAGACACACCAACCATAAAATACCTCAATCATCCGCTAATCTCGCATTCATTCTCTTAACACTTATGTCAACTTTCTCAACCAGATTCAAATTCAAGTCTCAACACATACACCCCCGCTGGCAGAAAAGAAACTCTCTATTCACATCATAATGAACACACCTACATAAATTACTCCGCAGACGATAACCCACCTGCTAAGTCTCAAATTGGCATCTTGTTATACCCTTTCGCAACCACAATTACTATAAAATCACTTAATCTTTCTGAGTCTAAACTCATTAACCAGACACGAGAATTTAATTTGCACCAAAATTTAACAACGTGAAAGATCTTTCAAAACACTCACACTCGAGATTGTACGTCACATCAAAATGAAAATTAAGCACCCAATGTCCTTCTTTTACATTTCAAGGAAACACTTCTCGTCACATTCATATCGTCTTAAAACATCCCGCAGTTACATCATACTCATCACAAAGTCATTCCACCATTCATCGAGCCACAAATTCCACTCGTAAAGACGTTACCGTACATATGAGTCCAAATGTACAGGTTACAACTGAAGCCACCGAGCCTAAGCTGCGTCTAAACCTGACCTCAAGTCCTCCACACTGGACCATCACTAGAACACATAATACACATCTCAAACATCATTCACAACTGATACTGAGCGCTCATGTGTGCATACGAATGCGTGGAAGGAATTCAAAGAGTTATGTTTCAAGTAGAATCAATTCTGCACGATAGAATACAAGAAAGTGAAATTTTCCTAAGGGTTCAGCAGCCTCTCGAAGATAAGTACAGCCGTCTCCGTACCGATCCGCAAGACTCTACTAAACCCACTCATGACTTGTGAGACCTATGTCACCTAAAGCTCTGATATCAACTTGTCATGACCCAAAATTCAAACCTGTCGTGATGACGCCTATCTCGATACTAGGCAAGCCGACAATCTTAATAACCCACAATTTCTTTTAAGTTTGAAAATATGATATTTAAACACAACTTACAAATATCATAAATACCGATACAAGCACTCCCAAAACCTGGTGTCACTGAGTACATGAGCATCTAATATGAATAGAAGTCTGGAAAATACTGTCCATAACAGTTTGAGACCAAATACTGTAAATAAAGAGATATGGAAGGAGAGGCAATGTCTGCGAAACACGACAACTACCTCTGAATCTCCGGAAAATCAATTGTGTGATAGAATCAACACCCGCTATGTCCGGGAATACATGGATCTGCACACGAAGTGCAGGGTGTAGTATGAGTACAACCAACTCATCAAATAACAATAATAAATAAGGAACTGAAGATAGTGATGAGCTACACAGTTATAGTTCACTTTTAGTAATTCCAGCAAAGAATAGACATGCTTTCAAATCCATCAGTTTAAGTCAAATCAGTTTTATACAGTTCAAGTTCATGTAATCCGGATATAAAATCTTTCAGAGTATTTCACAACAATGATAGATATCAACTAAGTGCAACAACAAATGAAAAACAAGTACAACCTCTCAGGGCAACAGTCACTCAACTCGTCACAACAACTCAACTACTCGACTCTTAGCCCTCAGCACTCACACTCAATGGGTACCCGCGCTCACTAGAGTGTACAGACTCCGGAGGGGCTCCTACAGCCCAAGCTCTATAATCCGCACAGACAACTTACGTGCTGCACGGACAACTCACATTCTATAGTATAATATCTGGATCCGCACGGACAACTCACGTGCTGCACGGATAACTCACGTGCTGCACGAACAACTCATGTGCTATAGTATAATATCTGGATCCGCATAGACAACTCACGTACTATAGTATAATATCTGGATCCACACGGACATCTCACGTGCTGCACGGACAACTCACGTGCTATAGTATAATAGCTGGATCCGCACGCACAACTCACGTGCTGCACGGACAACTCACGTGCTATAGTCTGATATCTCACAATCAGGCCCCCGGCCTCGCTCAGTCATAAATTTCTCCAGTCTCTTGGGCTCTCAACAATTATAAAATCAGCCCAAACAACAATGATATGATGCATCAATAATGAACAAAAGAGACTGGGATAAAATAATCAAGTAAACTGTGATTGAGTACAAAACAACAATTAAGCAGATAGTTCAACATGTACACGACCTATGTGGGTCCTAACAGTACTAACATATAGCCTAAACATAGTTTCTAACATGACTTACAATCAAATTTCCACAACACATAGAGAGCACATAGCTAACAACAAATTATTCAACTTTACAGTTTTCACAGGACGGACCAAGTCATAATCCCCTCGTTGCACGCCCACACGCCCGTCACCAAGCATGTGCGTCACATCCAAAATAATCACATGATACAAAGTTCGGGGTTTCATACCCTCACGACAAGATTTATAACTGTTACTTACTTCAAGCCGTGTAATTCTTTATTCTGTAATATATTTTCCTCGTGAATTGGCCTCCAAACGCCTCGAATCTAGCCACAAATAATTTGATTCAGTCAATAAAATTTATTGGAATTAATTCCATAATAAAATATTAAGTTTCCATCGAAATCCGAAATTTAGCTCAAAAATCGCATGTGAGGCCCACGTCTCGGAACCCGACAAAAGTTACAAAATCAGGAAGCTCATTCAACCACGAGTCTAACCATACCAATTTTATCAAAATCCGACATCAACTCGACCTCCAAATCTTCAAATTAAACCAAGGGGTTTTTCTAAAATTGTAACTCAATTCACTAATTTAGTGATAAAAACAACAATAGATTCATATAATTTAACCAAAATCAGGTTAGGAATTCTTACTCCAATATTTTTCTTAAAAAACTCTCGAAAGATCGCCTCACCCGAGCTTTCTGATCGGGTCTAAGCCTGCACTACTATTGAGTAGCGAGGATGGTCGATGCAGTTTTACCTAACAAGGTCGGGATTGAATCTACAGGGAGTTAATAGATTTGGAATTAGGTTTATATCTAAGTCTAGATGCGTGTTTTGTTCCTAATTACGCCTCCACACATTTTGGTTTTGATTCTACTTCTAATTCTATCCTATTGTATGCAATTATTAAAGCTAAGTAATATTTTTTATGTTGATTTTCAAGTGTTTAAAATGACTAAGGTAGTGACTTCCGCCTGGATGGACATCTAACGGGTAGCAAGAATCTAGGGCAAACTTGATTAATTTGGGGTCGTAAGATAGTTATCACACCCAAGTACTCACTCTATATCTCTCGATAGTTTGAGTGATTTTGCCTAATTTGGCTTTCTCAAGTCTAAATGGGTATTCATGCAAGTCATGTGATATTAGCTCAAGTCGGGTATTACTATCTCTAGGTTTAACCATTTAATTAGGGATGCCAATTTTTTGAGTTCACCCCAATTCCTTGTTAGCCTTGTTTTCCTAGACTTAATCCCTCTTTCTCAAAAAGAGATCAAGTCATAAAGGCATGAATCAGTGTTTACAATAACTAATTCTACAATTCTAGCAAGAACTAGGCTAAATATCACTAACCTATAAATATTCAAGCCCTAAAATCCAGTACCCATTAAATACCCACACTAGGGTTGGGTCACAACCATAGCTATGGGTCTAGCTACTCATAGCAATAGCAGAAATCAAAGATGAAAAGAAGATAAAATTCATAATACTAGATTAAAAGATAAAAACCTAATGTTATAAGATGAATCTAATACAAAATTTCCCAAAAGGGAAGTTCCAGCCGTCTCACTTGCTCAGCAAATACACAACATAACCTAAAAATGATAAAAAGTTCTATTTTTACTAAGCTGAAATTTTTGGACAAAAATACCCCTGCGGAGGTTACGCGGCCGCGTAATTCTGACCGCGGCCGCACTCCTGCTTTAGCGGCGCGTAATTCTGATCGCGGTCCGCGTTCTTCACTTCTAGATCTGGGTTTCGCGGACCGCATAATTTCCATCGCGGCTGCGTAGGAGACTTCCGCGATCGTATAATCTTGACGCGGACCGCACAATTTCCATCGCGGCCGCATAGGAGACTTCCGCGGCCGCAAAATCTTGACGTAGACCGCACTTCTTGTTTTTGCTTAAAATGTAAGTTTTCTGAACTTCAGCAACCGCAGTCCGCATAATTCCAATCGCGACCGCGCAGGGCTTTCGCGGCCGCACCTTTTTGACGCGATCCGCGTTCATGTTTTAGCCCAAAAATCCATCTCTCTGAATCTTCCTTTCGCGGACCTCGAAATAGTGCTCACGACCGCGTTGTAGCTTTCGCGGCCACACAATATTTGTGCGGTCCGCATTTCTCATCTTTTGGCCCACCCTTAGTTTTTGTTCAAGTTTTGACTCCTTTATGAGTTGATTATGGGTACTTTGGCTCATTTTGAACAATCCCTGCAAACAAGCACATTACATTAGTTTTCGGGAATACCTTCACACATTTTTGGCCCTAGACACAAGTAAAAGAGAGCAAATAATAGGCCAAATCCCTACTTATCACTTCCTTGGTCCAAAAGTGGAAAAATGAGATGAATTTGGACTTTATTCTGCTGCCCAGGGGTTTGTTCTTCGCGTTCGCGACCCTCCCCTCGCGTTCGCGATGAACAAATTTTCCAACAACCATTTTCAAACCCCTCATAGATATCCTCTAGTCCAATAACGTTTTGTACAAACCTCTAAATGCTGAATGGCTTAACTTTATGAAAACTGGACACCAAGGGCTATAACTTTCATTTGTTGCTCATATCCCAGTTCCTTATAGATTGCGAGATATACGCTTCCAAAGTCAGCCCTGTGTAATAGAGATTTTCAAACTCTTCCCGGATAGCCTGCAGTGTATCCACCATAATATTTTGTATAAAACTCCAAATAACAAATGGTATACCTTTCTGAAAACTAGACACAAAGGGATACAATTTTTATTTTTGGATCATCTTGACATTCCTTATATATTGCGAGATATGAGCATCCAAAGACAGACAACGAACATCAAATGTTCCTTATTCGCGAATGCGAGAACCTCTTCACGAACGCGAAGAACAAAGTCCCAACAGCAAAATCCTTCTGCGCGAACGCGAGAGGCTCCTCGCGAACGCAAAGAACAATACCAGAACCAGCAACCAGTAGCATCAAAACACCCAAACTTGGTTCGAAACCACCTCGAATCAAACCTGAGGCTTCCGGGACCCCGTCCAATCGTACTAACCAGTCCCAATACATAACACGAACATGCTCGAGGCGTCAAATCACATCAAACAACACTAAAAATATGAATCATACATAGATTCAAGCGTAATGAACTTTGAAACTTCCAATTTCTACAAACGATGCCTGAATCTATCAAATCACGTCCGATTGACCTCAAATTTTGCACACAAGTCATAATTGACATAACGAAGCTATTCCAATTTCCATAATCGGATTCTGACCCTGATATCAAAAAGTCAACTCCTCTGTCAAACTTCCAAACTTAAATTTCAATTTTAGCCATTTCAAGCCTAATTTAGCTACGGGCTTCCAAAAAAATTTTCGAACACGCTCCTAAGTCCAAAATCATCATATAGAGCTATTGGAATCATTAAAACTCTATTCTGAGGTTGTTTACACATAAGTCAACATCCGGTCAAGTTTTCTAACTTAAAATTTTAATTATGAGACTAAGTATCTCATTTCACTCCGAATTCCCTCCGGACCCGAACCAACTAACCCGGTAAGTCTTAAAACGACTGTAAAGCATAAATTGAGCAGTAAATGGGAAAACAGGATTGTAATACTCAAAACGATCGGCTGGATCGTTACATGAATATAATATTGATGAACACAAATACTTTTATTTCATGAAAAGTAAAATATTACATGTTTGTTTTGTTGAAATTTTGTGTATACTTCATCTACTCCAATTTCTGTTACACCCTCTCTTTTAGGTCCATATTTACTAACAATTTAATTTTAATATTCTTATGTTATTCTTAGTGAGAATTTATAGCCACACTAATATCTTTGGCTCATTTTAGACCTATAAATTTCAAAAGTCTTCCTTAAATAGATGATATTTACTTAATAAACAAATAAAAACCCAATTCAATCCAAACTTTAATTAAGTCAGTTCAGTAGTATAATACATTCGTTAAGGTAAATAAACATGTCATTATTTCTAGTTATAGTTATTTCTTATGAAAGGATTATTTTGTAAATGCCACATAAATCTGTACACGTTATTCATCACTTGAATAAATCAACATAAAAATTAAGATGAGGAAAAACTTTGTTGTGTTTTGTTAGCAAATCACTTAGGTTAGCTTTTGTTAAACTATATACCTAATCAAACTTAAATATATAAATGAATACATCATATATTAGCCGCTGCAAATAATAACCATATTAGCAACACGTGGTAGTGACTGTATGGACACTAGTCTAATTCATTGGAACGTCTCTGACGTGTTGGTGTGCGAAATCAATTGAGTCCCCATGTAGTCCAAAACCGAAAAGTATTCTCAGGGATTTTTCAAATATTGGACTAAAACAAATCAATTAAGTCGGTTGTTTATTGATTCGATATTTGTCGATTTTTCAGTTATTTGTATTTTTTTTAAATATAAGACATACACTACCAAACGCATATTTCGGCGACTACATTTTTAACGTAACGCTATCAAACTAATTGCTCTTTGAGAAATCTATCATTTACCAAGATATATTGATGATAATTGACTCAAATAGTGATGAATAACTTAATTACTCAATTAAAAATTGATTATTTTTAACATGAAATAAATTCTTGTACTTAGTAAAAGAAAATTATCAATCAAACTAGAAGGCAAAGAATTAGATTATTATAATAGCAAAGACCTAGACTAAAAATACAAATGACTAATATGTACCATAAAATTTTAGAAACTTTATATATATATATATATATATATATATATATATATATATATATATATATATATATATATATATATGCTACTTTTATAGTCGGTTTGATTCAGTTTTTTCGGTTATATTTTGATTAAAACCAAAACCAAACCAAATTTGATAGGTTTTTAAAATTTAAAACCAAAACCAAACCAAACCTAAAAATATCGATTTTTTTGGTCGATTTGGTTCGGTTTTCGATTTGGTTTGATTTTTCGGGGTTTTATGAACACCCCTACTGTTATCTAATCAAAAAAGTCCCATACTTACTGTGCACAATGTATGACACTTTAACTACGAAGCTTCAACTCACATCGAGCGAACTATCTAATGATAATTATCCAAAATAATTACACAATTGAAGTTTAAAGATCAAAATACATTTCACAATTAAGCGGAAATAAATGCTTTGACCCTTTGGCCACAACTTACCCATATATTCTTGAATAGATAACAATGTAATGATATTAAGATTTTGTTATCGATTTTATTGGTTCAAATTTATTCAGACTTATATATTAAGTAGTTGTTAAAAAAAAAAAGTACAGTTAATGATTAATATTTAAATGACTAAAATTTTGACTCATAAAAACAAACAGACCTCGTGACTAAATGATTAAGATTCAGATATTTATTAAGTGTAAATAAATGAGGTCTAATACGAGAGATTATGCTAATAATGATGCTCTATGTTGCTAATTTAATTTTTTATCTAGTACCGGAGATTGATGAATAATCCCTTGCTGAAAAATCTCTTCCCGATAAACAAATAAAGGGGTCAATTGGCTCTTAGCAATACTCCCTCTCGTCTATTTTAATTGATTTTTTAGTTGTTTTATATATATTAAAAAATTCACCTTTTAGCATTAATTAACGATAAAATTAATCATATTAACATTAATTTGTTCATTAAAAATATAATAAATACTCATAGGCTCTTTAATCTAAGGTCAACTTTGAAAAAATGAAGTTAATTCCTTCTTGATATATGGAAAAAAATCAAATATTATGGACCAAATAAAATATCAAAAAATTAATTAAAATGGATTGAGGGGAGTATCATTTTTCTCTTACGGCCTCAAAGACTCACATAGTAGTTTTATTTTTTAGTTTCTCATCCGATATTAGAAATTTGTATTGAGATCCGATTGAATTCAGATTTGCATCGAAATTTTTTACATTAAAGATAAAATACTTCCTAATAAAAGTAACAAATTTATATTGAAGATTCGAACCCAAATTTTTTAATTAAAGATGAAATACTTACCATTCTACAGCAAGTCTTATTGGTGTATGGGAGTTGCTTATTCAACTCTACCCTCTTTTGCTTGTGCTATCCAACAACTTAAAGAAGTTTGCTAAAGAAAGGACACGTAGCTTAGACACTTATGTGAGAGAGGTACTTACACGTAGTAGGCGTTTGGACGTAAACATTGTAGTTTATGAAAAAAATAGTATTTGGAGTTACGTTGAAAAATAATATTTGGAGTTTGAAATTAAGTTTGGACATATATTTTACTTAAAAAAATGTTACAGTTTTGTGAGTGGGGAAAAAAGTTTTTTAGAAAATTTTGAATTTGATTTTTGAAAAACTCATTTTCAAAAAATTTCAAAAAATATATAAAATTTCATGGATAAACATATTTTTAATTTTTTTTTGAAAAAAGAAATTTTTTTATGGACAAACAGGGCCGTAGTCTCAATTACATGACAATATTCTGAAATTTCATTGGCTAAATTTGAAACTCATTATAATAGCTATTTTTTAATTATAGGAGCTAAAAGGTGGATTTACTTGAATTTTATCCTTTAAATCATTAATAATAAATCAGTGTCTTCAAATAAAGATTTCAGTAGCTTCTATTCAAATGAGATGTTATGGCCATATTTGCTCACTAGGAATGAGCATAATCATCTGCCTCATTGAATTATACTATGCCAAAAAAAAGTGGTCTAATCTTTTCAAAGAAGATGGCCATAACTAGTTTACAAAACTAGAAGATAATGTCTAGCCTAAAAGAAGGTTGATAAATGGTGCCTAAACTAATTAACTGTTGGAAAAAGTTAAAAGCTAGGATAAAGACAGCTTTAATGGGGAATTCCTTTTAAATCTATCTCTTTCGGAAAAAAAAGTAATAACAACAATATATGTGGAAAAGATTTACCATCAGCAGTTACAGAGATTCTTTCTTGGATAAGGACTAGCAACGAGCAAAGGAACACAAACTTTTTCCAATACTATTTTGTAAAGAGGAATCAAATTCATTTGTGGAAGAATCAAGAACCAAAAAGTGAATAATATTATCAGATTATGCCCTCCAGATAAAATCAATATATCATGTAAAATAATTGTCCAAAATATTGACCACCAACTAAAGGAAACCTAATCATCATCCACGTAGTGAATTGTGTTCTAATTTAATGATAGAGGTACTTTTTTTTTTTTTTCGTTCTAGAGGTACACGTACTTTTGAGGAAAAATATTTAACTATACCCGTTGTCAAAATAAATAAAAAAATCAAGCAATTTAATCTTGAGTCACTAGGTTAAATTGATAGGAATGTACATTAGATCATTTAAACATGGTTAAGTGATCAAAATTTATACGCAAAACACTGCGCTCGTATGTTTAGTATAAATATCGGGTACGGATAATAATGTCTTGAGTTCCACATTAGTGAGATTGAAATTGCATCAAAGTACGTGATATAAAATAGAGTTGACTTGCAATGATTATAGGCGGAATAAATAAAAATCACCCTAAACTTATATGGATTATTAGTTATACCCCTAAATTATTTGTGATCTTAATTACCCCTTGAACTTGGCCTTTTAAGAGAAATTACCTCCCTGGACGCTGATGTGGTGAGGAGTATGGATACACTCTCTTTTAAGCGCGTGAGAGTAAAGAAAAATTGAAAAATCAGCTTCCAAGTAAGTTATTTTTTAACTTTTAATTGTCATATAGTCATATATAATGATTTATTTGTTACAACTATATTTTTCTTCTTGCTTCATCTTAACATATAATGTGGACTTTACTCTAGCTTTTATTCTTTTTAATTTCTTCTATAGATATAATGTATATTTATTCCAACTGCATATTTCTTCTTTTTTGTTTTAGGCCACATTTGTAAAAGTTTGGTTGAAACTCCATTATTTTAGCCAAATAGAAATTTTTTAGCCAAAAGAATGGAGTACTACTTGTGTATTTTCTGTTATTTGTTTCTTTAGATATAATGTCTATTTATTTTAATTGTGTATTTTTATTTTCGAGTCAAATCAGTAAAACAAAATGGCTACAACTCCATTAGTTTTTACCAAAATAAAAAGGTATAGCCAAAATAATGAACTTGCAATTGTACACTTTTTTTATTTCTTTTTTTGATGCAATGACTATTTATTTCAGTTGTGTATTTTTAATTTTTTTGGTAATATCTATAAAAATTATATATTTTAGAGCTCCATAATTTAGAGCTATATAAAAAATTATGGCCAAAATAATAAAAATCAAACTATGTATTTTTTATATCTTTTTAGATGCCTTGACTATTTATTTTAACTGTATAAATCTTTATTTTCAGGTCAAATTCAAGAAATAATAATTAAAACTTTATTATTTTTAGCCAAATAAAAATCATTAGCCTAAATAATGTAGTTCTAGCCAAGTTTTATTATACTTATTCGAAAAAGATTATCTAAAAAATTAACACACTTAGACAGGTATAAATTATATTTTCTTTTCAAAAAAATGCCACATGGACAGGAAAATCCACGTGGCAGGCGAGTGCATGCCACTTTCCTATGATGAGATCGTCCAAGGGGTAATAGCTATCGAATAACCAAGTATAGGGGGTAATCAGTAGCGGACGCACATGGTGAAAAGCGGGTTTAACTGAACCCGCTTCGTCAAAAAATAATATTGTGTATATGTATAGATTACGATTAAAGCTGCATATATTTTGTATAAATATTTTATTTGAACCCACTTGACAACTACTATTTTACGACTAAAGTTATGTACTTGTAAGATTGAACCCGCTTGCATAAAATTCTGGGTCCGTCACTGAGGTAATTAAGACCACAAATAGTTCAAGAATATAACCAATAATAATACGTGCCAAGTCCAGGGGGTTTTAAGGTATTTTGGCATAATTAAACTGCAATGTCAGTCATCGTCCGATTGATAATACTAATATGTTTTGCGTAGGTAGGTGAGTTTTCATAAATATCTAGTTCATTTATAATGGTAAAGTCCTTATTAAAAAGAATCTTGCACTATTTAAAAAGGAAAAGAAATATAATGCAGTAAAGTTTTCCTATATAAAGGCAAAGAGAGTTCTTGAGTTCTAAGTTCTAACCATCAACCTCTTCATTCAAGATTTGGTTCAGTTCTAATAACACTTCTTATATTTGCAACATAGTTGTTGGTGGTGCAATGGGAGACGCCGAGCCGACTATCTCTCTTCTTCTTCTTCTTCTTTTTTTTCTCTTTCTTTCTCTTTATTTTTTTAGGAAATAATTTTTTAAAGTTGAAGTTGTTTGAAATATAATTTTTAAAAATTGAAGTTGTATTTAGACATATATTTTATTTGAAGAAAAATTAAAGTTTTGTAAGTGAAAAAAAACTTTCGACCAAAAATTGATTTAACTGTCCTAAATCTGTTTATGGCAACAAGAAAATTTTTGAATTTTTTTTTTCTAAAAGATGATCATATTTCATAATCAAATATTGTTTTTCAAATTCTTTTGAAAAAATGAAGCCAATGACCCATCGGGGGTTTAAGGTTAAGTTATGACTAATTTCATTTCCTTAATATGATATTAGAGTAGGAATCATTTTTTATTTATTCATGCTCCAGTTTACTAGAGCTGGAGATGAGAGAGCTGTTAGATTGTCCCATATAGGTTGACGGAATGAGCCGTTGTTTAAATTGTATGATTTTGGACAATTTTCACCTAATTTTTTGAGGTTGAGTTATTTCCAAAATAGCCCGGCGTCGTCATTGCACCACTGATAGCCATAAGTTGCCTTCTCATTTTGATCTCCAAGACATGCTAATTAGGTTTGGAGAATAATCTTGAAAAATAAATAATAATCTTACTTATTTTTTGGTATTTGATATGCAAATTAAATAAAATAACTTCTCAATAGTCTTCGTAAAATATATGTGCTTCTTTTATTTCATTATTATTTGGTACATCTAAACTAACATCATTCTTTTTTTTTTTTTTTTTTGCTTGTTTTGTGTTTTCTTGGGCAGAGAAACTTTGAATGGCTTACCAAATATCAAGAAATACACATGTTGGAAGTACAAGACTGATATTGTTGGAGGACTATATGTTTGAGAAATATTTTTGCAGGAACCAAAACATATAGTATAGTGTTTCAATTTTTTTTTTTTCTTTACTGTGTTTACAGTATTTGATTTTTTCAGATATCAAGAAATAATTAGCTTTGTTTTCGGAGTTGCCTCGGAGTAAAGAGTCTTGGAGTATTCAATGAACAAATCAAAGAAATAGTTAAAGTTAACATAGTCAATTTTTAATGTTAATTAATGTTAAAAGATGAATTTCTTAATATGTACGAGAATAACTAAAAAAAAATAATTAAAGTAGACACGGATGAGTATTGTATTTAGGGAATTTTTTGTGTCCCCATTATTTTTCTTTTGTTAATTTTGCTCTTCTATCATTTTGGCTTTTTTCTTTGTCTAGTGGATTTCACTTTATGTGGATGGAAGAAATGCATCCAAAAGTAGTCACAAAAGGATGGTGTTTAATTTTTTCCTCCTTTTTATCTTTTAGTATTCTTCTTTGGCCTATGGGTTTCACTTTGTGTGATTGAAAAATAGGCAAGCAAAATACGAGTGATGTCTCATTTTTTATTTTTATTTTCGGATTGTTTAATCGACTTTCTTTTCTTTCTGATTTGAAGAGAAAGAAAGTGAAAACAGGATTTTGCAAAAAAACAGATAATAATTACTTGATTAGTGGTCATTATCACATGTAGGCAACATAATACTTAAAGGATAATAAATATAAATGCACCTAATGAATTGAGATCCAAATAATTTATTAAATGGAAACACACAAACCTTACTTAAATAGTACACCATTTTCACTACAAACATAAATTAGAGGTATGACGCATATAACACACAGATAGAATTCTAGAAAAATACAAGACTGCGCCAAAAAGGTTAAGAAAACAAGGCCATGGCCCATGAGGTCCCCTATGGTTTGCCTTATTAAAAGGGACGCTATCAAAATAAAAATTAAAATATATATATATATATATATATATATATATATATATATATATATATATATATACACACACACTCAATATGTTATACAAAAATTATATATTTTTTTCGTCTACCGAAAGTAAATAGTTTTTGGCGCGTATTAAAAGTGATAATGCGCCTGTTAAAAGTCACTTCCAATAAAAATTGAGTGATATGAAAATATATATTAATTAATTATAATATGATAATAATTATATTTTTAAAAATATATATTATTGGATTGATGTAAACACCTGATACTAATAAATTTGTCCGGGCAAAAATAAGATAAAAAATAATCATGATCAAACAAACCATTTAATGACATACGATTAATTTGCACACTAAAAATTTTTTGGAGCAACGATAAAGTTATTTTCGTATGACTTATAGGTCACGAATTCGAATCATAGAATCAATTATTAATACTTTTACTAGAGTATGTTACCTACATCATATCCAGACGGGGTGCATCCTTTCTTTGAATCTTGTAAGAATACGAAATGTTTCGTGGACCGAACTAATTTTTTTTTTTATTGATTTGCACAATCTGAGTTTGCTTCTTATCCACAAAGAGTTCACACCCACGTGTCTTTCCTACTTGGAAATTGCATCATCATTCATTAATATGCACAAACTCTGATACTACATAGATTTAACCAAGAATAGGATCAGTCAAGAACCAATTCAAAATCAAATCTTTCTTCTCCCTTTTGAGGAAAAACAAAAAAGCAGAGGTCTAATGGGTAAAGGAGGAAAAAGTAATGAGGGTGAAGAAAACATGGCTGCTTGGCTTCTTGGTGTTAACACCCTCAAGATTCAGCCTTTCAATCTCCCTCCTTTGGGTACTATGTTTTCCTCTGCTCTTAGTTAGAACTTATTAGTATCTATTATTACGAAGAAGAGTCTAGGCGTAACTGGTACAGTTGCAACTATGTGACTAAGTCGCGAAAACAACCTTGTGGTCCGGCCCTTCTTCGAACTCTGTGCATACCGGGAGCTCAGTTCCTTCTTTTAGTATCTATTATTATTATTTCATTAATTAGGTGTTTAAGTTGACTTTTAAGATTAGTTTGATCAATTCATAGTGTAATATGTAGCATTAGTTTTTCGAATTAAAAATAGATATAATTATGGATAGATGAAACTTTTGTTCCTAGAGGCAAAATAGAACAACACGCACCCAAGAGTATAGCCTAGCATTCAATAAAGTGAATGAAAATCGTGTACCAGCAGAGTTTGAATCTCGATAGAAACAAAAAAAGTTTTGGTACATGTGTTGGTGAGAGGCAGGGGCGGATGCACATTTATCGAAGCGGTGTCACGTGACACCGCTACATCAATTATTTTTTACTAAATATATGTATTAATACTGTGAGGAAGGCGATAAGTAGGAAAAAATGACACCACTTGACATAAATTATCTTTTGGCACATTGGTTATGTGCTTTATTTTGCTCTAAGTTCGAACCTCAACTAGCATTTTTTGCAAATATTTGAGAGAATCTATGTGGTTAAAAATTGTGATGAAGTAGAATTTAATTCAGGACTTTTTCTTACTTAAGACTCAACAAAACCAATAGACTAAAGCTATTTCTTGTCTGGAAGTATGATAATTAAAGTTCTTATTCCCATTCGTCTATAAATTTCGACAACGCTTATAAAAATTCCTGCGTACGCAGGCAGTAGTAACAGTACATCACACTTATAAAAAAAAGAGTACAATAAAAGTAATTTGGTAGTATAATTTATTATTTGGTCTGACAAACTCCAACTTACTGTAATTAACAGAGGATATAGCTCTTTGACAATGATTTGATTTGCAAATTAATTGCTTGAATATAGGTATTTGTTCTAGGATATTATATCTATTGATTTTTCTTACTGTGTTCTTTTTTGTTACATCATAGGATCCCATGATGTTAGAGTTAGGATGAAAGCTGTTGGTATTTGTGGAAGTGATGTTCACTACCTCAAGGTAAAAGCTTTCTTCTGGTTCACTTCTTGATAGCTAATTTATATATTATATTTTTGTTGTATTTTGGGTTGATGACGGTCTATAATCTAGTCATCGATTGCTTCTATGACTAATGTGTATCAAACTAGCTAATTGTTTTGATGAATTAAACTAGCTTATCGGGATTTCCATTGTTCATATGTAAAATATTCTGTTATGTGGATTCGGATGTTGCGAACTGGCATGACTAAGTATCCGGTATGGTTACCATCAATCTTTTAGAATGTCTGTAGTGTATCTTGAAAAGTCGATGTGAAATACAAGATACCTATATCATATAATATATAGGACTATCTGTTTGCAGGGCAAATGAAGTGTCTCCGTTACATGGGTGAAATTCTGTTACATTTTCTTGGGTACAGTTTTTAGTATTCTCTATTATCAAACAATAAGCCAGCTCGAAGTTTTGTCGAGGATAATGCGAATGTGCATACTTCTGGACAGTTTGGCTAGACAGAAACTACAGATATTTTGTGAGCAAACCAACTGTAATTATTTGTCCGAGATTGAGTCTGGCGTAAACTGAAGTATGTAAATGAACTAGAGCCTGTGATAAGAACTTTCAGAATGTATGATATGGAACCTAACTCTAGCCCATGCTCTTTGAGCACCAACATGATGCTATAATAATGTTAAACAAAGTGTCACACTTGAGAAAAGTCAGTAAGCTTCTGAACCTTTGTTCTGACATATGATACTTGTGTGAATTGAGATTTAAGAAGTCTGTTTGGCCCCTCAGTTTTACGTTAGCGATGCCTAAAGTTCTAGTATAGCTACGCTCTGGAAGAAAGAGTACATAATGGTTTGTTTTATTTGCTGCAGTCATGTGTGATCATATTTTCTTCTTATTATGAATGAAGGTGTTTGCAATCTTTTCTTCGCCCAATACTGACTACAGCACCCTTGGATTTTCTGCTAATGGGAAAATAACTTTTTGAGTTTCAGACCTTGAGATGTGCTGATTTTGTAGTTAAAGAACCAATGGTGATTGGGCACGAATGTGCTGGGATCATAGACGAAGTTGGTAGTGAAGTCAAGACATTGGTTCGTGGTGATCGTGTGGCACTAGAGCCCGGAATTAGTTGCTGGAGATGTGATCTTTGCAAGGAAGGCCGATATAATCTCTGCCCCGAGATGAAATTCTTCGCTACTCCTCCTGTTCATGGTTCTCTCGCAAATCAGGTAAAAAGCTTACCTACTTCGGCCAGTTTTCTCACGATTCAAAGAATTTTCCCTACACTGATTTCACCTTTAATAAGAAGAGAATTGTGGTATTTAAGGCTTTTTGTATCTAAGGTCGGTCTTATAAAATTATAAACAGATACATTGTGCTAAATGCAGGGATTATGAAATGATAAATATTTGGACCGTGTTAAAATGCTAATTTATTTTTTGATTGCCTACAGGTAGTCCATCCTGCAGATCTATGTTTCAAGCTCCCCGATAATGTAAGTTTGGAGGAAGGAGCAATGTGTGAGCCACTTAGTGTTGGTGTTCATGCTTGTCGGCGTGCAAATGTTGGTCCTGAGACAAACATATTAGTACTGGGAGCTGGACCAATTGGGCTTGTCACACTGCTCGCAGCTCGTGCTTTTGGTGCCCCAAGAATTGTTATTGTTGACGTGGATGACTATCGTCTTTCTGTTGCAAAGAAGTTAGGAGCAGATGACATAGTCAAGGTCTCAACTAATATTCAGGTCAGGATCTAAACTTCAAACTTCTTGCTGATGATCTCTCCTACGTTTCATATGGACGCTTGAGAGTGAATACAAGAGTAAATTTCACGTATTATCACTAAACTTTATCCATTATAGCAATAAAGTCACAAAACTATTTCTGTAATATTTATAGCAATTGAACTTTACCCACCATAAAATTAAAGTAACTGAACTTTACTGATATAGTGGATAGAGTTTAGTGACCATACGTGAAACTAAACCGTGAAATGTTGCAGGTGTTCTTTCCACTTCACTAACTGATATTTATGAACAGGATGTAGCTGCAGATATAGATAACATTCAGAAAGCTATGGGAGCTGGAATCGACGTGAGTTTTGATTGTGCTGGCTTTAACAAAACCATGTCTACCGCTCTTGGTGCAACTTGTCCAGGCGGCAAAGTTTGCTTAGTAGGAATGGGACATCATGAGATGACTGTTCCTCTCACTCCAGCTGCTGCGAGGTAATAATCAAGTTGGAGTCTGCTATATGACTCCTCACTGATCGTTCACTCCATTTAAGTCATCCCCGTCCAACATTACGCAAAATAAAAACCTAAATATAGGAAGTTCTAGAAGTTCTTTATATTTTCTACTGGCATATAAATTTCTGACAGATTCAACGGCTCTTACAATACATAGGACTTAAAGTAAACGTACTAACATCACTAGTAGATCTTTTCGATAACTAAAACTTTTCTTAGTCTACAGTAACAATAAGCTGACGGTTCCCTCGCTTCTGTATCTTTTTGCCACTACACTGATTCTTTTCTCCATTTATGTTCAGGGAGGTTGATGTCATAGGCATATTCCGCTACAAGAATACGTGGCCTCTGTGTCTTGAGTTCTTAAGAAGTGGGAAGATCGACGTGAAACCTTTGATCACACACAGGTTTGGATTCTCTCAAAAGGAAGTTGAAGAAGCTTTTGAAACAAGTGCTGCTGGTGGTGATGCTATTAAAGTCATGTTTAATCTGTAAAAGAAAAAAAAATAAGTTACCAAATTCACCTGAAACTATATATCCAAAAAGATGTTTTATGCTTCTATATACATGTTCTTTGTGTCTGTTTGAGTCTTTGTTAGAACTATGCATTACTTGAAAAAATATAGACTGGTCAAATAAAGGCAGTTGGCTATTTGGCTTGAGGTGTTACCAACATTTGTGTTAATACATGCTCTCTCCACTTCATTTTATGTGGCGGGGTTCGGAGTATGAGGGTCAAGCTAAATAGTGATAGTCCCACATAAAATGGAACAGTGGGAGTAAGTCATTAACCAGTTAGGCAAATTAATATATAATACATTCAAACCTCTTTAACCAAACATTTTTGGCGTCTTAGCAATGGAAATAGGATTCCTCCACCTTTAACCAGAGGTCCATTCAATTTCTAAATTACGACTGACTTGCTTCTTTGCTATGTTGCTCAGACTCTCCAAAAACGTTATCGCACTCATGTCGGATCATTAAAAAATGTATTATTTTTGGAGGATCCGTCGTGTACCCGATGGTATTTTTGAAGAGTTCGAATATCATAGTTTCCTTGCGGTAACAAACCAAACTTCACTTATTTGTTAGGTTCAATGGACCAGGTCAAAAGTTTGGAAATCTGCCATTAATTAACATATTTGATGGTTTTGTAGGTACAAATCCAAAATATTTTAATCTATCTGTTTCTTTCCACAGTGAAAATCTCTTATTTATTATGATGCAATTTCTTGCGTATTGAACAAGTCATGAGACTTTTCTTTTGTGTTTCTGAAATTTTAACTAAATAGTTTGAATATGAAGTCTTTACAATTACCAAACCATTTGAAAGTCAAGAAAATTAGAATAAAATAGGAAATCCCCAAGCTTCCAAGGACCTTTCCTAGCCAATCATTAGTTTCCATATCCTCAAAAGTTAAAAAGTTACTATTATCAAATTAATTTTTTTTCACACTTTTATCATGTGTAATAATAGTCAAATTTACCTGCTTATAATTTTTGCCACATTGAAAACAAGTGGATGGCCATGATTTGTGTAACAAATGATTTGTACTAACTACCTTCTAGCTTTGAAATTCCTACTTTGTCATTCAAGATTTTTTGAAAGGTAGACTTGGCGTACCTAGTAAAGTTGCTGACATGTGACCAGGAGGTCACGGGTTCGAGCAGTGGAAATAGCCTCTTGCAGAAATACAGAGTAAGACTGCGTACAATAGTTCTTTGTGGTCCAGCCCTTCCTGGATCCCGGGTGCTGTCCTTTCATTCAAGATTTTGCTGCTGAAATTCAAAACTAGAAGCCATTCAACATAGTCAAAGTAGTCTCTCCAATTGTTTACTTCCCCTTGTGATTTCAACAACAAACCAATGTTTCTTTTGATAAAAGACTATTATCCTTGTTCTATATAAAGTAGTTGTATTACCATGTTGTTTTCACTTGTGGAATAAAAAATATGGCTAAAGTGAATTTACTTCTTCATTTCCTACTCATTTGCTTTCTTCTGCTACCAAATTTTGCATTGTCCCAAACAAAAAATGATGTGATAATTGGCTCATTACTTATAGCTGGTGATGATAAAGTATCTGCATGGATGTCTCCTTCTGGAGATTTTGCATTTGGATTTCAACAACTAGGAAATGAAGATCAATTCCTAGTTTCAATATGGTACAACAAAATTTCTGAAAAAACTATTGTTTGGTATGCAAATGGAGATAATCCAGCTCCTAAAGGATCAAGAATCGAGCTCGTTGCTGATCGCGGACTAGTCCTCACTAGTCCTCAACAACAAGAGACTGATTTCTGATCCATTAATTGGTACAGTTGCTTATGGTTCTATGAAAGATACAGGTAATTTTGTACTTGTCAATAAAAATTCTGAAAGTTTATGGCAAAGTTTTAATCAGAGCAAAGACACAATCTTGCCAAGTCAAGAATTTGGAGAAGGATTCAAGCTTTCTTCTCGTCGATCAGAGACTAATTTTTCGAGGGGAAGATTCTTGCTCAGAATGTTTCGAAATGGAAATATTGGAATTGCTACTGTAAACTTGCCAAGTGAGTATATAAATGAGAATTTTTATTTGCTTCGAAGTTTCGATCAATTGAATGCAACAAATTACCAGCTCAAATTCAATGAATCAGGCCAAATTTTCCATTTGGTTAACAACAGCAAAGAGGTTGTTCTTTCAAAAGGTGAAGTAGGATCATCCACAAGATTTTATCACAGAGCAACACTTAATTTTGACGGTATATTTACTTTGTATCAGCACCCGAAAGAGCCTAAAGGTGATAGTGTTTGGTCTTCTGTTTGGTCAATTCCAGATAATATCTGTTATAGTTTTCCTACAGTAGGAGGCAGTGGAGTTTGTGGATATAACAGAATCTGTAGACTTAGCATAGACAAAAGACCGGATTGTCAATGCCCGCGAGCATTTTCTTTAGTCGATCCAGAAGATGATTATAAAGGTTGCATACCGGATTTAGTGCAAGATTGTGGTGACAATCAAGATAATGCAGGAAATCAGCTTGAAATGGAAACTGTGACGAATATCGATTGGCCAACGAGTGATTATGAGCTTCTGCAGCCTTTTGATGAAGAGAAGTGCAAGAATGCATGTTTGAATGATTGCAAGTGTGCTGTTTCTGTTTTAAGAGAAAATAGTTGTTGGAAGAAGAAATTACCACTTTCAAATGGAAGAGTGGATAACAGAGTGAATTCTAAAGCATTCATCAAAAGAAGGAAAGGTAATATTGCTTTAGAAGGCCCTAATTCAAGAGAGCCAAAAAAGAAAAATCAAGATACTATTATCCTTATTATATCAGTGTTCTTAGGTAGTTCTGTTTTTGTTAATTGCTTACTTCTTGGAGTACTTTCTCTGGGATTTTTACTCGTTTATCGCAACAAAACCTCAACGTTTGATCGAAATGAAAGTTCCATGGATCAGACTTTAAGATACTTCTCTTTCAAAGAGCTGTCAAAAGCCACAGAAGGATTCAAGGAAGAACTTGGAAGAGGGGCTTTTGGCATTGTCTACAAAGGTATCGTAGAAATTGGAAAACCTATTCCAGTGGCAGTCAAGAAACTGGATCGGATAATCCAAGATGGGGAAGAGGAATTCAAGACTGAAGTGAATGTGATAGGCCAAACTCATCACAAGAATTTAGTCCGATTACTCGGATTTTGTGATGAAGGTCCTCATAGATTACTTGTATATGAATTCTTAAACAATGGTACATTAGCAAGTTTCCTTTTTGGTGATCTGAAGTTGACATGGAACCAAAGGACTCAAGTGGCACTCGGGATAGCTAGAGGACTCTTGTATTTGCACGACGAGTGCAGTACACAAATCATTCATTGTGACATAAAGCCTCAGAACATACTTCTTGACAATCAATACGATCCAAGAATATCGGATTTTGGATTAGCAAAGTTGCTAAGGATGGATCAAAGTGAGATTCAAACAGCAATAAGAGGAACAAAAGGATATGTTGCACCAGAATGGTTTCGAAACATGCCAATCACAGTCAAAGCAGATGTGTATAGCTTTGGTGTTTTACTCTTAGAAATCATTTGTTGTAGGAGAAATGTAGACATTGAAGCTGGTGAAGACAAGGCAATATTAACTTACTGGGATTATGATTGCTACCAAGAAGGAACAATATATCAGCTCGTCCAAAATGATTCAGACGCCATTAGTGACAGGAAAAAACTGGAGAGGTTTCTAATGGTAGCCATTTGGTGCATTCAAGAAGATCCTTCTTTAAGGCCAACTATGAAAAAGGTTGTGTTAATGCTTGAAGAAATTGTTGAAGTCGCTGCTCCGCCATGTCCAAATCCTTTTAGGACAGAAAATTCATTTCTAGACGCAGTATAATGGATTCTTTCTCGAGCTTTTTCTTCTCTATTATCCCTCAAGAACTATAGCTATTTGAACCAAAAATTAGCTCCTTTTTCTTATTTGTATTGCTCCAGGGACAATTAGTTTACCTTGTTAAGCACTTGTATATATGCAGAGTTTACTGAATATTTCTGTAGTTATGTTTCACAGCCATGTTTCCAATGCTTTCGCTTGAAGATATTGGAATCATATTTATAAGGGTGAAATTCAAAAATAACCAGATTTATAAGTGGTAATTGAAAAATAGTCACAGTTTCAAAAATAATCGAAATTTACCCACTTTTTATGAAAAGATAAATTTGAACGAAAACACTGTTCAAAATCCGAAAAATATTCCAACATAATATACTAGAGTTCGAATTTTTTACATGTGAACTTCCAGCATAATATACTGGAGTTCCAGCATAATATGCTGGAAGTTCATACACAGGTGCTCCATCTCCAGTATATTATGCTGGAACTTTCCGTGTTGCAGCAAAATATTGGCTAATTTTCAGTGACTTTGCAAATACTGACTATTTTTGTGATGACCCAAAATGTCATCTTTAATTTAAACATTCATTTATGTGTTCTAAGTCCTCGAAAAGCACTATTTATCATTCATCGACTTGCGTGGGCCGTCCGTATAATTTTTCGAAAAGTTTTTATGTGAAAAATTGATTAAAATATGAAATAGAGCTTTAAAACTCAACTAAATTAACTTCGGTCAATATTTTTAGCAAACGGACCCATATCAATATTTTGACAGTTCCAGTAAGTCCGTATCGTGATTTGAGACTTGGGCATATGCCCGGAATCGAATTCGGAGGTCCCTAACTCAAATTATCGCTATTTAATGGAAAATAGAAATCTAAAGGCTAAAGGTTTCCAAAGTTTGACCACGGATTTGATTTTATTGATATCAGACATGGATTGAGATTCCGAAAATTAGAATAGCTCCGTTATATCATTTATGAATTGTGTGCCAAATTTGAAGTCATTCCGGATTCGTTTAATATGTTTTGGCACGAGTTTTGCAAAGTGAAAAGTTTAAAAAATCAAAAGTTTGAATCGATGTGTGAATTATAATTTCGATATTGTTTGATGTGATTTGAAACCCCGAGTAAGTTCGCATTATGTTTCTGGACTTGTTGGAATATTCAGACAAGATTCCGAGTGGCTCGGATGAGTTTCGGACGAGCCACGGAGCAGTTGGAACCTGCTGCCCGGTTCTGGTTCTGGTGCGTCGCACCTGCGACATTCTGTGCGCAGGTGCATGGTCGCTCCTGCAGAATTCCAGTCGCTTCTGCGATATTGGACAGCCCTGCCGAGCTCCGCTTCTGCGGAGAAATTTTTGCAGGTGCGCAACCGCTTTCACGATGGGCGAGCTGCTTCAGCGAGGCAGACCGCTTCTGCGGTCCCTGGAGCGCTTCTGCGATGTCGCAGGTGCGACATTTTTGGGCGCAGATGCGGCCACTGGACAGGCTGCCCTGTTCCGCAAATGCGAGCTTTGTCTCGCAAATGCTAGTCCGCAGGTGCGAAAATGCTGGACAGAACCCATAAAATCGGAAGTTAGCCATTTTTACTCATTTTTGAGTTTTGAATCTCGGATTTAGGTGATTCCAAAGGAAGTTTTTACGATTTCGACCTGGGTAAGTATTTTATATCCGAAAGTGACTACATTTCATAAATACATGTCAATATTCATCGTTTATTTCGGATTTAGATGGAAGAAATTGCGATTTTTATAAAATCTTCCAAAAATGTAAAATGAAGATTTGAAAGCCAATCCGATGTCGAAATTCGATAATTTTTATGTGGTTGAACACATATCGGGACGGGTGTTCGGTTTTCGTGAGTTTTTTGGGATTCGAGATGTGGGTCCCACTGTCGATTTTTAAAATGAATTTCGAATTTAATCCGAAAAATTAGTAAATTCATATGGAATCAATTCCTACGATTTGTATTGAGTATATTGAATTGTTTATGACTAGATTTGAGGATGTCAGACACGAATTCGCGAGGCAAAGGTTTATTGGATCTTGAATTTGGTTGCAAATTGAGGTAAGTGTCGTGGTTAACCTTGACTTGAGGGAGTAAGATTTATTTTTCTATTTGCTACGTGATTTAATGTGCGGGTACAACGTATATGTGAGGTGACGAGTACTTATGCATTATGATTGAGTCAAAGCATGCTGGAGGAATTTATTTCATTTTGAATAATTACTTATTTAATTAAGATATTCCTGCTTAAGTTTATTATTGATTATTTGATCATTATTCATGAAATTTTTATTGATTTAATTATTGTTGAATATGGTGAGAAAGAGTGTAAAAGCACGAAGGGTGATGCCATGTCATTTTTATTATTTATATTATCATTGTCATGGTGAGAAAGAGTGTAAAAGCACGAAAGGTGTTGCCGTGTCATTTTTTAGTGTAAAAGCACGAAGGGTGATGCCGTGCCATTTTCAGAGAGTGTAAAAGCACGAAGGGTGATGTCGTGCCAAAAGAGAGTTAAAACACGAAGGGTGATGCCGTGCCAATTATTATTATTTATTTATCAAATTATGGGAGGAATGAGAGTAAAAGAACGAAGGGTGATGCTGTGCCATTTTCATATTATCAATTGCTCATTTTATTGTTGATGAATTAATTAGCTGCTACGTGACACTTCTCCTACTGAAATTTCTATATCATTCCCCTTCGCATGTTCCCTCCCAAATTTATAAATTGTTATTTATTGTGTTATTGTTGTTTCGTATTTGTATATACTTGTACAGGTTATTTACGTACGTATCTTGTCATAGCCTCGTCACTTCTTCGTCAAGGATAGGCTCGACACTTATGGAGTATATGGGGTTGGTTGTACTCATACTACACTTTACACTTCTTGTGCAGATTTTGGAGTTGGTCCCAACGGCGTACCATAGACTTGCTCGGATTCAGCTACCTAGAGGAGACTTGAGGTATAATTGCACAGCGTCCGCAGTTCTAAAGTCCCCTTCTATCTTATCTTAGCTATGTATTATCTTTCAAACAACTTGAATTTTATTCAAACTATTATTGTATTATCCTAGTAGCTCGTGCACTTGTGATACCAGATTCGGAGATGTATTTTGATGATTCAGTTGTTGTGGTCTTCCGCACTTTATTTTAGTAATTGACTTCCGCTTAAATTGATTTGTTTAATAATGGTTAAGAGTTTTCTAATGTTGGCTTGCCTAGCAAGAGAAATGTTAGGTGCCATCACGGTCCCGAAGGTAGAAATTTTGGGTCGTGATAATTTTTTATTTATCAGTCCAAAAACTGGCTAGCCTGTGCTATTTGCAAAACAAGTTCCTCTCCCCCGCTACGGAGGATAATAGAGAGGTAAGAATGACTAAATTCACAAAGTTTAAGGGGTAAATTTGGACTTCTTTTACTTTCTTTTTTCCACGTGTCCACTTATGTGGTGGTTTAAAATGTTCATCACTGATAAAATATACCGAAGTTTCTTTAGAAATGAAGGGCATATATGACACATTTGGTAACAACAAGGTCATTGTTGATGCGATGTTTAATGAAGGGCATGAATGATAAGTTGATTACTTAAATGGTTACTCAACTATCCAAAATTATCTAGTAAAGTCATCTTTCTTTTGTTTGTAACACAAAAGTCACTTAACTATGCATATTGTACTCAGAAGGTCACTCAACCAAATTTCTCAAACTTTTAATTATCAAATATCTATTTCACCCTCTAAATTATCAGTTTTTATCTTCTTCTTTGTCACGACCCCAATTTTCCTCCGTAGGATGTCGTGACGGCACCTAATCTAGCATTGAGGTCAATCACCACACTACCTCTATCATACATACGACATTAGACGAAGCGAGAGTGCATGGTCAACACACACCTAAAGCGCCTACGTTCCGCTTGCAGCCAATACAACCACAACCAACACTAGGTAAGCTTAACAATTATGCAGAATAACTGAATATAAAGTTAAAACTCAACCTCAACATCTGAAATAAATAAGAACTGCGATTTCAATAGTTACAACTCCCAAAACCCGATGGAAATAAGTCACAAGCTCCAAAGAGAAAAATACTAAACATCTTTATACATCAGAGTCTAATGAGGAATGAGGAAAACAACATAATAAAGATAGAGGAGGACTCCGAGGTCTGCGAACGCTAACGGATGTACCTTGAAGTCTCCACGTACGGGCTAGCTCACTAGTACTTGGTCTGGTAAGTAGTACCTGGATCTGCACAAAAGATGTGCAGAAGTATAGTATGAGTACATCACAACGGTACCCAATAAATGCCAAGCCTAACCTCAGTAGAGTAGTGACTAGGTCAGGTCAGAGTCCTACTGAAAATAGTAGAAAATAAGGCAAAAGATATAATAATATAATAAAATGAGTGAGAAGTGAACAATGAGAATTTACAGAAAGATAACAACACGGGATTCAAAAAGACAACTACAACACGTGAGGAAAAACAAGATTCTTACAAGTTGAGAAACAACAACAACAATAACACAACAACACAGCAAATAGAGGTAAACAACATAGGCGCTCCCGAGGTATCGCCTCGTAATCCCAAAAGTAAATATGCAACAGGGGCGCTCCCGAGGTACCGCCTTGTAGTCCCAAAAGTAAATATGCAACAGGGACGCTCCCCAGGTACCACCTCATTATCCCAAAAGTAAATATGCAATAGGGACGCTCCCGAGGTACCGCCTCGTTGTCCCAAAAGTAAATATGCAACAGGGGTGCTCCTGAGGTACTGCCTCGTAGTCCCAAAAGTAAATATGCAGCAGGGACACGACAGAAACCTCGTGCAAACAATGATAACCGCACGGCAGAAACCTCGTACCATAATAACACTCCACACAGCAGAAACCTCATGCCACAACCAAACAGTCATCTCAGCCAAAAATCACGAAAACAACACATAACAATTGGAACAATAAAATTACAGCAAGGAATCCTACAGTTAAAGAATGAGTACGAAATCAAGAAAAATAGGTAATTCAACTAAGCATGCTGTACAAATTATAAGTAAGAGATAAAACACGTAGACATGTGATATTAGGCTAATTATGATGGCTACACGTGCTAGAGTAACTCAATTAAGGGAATAAAAAGGAACTATTTAGCAGAAAACAAATCGGATTTTTAACATATAGCCCGAGTACGCACTCGTCACCTCGCGTACACAACCTTTACGTATTATAATTTACCATAACAGTACCAAATCCTAAGGAGAATTTCTCCCACACAAGGTTACACAAGTTACTTACCTCAAACCTCTCTCACTCAATCAACAAGAAGGCCTTTCCTTCGATTTTTTCCAACTTCAATCAACTCGAATCTAGCCAAAATAATTATATACTATAAATATAACTATAAGAAACTAATTTAAATAATTAAGCTACAACTTTAGCAAAGAATTGAAAAAGCACTCCAAAAAGTCGACCCGGGCCCACGTCTCAGAACCCGACAAAAATTACCAAATATGAATGCCCATTCAACCACGAGTCCACCCATACCAAATTTACCAAATTCCGACATCAACTCGACCTCCAAATCTTAAATTCTTATTTTGAAATCCCTAGGCCCAAATTCTCGAATTACACCTCAAAAACAAGTAATCTAGTCGGAATACTCGATGATAATTCAATATTATAGACAAAATAATGGTCACAAGTGACTTACCTCAAGATTCCCGTGAATTCCCTCTGAAAAATCGCCTCCAACCGAGTGTTTGAACTCCAAAATGATCAAAAATGTCGGAACCCCTCTGTTTTTAACACTGCCAGTGTTTTCGCATATGCGATGCTCACCTTCGCTTCTGCGGACAAAAGGTCCTCTTTTGCAGACTCGCTTCTGCGGCAACACTGCCGCTTCTGCGAAGCAACCCTCCCTCTCACTTTCTGCTTCTGCGATCGATCCATCGCAGGTGGGACTCCACTTCTGCGGTCCACCTGCCCGCTTCTGCGACCACTGCTGCAGTCACGCCTGGCCGCTTCTGTGAAGCCCATCTTGCTTCTGCGAGGTCACATGTGCGAGCGAAATTTCGCAGGTGCGATTGAACGAGAAGGCATAATTCCAACAAATGCTTCAAGTCCAAATTTGATCCGTTAACCATTCGGAATCCATCCGAGCCCCCGGGACCTCAACAAAATATACCAACAAGTCCTAAAACATCATACGAACTTAGTCGAGGCCTCAAATCACGCCATACAACGTCGAAATTACGAATCACGCCTCGACTCAACTTATAAATTTTAAATTTCCAAACTCTACATCTTGTGCCGAAATGTACCAAATCAATCTGGAATAACTTCAAATTTTGCACACGAGTCATAAATGATATAGCGAAGCCATTCCAAGGCTCGGAACCCCAAACGGACATCGATAATACCAAAGTCCACTTCAAATCAAACTTATGAAGTTCTTAATCTTTCAAAAATTCCAACCTTCCATAATAGGCACCGAAATGCTCCCGGACCACCCGATACTCAACCCGAACATACACCCAAGTTCGAAATCATCATACGAACCTGTTGGAACCTTCAAATCACGATTCCGATGTCATTTACTAAAAAGTCAAACCTTAGTCAATTCTTCCAACTTAAAGCTTCTGAAATTAGAATTTTCCATCTGAATCAACTCTGAACTTCCCGAAATTCAATTCTGACCACATGTACAAGTCATAATACCTAAAGTGAAGCTACCCAAGGCCTCAAACTGCCGAATGACGCGCTAGAGCTCAAAACGGCCGGTCAAGTTGTTACATTATCCCCCACTTAAATATACGTTCGTCCACAAACGGACCAAGAACCGCTTCGGAGTTCTCCAAAATCACTGTTTAACACCTCGTGCACCTACCCTTGCCGCAGCCACCCAGTTGAGCACATTAACTCGAGCCAGACTGAAGATCCTCCCTATAACCTTAGCTAACAAACTTTAGAGCCAAATTCCAACATCCGGAATTTTCCACGAGACTGATTCTAACATACAAACACCGTATCAATTACCAGACACTGTGCCCAGCATGACCATGCTTCTCCGCTGAAATCACACCATGAACCAAATAAATCGCTTGGTCAAAATAACATCCTCCGACCACAATAGCTGTAATTCCACGAACCCGGTGCCCGCAATACACCTCATAACACATATAAGCCTAATCCAACTCTCACAATACTGCCACGACGGAAGAGATGCGTAGAAACTCATTACCACCTGCCGAATCAACAAATCATGGAGTCTTTCCTCCTGACAAGGACCATTACCTCATTCTGAGTTGAATAATGATATTTGCTCCTTAATATACTTTATATAGATCCGAACGCATTGATTTCAAGCCCAATAATCTCATCTCACCCAGTACAAGCTGCCCAAGCAATAAGCTACCTCAAACACTGCCCGGGATTTCATACGATGCCATCGATGCGCCAACAAGCAACAACTCGAATATGATACATATGGAAGAAAAATGAACTCTGGAAAGGAACTTCCCGGCCCGCGTAACGAATAAAACGGCCGAACAGATGATATGAACCCTTCTCAGAGAATGGGAAACAAAAATACACAGAAATAAGTATATGGAACCGTACTCAACATCTCACCATTGTGGCGCGCAACCCGATCCGCACATGGTACCGTTGCGGCGTGCAACCAGATCCAAACATGATACCGTTGCGACGTGCAACCCGATCCAAATAACATACCCGTGGCGGCGTGCCACCTGATCCACATATAACAATAAATAAGGGAATACCCATCAAGCCAAAATGATTATACCTATGAAATACTGAATATCGACCACAAGCACGCCAAGTGCAAAAAACAAATACAACCCTTGGGAGACGGATAGTGCCATACGCTACAAAACCCAAGCACAACTAAGGTTAGATAAATGACCTGCATCTCGAGAGCCATCTTGCTCAAATAACACCACTAGCTACACGGAATCACAATAAATATGCGAATAATCAAGCTGTCTCATAACTCACGTGGCACAATAGAGTATTACATGGAATAGCTGATGATGGGAATAACATCCAACGCCCGAAGATTCCTCCGCAAGCAATGCTATGCCGAATGAACACATCCGACCTGATGTAGAACACACATTCACATTAGAACCACCAACAGACCTCCAGCCAATTCTGATCATACCATACTGGCCAACCAAGAGTCCGCAATTCAATACACAAAGCCTCTTACACAGGACACCATTCTTAGGTGACACTAAAGAAAATGCCAGCTTACTCTGAACTTCTGGATCCTCCCCCCCTTCCCGCTCCTCCGAGCTCGGGACATTCTCATCAAACTGAACCGTAACCTTGATCCTCAACCTCCAATTTCCATAACTGCAGAAAATACAAACCTCAAGTTGTGGTCTAAATCGCCATAACTCTTCCGAGATCCATTTACACATAACAAGGCCACTTGAATCATATTTCTCCCAAATCAATCAAATTATGGGGGCTGTCAAGCTCGCGCGTACAACCACCAACCACATGTATAACTTCACACGCTGAAGGAACTGATCATTGCCACAATCATGCTGATTCAACCATTACTAACCGACACAAATTCTTCCAATCTACTCTCGACTTGCCTTAAAAATAATAATAGCTCCATTAAAAAACATAACGAACTAAATCCGCACTCATCCCGAGTGACCCGCATCACAAGACCACATCGTCTCAATACTCATGAACCATCTCATACCCTCCTCAAGCACACAATAACATCTTTAACTGGCATACTCATTCTGCAAGACCTTCCGTGAATCCAAAGCTATTTCAATCTTTCCTTTAATATTGTACTGCAGACCCAATGATAACATAGAGCACTCCAAGACCCTTTTATAATCCACTGCAAAACTCGATCCTTAACCACACGACGGACCCGAAATCCTTAGGCACTACACTTAAATTCTTGAACTTGCTAGAACCGTTGTTGAGAGTCATCCACTCTGACCTGGTCCCGAATATAACCAAACTCCAACGCTCTGCTAGCACTTGAACACCCCCTCAAAGAAGAAACCCGCTGAATATTTTTCCTTGTACATCACATCCACAAGAGGCATAAACTCTGAGTCTTTCCAAAACCTACACGTGGACAGATAAGGCGAAATATAACACACACTCAACGAGTTCTTTGCTCGAATTACCCCTGATGTTTTCTTTTCTTAGCCATAAACGATCCACCAATGCACCAATAACCAAAACCCGCACAAACAGACAACCATGCGATCCAATTGTAGACGGTGGGCACCTCCACTTAGCCTTAAGCTACCATCACATAATGTAGAGCCCACAACGATTCCTCCTTCTTAGTTACTATGATCTCGCACCGTTAACCCGCCAAATATCTAAATGTCTTTTGTTAAGATTTTCATGAACATTATGAATCATCATCCACAATCACATATTCGACCTCTTACCAGGTAGCAAGTAGAATTCTTCATAAAAGCTTCATCAATATCACGCAACCGCTAACCTACTCATAGGAGATAACCCACCTGTGAAATTCCATGCTGACATCTTCCAATGGCACTGCACTGGGTACAACTACTACAAAATCTGTAAACCCTCTTGAGCCCACGCTCGTCCACCGGCTGTATAAGTTCGTTCATTCCCCGTTGACATTAAGTGAAAGTCCGACAACACATTCCAAACTCGAAGTCATGTTGTATCCAAATCGATATTCAAGTTTTTACAACCCTCTTCATTTCAAGCAAACTTCTCATTTCCATATTCAATCTTCCTCGATAAAGTAGCCACCATCCCAAATAAAATCCATACACCAAATCACCTTCCATCACGATTCCCAAATCACCCTAAACTTTCTCAAGGCAAGTGGTTTTATGCTATAGAATCCATATGCTACTCTGCCTCTCCCTCTTCGGTTAAACCGCCTCCTTTAAGCAACTCCTCGACCTCTGCTCTTTACACTTTGTCCTACTAGTAATTCAACCACTGCAAGACACCTTCCACAAGTCCTTCCTCATTCTTCGCTGCCCAATTACTGCCCAGATCAAAATCCTATAGCACCTGAACTAATAAATTGCTACCAACTCTAAACCTCCTAGAAGATCGTCTTTCCCAAGCCATCAACATTAGAAATACCAATTCGATTTCTGAAACCACTACGCACCGCCATCTCTGACAATCGCTTCTTAGGAACCACTTTACAACACCCTGCCCCGAAGGCAAATTGAAGAAGACCATAACACCAGTGAACCTTAATGCGTTCAAACAAGGATGGCGACACCACATCACAAATGAAAATTCCACCACGCTCGAAAATATCAAGTCTCGTTACTCCATCAACCAAGGCCTGAATATCCATAGTCCAATTGCCTTTCCTCCATTGGAATTAAATGCCGAACCCCTAAACCACGCACTGAGAGATCCTCTTTTCGAGTCATTCACTGCATCGACACATAGACAGGTACCCTACCATTATACTAACACTGTGCGACAACAACGCATGAACATCATAGTAATTTGTGCATAGCCTCAAAACTATAAGAAATACATATACTGAGCTGAAATGACAGAACATCTTTCCGCAAGGCGATGATAATAGCCTGCCCGAATACATAGGGAAAAATATCCTGCACCATGTTTGCAGTACCACTATAACTTCTCGATGCCCAATTTATAACAAGCGCTTCACGTCGCATGAGATTGAGTAGGAAGGAAATAAAGGCATAAGCCTCAAAGGAATCAAATTGCACGATGAGGAAATCATGGAAGCGAAGCTTTTCCTAACAGTTCCATAGCCTCCCGAAGATAAGTACAGGTTTTCGTACCGATCCGCGAGACTCTACTAAACCTGCTTGTGACTCATAACACCTATGAACCTAGAGCTCTGATACCAACTTGTCACGACCCCAATTTCCCTCAATAGGATGTCGTAACGGCACCTAGTCTCTAAGACTAGGTATGCCTAATAATTATGCAGAATAACTGAATATAAAGCTGAAACTCAACCTCAACATCTGAAATAAAGAAGAACTGCGATTTCAATAGTTACAACTCCCAAAACCCGGTGGAAATAAGTCAAAAGCTCCAAAGAAAAAAATACTAAATATCTTATACATCAGAGTCTAATGAGGAATGATGAAACAACATAATAAATATGCAACAGGGGCTCTCCTGAGGTATCGTCTTGTAGTCCCAAAAGTAAATATGCAACTGGGGCGCTCCCGAGGTACCGTCTCGTAGTCCCAAAAATAAATATGCAACAGGAGCGCTCCCGAGGTACTGTCTCGTAATCCCAAAAGAATGTTTCATAGCCATGTTGCGAATGCTTTAAATTGAAGATATAGAGTAGAATTAAGAGTATGGTAATTCCTTACTATATTGGAATCATATTTATAAGCAAAAATATGAAATTTTCTAGACACCACTGATGCTGATATTGATCTTTCACTTCAATATACAACCGTGAATTATACTTGATATTATAAATTAATAAGAGATTATCGAATATATTTTAAAAAATTATATTCTCTTTAGATAACATTTTATTTTTACCTTGATGGGGAGATATTTTGACTGACCTTTTTTCACAAGTTTTTGAATGGTCGTCCTTGCTAACCGCACCTCGTATTGGTAAAAGAATATATTTAGGATGCTGTTTTTTCTCCAAAAAAAATAAAACAAATAAAAGGTCAAATTTGCCCTACTATTCGAAATAGAGCTAGGTCTCTGGCCTCCGTTAACCTTTTAGTATGATATAATCCCTGCCGTTCTAAGAAATTTTATGTTTTCTATTGACTCCTAATGGAGCTCCAAACTGAAGGTAAATTTAAATGATATATAGTCAAAAGTTGCGGGATAAATTTGGACCTTTTTTCTCAAGGAATTTGTACACTAGGAGTCTACCAATTTGACAATGGATGTTCGTTAATAACAAGGGCAAATACATGATGTACATTAAACTACAATATGCCTCCACAATTCACACTTCACACATAAACTTTGAACATGTAATTTATTAAAATAATTTGACGTCCAGATTTTTTTAGGTCTATTGGAGAATAGAGGCCGTGTAAAACCCTATACAATTAGTTATATATGATCAACTAATAATTACCTTAGTGGGAAATGAACTAGATGCCCATAATTAAAAGTGATTCATGTCCTTCGAACAAAGAACAGTGAAACTTAGATTCTTTTATGATAAAGCATATATAATGTAAATAAACTCCATCAATGACATAAGGAATACCCTCATTGCAAATATAAATCAGAACCAATTAATTTTGTTGTAAAGTTTTCGTTCATTACATTAATGTTATGATTTGGTAGGAAAAATAATTGTTTTAACATTATTTGTGAGTATGAATGCACAATATTCATATTAGAGATCCCTCCGCTCTTACTTAGAAATCTCGAGTTAGAACGAGAGAATGAAGAACATGATTTTTGTAAGGAATGTTTTACCCTCTTAGTAGACATACATGACGTGTATCTGATTAGGCGAGCCAGTAAATCTTGAATATTATATATCAAAAATGTCATTTATATCACAGATTGCGCATCTCTGGAGTTAATTATCCTTATTGCTAGCTTTATTTACATTTTATTCAAAAGAAAATTAATAAAAAGTTGAAGTAGTCGGATAGAAGGTACAATGCATGATTTATAGCTTTGTTTGGTCAAGCTTCTGAAAACTAAAAACAATATTTTTATTTTTATTTTGGTGTGGAGATTTAAGGTGTTGGCAAAAAAGAAAATGTGCGTCTTTTTGAGTATAGCAGCAGAACTAACTTTAATTTTTTGTTGTGAGGAAGCTTTTTTCCATAAGCAGAAAATTAAATATTTCTCAAGATAATAATAACACCCTTTCAATAATTTTTATTTACTAAACTGCCCCTTATGGATTTCACAAGGAATAAGTCTCACTAAAATCTCAATAACAGAACAATTTAATAAAACAAAAATTTAAAAACTTAACTAAGTAATTAAATAAAAAAACTAAGACCATTTATTTAAAATAATATAAATCGTAAAATAAATTTGTTTATGTCCTTTTTGTTTTTAGTTTGACGCTTAAGAGCATTTTTTTTTTATGATTGGCCAAACGAAAATTGTCTTTCTAATATTAACAAACTTCTCAAATACAAACTGTTATGATCCCTAATTACTTTTTTGAAAAACACTTTAACTTGATTAGGAATTCGATTTTTGATAATTGTTAGAATTAATTGATGGAGCTTTAATTTGCATTGTGAGTTATTTATTATTTTACTTAATTGAAAGAGGAGTTTGATAATGAATTTCTTCACATCTTATGCTCTAGTTTAAATTCATGATTCAAATAGGTAATCGAAAGAAGCTCTTGAAATGTTAATTGGACTAGTGAATAGGGAAATATTCGTGAGAAGTTACCTTTTAGATCATAACCATCATTTGATTGTTGCAATTGTTTACCGTGCTTTAATTGGATTAATTACTGGATTAACGTTTAATCGAAAGGAAAACATTAACTTCAAGTGCAATCTGATTATCGATTGAATTTGTGAGAATCAACCATATTATAGAGTGAATTAACTCAAGAATTGGATCCCGAGTCAGTTATCTTTCACCTATTTAATCAAATACCCTCATCCCTCTTATTGATATTTCTTTCTTGCTCATCTGCTGTCTTTTGTGATCAATTGTTATTTGCTTAATTTTTAGTAGTTCACCGTAGTAACAGTTATCAAATCAAGTGTTAATTTTCTTGGATAGTAATCAACTGGAGATTATTCGAACACTGTTTAAATCCAATTCTCGTGGAGACGATAATAAATCTATACTATCTTTGACTAGCGAGCAATAATTTTGTGTTGTATTTTGCGTTCGTCAAATTTTGGCGTTGTTGCCGGGGATTGACAATCAATAGTGTTTAAAATAGTTTTTAGTACTAATTGAGGAACAAATTTTTACTTTAGTTATTCACGTTTCTTACTTGTGTGCAGGATACATGTTTGATTTCTCTGGTGTATGACTCGATCTTCTTCAAAGGAAGTGATACCCTACGAACCAGAGTTGGAAAAACACCTGCGACAACTAAGAAAAGAAAGAGAATTAATAGAAAATTTCTTGGGTCAAACTTGGACTCAAGATAACATGGAAAACAAAGAGAACGATGGAGTAGACTTAGCTGCAAGAGAGGCAGCACAACAAGAAGCATCCCAAAGAATTATTGATGAGACCGTCAATGATGATGAGATCGAAGATTTAATCTAAACCGACCCTTGGTTGAAGACCAGTTCGAGAATGCAACACCCAGGCCTGAAAGATCATTGGATGACTATGCTAGGCCAGTCTATAATCAAGAACTATCAAGGGTCAGACTCCCACCCATAGCAGTAAACAACTTCGTATTGAAGCAAGGCTTGCTTCAAACTATCCAAAACAACTGCACTTTCAAATGGAAGGTGAACGAAGATCCTAATACTCACTTGATGGACTTTGAAGGTATCATGACCACCTTCCAATAAAATGGAGTATCAAAGGATGCAGTCTACTTAAGGGCATTCCCTTTTTCATTGAAAGATGACGCGAAGCAATGGCTTCGTAGCTTGCCTGCAGGTTCTATCAGGACATGGGAAGGTATGACCAAGAAGTTTCTTGAGAAGTACTTCTCAGCTGCAAAAACATGGAAGTTGAGAAGGGAAATCCACAATTTCTGCTAGAAGGAGACAGAAACAGTTTTTGAAGCTTGGGAACGATTCAAGGAGATAGTCAGAAAGTGTCAACATAATGGAATCGATTTGTGGATGTAACTCTAGGATATTTGGGATGGACTGACACTGTCCTCGAGACAAACTCTGAATACTGCATGTGGAGGTCCACTAATGAAGAAAATGCCGGAGGAGGTTGTCTTAATCCTTGATGAATTATCTAAGAATACTAATCAGTGGCCGGCTGAGAGTAATGACAGAAGAAAATCAGTTGGGGTTCACCAAGTGGACTCTAACACATCCATGCAAGACCAGCTAGACACCATGGCCAAGGAGATAAAAAAGTTAACATTGGCCAAGGTACAAAATGAGCCGTAAACAACATGTGACTTTGTGGATTGGGACACCCTATACTTGAGTGTCAAGCATCAGCTCAGGAAGTCAACGCAGTGGGGAACTTTAATATAGGAAACTACCAAGGTGGGAACAACTATAATGCTATGGGTCAAAGACATCCAGGGTTTTCGTGGAGTTCACCTAGTGAGAGCTTGAATTCATGGCAGCAAAATAATCCCAGACTCCAAGGTCAAGGACCACCAGGTTTTCAGAACCAGCAGAGGCAGCAATACCAGCCACAACAGTCAAATCAGTCTAGTATGAAAGATCTCATGAAGGCATTCATCAACAAATCAGATGAAAATTTTGAAACTCAGGGCACAACCATTCGAGAGCAGGGCGTAGCCATTCGAGAGCAGGGAACGACCATCCGGAATTTAGAAAGACAATTGGGACAGATTGCAAATTTTTATCTGAGAGGGCTCCTGGGACTTTGCTCTCTGACACTGAAAAGAACTCAAAAGAAACAATCAAACCTATATCTATGAGAAGTGGCAAAACATTGGTTGATCCAGTGGTGAAAGCTAGTCCTGAGGTGGGGAACAAGTAGGCAGAGACACCAGCAGAGAAAAAAGGTGAAGAGAAGAAAGGCCAGAGCAATGGGGTACAAAAGAAAATTGAAGAAAGTAAACATATGCCAGCTCTACCATTCCCTCAAAAGATGAAGCGGAAAAAACTTGACAAATATTTTAGGCGATTCTTGGAAATGCTCAAACAACTCTATGTGAACATTTCCTTCACAAAGGTACTCACTCAGATGCCTGTGTATGCAAAGTTCTTGAAGGAAATATTGTCTAGCAAAATAAAACTAGAGGAGACAACCGTGGTCAAGCTAAATGCCCACTGCCGTGCCATATTGCAAAATACAGTTCCCCAAAAGTGTGGGGACCCAGGTAGCTTCACCATACCATGCTCGTTGGGGAGTGAAAAATTCGACAAGGCCCTCTGTGATTCTAGTGCGTCGATAAATCTAATGCCTCTATCTGTATTCCGGAAACTGAAAGGTGAGTTCAGAATGATCAAATCAATACTAGTGTCCCTGCAACTGGCTGACCGAACCACCATTCTACCTGAGGGAATCATTGAGGATATTCTAGTGCGGGTGGACAAGTTTGTATTCCCCGTAGACATTATTATGGTGGATATGGAGGTGAACAAGGAGGTGCCTCTAATTTTATGGAGGCCATTCTTATGTACAAGCAGAGCTATCCTTGATATCTATGAAGGGCAGCTTATGCTCAGAGTGGGCAACGAAAAAGTGGTATTCCAGATGAAGAGGATGATGAAATACCCCAGTGATGAGGCGTCCGCCTACTCGTGCTTCAAGCTGGATGTTGTTGGAGAATTGGCTGAAAAATACAAGTTTGACAAGCTTGTGGGGGATACTCTAGAGAGGTATATTACTTAGTCTAGCACAGTGGAGGATGAAGATCCTAAAATAAAGAAAAAGGCTGAAGCTCTTGAAGCTGAGGATCAAGTGGTTGATGAGAAGGAACTAAAGGAGGAGGCTTCTAAGCCTAATATGGAATTGAAAGTCCTCCCCACTCACTTAAAATATGCTTTTCTTGAAACTAACAATTTTCCTGTGATTATTTCTGCTGGCTTGATAGGTACACAGAAGCGAAAGCTGGTAGAGCTATTGAAGAAGCACAAGAAGGCAATTGGCTGGAGTATAACTGTATTCAAGGAATCAGTCCAGCCATTTGCATGCACAGAATTCTGTTGGAAGAAAATAGCAAGCCAGTGGTGCAGCCCCAATGCAAGTTGAACAAAAATTTGGAGGAGGTAGTGCACAAGGAGATCATCAAATTGCTAGATGCGAGAATGACTTTTCCCATCTCTGATAGCCACTGGATTAGTCTAGTACAAGTTGTACCTCAGAAGGGGAGAATAACAGGGTGTGAAAATGAAGATAATGAATTGATTCCCACAAGAATAGTCACTGGATGGAGAATGTGTATTGATTATAGAAGGCTGAATGATGCAACAAGGAAGGACCATTTCCCACTCCCTTTTATTGATCAAATGCTAGAGAAAGTGGCTGGACATAGATGCTACTGCTTCTTGTATGGGTACTCAATCTACAATTAGATACCCATTTCCCTAGAAGATGTTAAGAAGACCACATTCACTTGCTCGTCGGGTAGTTTTTCTTATAGGAGGATGTCGTTTGGGTTGTGTAATGCACCTGCCACTTTTAAGAGGTGCATGATGTTTATATTCTATGATTTAAATGGGAAATGTCTCAAAGTATTCATGGATGATTTCTTTGGTGATGACTTTGAGGACTGCTTGAAGACTTTGGAGCTTGTGCTTGAACGTTGTGAAGCCACGCACTTGGTTCTTAACTGGGAGAAGTGTCGCTTCATGGTGAAAGAGGGAATTGTCTTGGGCCACAAAGTAACTGCACATGGAATTGAAGTTGACAGAGCCAAGGTGGATGTAATTTCTAGGCTCCCTCCACCAACTTCTGTGAAGAGCATAAGGAGTTTCTTGGGACATGGTGGGTTCTATAGAAGGTTCATCAAAAATATCTCCAGCATTACCAAACCGTTGACTGCATTGCTAGCGAAAGATATCAAGTTTGTTTTCAATGTGGAGTGCTTAAGAGCATTCGAATTGATAAAGGATAAGTGCTCGTATTATGGTGATACCTGATTGGAGCCAGCCATTTGAGATAATGTGTGATACCAGTGATGTAGCTGTCGGGGCATTTCTGGGGCAAAGAAAAGATAAATTATTTAGGCCCATTTACCATGCCAGCAGGACATTGAATGATGCTCAAGTCAACTATGCCACTACTGAGAAAGAGTTCTTTGCTGTGGTCTTTGCTTTTGACAAGTTTAGATCATACCTGGTGGGGAGAAAAGTGATTGTACACACGGATCACACAGCCTTAAAATATCTGTTGAGTAAGAAAGAGTCCAAGCCGCGTCTAGTGCGGGGGGTGTTGTTTCTCCAAGAGTTTGACTTGGAGATCAAATATAGGAAGGGCATAAAAATTCAAGTCGCCGATCATCTATCTCGACTTGAGAGACCTCTAGTTGAAATAATTGACGTAAGAGAAGAGTTCCCTGATGAGCAAATTTTATCCATTGTTGTGGTCTTCGAAAGACTGCCTTGGTATGCTGATGTAGACAACTTTTTGGCCATTGGATGGTGGCCTAGTGACCTCTCTCGTGGTCAAAGAAAGAAGCTTCAAGGTAAGGTAAAAAGTTATTTTTGGAATGACCCTTTCTTGTTTAAACTGTGTGCAGATGGTGTGATTCGAAGGTGTGTGCCTGAAGGAGAGATGGCAAGCATTCTGTCTCATTCCCATAATGGAGCAGCTGGAGGACACTATGGTAGAAATCGCACTGAGCAAAGGTCAAGGAAGCCGGTTTCTATTGGCCTACTTTGTACAAAGACACACGGGCGTATGTAGCTGCATGTAACAAGTGTCAAGGGGCAAGTAACATTAGAAAGAGAGATGAGATGTCACTAAGCTCCATTCTAGTATGTAAAATGTTTGACGTTTGGGGAATTGACTTCATGGGTCCGTTCCCATCGTCTTATTTATATGAGTATATCTTAGTAGCCGTTGACTAAGTCTCTAAATAGGTCGAAGCAATCCCTACTGGGACCAATGATGCTCGGGTGGTGTGTGAGTTCCTATGGAAGAACATCTTTACCCGGTTTGGGACACCTCAAGTGATTATCAGTGACAATGGGTCACACTTTGTGAACAAGCAGTTTGCTGCACTACTGTCCAAGTATGGGGTCACACACAAAACAGGAACCACGTACCATGCCCAAACTAGCGGGCAAGTTGAAGTGGCTAACCGTAAGCTTAAACAAATTCTTGAAAAGACGGTTAGTGCTTCTCGTAAGGATTGGTCTGTAAAGTTGGATGAAGCTCTATGAGCGTATAAAATTGTGTTCAAAATAACCATAGGGACTTCACCATTCAAATTAGTGTATGGAAAATCGTGTCATTTACCTGTTGAGATAGAACATAAAACTTGTTGGGTAATTAAGATGCTTAATCTTGATCTTATTCTTGCAGGTAAACACAGGTTGGCGCAGATGAACGAATTGGAGGAGTTTAGACTGGACGCATATGAAAATGCTCGAATCTTTAAGGAAAAGACAAAGAGGTGGCATGATCGTCTGATTAAACGAAAGGAGTTTCGTAAAGGGGACAAAGTCTTACTATACAATAGTAGACTTAGGTTGTTCCTCAAAAAGTTTAAATCAAGATGGACATGTCCATACGTGGTGAAACACGTCTCACCGTATGGCGCCATTGAAATACAGGATGAAGAAGGGAATGAAAGTTTTAAGGTGAATGGGCACAGGTTGAAACAATACCTTGTTGGAGGATTTGACAAGCAATCCTCCAGCATCGTGATCAAATGAGCCTAAGTGACAGAGTCAAGCTGACGACTATAACTCAGAACTACTTCTAACCTTCTTTATTGCTTTTGTAGACTAGTTAGATAATGACAGTTTAGGATTATTAGAGTTTAGGAGTTTTGATAATTATTTGAACAAGTATAAGCATGAATCGAACACAAAACAAAGTACAAAATAGAGTCGGGGTGCGACCCGTAGGCTAAAAAGTGAAAAAAAATCGGGATTCTAAGAAAAGTGGCCCACCGCGCCGCATGAGGCGCCGCGTGGGCGCCATGCTAGGACAAACAGGCAAAAACCTGTCAGATATGACTCTCTGGAAAACCCCACTACCACGCCGTATGGGGCGCCGCGCCCAGCGACGCGGTTGTGTAAACATCTCGGCCTTTAATTTGGAAAATAAAATATTTTTAAAAATAGCTTTTAAAAAAACCTGGACAGATTACTGTCACGACCCAAAACTAACCCTTGTCATGATGGCACGTATCGTGGAACTAGACAAGCCGACTCATTTCCAAAACAAACCGATATTTTTATTTTTAAAGATAATTTCAAGGTTATTTAACATAAAACTTCCATTTAAAGAGTTCCAATTAAAGAAAAATAGAAGTGCAGAAAAGAAAAGCCCGATATTAAGGTGTCACTAGTCATGATCATATACTACAATCTGTCTAACAATATCAAGGCTAACTCAGCCCAGAAAATAGCTAAATACAACTAGAGGAAGAAAAGAGGGAGAAGAGCAGGGGCTGCGATCACCAAACAGCTACCTTGCTATCTCCAAGAAAATCTGCAACCAGAACACTCAATAACCTCTACCGTGTCCAGCTACACCTGAATCTGCACACAAGGTGCAGAGAGTAACGTGAGTACGCTAACTCAGTAAGTAACAGCAATAAATAAAGACTGAGCAGTAGTGACGAGCAATAAAGCATATAACGCTTATATCAGGAAATCTCAGTAAAATACCACATGCTTTTAAAAATCAGGATTTGAATCAAGCATCTCGTTTAAACCCAGTTCCAGTAAAAATCATTTAAAGACATTTTTCCAACAATTTTTCATACAAAGGCTCAATGCAAAGGTGAGCAAAAATAATGAAATCATAAACAGCCCCTCGGTCAAAACACCACTCATATACAACCCCTTGGGCAAACCTCACAGTCACTCGTTCCACTCGGGCATACCTCAAAATCACTCTTGCCACTCGGGCATACTTCACAATCGCTCTTGCCACTCGGGCATACCTCACAATCGCTCATGCCTCCCAGTCACTCAGCACTCGGCACTCGCACTTAGTAGGTACCTGCGCTCACTGGGGTTGTGTACAGACTCCGAAGGGGCTCCTTCAGCCCAAGCGCTTTAATCTGCACGGATAACTCACACGCCAAAATAATAAAGTATGCTGCAGGCGGGCAGCCCCGATCCACACTCATCCTCACAAATCAGGCCCTCGGCCTCACTCAGTCATAAACTTCTCAAGCCTCTCAGGTATTTCAATAAAACAGGGCATTCGGCCCAAAACATTTATATGCATCAAAATAGAGTCATAAAACAGAGTTATGCGGTAAACAAGTATAAACATGACTGAGTATAGATTTTCAATCGAAAACAATGAGAGGATGGTAAGAAACAGCCCCTAAGGGTCCAAACAGCTTTGGCGCAAGGCCCAAACATGGCATTCAGCCCAATTTAAAGAAATTCTTTCTAAAACATATAAGTATCATATGGCTTCAACAAAGTATGCAACTTTACAGTTGCAACGGGACGAATCAAGTCACAAATCCCCAACAGTGCACGCCCATACGCCCGTCACCTAGCATGTGCGTCACTTCAAAATAGTAGAATGATACGAAATTCGGGGTTTAATACCCTCAAAACTAGATTTACAATCGTTACTTATCTCAAAATATGAAACTTTTTACTCTGCTATGCCTTTGCCTCGCAATTCGGCCTCCGAATGCCTCGAATCTAGTCACAAATAATTCGTTTCAGTCAATAAAATTTATTGGAATTAATTTCATAAGCAAATACTAATTTTTCATAAAAATCCAAAATTTAGCTCAAAAATCGCATGTGGGGCCCACGTCTCGGAACCCGACAAAAGTTATAAAATCCGAAAGCCCATTCAACCACGAGTCTACCGATACCAATTTTACCAAAATTCGACCTCAACTCAATCCTCAAATCTACAAATCTTATTTCTAAATTTTTAAGTTCCAATCTCCGATTTACACTTCAAAATCATGTAATCTAGTCGGATTATTCGATGATAATTCAATATTATGGAGTAGAAATGATCACAAGGGACTTACCACAAGTTTTCCTTGAAAATATATCAAAAATCGCCTCTCTTCAAGCTCCAATTTGTCAAAAATGGCAAATGGGACGAAGTCCCTGTTTTTATAATTCTGCCCCGACAACCTCGGTTCTGCCTCGATCTTGGCCTTCGATCGAGTTCCTCGATCTTGGTCCTCGATCCTGGCCCTCGATCCTGGTTCTCGATCCTAGGCCTTCGATCATGTCTTCGACCCGGCCTTCGACCGTGGTACTCGACTCTGGGCTCGATTATGGCTTCGATCGTGGCCCTCGACTCTGGGCTCGATCATGGCCCTCGACTCTGGGCTCGATCATGGCTTCGATCGTGGCCCTCAACTCTGGGATCGATCATGGATTCGATCGTGGCCCTAGACTCTGGGATCGATCATGACTTCAATCGTGTGCTTGATTTCTGGGCTCGAATCTAGCAGAACTCCAACAGAAGGAAATTGCAGCAGCTATTGTAGTTCAATTTTTGATCCGTTAACCATCTGAAACTCACCCGAGGCCCTCGGGACCTCCACCAAATATACCAACAAGTCCTAAAACATCATACGAACTTAGTCGAATCCTCAAATCACCTCAAACAATGCTAAAACCATGAATTACGCCCCAATTCAAGCCTAATGAACTTTGAAATTTTTAATTTCTACAAACAACTCCGGAACCTATCAAATCACGTCCGATTGACCTCAAATTTTGCACACAAGTCCTAAATGAGATAACATAGGTATTCCAATTTTCAGAATCGGAGTCCGACCCCGATATCAAAAAGTCAACCCCCCGGTCAAACTTCTCAAAAATAAAACTTTCGGCATTTCAAGCCTAATTCCTCTACGGACTTCCAAATAATATTCTTGACACGCTCTGAAGCCCAAAATCACCATACGGAGCTATTGGAATCATCAAAATTCAAATCCGAAGTCGTTTACACATAGATCCATATCCGGTCCACTTTTCTAACTTAAAGTTTTTAATTATGAGACTAAGTGTATCATTTCACTCCGAGTTCCTTCCGGACTCGAACCAACTAACCCGATATAACATAATATAGATGAATAACACAAAAAGAAGTAGGAATAGGGAAAACGGGGTTATAACTCTCGAAACGACCGGCCGGGTCGTTACATCCTCCCCCTCTTAAACATCCATTCGTCCTCGAACGGGTCTAGAAACATACCTGGAGTCTCGCATAGGCGTGGATATCTGCTCCGTATCTCCCGGTCGGTCTCCCAGGTGGCCTCTTCTACAGGCTGACCTCTCCATTTCACCTTCACTGAAGCTATATCCTTTGACCTCAACCTTCGAACCTGCCGATCCAAAATAGCCACCGGTTCCACATCATAAGTCATATCACCCTCCAACTGAACCGTGCTAAAATCCAAAACATGGGACGGATCTCCAATATACTTTCGGAGTATGGAAACATGAAACACTGGATGCACACTCGATAAGCTGGGTGGCAAGGCAAGATTATAAGCCACCTCTCCTATCCTCCGAGGCACCTCAAAAGGCCCAATGAACCGGGGGATCAACTTGCCCCTCTTCCCAAACCTCATAACACCCTTCATGGGTGATACCTTCAGCAAAACCTTCTCCCCAACCATAAAAGACACATCACAGACCTTCCTATCCGCGTAGCTCTTCTGCCTGGACTGCGCCGTGCGAAGCCACTCCTGAATCAATTTCACCTTATCTAATGCGTCCTGGACCAAGTCTGTACCTAAGAGCCTAGCCTCACCCGGCTCAAACCATCCAACCGGAGATCTACACCTCCTCTCATACAAAGCATCGTACGGAGCTATCTGAATACTCTACTGATAACTGTTGTTATATGCAAACTCCGCGAGTGGTAGAAACTGGTCTCATGAACCCCCAAAGTCAATGACACAAGACGCAACATGTCCTCCAATATCTGAATAGTGCGCTCGGATTACCCGTCCGTCTGAGGGTGAAAAGTTGTGCTTAACTCAACCTGAGTACCCAACTCTCGCTGCACAGCCCTCCAAAACTGCGATGTGAACTGAGTACCCCTATCTGAAATGATGGAAACTGGGACACCATGCAAGCGAACGATCTCTCGGATGTAAATTTCAGCCAACCGCTCTGAAGAGTAAGTAGTACCAACTGGAATGAAGTGCGCGGACTTGGTCAGCCGATCCACAATAACCCAAATAGCATCAACCTTCCTCGAAGTCCGTGGGAGCCCAACTACAAAGTCCATAGTGATCCGCTCCCACTTCCACTCTGGGATCTCTAATCTCTGAAGCAAGCCACCCGGTCTCTGATGCTCATACTTAAGCTGCTGACAGTTTAGACACCGAGCCACAAACCCAACTATATCCTTCTTCATTCGCCTCCACCAATAGTGCTGCCTCAAATCCTGGTACATCTTTGTGGCACCCGGATGGATGGAATACCGCAAGCTGTGGGCCTCCTCAAGAATCAACTCTTGAAGCCCATCTACATTAGGCACACATATCTGGCCCTGCATTCTCAGCACCCCATCATCACCAATAGTCACATTCCTAGCATCACCTCTCCGAACCCTGTCCTGAAGAACGAGCAAGTGAGGGTCATCATACTGACACTCCCTGATATAGTCATAAAGAGAAGACCTGGAGACCACACAAGCCAATACCCGATTAGGCTCCGAAATATCCAATCTGACAAGCTGGCCTGCTAAGGTATGAACATCTAATACCAAAGGTCTCTCTACTACTGGAAGATATGCTAAACTCCCCAAACTCTCTGCCCGGCGACTCAAAGCATCGGCTACCACATTGGCCTTCCCCGGATGGTACAAAATAGTGATATCATAGTCCTTAAGAAGCTCCAACCATCTCCGCTGACGCAAATTAAGATCCTTCTGCTTTAACAGATACTGCAAATTCCGGTGATCAGTATAGATCTCACAATGAACCCCATACAAATAATGACGCCAAATCTTCAAGGCGTGAACAATGGCTGCTAACTCAAGACCATGGACATGATAATTCTTCTCATGGGTCTTCAACTGGCATGAGGCATAGGAAATCACCGTACCCTCCTGCATCAAAACACAACCAATGCCTATCCTCGAGGCATCATAATACACAGTGTAAGAACCTGAAGCTGATGGCAGAACTAACACTGGAGCTGTAGTCAAAGCAGTCTTGAGCTTCTGAAAGCTCTCCTCACATTCATCTGACCACCTGAATGGAGCACCCTTTTGGGTAAATTTGGTCAAGGGCGATGCAATATATGAAAATCCCTCCACAAAGCGACGGTAGTAATCCGCCAAACCAAGAAAACTCCTAATCTCTGTGGCTGAGGACAGTCTGGGCCAACTATGCACTGCCTCTATCTTCTTCGGGTCCACCTGAATACCCTCACTGGACACCACGTGCCTCAAGAATGCTACTGAACTGAGCCAAAACTCACATTTGGAGAACTTCGCATAAAGCTTCTCATCCCTCAATCTCTGTAATACAATCTTCAAATCTGAGCGTGCTCTTCCCGGCTACGATAGTATACTAGGATGTCATCAATGAATACAATGCTGAATGAGTCCAAATAGGGCTGGAATACACTGTTCATCAAATGCATGAACGTTGTTGGGGTATTGGTCAGCCCAAAAGACATCATCAAGAACTCATAATGGTCATATCGGGTCCTGAAAGTTGTTTTAAGAATATCTGAATCCCGAATCTTCAGCTGGTGATAACCGGACCTCAAATCGATCTTGGAAAACACCCTCGCTCCCTGAAACTGGTCGAATAAATCATCAATACGAGACAAAGGATACTTGTTCTTGACTGTGACCTTGTTCAACTGCTTGTAATCAATACACATTCTCATGGAACCATCCTTATTTTTCACAAATAGAACTTGTGCACCCCAAGGTGACACGCTAGGCCAAATAAACCCCTTATCAAGGAGTTCCTGAAGCTGTTCTTTCAATTCCTTCAACTCTGCCGGTGCCATACGATATGGTGGAATAGAAATGGGCTGAGTGCCCTTCACCAAATTAATACCAAAGTCAATATCCCTGTCAGGCGGCATGCCCGGTAGGTCTGCAGGAAACACATTCGGAAAATCACATACCACCAGAACAGAATAAATGACAGGAGTCTCTACACTAACATCCCTCACAAAAGCCAAATAAGATAGGCAACCCTTCTCAACCATGCGTTGAGCCTTCAAATATGAAATCACCCTACTTAGTACATAATCTACAGAACTGCTCCACTCAACCCTCGAAATTCCCTGCATAGCCAACATCACCGTCTTCGCGTGACAATCTAGAACAGCATCACATGGAGATAACCAATCCATACCCAATATCACATCAAAGTCAACCATACTGAGCAACAATAGATCTACTCGGGTCTCCAGACCCCCAATACACACCACACATGACCGATATACGCGGTCCACAATAATAGTATCGCCCACAGGAGTAGATACATGTACAGATGAAACTAAGGACTCATGGGGCATATCCAGAAAATGGGCAAAATACGAGGAAACATATGAATACGTGGAACCAGGGTCAAATAATACTGAGGCATCTCTGTGGCAAACTGAGACAATACTTGTAATCACAACATCTGAAGTAATAGCATCTGGTCTGGCAGGGAGATCATAGAAATGGGCCTGACCACCCCCTGATCTGCCTCCCTCTCTAGGGCGACCCCTAGCTGACTGACCTCCACCCCGAGCTGACTGGGCAGGTGGTGAGGTAGCTGGTGCTGTAGTCAGAGGCTGACTCCTCTACTGAGATAGACCTCCATGACGACGAGGACACTGCCTCCACATATGCCCAAGCTCCCCACACTCAAAATAACTTCCTGGTGCTGGCGGCGGAAACTGAAGGGAACCCCTAGCAACGGGATAACTGGTAGAAGAACCTGGCATAGAAGAGCCCTGAACAGGTGAAGCATGGGATGAACTCTGGACTAGAAGGGCACTAAGTGATTAATGGCCCTGATGAGAATTGTGAGAACCATGGCCAGATGATGCACCCCGATGAAATGGCCGAGCTAACTGAGCCTGACTGAAATGACGACCTCTACCGTGCTGGAACTGACCCCCAAAAGGAGAACCGCTGAATCCACCCTGACCACGAGGCCTCTTAGCCTCCCGCTCAACCCTCTCCAGACCGCGAACCATCTCAATCTACCAAGCAATGTCGACAACCTCATCAAAGGTAGCACCCGAAACCCGCTCCCTGGTCATGAGCAATTGTAGCTTTTAAGTGAGGCCATCAATAAACCCCATGATCCTCTCTCTGTCCGTGGGAACCAACCAGATAGCATGGCGGGCCAACTCGGAGAGCTGCATCTAATACTGTGTCACAGATATATCACACTGGCGGAGCCGCTCAATCTGTCTACGCAGCTCCTCTCTGCGGGATCGAGGCATGAACTTCTCCAAAAAGACCACGGAGAACTGCTGCCAAGTAAGGGGTGCTACGCCAACAGGCCTACGTCTCTCGTAAGTCTCCCACCATCTGAGTGCAGCCCCAGAAAACTAAAAGGTAGTGAATGAGACCCCACAAGTCTCCAAAATACGAGCAGTATGGAGTATCCTCTGACACATGTCCAAAATGTCCCGAGCATCCTCTCTCTCTGTACCACTGAAAGGTGGTGGCTGAAGTCTCCCAAACCCCTCCAACCTACGCTGATCATCCTCAGGCATAGCAGGAACCACATAATCCTAAGCAACAACAACTGACTGGGCTGGTGGTGCCTCCGGTGTCTGAAGTCCTTGAATAACCTGCTCGGGTGTGCAAGCGATGGGAGTCTGAGTGTCTCCCCTGGCCTGAGAAGTGGCTACGACCGTCGAAATAGAGACCGCCTGAGCAAGGCCAGTACATGATGTTAGAATCTGAGTTAGGGCCTCCTGAAGGCCTAGAATTACGATAGGCACAGGTGGTGCCTGAGCTGGTGCATCAATAACTAGAACTTGGTCCTGATCTGGGACAACCGGTGTATCTGTAGGTACTACCCTAACTGCTGTACGGGCTGCACCTCTGCCCCTACCACGGCCTTTACCGTGACCTCGGCCTCTCGCGGCCCTAGCTGGTGGTACTGGTAGCTGGCCCTCCTGACCGGTAGCATGAGTCCTCACCATCTGTGAGAGAATGAAACAATAGATGTTTAGTTATTAGAATCAACAGATTCGCACGACAAGAATTCAAGAATGTAGAGTTTCCTAAAGGTTCTGCAGCCTCCTGAAGATAAGTACAAACGTCTCCGTACCGATCCGCAAGACTCTACTAAACCTGCTCAGGACTCGTGAGACCTATGTAACCTAGGCTCTGATACCAATCTGTCACGACCCAAAACTAACCCCTGTCGTGATGGCGCCTATCGTGGAACTAGGCAAGCCGACTCATTTCCAAAACAAACCGATATTTTCATTTTTAAAGACAACTTCAAGCTTATTTAACATAAAACCTCCATTTAAAGAGTTACAATTAAAGAAAAACGGAAGTGCAGAAAAGAAAAGCTCGACATTGGGGTGTCACTAGTCATGAGCATATACTACAATCTGTCTAACAATATCAAAGCTAACTCAGCGCGAAAAATAGCTAAATACAACTAGAGGAAGATAAGAGGAAGAAGAGCAGGGGCTGCGATCGCCAAACAGCTACCTTGCTATCTCCAAGAAAATCTGCAACCAGAACACTCAATAAGTGCTACCGTGTCCAGCTACACCTGAATCTACACACAAGGTGCAGGGAGTAACGTGAGTATGCCAACTCAGTAAGTAACAACAATAAATAAAGATTGAGCAGTAGTGACGAGCAATAAAGCATATAACGCTCATATCAGGAAATCTCAGTAAAATACCACATGCTTTTAAAAATCAGGATTTGAATCAAACATCTCGTTTAAACCCAGTTCCAGTAAAAATCATTTAAAGACATTTTTCCAACAATTTTTCATACAAAGGCTCAATGCAAAGGTGAGCAAAAATGATGAAATTATAAACAGCCCCTCGGGCAAAACATCACTCATATACATCCCCTAAGGCAAACCTCACAGTCACTCGTGCCACTCGGGCATACCTCACAATCACTCTTGCCACTTGGGCATACCTCACAATCGATCATGCCTCCCAGTCACTCAGCACTCGCACTCAGTAGGTACCTGCGCTCACTGGGGGTGTGTATAGACTCCGGAGGGGCTCCTTCAGCCCAAGCGCTATAATCTGTACGGACAACTCATGTGCCAAAATAATAAAGTATGCTGCAGGCAGGCAGCCCCGATCCACACTCATCCTCAAAATTCAGGCCCTCGGTCTCACTCAATCATAAATATGCTGCAGGCGGGCAGCCCCAATCCACACTCATCCTCACAAATCAGGCCCTTGGCCTCACTCAGTCATAAACCGCTCAAGCCTCTCGGGCATTTCAATAAAACAGGGCATTCGGCCCAAAACATTTATATGCATCAAAATAGAGTCATAAAACTGAGTTATGCGGTAAACAAGTATAAACATAACTGAGTATATATTTTCAATCGAAAACAATGAGAGGATGGTAAAAAATAGTCCCTAAGGGTCCAAACAGCTTTGGCGCAAGGCCCAAACATGGCATTCACCCCATTTTACAGAAATTCTTTCTAAAACATATAAGAATCATATGGTTTCAACAAAGTATGCAACTTTACAGTTGCTACGGGACGGACCAAGTCACAAATCCCCAACAATGCATGCCCACACGCCCGTCACCTAGCATGTGCGTCACTTCAAAATAGTAGAATGATACGAAATCCGGGGTTTCATACCCTCAGAACTAGATTTACAATCGTTACTTACCTCAAAACGTGAAACGTTTTACTCTGCTATGCCTTTTCCTCGCAATTCGGCCTCTGAATGCCTCGAATCTAGTCACAAATAATTTATTTCAGTCAATAAAATTTATTGAAATTAATTCCATAAGAAAATACTATTTTTTCATAAAAATTCGAAATTTACCTCAAAATTCGCCTGTAGGGCCCACATCTCGGAACCCAATAAAAGTTACAAAATCCGAAAGCCCATTCAACCACGAGTTTACCCATACCAATTTTACCAAAATCCGACCTCAACTCGACCCTCAAATCTACAAATCTTATTTCCAAATTTCTAAGTTCCAATCTTCGATTTACACCTCAAAATCATGTAATCTAGTCGGATTATTCGATGATAATTCAATATTATGGAGTAGAAATGATCACAAGGGATTTACCTCAAGTTTTCCTTGAAAATATATCAAAAATCGCCTCTCCTCAAGCTCCAATTTGTCAAAAATGGCAAATGGGACGAAGTCCCTGTTTTTATAATTCTGCTCAGACAACCTCGGTTCTGCCTCTATCTTGGCCTTCGATCTTGGCCTTCGATCATGTCTTCGACCCGGCCTTCGACCGTGGCCCTCGACTTTGGGCTCGATCATGGCTTCGGTCGTGGCCCTCGACTCTGGGCTCGATCATGGCCCTCGACTCTGGGCTCGATCATGGCTTCGATCGTGGCTCTCGACTCTGGGCTTGATCATGACTTCGATCGTGGCTCTCGACCCTGGGCTAGATCTGGGCTCGAATCTGGCAGAAGAATTTCCAACAGAAGGACATTGCAGCAGCTGTTGTAGTTCAATTTTTGATCCGTTAACTATCCGAAACTCACCCGAGGCCCTCAGGACCTCCACCAAATATACCAACAAGTCCTAAAATATCATACGAACTTAGTCGAATCCTCAAATCACCTCAACCAACGCTAAAATCATGAATTACGCCCCAATTCAAGCCTAATAAACTTTGAAATTTCTAATTTCTACAAACAACTCCGGAACCTATCAAATCACGTCCGATTGACCTCAAATTTTGCACACAAATCCTAAATGACATAACAGAGGTATTCCAATTTTCAGAATCGGATTCCGACCCCGATATCAAAAAGTCAACCCCCGATTAAACTTCTCAAAAATAAAACTTTCGGCATTTCAAGCCTAATTCCTCTACGGACTTCCAAATAATATTCCGGATACGCTTCTAAGCCCAAAATCACCATACGGAGCTATTGGAATCATCAAAATTCAAATTCGAGGTCGTTTACATATAGGTCCATATCCGGTCCACTTTTCTAACTTAAAAGTTTTAATTATGAGACTAAGTGTCTCATTTCACTCCGAGTTCCTTCTAGACTCAAACCAACTAACCCGATATAACATAATATAGCTGAATAACATAAAAAGAAGTAGGAATGGAGAAAACGAGGTTATAACTCTCGAAACGACCGGTCGAGTCGTTACAACTACTAACCCCCTACCTATTGTTTCCCCCCATTTTCCGCCATAGCGCTCATTCTCTCTCAAACCTCTTCTCTCTAACTCACCCCCAAATCCCCCACTCTTCTTCTTATTCTCCTTCAAAGTTCTTCACCTCAAATTCTCCCACTTCCATTACTCATCAAGGTAAGTTTATTTTCTCTTCTCTTTTAGTAGTAATTTACGGTAGCTTAGTTCATATCTCTAACCCTAGGTAGTTTTTCAATTTCTTTTTGGTTAATATTCATCTTTTGGCCTAAATGCTTGCATAAACTTGTGGGATTTTCATTGTTCTTATGATTGTGGGTGAGTTTTGGTATGATTTGATGATTTTGGAATTAATTTGTGTTGAAGCTTGGTGGGGGTGCCCATGTGGCCGAAAATTGGTGAATTTTTGTGTAAAATATGTGCACTTTGTGCTATTATGAAAATGTGGTGATGTTGTGGTTGTGGTGAGTGGTGTTTTGGATATGGTTATATGTTGATTCTAACCCACTTTGAATTGAAATAAGAAGGTGAAAGGTATGCCCATAATGTGTTTGTTGAAATGCCTTAGTGACATAAAATTATGCAGTGTCGTATGTCGTGGAACTTTAACTGGTTAGCCCCGAGTGCTAATTGATTGACCACCCTGTGCTAATGTGTTGCTAGGTGCTAAATGGGGTGTCCAATTCATGCTATGTGCTTGTGTAGTGTTGTATTGTATCTTAATTCTATTAGTAGTGAATTAGACCAACTTCTTTTTCTTCTTTTCTTAATTACTAGTTTAGCTTCTTAATTTTGTCTTTTACACTAGTGTAGTCCGTGGTTATATTGTTGTAATGTTATGTGGGTGTTTGGGTGGGTTTTTGATTACTCGTGGCATGTTTTCAATGGGTTAGTCTAAGTCCCCAATATACATAGTACTTGTGAACATACCAATAACATAAGTGTGGGGTGGTTACCCCGTTTGGTCTTATTTTTGTTTTAAGTGTTGTGGCTAATGTTGTTCGTCTTGTGAAGGTATAATGTCTCGCCGTCCTAGCAGACGTTCTAACACATGTACCTCAGAGGTTTCCTCTAGTAGTCGTCGAGGAGGTCGGCAGGCACCTCCCCCTGCCCCAGTGGAGGAGGAAGAGGAGCGCATTGATCCTGATACGAATGAAGTATGTCATTCGGGTTGTGCCAGCTCATGCTAGGATGTGGTACCGGACCTTTGTTCCGGCGGTGAGTCCCGACCCGGAAGTTGGCATTAATGATGGTAAACTAGCCAGGAAATAGTCGGGGATTTACAACAATATCGGATACATGGGTTTTGAAAACTTGTTCCGTTCCGATGAGTCAGTGAACGTGAATATGGTTAAGGAATTTTATGCTAACTAGCAACCTGAGGCTAGTCTAGATGCAGTGTATGAACTAGAAGTGCGAGGCAAAATTATTCCATTTTCTTCCCAGGTAATAAATCAGATCATGGGATTCATGGAGCATTCGCATAAGTTGTTATTAATGTTGCTGCGTCGGCCCCCTATCCTGATATTAGACGCCAACTGTGTGGCGCGAGGTCTCTTGCCACATGGACGCGAGATGCTAATGAGTTCCACAAGGACATGAAGAAGTGCCATCTCCAGCGTCCCGCTAGAGTCGTTCTCCGTTTGATTAATGCAAAGATCAGGCCTACCCAGAACTACATTGATGTCTCCCGGTTGAAGGTGTGTCTCATTTATGCTATTTTGACTCGGATGAGGTTTGATCTAGGTAAGATTATGCTTGAGCACATGTATCGAGTACGACCACTTAGCCCGCCGCCTATATTTCCCGAGTATGATCACATGACTTTTGAGGACCCACAATGTGGAGGAGGAGTTCCATTATGATCAGGAGATTTCGGTTTTGTGGCCTCTTAAGCCTTTTGATGTCACAATTATGACAGACCCCCCATTGTTATTGTTCCTGTAAATCAGAGATTTGTCCGTGTTGAGGAGACACTGCAGTTGTTATTTGCTGATATGCGCCTTCACGCTCACCTTCTCTGTAGCACATGAAATTTATTTATGAGAGTGAGTGAATTTTGTCTATCTTAAGTTCCTATTTGTTCTTGAATTTTATTGTGTGTGGAACTACTCTCTATTATTTATGTGATGGCACATGACTTATAAAGGTCAGGTAAAGTCTTTGACCTCTGCGTTAGAGTAAGTGAACAGGTTGTGAAAAACGCGTGGTGCTTTTGAGTCGAGTCTTGAGGTTAGGATGTAATGGTATTGTACTTAATCTGTTTTAAATATTCTTGGCATGATGTGTTAGGGATGTTGTTTAATGAAAAGGTCGTCCCTAGGTGAAATGCAGTTTGATTGCTCGAGGACGAGCAACAGTCTAAGTGTGGGGTGTTGATGGTAGGCTAGAAACCCGTATTTTAGCCGTAGTATTGCACTCTAATTACTGCATTTTATGTGTATTTGAGCTTAAATGATAGTGAATTATACTTATTACATATTTTATGCCTTGTAGGAAATGATTCTGAGCTATTTAGGTAATTTGGAGCGAAATCGAACAAGTTGGAGCTTTGAAATTTAAGTAGAAACCCAAGAAATTAATCCGGGATCACGTTCGGGGGTTGAGGACCAAGTCCATCAAAAAGTGAACAAACGAATTTACTCTGAGAAAACGCCATTGGCGCGCCGCGAGGCGCGGTGCGGCAGTGCAAAAGTGGACTGACAAGCAAAGTGCAAGCTCTCTGGATTTTCTCACTAGCGCGCCGCATGGGGCGGCGCGACGTGTGGCGCGACTGTGCAAAATTGTCAAAGTGATTTTCAAGTTCGGCTAGGAAAGGGTAGTTTCGTCCATAATTATTTCTACACGGTATAAATACACCAAAAATACGATTTTGAAGGGAGTTTTGACCTATGAAATATTGGAGAACCAACCAAGGCAAGAAGACTCTAGAATTCATCAATATTACAACCTGCAATCGGTGCAATACGGGAGTTTGTATCGAAATCATTAGAATTGTTATTTTCTTTGTTCTTAAACTTATTTGAGATGTATAACTCCATTGTTATGCAGTAATTTCCATTAGGGTGTTGAAAGATATGGTGTTTCGATAACTTGATTAAGGATTCGATTCTTGATAATTGTTAGAATTAATTGATGGAGCTTTAATTGTCATTGTGAGTTATTTATTATTTTGCTTAATCGAAAGAGGAGTTTGATATTGTATTTCTTTACATCTTATGCTCTAGTTTAAATTCATGATTCAAATAGGTATCGAAAGAACCTCTTGAATTGTTAATCGGACTAGAGAATAGGAAAATATTCGTGAGAAGTTACCCTTTAGATCATAACCATCATTTGATTGTTGTAATTGTTTATCGTGCTTCAATTGGATTAATTACTAGATTAACGTTTAATCAAAAAGGAACATTAACTTCAAGTACAATCTGATTATTGATTGAATTCGTGAGAATCAATTGTATTATAGAGTGAATTAACTTGAGAATTGGATTCCGTGTTAGTTATCTTTCACCTATCTAGTCAAATACCCTTATTCCTCTCATTGATATTTCTTTGTTGCTCATCTGCTGTATTTTGTGATCAATTGTTATTTGCTTAATTTTTAATAGTTCACCGTAGTAATATTTATTAAATCAAGTGTTAATTTTCCTGGATAGTAATCAGCTAGAGATTATTCGAACACTGTTTAAATCCGATCACTGTAGAGACGATAATAAATCTATACTATCTTTGACTAGCGAGCAATAATTTTGTGTTGTATTTTGTGCTCGTCAACAACAACAATAAAAAACAATACTGTGTAATCTCATAAGTGAGATTTGGAGAGGGTAGTGTGTACGCAGACCTTACCCCTACCCTATAAAGGTAGAGATATTTTTTCTGATAAATTCCCGACTATATGTGCATATACGAGCACACTTATACTTGTAGAAGTGCTTAGCAATTGATACATCTACAGATCTGATATTTTTAGACTTCAAAACTTTCTTTAATTAGGCAAGATACTACACTGATAATGATAATTATCAGTATATGGATGATAATTCCACCAACATGTCCTGCATAGTACACATCTGAGCAATCTGTATCAGAACTGCATTCTCTGTCACAAGTCCACCTAAAAAGGTCATTTGGAAGTAATGCCATTTTTATCATTGATATAGATAGTGGCAAGCCGAAATTGTTTATTTTGTGTTGTGAGGTCTCTTTTTTGTCTCACAATTTTGTGGTCCCGAAAATTTGTGAACCCAAATGTGTAATAAATGAGTCCACAAATATGTGAGATAAAAAGAGGCATCACACAACTACTGTTAGTTGTGTGAGGCACGCCATAAAATCACTAGTGGCAAGCCAGTTCCCATTGCCATCACTTTCATCTCTGAGGTTCGAGTCAAATCAACTGCATAATATTTCCATTATAACCAACATCAAGTTAATAATCATATATACATGTCTATATAATAATCCTTTTTAATAGTAACAATAACAAACTCAATGTAATTCAACAAGTGGGGTCTGGAAAGCATTGGCGGAGGCAGGATTTTCACTAAGGGGGTTCAAGATTGTGCCCAGTGGGAATTGAACCAACAACCTTACAAAGGTTTTGAACTCCCTTGACCACTAAGCTATGCTTTTGTGCTGTGTCAAGGGGATCCATAATATAAAATATAGAGGTACAAACCGAATTTTGTCTTATATTTATAGTATTTTCCAATCGTGTTCGCCCCGGGCATCTGCAACGTCCTCCTTTGATATTCTAATATGGGAGAACTAAAAGACTGATTTATTCGGTGACTTTCGCGTTCGTCCTCACTAAACTAACTTAAATCTGAACTACGATTCAGATCAAGTCTTACTGAAATATGATTTCCTTTTCATGTAATATGCGGCAAAGGGGATTCGGGTGAACCCCCTTCCCCCTCCTCCCCTAAATCCGCCCTTGTTAGAGAGGATAGTATGTATGCATGCCTTACCCCTACCATATGAAGGTAGAAAGGCTCTTTCCCGATAGACTCTCGGCTCAAAAAAATGTGAAAAAAGAAGTAGTGATAGCAAACATTAACAATAGCAAGATACTAAGATAACTGAAACAAAAGAAATAACAAATAGTAATAAAATCAAAAAATAATATTTTTTCTAATAAGCAAAAAAATAAGATAGGAAAAAGGAAGAGAAGAGTAAGTCATTACCAGCAGTTGCTGTAAGGAGAATGGAGAAGAATATAGCAAACTCAAGTAAGTACTCATTTGTTATTTTTAAGATTAAGACGTCTGAATCTGAATACACATCTGAATATCAAGATGTGCATTAAGATTAAGACATCGAATCTGAATACACATCTGAATATTAAATATTAATAAACACAAAATTCAAATAAAATACTAATTAATCTAATATCCTATCAATAATATAGCAATTGCAATAGCAATTGCAATTGCTATTGCAATAAGGAAGGAAAAACAGGAAGTAACAGCGAAACACCAGAATAAGACACAGAAGAATGAACGAAAACACAATCCAAATCCAGAAATCACAATACAGTAAAGGCAAGTAGTAACTCAGTAGCTGCAATACTTTTCACATCAGGTCTCAGCTAACAACCCCAATAAATTAGTCAAATCCTTCAAGTGTAAACTTTCACCCGCAAGTTTTTAAATTGAGGTCTTTAGAATATAATCCTTTCCAATAAGAAATTATTTTTGAAATATACTTCCTTCAAATAAATATCTTTCAAACATAGTTCTTTCAAGATAAAACCTTTCAAATATAAACTTTTCAAGTAATTAGCCTTCAAACATAGTTCTTTCAAGATAAATACTTTTCAAGTATAACCCTTTCAAATAAATATCTTCAAACATAGTTCCTTCAAGATAAATACTTTTCAAATATAAACTCTTCAAGTAATATCCTTCGAGTATAAGTCACCATGTGACACCTAAGCATGGAAGATTAGCAGCTCCAAATACATATATAACCATAGAAAAAATCTACCGGGATACCGTCTCGTAGTCCCGAATTAATTATGCAAGACAGGGGGATCTCCCGAAATACGTCCGTAGTCCCAATTTAAATATACAGTGCTGGGGGATCTTCCGAAATACGTCCGTAGTCCCAAAATAAATATACAGTGCTGAGGAATTGTGTATATATATATATTTTTTTTTTAAATATGATAGTTAGTGGTGGTGATGGCTAACGTTGGTGCTTGTGAATGGCGACTAGAGGTGGTGGTTTTGGTTGATGGTGGTGGTTATGGGTAGTAGCTAGTGGTGATTGGTAGTGATAGCGATTATGGTTGATGATGGTGGTGGTGGGTGGTAATAATTAATAATGGTGGGTGGTGATGGTTGTTGTGGTTGTGATTGAGGAAGGTGGTGGTAGTCTATAATGGTGCGCAGTGCCGGCTATGGTTGAGGATGATGGTGGTGGGTGGTGATAGTTGTTGTGATTGTGATTGAGGAAGGCGGTGGTAGTCTATAATGGTGAGCAGTGCCGGCTATGGTTGTTGATGGTGATGTGGTGGTTAGTTGTGGTAGTTGAGGTAAATGAGTTTATTGTTGTGGTTGAGAATGATTGGGGGGGGGGGGGGAGGGATGGTGGGTGGTGGTTGTCGATAATGGTTGCGACTATAATTGAGTATGGTGGTGGTGGGTGGTATGGTGATAGTTGATAATGGTAGGCGGTGGTGATAATTAATAATGAATGTGGATGATAGCATCTTAATGAAATTAAGTCTTTGTTATAGATCTTAATCATACAGACCTATTCAGACATGTTAAGTGGTTGTGAAGTAAAAAAAAAACAAACACACTTAATGATTAAGATCTGAATAATTAAGATTCAGACTTTAAAAATAAACGGACTTAATGTCTGAGATTTGAATGATCAAGATTCAGACCTCCATTAAATGCAAACAAATGAGGTTTTAAAGCCATGTCGATAATGCTATTACCTTGAAGATGTAGAGTAGAAGAGTATAATTCCTTACTAGCTAATAAAATCATATTTATAAGCAAAATATGAATATTACACGCTAGTTATACTGATATTGACCTTTCACTTTAATATACAACAGTGCTTTATACTTGATATTATAAATTAATTAAAGAGTTACCAAATATTTTTAACAGGAATAAATATATGCTCTATCGATTACTTTCTTTATTATTATTTTTCTTAACTTGATGCAGAGAAATTCGACTGATGCGTATATAGGATTGACGAGCATATATTCAAGAACTAGAGTATACCCATCTTTTCGCTATATTGCATGATATGTTACTTCGTGATTGATTTAATGAATGAGTTTGTAGTTAAGGTTTATTCGGATTGCCAGGTGTCGGACACTGATCCTTGGAATTTTGTATCGTGAAACACGCGGGTTTCAAACCTTATCTAATATAGTTAAATTATACTAATATCCTTTTACCTCATTTTTAAAAGAACTAGATACCCCTTATTTAAAGCAGTCTTGTCCTTGGTCCAAAGAATAGTTTAAAAAGAGATTCTTTAATGATAAAGCATCTTTCTGAATATTACTTCATCAATGAAACAAGGAAATAAGTCAATAACCTCATTGCAAATGCAAATCAGAGCTGAGCTTTTTGTTGTGAAGTTTTCCTTCGCTGTTAACCAGAGATTACTGATTGGAATATTTACCATTGGAAATTTGAGAATGAAGAACTTCTCAGCGGAAAGTGTTTTAACCTCATTAATCGGCGTACATGACTTAATTGTTAGCAAATATCGAATACTAAATATCTAAAGAAAAATATGTCATTTAAATAAGACATTGCACGTCGGGAGTTAATAATCCTTGTTACTTCGTGTACTTACATTTTATGCATGCCAAAATCAATTAAGAAGTTGAAGTAGTTGGAGAGAAGGGTGCATGATTTATGGCTTCTTAGCCTAAACTTTTGAGAAGGTAAATACACTTTTTTCTTTCTTTCAGAAAAGCAAATCTTTGAGATTTGAGATGTTTGATAAAACACAAAGATCACATGGCTCAGCCAATTACATGTACGTCGTAAAAGATAATACAAAAGCATTGAGAGAATAACCTCATAAATTTATTATAGAACAAAAGTCCACTTATACAATATGTTTTTCCTCTGTAATACTTAGACAAATAAGGAAAAGTTTATTCACATATATATTTAAGTCTTCCAATATTACGCATATGACATAACATTGGACTGGTAAACAAAGGTAGTTCTTTATATTATACATAGATAGCTCCTAGCTCTTGCATATACGAGCATTTGAAGTATATTTAACACTCTTATTCTAATAGCACATGCAAAATGAGTATTTGAAGTAGTACATAATTATGTTAGCACTCTTAGTTCATGCATATACAAGGATCTAATTAAAGTAGTACTTGTCGAATACTGTAATAATAATATCAGCAAACGAACGTTCTTTGTGATGTTCTTCAGTTTGGCAAAATGTTACAATGATAATCATATCGATCATAGTTCAACTGATAATGCCACCAACACCACCTGCATATCCAACCATCAGAGCATTCTGCGTGAGAACTCACTGCATTGTCTCCCACAAGTCTCCTCTTCATTAGGGTTTAATTTCAATTTCATCATTGATATTGATAGCGGCAAGTCTCCCATCGTCATCATTGAGTTTCGAGACAAATCAACTGCACGCATGCATACAAATTTCGATTATAACCAACATCAAGATATTAATCATATATATGTGTGTGTAATTGTTTCTTATGTATAAGGCTAAAAGAACCACACATACAAACAAAAGGGAAAAGTAAGTCATTACCAGCAGTTGCTGTAAGGAGAATGGTGAATAAGATAACAAACTTAAGTAAAGAATGTGTCACAACCATGTTGTCGATTTTGCTGTAGATAGTAGAAGAGTATGAAGAGTATGGTAATTCGTAACTATGGTAGATTCATATTTATAAGCAAAATGAGCTCCCCCTTCTTTTCCATCTTTTTCTACTTGAAAAGTCGTGCAAGCCGAATACTTTGACAGGTGACGTATGGCCCTCAACCCAAGATGACGTAGAGCCTTAACCAGCCACCTTCATCAATTATCTTGATGTCGAAAGGGAAGGTCTGTTGCCCCCCTCCCCTTCCCCCTCCCCCACAAAAAAAAAGGGCCACCATTTAATATTCTTTTAGATGGGCTGTTATAAAAATATGCCTTGCCTAAATTAACTTGGGCGAGTCATATTTTAATTGGCTAATTTTGCCACTCATATTATCAGCTTATTTTAGTGGAAAAAGAACTGGATTCCCCTAATTAAAATTAATTCTTGGTCCTTGGAACCAAGAATAGTTAAAAAAGGAGATTCTTAAATGATTGCTTTTGTATATAACTTCAACAATGGCATAAGGGAAATGACCCCATTGAAAATGCAAATCAGAACCAAACGAGTTTTTTGTTGAGAAGTTTTTCATTCATTAAGTGGAGCTAAAGAGTTCGGGCCAAGAAATAGGAGTTGAATCTGAAATTAAGGAACATTTCTATGTTATAAATTTGTCATAAATAAATGGTTTTACAAAGAGTTAATGCACAGTGCTCCATACAACAAAGATTACGTGCTATGAACGATGCAGAAATTGATAAAGCATGCTCTCAACTATGGTAAATTTGACGATAAATAGAAATATACCATAGGAGACACAAAGATTACGTTGCTCGATCCATAAAATTGAGTAACCCACCATTTTAGATATAAAATGAAAGAAAGTATAAAAATATCGAAAGAATAACTTCATAAAATTTACTTGCAAAAAGGTTATACAAGTAGCAGTCTAACACTTGTGTCTCGCAAATTCTCTTCCTAAAGTCTCTAACCCTGAAAAACTGGTGTAAAAAGGGTAGCTCGGTGCACTAAGAAAATATCGAAAGATGTCAATATTTTTGAAACGGACTAATAAAGAAATAGTGTATCTTTTTGAAACAGAAGGAGCATATCTTATTGGCAATCTAAATCTTCCTCTTTCGCAGTTATTTGTCAAAATTTTACTTGAGGTTTATAAACTTCCGTTATAGTCTTCATATTGTGATATTAGGAAATTAGAAATAGAATTGCAATATATAGTATGCAACATTTCATATAAATATTAGCCATAATTGGCATAGGATGGGAGTTGGAAGCACGATGTGCAAAGGAATGAAAGATCCACCAAATTCAACTAAAAGATGTAAGATTTGGAACACCAACCCGCGACCCAACCCGCACCTGCCTGTTTTTTTAAAAAAAAAATTAATTTAACCCGCCCCGCATATACTCTAGCCCGCTCCACTCCGCAAATACTGTAACCCGCACCGTCCTATTGCCATTCCTAACTCAAACTATGAAAAGGACAAAGTGCTAAAGTTATAGATTTCATATTTTTATAACACTGTTTTTGAAAATTATATTTTCCTTCGTGATGTTATTAGTCATCTTCCTTGAGGCAGGCTAAGGGAAAACAGTATTATTCAACTGGTCAATTAGTGCACTCCAACTAAGAAAAGGACACAAACATTAACAACAACAGAAAATTAGAAGTTGACTCTAAAGTCTTCATAGTAAAAAATAATAATAAAATCCTATCTACATTTATTTTATATAGATAAAATAAAAAACCCATCAACCTTGTTCTGTCTGTAATGTTCTTCATTTGTTTAGCACATCATATTTCCTCTTGCAATGGTTTCTTCCTTTCTTTATGTTCTATTGTTTCTGTTTTTCTTTCCACTACACAATTTAGCTCAAAGTAATTTCTCAAAGATTAGAAGCTAATTTCTCACAAGCTAGTGTTGAATTGGAAATGCAGTTTCAATTATTTAATTATATTATGTCTTAACACGTTCTATAAGAGATTTATACATCAATAGAAAATATATATAGAGAACTTCTCTAGTATTACTATTTTGTATAATCTTGGCCTGAGATGAGTTTAAATGGAGTGACGTGTGACATATATAACTGACCCCAACTTGTTTTAGTTGTTTCATTGTATATTACACCTCGCACACCCCTCATGTGTAGGTATGATTCTTTTTTCACATGCCAAACACGTTATATTGATCTTTACTTTTTGCCTTTTTGGATAACAACGCAGTATGAAACCCGTGACTTCTTGTTGTTCTGATACTATGATAAATTGTGTGTTAACTCATTTAAAAGTTTAAGCATTAAGTAAGGAAGACTACATTTCTAATTATTTAATTATATTGTTATGTCTCGACAGGTAGGTTTAATCTTCACATGTTTGATAATAGGAATTTGGTGCTTGCTACACAAAGTGTGCCTTCCAATTTAGATTATGATGATGAGTACTATAAAAGTCTAACTTCTGATGAGGCGAATGTAACCAATTCTGGTGATAAATTAGTTTTTGATGAGAATGGAATGATGTATGTGTTGAAGAGAAACAATCAAAGGCAATATCTTACTCCGCGATCCATTCCTACAGCTTCGGGAAATTATCATCGCGTGACACTTAACTTCAATGGAGTTCTCACTCATTATTATCATTCAAGGAGTTCTAATAGCAGTGGCTGGAATATTCTGTGGTCTCAGCCTGATAATATATGTGTCAGCATTTACAGAGACAAAGGAACTGGGGCTTGTGGGTAGAATAATGTATGCAGTCTTGATACAAACAACATGTCAGTTTGTAATTGTCCACAAGGATATTCACTGCTTTATCCAAATGATGTTTATGGAGATTGCAAGCAAGATTTTATTCAAAGTTGTGATGAAATTGGGAGGGGTTCACCTGAAGATGTTTACAATACTGTCACGGTTCGTGATATTGCTTGGCCAACCTCTGACTTTCAGAAGATTAGCCCTTCTACTGAACAAGACTGCCAAAGGGCTTGTCTGAATGATTGCTTTTGTGCTGTTGCCATTTATAAAGGCATTAGCTGCTAGAAAAAGAAGCTGCCAATGTCGAATGGAAGAATAGACGTCAGTTTGAAATCAAAAGGTTTTATCAAAGTCAGAAAAGATGGTGTTCCTCCTCTAAGCCATGGCCTTCCAAATCCAGATTCTCGTCAAAGCAAGAATTGGCGAAATTGGGCAGTTGTGTAGTTCACGCTCTTAGGTAGCTCTGTGTTGGTGAATGTTCTCTTCATTGGTGTATTTTGTTGGGGATTCTTCCACATTTACAAAAAGAAAGCAAAGGCATTACACCCTACTAGTCATGTGGGAGACTCGATTTGTCATAGTTTTACCTACAAAAACTTGTAGAAGCCACAAAAGACTTCAAGGAAGAGCTAGGCAGGGGTGCCTTCGGGATTGTCTATAAAGGAGTAGTGCCTATCGGTTCAAGAAACGTAGTCGCTATAAAGAAGCTGGATAGAGTTGCACATGAAGAAGAAAAGGAAAAGGAATTCATAGCTGAAGTAAATGTGATTAGTCAGACTCATCACAAAAGTTTTGTCCGTCTACTTGGATATTGTGACGAGGGATCTCATCGTTTGTTGGTCTATGAGTATATGAGTAATGGCACTCTTGCAAGTTTCATTTTTGGTGATCCAAAACCTACTTGGAGCCAAAGGACAAATGTTGCAATGGGGATCGCAAGAGGACTTGCATACCTCCACGAAGAGTGCAGTACGCAGATTATCCATTGTGACATAAAGCCTCAAAACATTCTTCTAGATGATTATTATGTTGCTCGAATATCAGATTTTGGATTGTCTAAACTTCTGATGATTAACCAGAGCCGAACGCTTACTAACATTAGAGGAACAAGAGGTTATGTTGCTTTAGAATGGTTCAGGAATAGTCACGTCATACCCTCAATGCCTTCTGGGTTGAGCCTGTCGCACAAGGCTTGCCTAGTGCGATTTACATCCCCTGTGTGATTTGCAGGCTATTACACAGGGGAAAGTTTACCCAGTGTGCACAGAGTGCTCACCACAGGGTGTTCACCCGAAGGGCAGAAGCTGTGACAGATGTTGTAGCGGCTGCGGGTTCCCCTCTTACCAAAAAAAAAAATAACCAAAGTAAAAGAAACAACAACAGTAATAAAACTGATGAATAAGATAATACTATAATAATGATAATAATAAGGAGAAAGAGGTAGAAGCTAAGGTGCTCTACCTTTTATAGTTGCAGTGTTAAAGAAAATAGTTGAAGTGTATAACATTTTGCAACAATTCAAAATATGAAGTGCATAATATAAATTGTGACATCAAATCGTTACTATCTAAAAAGACTATGATTTATGATCCATTGGTGCAGTTGCCTATGGTTTTATGTAAGATACATGTTACTTTGTGCTCGTCAATAAATTTTTTGAAAGTTCGTGCCAAAACTTCAATCAAAGCAAGGATACAATCTTGCAAAGCCTGTTAGGCTCTGCAAATTCATATGATTCAATGAACATTTACAAAAGAAACTAAAAACAGCATATTTGGCTTGCATTATTTTTCTTTCACTTGCATCTTATTACAAAATTCATGTCTTAAAAATCAAATGGAAATGCTATAAGGTACACCTTTTCCAGTAACACCAGGTCCAGAAAATGGTTTCAACAGTTCATATGGTACAACTCCGGCTCCATTTCTGTTCATTAAAGTGCTATCAGCATTTCTACCATCAATAATCCCTTCAAGTTCCTTTAATCTACCAGAAAATTTCTCGAACGTCGCGTTAATCACATGATCCTCTGCCCAATAAGGTTCTATTTTCTCTCCAAGATATTCTTCATCTGGAGAATGATTAGATAAAACATCCAAAATTGCCATGACTTTTGTTGCCTGTATTTGTGAAGGGAAGCATTTTAATAGTACATCCTCAGGTTTTTCCAAGAAATTCTCCCATTCTTCATGAGTTGGATCATCAGTTGGTATTTTTGCTCTAGCAGTTGTTGGCCTATTTGGAAAGTAGCCTACACATGCAATAGCAAAGTCCATATTCTATTAAGTGAGGACATCATAAATATAATAAGTAGAAAATGAAACTTTCAATTTTAACAATTTTTGAGAAAGTGGGATTATGAAAGTACATTTTATTTCCTATTTTTACATAAATACTGTAAACAAAATTACGATATCAATGTAGTTTAATATGTGAAAATATGTTGGTTAGGAGAACCATTTTTACCAAGTTATTTGTTAATGCTCACCAAAAGGATATACTCGAATGACGTGAATCCGTAACTATTTTTCTAGTGCATAAAACTTAAACTTTTTTAAATTGAGTTTAATTTCCATACACTAACGCTAAAAAAGAATATAAGGAATTGTTCATTGTAACTATAAAACAACTACAAAGGCAATTGTTCATAATAAGTGAAATTACTAATATAAAAAACTAATGCAAAAGGCTTAGGTGAGTACCTGCATAGCTGTATTGGCCAAAGTTTACTGCTGCATGGTGTCCAGAAGTTACCCAAATTATTGTTGTGCTAATTCCAATTAAGTCATCTGGGGTTTTTAACTCAGGCCACCATGGCTCGTCTTTCTTGTCACCATGTCCAACATTTTTGATCTCTGACCATCAAGCTTGGAGTTCTGTATCGGATTCTATGAGTTCGGTTTCTGTATAGTAATGGTTGACATAATTTGTCACCCATTGTTTAAGGTTATCCCATAGCACTAAACCATCATTTGCAAAAGAGTAATCTTCTATTGTTAGTTTCAAGCCATATTGTGCATTTGGATCTTTCACAGCCATTCCCCTATTAAAGTTTGCCCAAATAACATGTTATGTGGAAGGATAAAATGGAACACTCAGTATTCTTAGTGTAATTAATTTTTATACTAGCAGATCATTGAAAAGATAACGGCATGTAATTCTCCATAATAAGTGGGATTGGTAACATGAAAAATCATACAGGTAATAACTTGCTACGACAAATTAAAATACACTGATAGTGAATTACCTGCTAATGAGGTCTTCCGGGACTGCCTGTCGATCAAATCGCCTGTATCTGAAGTGAGGATGCAGTAATCTGTATATTGGGTGCATTGCACTAAGTTGCCTATTTGTTGCTATGATGTATGGCTCTGTAGCATAATGAGTTCTTAGCCTGCAAAATTTTGAAAAAAAAAATTCAAGTATTAATATTTAGATGAAAGTAGATAATTTTTACTTATCTATTTCGGCAACGGAACTTAGATTAAGTTTCTCAATCTCATAAATTGGAATAACATGAGCCATAAATTACTCAAAACTACTAAGAGCCCGTTTGGTTCGACTGATTCAAAGTAGCTAATAAGTACCAAGTGCTGAAAGAACTATAAGTAGTAAAATTAATTTTAGAAATAGCAATTATGTGTTTAAATAACAAGTAATGTTGATATGTTAGGTAAAAAAGTGTTGAAAACTTATTTCATGTTATAATGACTAAAATGAAGTGACCAACTTATAGATTTTAGCTTATGAGAACTTTTGACATTTACCAAATACATAGATAAGCCAAAAAATAAATATAAGCTAGTTTAATCTAAGGGTAGTTCGGAGCACTGGTTCTCGCAATGTGTGGGATCCGGGGAAGAGCCGGACCACAAGGGTCTATTGTACAACCTTACCCTACATTTCTACAAGTGGCTGTTTGCACGGCTCGAACCCGTAACCTCCTGGTCACATGGCAATAACTTTACCATAAGCTGGTTCAATCTGTTTATAATATAAGCTTATCTAAGCAACCTCTAAATGATGATTGATATATGAAGTTGGACTTTTCGGACCATCTTTTCCGGCCAGATAGCGAGCGATACTCAACAATGAACACTAACTGAAAGCGGCCGGGAATATAATGCATGTGACCTGATCACTTACCAATGACTAACCAGCTGGTGATAGCCAGAGTCTTGAGCAAGAACATGAGCTTTAGCTAACTTCCAAAGTCAAGAACCAGTGGTATGCCAAGTAGGGCAATATACTTGTTTCCATTTAGGTTTATCATAGAGTTCTTGATCCATATACCACACTTCCTTTGAGTTCATTCACTTTGTTCACATATGGTAACAGCAAATCATGATAATCTAGGATAAACAACTTCTTTTGTTTAACTGCCTGCAATTTATGTATCTTTCAAGATTTAGTTAAGGCAGAAGGAAGACTATGTACAGATCATATATGTATAATTAAGCATGTAAAGGGCACCGACTTTATAGTGGATTATTTGCACTATATGGCCTTTTTTGAGGTCACTATTGTGATGACCCAAAATATCATCTTCAAATTTAATAAGTAATTCTGTGTTCTAAGACCTCGAAAAGCACCATTTATCATTTCTCGACTTGCGTGCGCAGTCCGTAAAATTTTCCGGAGAGTTTTCAGGTAAAAATGAATTAAAATGTGAAATAGAGCTTTAAAACTCAAGTGAGTTGACTTTGATCAACATTTTTAGCAAATAAATCTGGATCAGTATTTTGATAATTTCGGTAGCTCCGTATCGTGATTTCGGATTTGGGCGTATGTCCGGAATTTAATTTGGAGGTCCCTAGCTCAAGTTATGACCATTTAACGGAACTAGCAATTTAAAGGCTAAAGATTTCCAAGTTTGACCACGGGGTTGACTTTTTGATATCGGAGCCGGAATCCTATTCTGGAAATTTGAACATCTTCGTTATATCATTTATGACTTATGTGCCAATTTGAAGTCATTCCGGATTCATTTAATATGTTTTGGCACCAGGTTTGCAAATTGAAAGTTTAAAACTCAAAGTTTGAATCGGGGTGTGAATTGTAATTTCAGCTTTGTTTGACGTGATACGAGACCCCGAGTGAGTCTGTATTCTGTTATTGGACTTGTTGGTATATTCGTACGGGGTCTCGAGTACCCCAAAAGTGATACGGATTGAAATCGGATCAAGAACTGGACTTAAGCAAAATCTGTATTTTTCCTTCTGCTGTAATCGCACCTGCGGATTTTTCTCGCAGGTGCGAGCTCGCAGAAGCGAGCCTTCGATCGTAGATGCACCCGGGCATGGCTGGATAAAAGTCCGCAGGTGCGAAAACCTACACGCACCCGCGCGTCCGCAGAAGCGGACCAAAATGATCGCAGAAGCGAAGGCAGCGCAGGTGCGCATTTTTCTTCCGTATGTGCGAGGCCTCGCCTGGCAGCCCCATTTCGCAGATGCGAGCTCGCATGTGCGAGCCCAGGAACCGCAGGTGCGGAAATGCCTGGGCAGTGTATATATCAAAGAGTCCAATATTTTTACTCATTTTGGTCATTTTGAGCTCGGTTAAGACGAATTTTTGGGCGATTTTCACGGGAAACATTGGGGTAAGTGTTTCTTATCCTATATTGATTATATTTCATGATTCCATACTCGTTTATATCATGAATCCGTGAATTTATGAAAGAAAAATCAGATTTTGCAAAAATCTTCCAAAAACGGGAAATTTAGATTTGAAGGTCCATTTGATATCGAAATTGGACAATTTTTGTATGGTTGAACTCCTATCGGAATGGGTGTTCGGATTTCGCGAGTTTTTTCGGGATTTGAGACATGGGTCCCACTGTCGAATATTTAAATAAATTTCGAATTTTTATCCGGAAAATTTGTAAATTCATATGGAATTAATTCCTATGATTAGTATTGAATATATCGAATTGTTTGTGAATAGATTTGAAGCTTTCGGAGACAAATTTAAAAGGAAAAGTTGTGGTTAAATAATTGATTGGAATTTGCAAAGCGAGGTAAGTGTCGTAGTTAACCTTGACTTGAGGGAATATAACCCTTAAATTATTTATTATGTGAATTGCATGTGAACGACGTATAGGCGAGGTGACGCATGTCTATACGTCGTCAAATTAATTGTTTGTCTGCTTACTTAAAAAATCATTAAAAAAATTTAAATCATAAATTAATTATTATAATAATTATTTCTCTCCTATTCTTTGTCAAATATTAATTTTAAATTCCTGCATTAATTGTTACATGCTATTTGAATTATGTATTTTAATTGTTATTTAACATTTAGCATATTAAATACTAAACAACCTAATTTCTCTATGATTTTTATAATAAATTATTATTTGTCATTGTTTGGTTCATAAATAAATTATAATTATTGTATGCCTTGATGCTTAATAATTTCTCATTGGACGTGGTATCTATTGGAGTAAGTTTTATTACATTTATGAGTTGTTTAAAATTATATTGGGGGAACGGGTTGCACGCCGCAATGGGAATAAAAGTATATGTATATATATATTGGGGGATCGGATTGTACGCCGCAATAGACTTATTTAAAAGTCTATATATATACTTAAATAAATATATGACAGACTTGATTAAAAGGAATATATTGGGAGAGCGGGTTGCACGCTACAACAAAATTGAATGTGAATATATTGTGAGAGCGGATTGCACGCTGCAACAGATTTGGGTGCAATAATAATGGATTATGACTGCTGAGTTGGCTTCAATTATTATAAATAAGTTACCTGATTTATTTCTATTATTTGTTGTTGTTATTAATATTGCGTACAGGTTAATGTAACTGAACCGCCTTAGCCTCGTCACTACTTCGTCGAGGTTAGGCTCAGCACTTACCAGTACATGGGGTCGGTTGTACTGATACTACACTCTGCACTTCTTGTGCAGATTTTGGAGTTGGTCCCAGCGGCATGCCATAGACTTGCTCCGATTTCAGCTACTCGGAGGAGACTTGAGGTATAACTACATGGCGTCCGCAGTTCTGAAGTCCCCGTCTATTTTACGTTAGCTGTGTGTTTATTTCCAGACAGCTTTATTTTATTCAGACCTTTATTTGTATTATTCTAGAAGCTCGTGCATGTGTGACACCACTTCTACTATGGTATTTAGACACCGTTATTTTTATGGATTATTCACTATATTTCAAACTTTGCTTCCGCATTTGTTTCTTTGTTATTAATAAATTTAAAATTATTTTTAAAATAGATAATATTATTCTAACATTGGCTTGCCTAGCAAGTGAAATGTTAGGCGCCATCACGGTTTGAAGGTGAGAATTTTGGGTCGTGATAACTGTTTAAATTATACCCCCTGTAAGTCCAATGGACTAAATTTCGCCTTTAAAAGTAGTTCGATGAATCCTTTTTTTTTTAGAAAATTATCCTTTACAACCTTTCAAAATTTTAATAGCCCATATATTTTTTCACTGATACGAAATGGCCCTTCGGCCCAAACTTATTGCATCTGATAGCCCGAAATATCTATTTTATATATTTTTGTATAGTGACAGTCTATTTTGTATATTTGTTGTATATTGATAGTCTATTTTGTATATTTTTTATATAGTAACAGTCTATTTAGTATATATTTTGTATAGTGACAGTCTATTTTATATATATTTTATATAGTGACAGTCTATTGTATATAAATTGTATAGTGGCAGTCTATTTAGTATATTTTTGTATAGTGACAGTCTATTTTGTATAAATTTTGTATAGTGACATTCTATTTAGTATATTTTTTTGTATAATGACTGTTTATTTTTGTATATGTTTTGTATAGTGACAGTCTATTGTATATAAATTGCATAGTGACAGTCTATTTTATATAATTTTTGTATAGTGACAATCTATTTTGTATATATTTTGTAATATACCAATATTCAAATCTATTTTCACCGAAAGAAATACATAAATATCCATATAAATATATGCTAATGGTGAGCCTGAAATTATGATTCCCATCAAAATCAACTAATGACATACATGTGGAAATGGAAATTTATTTAGTGAAAACCAAAGGATTTCCCTACCAAACAAAGTTAGCCTAGAAAAAAAAAAAAGAGGCAATAACAGAGAACTTGGGATTTTTATTCAAAGGGTGGTTGCCCCTCTCTCTTTAGCCAATGATTTTCCTTTTCCACTTTTAAAACAAAATCAACAGCCCTTGAATTTCTGGAAATACGTGTTTCTTTCCGTTTGAGGCTTTGGAGATGTTAACACCCTTCTTAGAAGGTTGTTAAATTCTCTACGGTGCTCTTTAGTTGTAAATATTTGGTTGTCTATGATAATACTTTACAGTTTTAACCCCCCCCTACTTTATAGTTTTAACCAAAAAAAAAAAGTGAGCTTAAGACATACATTTTTATGCAGCCACCTAAACATCCATTTACAGTTGGCATATCCTTTCTTTGTAAATTTACAAGGTCATTTAATCAAATTACCCCAAAAATAAGTGTTTTAGTACCATATTAAAATTTTAAAATATATTATTAAATTATTTTTTATAATGTAAAAGTAACAAATTTACCTAAGAATCACATTGAAATGCACTAAATATTTTTTTGCAATAAAAAAATAACTAAACAAATTTTTGTCATGAAAAATAATTTCGTGACTTTGAAGCATTAAGACAAAGTTGAGCAAAGATGCTTTAGACATTATCTTATTTAATTTTATTGTAGAAAATTACAAGAAGGTCTAATTCATTCTTTGTCGGATAAATTTATATAATTGAACCGCCTGGCGAAGGTAGGTCTAATTCCGAGAAATGGCGGAGGAGGAGGAAGATAGAGCAGTACTGGAAAGGGAGCTGGAGCTTCAATTGGAAGAGCAGAAAGCAGTACTTTTGGGCTAGTCACTAGAATTAATTTTGGGCTATAAAATGTGTATTGTAATTTTGGGCTACTGGATGTTATAGGTTTGGCCCGAGTGGCTATAAATGATATTTACTCTTTTTTTTCAAGACAAATCTAGCCCGTTGGACATTTGGTGTGTGTGTTGGGGGGGGGGGGGTGTGGATAATTTAAAGACTAGCCTCAAAAAAGCCATTTGTGCAAATAAAGCGATCCAACTGTTGGGTAGAAATGACACCAAGTAGCCATTCTAAAGAGCTGATATTTAGGAATTAGCCAATATGTCCTGAATTTCAATTTTTCAGTTTAATTTTTCGTGACACAAATGTCCTGAGTTGTCCTAAAAATAAGATTTTTACTTCGAATTTTCATGATAAAATAAATGCTGGCTAATTCCTAAATAGAAGCCCTAAGAATGGCTGTTTGTGCACTTCCCCCAACCGTTGGCTAGAAGAAAATATAAACAATGTGTTTTTTCTCATAATTATTTTTAAAAAAACAATAATTTGTTTATACCTCTTCAATAGTCATGAATCCTCCAATTTCTAGCTCAATTAGCTCTTTTGTGATTGCTGATTGAGGAGGTCCATAGATCTCAGGGTCTAGCTTGCTCTTCAATGGCCATTCCTGGAATTTTCATGAACTATTTTTAGTTCTGTGTTTTCTATCAATAATTTGATCTTTTAACCATAATCTATGCCCTGATTTATAAAAGACCTATTTAACGAGCAATAATCTTTTTATAACAAGAAAAAAGAAAGATTGAGCAGCACTAAAACAATAATTAAATTATATGATAAAATGAAATAAAATAGGAGTAACTAATTAAGGGGAATCATACCGCAACCAAGCGTATACTATAGGGGTTCAAACCAGCTAACGTTTGACGAGCAAATTCCACATCTTTTAACCAAGAAAACTTGTCCCCTGCAATAACGTTGAAAATATACACTAACTTAGATTTTTACAAGAACTTTACCAAAGGTGCAATAATATTACAACAACAACAATAACAACAAATCCAGTGAAATTTCACAAGTGGAGTCTGGGAAGGATAAAGTGTACGCGGACCTTACTCCTGCCTTATGACGGTAGAAAGGTTGTTTCCAAAAGACCACCGGCTCAAAAAAAGTAAAAATGAAGCAATAAACAGACAGTAGGAACAACAAGGTAATAAGACACGAAAGCAAATGGTGCAATAATATTATTTCTGTTTATTTTCTTTCAACATATCGTGCACTTATTTTGACAGTTCCACTAAAATGATGCAAATTAAGCTATATCTATCCAAAACATATTGTCCTATATTCGTGTCGAATTATCCAAATTTATTATGCATTTTGGAAGATTCTGATGGATGTTATAACATTTTGGAGGATCCAAGCAACATAAGTTTCCGATATAATATTTTGATTTATGAATTTTTGATGAATCCGAGCAACACAGGGGACTTACTTTGAAGCAATTCAGGGGTTTCAAAAAGCAAGACATCTTTTTGGGTATCAGAAATGGCCTTAATGAGCCTTGGTATGATATTCAACAGGGTAATTTTATCTTTAAGGGGTGGAAGTTTGACTCCGACATTGAACAGTGAGTCAATGACCGAAAAATGTGGAAATCCGACATCCGGATCACCGACGGCGACGGACTCCAACGCCGGCACCACCACGTGCAGAGCGGAGTAAAGTGTGTTGCCTGAGAATGTTAAGCTCTTCACTTCTGAGAATGCTTCATCTCTTGGTACATAGACAAAGGCACTCCTTGATTCAGATAATGGATCTGCAATGCAACCACAAAAATGACTAGTATAAAATTCAATTCGAGTTAAACATCGAAAACTATAGAATTTTTATATTATCATATCAAGGGAAAAAAATTACAAATAGAATTATGTATTGATGGTGTAAAATATATGTACATAATATGGTCAATTATATGATAATTACATATATTTATATATAAGCATTACGTAATAGCCTCGTAAAAAAATATGTCATATAAATCGAAATGGAAGTACCTTTCTCGATTCGTGGGCCACCAGTTCTGTATCTTCTAGGATAAGGGAATTCTTTACCACCAAGTACTGGTCTTTTAGCATCATCACTGGCATCAGGATCTTCAATATCATTGTATACATCATAATCATATACTCTCTCGAATTGTTTACGTTCTCCAAATCCATCACCTCTCATTATTACAAGTTCTCTTTCTCTTAATCTCTTAATTGCACTTGGTGTTTGAGATGGTAGATATGACGATCAATACGGCAAAAACAATATATTAATAAGCCTGGATTGATTCTCATTATGCAGACCAGGGTGTTCAAACCTAACCGGAAAATCGCACCAAACCGAAAAATCAAACCAAATCGCTTAAAAAACTCGACTAGGTTTGGTATTGAGTAAAAAAACTCTAACCAAACCGACATATAAATATATAATTTTTATATATATTTTTAAGACTTTATATTGAATTGTCTTTAAAAGATGTCGAAATATTTGGGATCCTCTCATGTGTTAACCTTGAAAGCGTACATTAAGAAAAATTATTGTTAGACGTCTAAGAAAATAACTATCATGTGTTACTAAAATAATTCTCCCATTATAATATTTTAATAGATCATATGTTTGTCAATTTTTTCAATATTTACTAAATATATATTCAGTTATCAAAACTTTATCTATAACTTTAACAAAGTAAGATTGAAATAATATTCATATTACAAAAAAAATCCGAAAACTCAAAAAACCCGACCAAACCGAACCAATCCAAACCGATATAATTGACTTGATTTGATTTTGATAAAAATCGAACCAACTCGATCCATGTACACCATAAATGAAGACAATTGAAAGAGGGAATAAAAAAAGATTTTGCAATAAAGAGTACATTGAAAAGATCCAATTATGTTAGTAAAGTTTGAAGAAATTATTGAAATCAAATCGTAATACGCTGAATTTGTAATCTCTTGATTATAAAATCGTCCGTAATTTTTTTTTAGGCTTGACGTAGTTGGTAAAGTTATTGCCATGTGATCAGGAGGTCACGGGTTCAAGCCGTGCAAACAGCCTCTTGTAGAAATATAGGATAAGACTGCATTTTGGTCCGCCCCCTCCCCGGAATTCCGCGCATAACAGGAGCTTAGTGCATCGGGCTGCCCAACCCGGTAGCGTGTTCAAGATTACTAGTATGTCTAGTCTTTTTCTTTTTTCTCGTATGGGTCCTAGGGGTTAATTACCTAAGTGTCAGTAGACTATTTTTAACGTTAGATAATTAACTGCATGCATGTTGTTGTTTACCCATTAGCCAGAAGGCATTTTGCTACAAGAAATGTACACAAGAAGAGCAGCCTGTGTTTGTAATAATTATAAATGTGTTATAAGAAATATCAAATTATAATGGATGTCTACTCTTCCTCTATGATCTTCATCTCAAATGTTTAATAACATAATTAATGACATATTTTCTATGTTTAATGACATATTTTCTTCACTTTTCATACCTATATAAAGGTCTTGTAATAGATAGGAAAATACACGCAATTGAAGAAGAAATAAAAATCTCTTCTCTCTTTCTTCATATATCTCTTAGTTTGTTTTTCCTTGTTCCATATTGTTACTTTGGGTTATATTTTATAACACGTTACCAGTACGATACTCTACCATCTCAAGAAGCTCTTTGAGAAGACTAAGGTATAATTTTTCTCCTCTTTTAATTATGACTGATATTATGAAAAGAAAGTTTGTTGCCCTTAAAATTTCGGGCAAGAACTATATGACATGGGTGTTGGATGCTGAAATCTATTTAGATACAATGGATCTTGGAGACGCCATTAAAGACAAAAATAAAGCATCTACCCAAGATTGTGCTAAGGCCTTGATTTTCTTGCGCCATCACCTTGATGAAGGGTTGAAGATAGAATATCTCACAGTCAAAGATCCACTTATTTTGTGGAATGACTTAAAGGAAAGATATGACAACTTAAAGTTGGATACTCTTCCACAAGCACGATATGATTGGACTCATCTGGGGGTACAAGACTTTAAGTCTGTTTCTGAATATAGTTCTGCGATGTTCAGAATTACTTCTAAATTGAAACTCTGTGGAGATACTATCACTGATTATGATATGCTTGAAAAAATGTTCACAACGTTTCATGCCTCCAATATGGTCTTGCAACAACAGTACCGAGAGAAAGGTTTCAAGAAGTATTCTGAGTTGATTTCTCTTCTCCTTGTGGCTGAACGAAACAATGACTTGCTCATGAGAAATCACAAAAATCGACCCACTGGGTCTACACCATTGCCTGAAGTGAATGAGGTGTATTTTCATTATTCTAAGCGTGAAAAAGGTCGTGGCCCTGTTCGTGGTCGTGGTTGTGATCGTGGCCAAGGAAGAAATTTTTTTGGTGTTAATCACCCCCCAAAGAAAAATAACCACCAAAAGTGGAAAGGGCCAAGGGCAAATGGTTCAGAAACTGAATGTTATCGTTGCAGTGGAAAAGGGCATTGGGCAAATATTTGTCGCATACCAAAATATTTAGTTGAGTTTTATCAAGCATCTCTAAAGGATAAAGCTCCTAAAGCTAATTTTGTCTATGAAAATGTATTTGATATCACCCACTTGGATGTGACAGATGTTTTTGAGCATCCTGATGGAAAAATAAACTACTCGATCGGTGATGAATCTATAGTTAAAGATGATTGAGCATTTTGATTTTTATGTTTTTGTATTCGTAGTATCTAATGAATAAACATCTTGTAATATTTATTGCGCTTAATAATACTTCTTATGTAGTTTTTAAAAATATATGTATTTCCTAAATTTCATAAATAATGAGTAATATCTAAGTAATTAGTGTCCTAGCCTTACTGATCTTTTAATTCCTTTTGATTTTCCTTTACGTTACTTTAATTCTTTTTAAGAAGAGGTTTACAAGCACCCTGGAATAACTTTTGTTACTTCACCCTTAATTTTTTTTTTCATGTACTTATAATTGTATTATTTTTGTTGCGTAATTATTTGTATAATAATTAGAATTTGCTAGAAAATGTATTAAAGGGTCACTATTGAATTATTGGTTTAACTTTATTTCTTTTCCCTTTTCTCTAAAAATACTAATATTTATTCATATACTTCTTTTGTATGTCAAACCATGGGAAGCAAATATGGATATCTTTTACAGCAAACTTGGATCAAAGTTCAATTGTAAAAATATTTGCTTAATTGATTCATGTACAACACATACAATATTCAAAGAGAAGAAATATTTCTCTCATTTAAGTATGTGTACGTCAGATGTTACTACAATTTCTGGTAGTAGTAATCTAATTGAAGGCTCTGGAAGAGCTAATATAACTCTGCCTAAGGGAATAATACTTATCATAGAGAATGCAATGTTCTCCTCCAAGTTCAAGAGGAACTTGTTGAGTTTTAAAGATATCCGTCGAAATGGATTTCATATTGAGACAATAGATGAGAATAATCTCGAATATCTCATCGTTACCAAGAATGTCTCTGGCCAGAAAAGGGTTATTGAGAAGTTTCCATCTTTATCTTGTAGCTTGTATTGGACAAGAATTAGTGCAATTGAGGCACATTCTATCGTAAGCCAAAAGGTTTCTTATTCCAATACTTTGTACTTTGACATGATCGATTGGGACAGCCTGGATCAATTATGATGAGACAAATTATAGAGAACTCAAATGGGCATTCATTAAAGAATTTAAAGATTCTTTTAAATAATGAGTTTTCTTGCACTTCTTGTTATCAAGGCAAGTTGATTATTAGACCATCACCAACAAAGGTTGGGATTGAGTCCCCCACATTTTTTGAACGTATACAAGGGGATATTTGTGAACCTATTCACCCACCTAATGGACCGTTTAGATATTTTATGGTCTTAATAGATGCATCTTCTAGATGGTCTCATGTGTGCCTATTGTCATCTCGCAACCTCGCGTTTGCAAAATTAATGGCACAAATAATTCGATTACGGGCACAATTTCTCGATAATCCAATTAAGTCTATTCAACTTGATAATGCTGCTGAGTTTTTATCCCAAGCATTTAATGATTATTTCTTATCAATTGGGATAAAAAAGGAACATCCTGTAGCTCATGTTCACACTCAAAATGGCCTTGCAGAGTCTTTGATTAAACGTCTGCAATTGATAGCAAGACCGTTACTCATGAAAACGAAATTACCCACTTCTGTTTGGGGTCATGTTATTTTTCATGCAGCAATGCTAATTCGTCTCAGATTGACACATTATCATAAATATTCCCCGTTGTAATTAGTTTTGGGTCATGAACCTAATATATCCCATCTAAGAATTTTTGGATGCGTTGTATAGGTGCCTGTAGCACCGCCATATCGCACCAAGATGGGTCCCCAAATAAGGTTAGGAATATATGTTGGGTTTGAATCACCCTCCATTATTCACTACCTTGAAACACTAACGGGAGATTTATTCACTGCTCGATTTGCAGATTGTCGATTCGATTAGGCATTTTTTCCAAAATTAGGGGGAGAAATTGGTGAAATCAAACGGAAAATTTCGAGAAAAAATCCATCATTATCTCATCTTGATCCACATGCCTCTATTTGTGAAAAAGAGGTGCAAAAGATTATCCATTTGCAAAAAATAGCAAATCAAATGCCAGATGCATTTATGGATCTGAAAAGGATAACGAAATCACATATCCTTACAGAGAATATTTCAATCCGTATTGATGTCCCTGTTGGAAAATCTTCTAGTGTCATAACTAATGAGTCAAAAGCACACCTAAAGCGTGACAGACCATTGAGTTCTAAGGATCGAAATCCTAGAAAAAAATAAATAAATGATCAAGATGACACTACGAAAGAGCCTCATAAAGAAACCCATGATTTAACCAATCCTGAAATTCATGAGGATATCGATGAGCCTGAGACTCAAGAAAATAAGTAACTATCAATAAATCCAATCGATATTGAGACAAATTTGAATCGATTGAATATAGTGGTGGATTATGTCTTTGCATACAATGTTGCATCTAGCATTATGCAAGATAATGAGGATCTTGAACATAAATCTGTTGGAGACTGTCGACAAAGACGTGATTGGCCAAAATGGCAAGAAGCAATCCAATCTGAGTTGGATTCACTTGCGAAACGTAAAGTTTTTAGATCTATAGTCCAAACACCTAATGGTGTTAAACTTGTTGGCTATAAATGGGTCTTTGTACGTAAAAGAAGTGAGAAAAATGAGGTACAAAGATATAAGGCACGCCTTACTGCACAAGGATTTTCACAAAGAGCTGGTGTCGATTATGAAGAGACGTATTCTCCTGTTATGGATGCTATAATATTCCGTTATCTCATTAGTCTTGCTGTCCATGAAAAGCTTGACATGCATTTAATGGATGTGGTTACATCCTACCTATATGGCTCATTTGATAATGAGATATACATAAAAATTCTCGAGGGATTTAAAATGCCCGACGTACATAATTCAAAGTCCAAAAAATTTTTTTTAATCAAATTGCAAAGATCTTTGTATGGTGTAAAGCATTCAGGAAGAATGTGGTATAACCGCCTTAGTGAATATTTATTAAAGGAAGGTTATATAAATGATTCTATTTGTCCGTGTGTTTTTATAAAGAAAACAACATCGGAGTGTGTTGTACTTGCCGTATATGTTGATGACATAAATCTTATTGGAACTCCTACAGAACTCCAAAAGACAATTGATTATTTAAAGAAAGAATTCGAGATAAAAGATCTCGGAAAGACAAAATTATGTCTCGGTTTGCAAATTGAATATTTGAAAAACGGAATTTTTGTTCATCAATCTGCCTACATAGAAATGGTATTGAAATGATTTTACATGGATGGAGCACATCCATTAAGTACTCCGATGGTTGTTCGATCACTTGATATGAATAAGGACCCGTTCCGACCTCAAGAAAATAATGAAGAGCTTCTTGGTCCTGAAGTACCATATCTTAGTGCAATTGATGCACTAATGTATCTTTCCAATACTACAAGGCCTGACATAACTTTTTCAGTTAATGTCTTAGCAAGATATAGTTCTGCTCCTATAAGGAGACATTGGAATGGAATCAAACACATATTGCGGTATCTAAAAGGGACTACCGATATGGGCTTATTTTATGGCAATGATTGCAGTCCCGATCTTGTTGGTTATGCCGATGCTGGGTATTTATCTGACCCACACAAGGCTCGATCTCAAACTGGCTATGTGTTTATATGTGGAGGCACTGCAATATCTTGGCGATCGACTAAGCAATCAATCGTGGCTACTTCATCTAATCATCCTGAGATAATTGCTATTCATGAAGCAAGTCAAGAATGTGTATGGTTGAGATCTGTAATACACCTAATTCGAGACAAATGTGATTTGAAGTGTGACAAACTACCCACAATTTTGTATGAAGACAATGCAGCATGCATAGCTCAATTGAAGGGAGGATTCATAAAAGGAGATAGAACAAAACACATTTCACCAAAGTTATTCTTCACACATGATCTTCAAAAGAATGGTGATATCAGTGTGCAACAGATCTGTTCAAGTGATAATATGGCTGATTTATTCACCAAATCTCTACCGATGTCAACCTTCAAGAAACTAGTGTACAAGATTGGGATGCGAAGGCTCAAGGATGTGAATTGATGCTCTCATTAGGGGGAGTTAATATGCGGTGTACTCTTTTCCCTTACAAAGTTTTGTCCCACTGGGTTTTCCTTGTAACGTTTTTAATGAGGCAACCAAAAAGCGTATTCCTAAACTTGTGTACTCTTTTTCCTTCACTAGGATTTTTTTTTCTAATAAGGTTTTAACGAGACACATTATCTATGGACATCCAAGGGGGAGTGTTATAAGAAATATCAAATTATGGTGGATGTCTACTCTTCCTCCATGATCTTCATCTCAAATGCTTAATGGCATATTCAATGATATATTTTCTTCACTTTTCATGCCTATATAAAGGTCAGGGTAATAGATAGGAAAATATACACAATTAAAGAAGAAATAAGAATTTCTTTTCTTTTTCTCCATATATCTCTTAGCTTATTTTTTTCTTGTTCCATATTGTTAATTTGAGTTATATTTTATAACAAAATACAATTAATAGGACCACAAGGTCCACAGTAAACCTTTTTTGTACATTTGTCTAGTTTATAAGTGAGATGAAACAAAAACAAAGTACATGGAATGGACCACTACAATGTTCTAGCTAGATTAGTATATGTGGTCTTGTACTCAAGGGAGCTTGACGCAACGAAAAGATTATTTTTGTGATGAGGAAATTATGGGGTTTTAAGTCGCAAAAACAATCTCTCTTAGAAATGCAACGTAAAACTCTGTAAATAAGAGCCAATGTGTTGTAGCTCTTTCCCTGATCTAACTCTTTATTCTAAGATAAGATAGTTTTATTGAGTTTTATTAAGGTTATACAATTAAGTCGCTAATTATAAATAATTACAAGTATGTTTCTATACTAAGCATTGAACATTAACCTGGAAAATATAACTTGAATTCATTCTTCTATAGTTAGATCATATTCCCGTCCACTATAAAAATCAACCAGCTATTTCTTATTCTTGACGAAGAAATCATGTCTAAGTTATGAAAAATATGTCAAAAATAATTAACGTTTTTATATCACCTATTATGGTTCGTGAATCCTTATAGTTAGGCTACTCAGAGGCGGAGTTGGAATTTAAAATTTATGGGTTCTAAATTCTAGAATAGCGACATAAAGTGTAAGTGTTAGTAAATAGTTTCTGAATTTTATTTTTGAACATATTTTATGTGAATTTCTTAATTAATACATATAGAGTTTGAACAAAAGTTACTGTGCCGAACCCGTACTTCGACTTCTAGCTCCGTCCATGGGAAAAATCATTATTATTTTTCCAAAAATATAATATGATACATGTAGACCTCTCTATATATAACAACATCGCTATATAACAATCATTCACTATAAAAACCAAGTTTTTATGGAACCAATTTTTATGCTATTTATAATATATGTTCTCTATAACAGTACTTCGTTATAATAGCCAAAAAAATATGAAACAAATGAGGCTGTTATAGAAAGCTTTAACTGTAGTAATTATTTTGGGTAAAATAAATAAAGCATAAATGAAGAGGGAATTTTTGGCAAACCTTGTTGGTGAAGAAAATCCTTTTCACGGGATTATGAAATTTGGAGTGAACCCAAGAATTGCAAGTAATATGAACTATGCCATGGGAAAAGCCATCAATTACTATATTCTTGACATACATTTCCTTGTGATGCTCATTTTAAATTGCTCCAACCTCCCCAAAGTTTTCAGGAATTACAAAATCGGCCTCATAATTTGTGTCACCATCCACATCTCGTCCACGATGTGCAAACGTCTTAATGCTTGGTTTCTTTATTCCAGTCTCTTTAAAAGATAATAGAGAACAAAATAATTAATAATATTCAAAGAAAAACAATTAACAAAAAGAATAACAATTAAATACAAGTTGCAAGACAAGAGAGGAAATTCTATTAGGAATTTACGCACTAAAAAAAATGGAATTAACGTTGGGCGAATGTTGCTAAACAACATATTTCCATTGCTAAACCAATTCAATGACGGATTACCAAAAAATCTTATCAGCTACGGTTTATTTAGCAACAGATTAACGACGAATTTCGTAGCTAATTTTTGCAGTGAGAAAATAAAGAAGAACTTGAACAATTATGAAGCAAGAAATCAGCATAAAAGAAATATTGAATGACTTTTGCATGATTATGCTTTTTTTTTTTCTTTTATAAGATAAGGTGGTAAACAAACTTTTATGTATAAGCTCGTCAAATATTCAAAAAAAGAAAAAGACTAAAAAGGAGCAATAATAAATTAATAATCTTCAGCCGACTTGTAAACCCTATAACGTGCTATGTACGGGAGGATATTAAAGATATATAATGCCTCAAATTGGTTGTGTAAAAGTTTTCACTAGTAGTTTAAAATACTTATTTTTCAAAGTTATTGAGTTAATTATTTAAGTTATTTTCAATTTTGAAAAAATGATCACATTACAGTTTGCTTCAGTTTTGCACGTTACATTCGTACTTTGGAACTGAGTGAATGCGATAGAAGGAGCAAACGAAATAGCATCCACAAATGGCTTATCTAAGTATAACTATTTACTATAAAAAAAAGTACTAAAATTAATTGCCTTAGCTGGAAAAAAGGTTAGACAACAGATGCTGGTTTGAAATTTGATGTATGCAGAAGGACATTTCTTTTACCACTCTATTCCATGTTATGTTGTCTCCTTTTTATTTTTAGTCTGTTTAAGAAAAAGAAAAATGATATTTTTTTTAATATTTGAAAATAACTTAAATTTAAACTTCTGATTTTATCCTTAATAATACTAATTTTTTAGTCATATTGTCACGACCCAAAATCTAACTATGGTCGTGATGGCGTCTATCGTGTTATAAGGCAAGCCTATTTCCCAAAATATTGCTACTAAATCGATTATAAGAATATAATAAAATATTTCCAACATTTGAATTTTTTCATAAACTAAATCAACTCTAAATATAATTATAGAAAATACGGAAACGAGCCCCAAACATCGGGGTGTCAATAAGTCATGAGCATCTAGATAACCAAACTAATACAACCAGTGTCTAAGTATCAATACAAGACAGAAAGAAATATATAGAAGGAGAGACAAGGCCCTGCGGACGCTGGCAGCTACCTCGTAGTCTCCGGTACTCGATTCTCCCGGACTCAACGACCTCCGTAATCAAATACACCTGGATCTGTACATGAAGTGCAGAGTATAACATGAGTACAACCGACTCAGTAGTAACAGAAATAACTAAGGAACTGAGTAGTAGTGACGAGCTAAGCAAAACCGTCCAATTATTTATTTTCACAATTTACAATAAACATGAATAAATAGGTAAATTCCATAAAAACCAACAAATGCCACAAAGAAATTAACAGGTGAATGCAGCAACAGCAAAAGTAAATGCAACCTCACAGCAATTTCACTCCATCACTCAGCACTCGGCACTCAGCACCCAATACACTCAACACTCAATAGGTAGCTGCGCTCACTGGGGGTGTGTACAGACTCCGGAGGGGCTCCCAAAGGCCAAGCGCTAAGCACGGACAACTCACGTGCCATAATATCAATCCCTGGATCCGCACAGTCAACTCACGTGCTACGCGGACAACTCACCAGCTATGGTATCAATACCTAGATCCGCACGGACAACTCACGTGCCTCAATCAAATACCTCACAATAAGCCCTCGTCCTCACTCAGTCATGTACCTCTCTAGCCTCACCATTATCAACAAATAAGGGAAACACAGCCCATGTCAAGTATCACAGCATATCAGCAAAATAATAGTGACAAAGGTAAACATGTACAATAATATCTATGACTGAGTGCAAATTACGTTAGCATGAATAAAGCCTAAGCATGATCACTAACATGAAGGCAAACAAGTTCAACAATAAATAAACACATAACCACAGATAATAGCCATTAGGCCTTACAGCCTCACGGGACGAACCAAGTCTCAATCCCTCGCGGTGCACACCCACACGCCTGTCACCTAGCGTAGGTATCACTTCCAAACAATCATGTGATGTCAAATCTCCGGGTTTATACCCTCAAAGCCAGAGTTAAAACTGTTACTTACCTTAACAGCGTAAAATCCTACTCCGGAATGCCCTCGTCTCTGGACTCGGTCTCCAAAAGCTCCGAATCTAACCAAAATCAGAATACTACTATCAACATAGGCTAAAGAATCGAATTCCACAATAAAAACTACATAAATAGGCCAAAAATCCGAAATCGGCCAAAACCCGGCCCCCGAGCCTACGTCTCGAAACCAGTCAAAAATAGCAGAATAACAAACCTCGTACTCACCCGAGTCTAACCATATAAAATTCGTCAAAATCGGACTCTGTTTGATCCCTCAAATCCTCACTTAAAACTCTCCAAAACTCAAACCCTAACTCCCTCAGTTTCATCCTAGACTCCTACTAATTTCATGGCTAATCAGTGAAAAAATATCATAAATGTGTGTAAATAAACCCAAGCGACTTACCTCACTGATGTCTCGTGATTCTCCCTTGAAAAATACTACCCCAAAGCTCAAAACCGTTCAACAATGGTAGAAAAAAGGCAAAAAATCGCGAAGGGTTACTTTTATAGGTTCTGCCCCTAGGGGTTTCGCACCTGCGACCCTCTTCTTCGCACCTGCGCGACTGGCATCTGCGGTCCTAAGTGCGCATCTGCGGAAATCACTTAACCGACCAGGCTTCACACCTCCGGCTGCCCCTTCGCACCTGCGGGCTCGCAGGTGCGACCTCACTTCCGCATCTGCGACCAAGCCCAATCGTCCAAAATCTGTACCTGCGACCATCGCAGATGCGGAGACCAAGCCGCACCTACGGTTCCTCTGCGCACCTGTGCATCAAGCCCGCACCTGCGAAGCTCGCACCTGCGGTTCCCAATCCGTAGGTGCGGACACATTTGAATAGCAGCTCCAGCTGCATTTTCCAACTTCCAAACTTCTCGTTAACTATCCGAAATCCTTCCGAGCCCCTCGGGACCTCAATCAATAATTTCCAAAAGTCATATATCACTACCCAAACTTAGTCGAACCTCTGGAACACCCAAAACAATCCCAAAATACCAAATCAACCCCGGATTCAAGCCTAAGAACTTCTAAACTTTCAAAATTCGCCAACGATGCCGAAACCTATCAAACCACGTCCGAATGACTTCAAATTTTACACACACGTCACAAATGACACTATGAACCTACTCCAACTTCCGGAATTCTATTCCGACCCTAATGCCTAATTTTTTCACTGCCGACCAAAATCGCCAAATTTCTAACTTTCGCCAATTCAAGCCTAATTCTACCACGGACCTCCAATTTATATTCCGGACACACTCCTAAGTCTAAAATCATCCAACGAAGCTAACTGAATCATAAAAATTCACATCCGAATTCGTTTACTCATAAGTCAACTTCCGGTTGACTTTTCTAACTTAACTTTCTAACTAAGAGACTAAGTGGTCATTTCACTCCAAAACTACCCCGGACCCAAACCTACCAACTCGATGCAACTCAACGCAACTGAACAACACATAAAGAAACAGAATTGGAAACAACACAAAATATCGGCACGTAGCCCAATCATGATCTTTAATATGAGTCTCAGCTCAATTTTCCTAACACGTGAAAAATATTCGGATAATAACATGATTCTTTAATTTTACAATTTCACATAACTTATTCAAGCCACAATTTCTATGGTGTACGTCCACACGCTCGTCAACTATCATGTGCGTTATCGCCAAACAATTTATATAATACCAAATTCAGGGATTCATACCCTCAGAACCAAGTTTAGAAGTGTTACTTACCTCAAACCGCGTAATTTCTTACTCCGCTATGCCCTTGCCTCGCGAATTGGTCTCCGAAAGCCTCGTATCTAGCCATAATTAATTCGATTCAGTCAATACAAATTATTGAAATTAATTCCATAAGAAAATATTAATTTTCCAATAAAATCCTAAATTTAACTCAAACATCGCCTGTGGGGCCCACGTCTTGGAACCCGACAAAAGTTATAAAATATGAACGCCCATTCAACCACGAGTCCAACCATACCAAATTTACCAAAATCCGATATCAACTCGACCTTCAAATCTTAAATTCTTATTTTGAAATCCCTAGGTCTAAATCCTCTAATTTCACCTCAAAAATATGTAATCTAGTCAAAATACTCAATGATAATCCAATATTATTGACTAACAATGATCACAAGTGACTTACCTCATGTTTCCCATGAATTCTCTCTGAAAATCGCCCCAAAAACCGTGCTTGAAAGTCCAAAAATTGCCAAACTCGGAACCCCTTCAAAATGTATATTGTCGAGGGGTTCCGCACTTGTGACTCACTTAACCACTTTTGAGGTCTTGCAGGTACGAGAAACCAACCGCTTCTGCGGTTTGCCAAGGCCTCCACTGCCTCCGCTTCTGCGAGCTAGAAGCCGCTTCTGCGGGCTTGCATTTGCGAGGCACGCTCCGCTTCTGCGGAGTTTGCGCTTTTGCGTCCATCCGTCCGCATCTGCGATCACGCAGGTGCGGAAATTCCCTCGCACCTGCAACCACTGCCCTTCCTAGTCCAGGCCGCATCTGCGATCATTTTGTCGCTTTTGCGGTCACGCACCTGCGACCATTTTCATCGCAGGTGCGATTGCACCAGAACTGGAAAAATTCCAGAATTGACCCAAGTCAAAATTTAGTCCGTTTAACCATCCGAAACTTACCCGAGGCCCCCGGGACCTCAACCAAATATACCAACAAGTCCTAAAACATCATACGAACTTAGTCGATGCCTCAAATCACATCAAACAATGTTAAAACCACGAATCATACCCCAATTCAAGCCTAATGAACTTTGAAACTTCCAATTTCTACGAACACGCCGGAAACTATCAAATCACGTCCGATTGACCTCAAATTTTGCACACAAGTCATAAATGACATAACAGACCTATTCAAATTTTTAGAATCGGATTCCGACCCCGATATCAAAAAGTCAACCCCGGTCAAACTTTTCAAAAATTCAACTTTCGCCATTTCAAGCCTAATTCCACTACAGACCTCCAAATAATTTTTCGGACATGCTCCTAAGACCAAAATTACCATACAGAGCTATTGGAATCATCAAAACTTTATTCCGGGGTCGTTTACATATAGGTCGACATCCAGCCAACATTTTCAACTTAAGTTTTCATTTTGGAGACTAAGTGTCTCAATTCATTTCATAACCTCACCGGATCCGAACCAATTACCCCGGCAAGTCATATAACAACTGTAAAGCAGAAATTAAACAGCAAATGGGGGAACATGATTGTAATACTCAAAACTATCGGTCGGGTCGTTACACTATTATTCACATATTTTAAGTTTTTAACCTTAAAATCTTAAAAATGAAAAAAACTAAAAAAATAATCTTTTAAAGTATGACCAAGAAAGTCTTTTTGTGCGGAAATAAGCTTAGAAATGTTTTAGAGTTTTGGAATATACTCGAATTTCCCTACTTAAGTTCTTTCTCCACATGCTACGTACGGCCTATGATAGCACGGATATATGAACACAAATATCAGCAAGCTGGTACGAATTCGACACGACATATATAGGAAAATTTTGAATAAGGCAGGGACTCGAGACAGGGTAAAAACTTAAGTTAAAACATACCAATTTACCGTGGTTAAATAATTAATAAAGTAATACGATAGAGATACAGTAATATATATATATATATATATATATATATATATATATATATATATATATATATATATATATATATCCATGATAAAAAGCGAGACGTTTACGAGCAAACATGTATATTAAACCATGATATGATTCTTTTAAATTTAAGTCTCCGTCCGTTTTATTTATTTAATACACTTTATTTATTAGTCTATTACAAAAAAAATAATATATTTTTATATTTGAAATTTTTTTCCTTTTTACCTTTTCTTAAATTTTATACTGAGTCAAACTGAATCATACAAATTGAAGGAGTATATGGCTTCGTTAACATGACTCATACAAACCATAAAGTCATTAATGACCAAAAAAACAACTCGAATAACTCAGACCGCTGTATATATGATATACATAGTGCTACAAATGCGATATGAGTTTCTTTTTCAGACAGGCAGGTGCTTAATTAAAGTTTACCTTTTTGGTTTACTGAAGTCTATTTCGATTTTGATGAAATTAAAGGTATTATCTTTATCTAATCGATGTTAATATTAAAACATGTAACATTGAAATTTAAACGCTTGAAAGTTATGTGGTAGATGTGGCTACTGATGGAGGTGGTGGTTGTCTATGGTTGATGTGCCGTAAGGGTCGGCGGTGGAGGTGGCCGGTTGATAATCAGAGGCAGATCCAGGATTTGAATGTATGAGTTTAATTTTTGGAAAACTTATCGTTGAACTTATTGTATATTTAAAATTATGGGTTCAAATCTAATATTTGTTAAGATTTTAGTACGTTTTTGTATATAAATTCATATTTCGTGTCGAAAGTTATAGGCTCGATTAAACTCGCGACCGAAAGGCTATATCCGCGGTTGGCAATGGTGGTTATACGTTGAAGACTGATGAGGGCAGTTGTGTAATTATAATGAATATAGAGTAATAGTAAAAAATCACTTTTACATGAATATTTCAATGGACAATATCTTAACAACTTTAAACACTACAAAATTTGGATGACAAATAAATTAAGAGCAAATAAAGAGTTGCTAAAAAAAGAAAAAAAATCATAATTTAATGGACTCAAATCTAAATGATTCACATTCAAAACAACTTGAAGTGGAAATAGAGAGGACTAACAATTATTTATGTAAACATTCAAACACCATTAATGTAATTGTACTTGTTCGAAAAGCAATTATTATCCTAAATTGTCTTTTCAAATTCAATAAATGCATGTGAAAGACCATGATTTTTTTTAAAGGCCATAACTCTGAAAAAGACTTATACTCGTTTTTTTTTTAAATTGGACCATTTTTCGATTTGTGTGTGTCATCGTTGCGCGAGCCCATACTATTCTTCTCTGTATCGTTCCAATTTTATCGAATGTCCCGAAGGGACAGACTTATACTCGTTTGGTGTATACGCAAGTGATGGAAAAAAATATTTGGTAGTCTTAGTTGCCTGAAACAGATAGTGAATTTTGTTTGTTTATTTTCAGAAATGTGATATGAACTTTTACAGGTACATTCAATTATGTCTGTCATTCCTAATTTTGGGCAAGTACAAGGGTCTTTTTAAAGTTAAGATAAATTTTTTTTTATCTGTCGTTCAATATCCGTATAAGAATTATACCAAATTCAGATTCATGCTGTGAAATTTTACCTTGGGGTATATAGTTTCCTAACGAAGATAATTTCATACTTTAAGCTCAAAACTGAAAGCATCAATTAAGTAATTGATGAAAGTGTACTTACCGACACCAAACTTTTTATTGGTGAATGATATTCAATGTACTAGAGCTAAAGTCGTAGTTTGCACAATTAATGACCAGCACGTTTTCTGCTCTTGAGTACAAGTTATTAAATGGACTTTATTTGCAAGTTCAATTATAACATCATAATTTTTTATATGATGTATTATTGTGATGTCATTATTTAGTTGATATAAAAATACCACATAAACCTAACACTCACCTACACGTAAGTAGCACCTTCTTTTCCTTTTTTTTTTCCCCGTTTTTGGCAGGCTTAATGTTTTGAAAAGCCCTTTAAAAAAAAGCCCCTAAAAGATAGTAGCTTGATGTAATAAATTGAGATAAAGAAATTTAAAGTGGGTCACTAGGCTGAGTTGAGAAATAAGGTGAAAATAGCACGGGCTAGTCAGTTTTCGGACTGATAATAAAAAAATAGTCAGTGTTTGCAATGTCATTGAAAAATAGCCATTGTTTTACTGAAACACGAAAAATTCCCGCATAATATGCGAGATTATTGAACTCTTCCAGCATATTATGTTGGAACTCCAGCACACGGAAAGTTACGTTCCAGCATAATATGCTGGATTAGGAGCTCATGCATATAAACTTCCCACATATTATGCTGGAACTCCGGCACATTATGAAATTCTAGCACATTATTCTGGAAGATCATATGTAAAAAAATTGAATTCCAGCATATTATGCCGGAATATTTCTGGATGTTTAAGGGTTTTTTGTGTTAGATTTTATCTTTACATAAAAAATGGACAAATTTCGATTACTTTTGAAACTGTGGCTATTTTTCAATTATCGATTATAAATCTGGCTATTTTTTTTCCCTTACCAAGTCAATAATAATAAAAAATTGTAGGCATATATAACTTGGCTAGATATAGAGAGAAAATAGTAAAAATTTCACGGGGTACCTTTTTAAAATTTCTAACTAGTTGCTGTGGAAACAAAGATGATAGTGGATTTGCATGATGTTTGTGAGCAAGTTCTAAGGTGGTTTATGGAGTTTGTAAAAATAATATGTCCAAATTAAGGTTCGAACTTCTATAAGACAAATTACATGCTTAACCGATATATGTACATATTCTGAGTAAAATATTTCGAAGAAACGGTGTCGAATGACGTGTTTAAACGCTGATCTTGCATATTGATTCATGAAATCCTATCAAGATCAAATTGAACCAATAATATTTAGAATTAAAAAATCGAATCCAAAGATTAAACGGTAAAATTTCCTTAAAATAATAAATAAATAAAAAAGATACTTAAAAGGGTCTTGCACAATATTTTCGCCCTTAAATATAGAAATAAAGGTCTTGCACAATATTTTCGACGTTAATCTCGGTCATGGGACAAAATAAGGCTATAGAAAGGTCAAGATATTTTTCATTATCTTTTGAAATCCTTCGATATCTCAAACTCAACACGTGGAACATCTTTATATCGCCTAACAAACATAAATCCGATAAGAGTAGATAATTATAGAGTCTCGACCTGCAATCAATCAAGTAACAGATTGGTTACACCAAAGGTTGTGAAAATTAATGTATTCCTTATTCTTTAACCAAATATCGTCGAGTCTTAGTTTTGGGTATGAAATTATTTTTGATAGGAAATATTTTACTCTAAGTAAGATTTTCGATGCGAATCCGGATTAACCGAACCCAAAAAAGGTAAATCGTGCACGAAATATCCCGTGTTTATGCTGAGTTTGGGGAAGGGCCGCACTGAAAAGTAGCATGATATAAGCAATTTACCTGATTTTCAATAGTTGATTCAAAGCGAATATCAAAAAACGAATGAGTAAAAAAAAGAAGAAGAGCGGTGTTAGTTTAGCATCACATGTTGGATATAGATAGAATGGCAAACAGATCAAAGAGAAGAAATACATCTTGGGAAATGAAAATGTGTCATTTGGAATTACGTAATTTAATGAAAATGAAGTTTTTGGCTATGTTCTTAAAAGTCACAGAATAAGTAATGGACCTTATGTTTGATTGTTACTCGTTGGTTTGGGACCAATTAAGAAAATAATATATGGTGGTGCGTGTCCTCTACAGCTGTAATTAATCCTGCCAAATCTTATCTTTGACAGTGCAATTCCTTTTGAGATTCTATTTTGCTTGGACATTATAAAGAATGTAAAAATTATTTATTATATAACATGTTTTTTTTGGGTAAACTAGCTAATTTACTCGCAGCCGCTATCCTTCAGGTCGCTATGGGTAAATCCCCCTCTAGTGCAATAGCTCGTAAATTATATTGGAGAAATAAATCGCACCAGACAAATTCTGTGCGACGAGCTCGACCGAAAAAGCATACAGGGGTACAAACATGCGTCAAACTCGGCCAAAATATATTGAGGGTACAAATACTCAAACGTTCTCGGTGTATATAAAGTTAAATCTATACACTACTAGAAATCCGAAAAAATCGACCAAGTGATACCGACCAACGTTGGTCAGTCAACAAAAGCGACCAAAAAACCGTCCAACACGGACGGAAACTACCAAAAAAATATTTTATATTTTTTTTAAATTACATACCGACCGAAATTGGTCGGTATATTGGTCAAACATTTGACCGCAGTGGTCATACTTGATTAGTCAAAGCACCTTTTTGATTACCGACCAACATTGGTCGGTAATGTGGATCCAATTTTTAAAATTTTAATAATTATATTATTATTTAAAATATTTTATAAAATTTATAGTTAAATTTACCGACCAAAGTTGATCGGTTATTGCAGGGAAAGATTTTACCGACCAATGTTGGTCGGTAAATGTAATTTCTGAAAAATAACCGACCAACTTCAATCGGTTCATAGGTCAAACATGGTCAAACTTTTGAATCACATTAATATTTACTATCTAAATAATATAAATGTAATCCGTTAACACTTTATTTTAAAATACAAATAATGAATACACTAATACATACTATAACAAGCTATATATAATTAAAGTAGTATAACGAAGTGTGTGTGTGTGTGTGTGTATATATATATATATATATATATATATATATATATATAATATAGGTATAGCCGCATCTAAGAACACGAAGCGCTAGGGCCATATGGTCGGGTTCTTTTGGGGGATAGACTTGTGAAGAAGCAATAATCTAATTAGTATATATAATTGATCATCATCAAATATATCTATTTGTAAATTGATTCATCGACTTATAACTTACTTAGATGCATCGATGAATATTAAAAACAAAACGTCTCGACCTATATCGATGAATATTAAAAATAAAACGTCTCGACCTATATCGATTAATCTATGTCATGCATTATTAGTGATGAATGAATGAAATGTAGAAGAATTAATACTAAACAACTTTGACATGTATATATGGATCACAAATTAAAGAAACGAAAAAAGTTATTAGCATTAAGTAAACGAGTTAATATAACAATCGGCTAATCATATTTAAAATAGAATAATATTGGTTTATCAATTCATCAATTGATAAATTTTTCGTACGTAGTAATGTATGTGATTGATCATTAATTATAATATAGTGTATGTGTGTGCATGTGTGTTTGTATGTGTGGAATTACTCATATACTTAATTATAACTTAAAAAATTAAGTTAGATAGATGAATACAAAAGGTAAAACGTCTTGACCGATATTTATTAATCTATGTGATTTGTAATTAGTTATAAAACGAATGAATATATAAGACGAAATGTGAAAATCGAATAAAATAAACGTTTCATATATATACCTTTATTTTTTTTTTTTATTATGATTGATTAATTATATATATGTGTGAATAAAATATATCCTTATAATTTATTAAAAGTAATTAGTTAATATAATTATTTATAAGGAATATGCTTATAGTTTATAATTATTTATAGTAAATATATATATGTGAATAAAATAAATGCTTATAGTTTATATTAATTTTTTATAGTTTATAATATTTTAAGAAATAAAAACACAAAAAAAATAATTTAGTTTTTTTTAAAAAAACATAACCGACCAACTTTGGTCGGTTAATGGTCAAACACAATCAGCGCCCGGTCATTTAGTGTACAGACCAATATTACCGACCAACGTTGGTCGGTAATTCTAAATCCAGATCCCAAATACGGGATGTGATGACCCAAAATATTATTTTTAAATTTAATAATTAATTATGTGTTCTAAGACCTCGAAAAGTACTATTTATTATTCCTCGACTTGCGTGCGCAATCCGTACAAAAAACAAATTCTGGAAAGTTTTTATATGAAAAATGGATTAAAATGTGAATTAGAGCTTTAAAACTCAATTGAGTTGACTTTGGTCAACATTTTGAGTAAACGGACTCGGATAAGTGTTTTGACAGTTCCAGTAGGTTCGTATCGTGATTTGGGACTCGGGCGTATGCCCGAAATAAAATTCCGAGGTCCCTAGTCCGAGATATGGAATTTTGATGAAAAATTAAAAGTTTAAGTTCAAATAGTGATCGGATGTCTAATTATATACAAACGACCCCGAAATAGAATTTTGATGATTCCAACAGCTCCGTATGTTAATTTTGGACTTAGGAGCGTGATCGAAATTTTATTTGGAAGTCCGTAGTAAAATTGGGCTTGAAATGGCTAAAATAAGAATTTAAAGTTTGGAAGTTTGACCGGGTAGTTGACTTTTTGATATCGGGGTCGGAATCTAATTTTTGAAAATTTTTATAGTTCCGCTATGTCATTTATGACTTGTGTGTAAAATTTGAGGTCAATCGGAGTTGATTTGATAGGTTTCGACATCAAGTGTAGAAGTTAGAAATTTTAAGTTTCATGAATCTTGAATGGGAGCATAATTCGTGGTTTTAGCATCGTTTTATGTAATTCGAGTTTTCAAATAAGTTGTTATGATGTTTTAGGACTTGTTGGTATATTTGATTGAGGTCCCGAGGGCCTCAGGTGAATTTCGGATGGTTAACGGATCAAACGTTGTATTTAAAACAGCTGCTGCAATTTTTCCTTTCTGTTGGAAATTCTGGCCCAAAATCGAGGCCCAAAAATCGATCTCCCAAAAAAATCGAGGCCGGGGATCAAGGCTGAGGATCGAGGCTGAGGATCGAGGCTGATGATTGAGGCCGAGAATCGAGGCTGAGGATCGAAGCCGAGGATCGAGGCCGAGAATCGAGGCTGAGGATCGAGGGCTGCCTGGGCAGAATTATTAAATAGGGCATTCGTCCCATTCGCCAATTTTAACAAATTAGAGCTTGAGCAGAGGCTATTTTTGATAGATTTTCAAAGAAACGACATTGGGGTAAGTGATTCTAACTTGGATTTGGTCTATAAACATACATATATCATTGTTCTCATCATTTAATTAGTGTTTTGAGATTGAAATTTGAGAAATTATTAGAAATCTTATAGAAACGAATTTTTGAGATTTCGGTATCGATTCGGAGTCGGATTTGAGTGAAACTGGTATGGTTGAACTCGTAATTTAATGGGTTGTCGGATTTCGTAACTTTCGCCGGATTCCGAGACGTGGCCCCCACGGACAAATTTTTAATTAATTTCGGGTTTGTTTATTAAAAATGTAGTATTTTCTTATAGAATTGATTTCTATAATTTTTAGTGATTGTATCGAATTATTTTGGCTAGATTCGAGCGAGACAGAGTTAGATAATCGTGGAAAAGGCCTTCTAGTGGATTAAATTAGAGCAAGACGAGGTAAGTCTCTTGTCTAATCTTGTGAGGGGAAAATTACCTCATAGGTGATTAAAAATTAAATAATTGTTGCTAATTGTGGGGACTACGTACGCACGAGGTGATGAGAGTCCGTGCGTAGTTACTATTAAATGCTAAAGTCCGGGTAGTTTACGACTCAAAGCATGAATTACTTGTATAAATTATATTCTTTGTTTAATTAATATTATTTGATATATATACATATATATTGTGAATTGTTAAATAAAAATATTAGAGGATGGAAATCACATATACTTGATTGTTTTTTGTTCTGTTTAAATTTATTTAATTTTTTAAGAGAAATTGTTCTTCCTCCTGAATTTATTTTATAACAAATATACTCTCATTTCGGAGGTACATAAGAAAATGTCCTCCTTTCTTGTGGAGCGGGCCGAACGCCTCGGCAGGATAGATGCATCTATGGATCGTGCCGCACGTCTCTCGGCAGTGTACACGAAACTCTGAATCGGGCCGTACGACCTCGGCAGAAATCGTGCTTAATAATAATAATAATTACACGATACTTTGACGGTTTATTGCAGCTTGTAAAGCTATTTGATAAATTGGAAATTCATTAAAATTGAATTGTAGCTTGTAAAGCTATTTGATAAATTGGAAATTCATTGAAATTGAATTGCAGCTTGTAAAGCTATTTGATATATTGGAATTTTATTAAAATTGAAGGATTTAATATATATATATATATATATATATATATATATATATATATATATATATATATATATATATATATATATATATATATATACGGAGAATTGTTGCATTTTGAAGGAATTTAATTATTTCTGTTGGTTAAATAAATTATTCTTATATTTTGGGAATCATGTTGATTTAAATATTCTAGTCTTATTTCAATTATTATTATTGACCCATAGTGAGTGTCAAAGTTGGATATCTCGTCTCTACCACTTCGAGATTAGGCTTGATACTTACTGGGTACACGTTGTTTACGTACTCATACTACACCTGCTACACTTTTTGTGCAGGATCTGAGATAGGTACTAGTGGAGGACCTATCATCACATATCCACGTCATCCCGAGGCATAGTGGCGAGCTGCCTTTCTGAGCCGTTCTGCAGCTACCAGTATCTCTTATTATATTTACATTCTGTCTATTTCATTTCAGATAGTAGTCGGAGTTTTGTATAATTTATTAGATGCTGATGCACTTGTGACACCGGGTCTTGGCACACACATTGGTAGAATTTGGTATTTTATTATTTTCTTGGATTAAAAGTTTAACCAATATACGTTTGATTTATCAGTTGGCTTGCCTAGCTGTAGTGTTGGACGCCATCACGACCTATAGGTAAAAATGGTTCGTGACAACATGGTATCAGAGTACTTGGTTCACGTAGGTCTCACAAGTTATGAGCAGACCTAATAGAGTCTTGCGGATCGGTACGGAGACGTCTGTACTTATCTTCGAGAGGCTATATGGTGTTAGGAAACTACTTTTCTTCATATTCCATCGTGCAATTGATGTAGTACTAAATATCCTTCTCTTATTCTCTCACAGATGGTGAGAACACGCTCTAATGAGATTCCATACCAGGGAAGAGCTACTCCCCCAGTTGCTAGAGGCCGAGGCAGAGGCCGAGGGAGGGCTCCAGGCCATGGTAGAGGGCGAGGACGTCCCGGGACTGTTCCAGTTATGCCGCCAGTGGGTCCAGCAGAGAATCCCATTATTGAGGAGCAGGGTGAGGTGCCTGTGGCAGAGCCAGCTCCGATGGATTTCACATCTGCACCAGGATTTCAGGACGTTATGGGTTGTATGCTGCGGTTCATGGACAATATGACTCAGGTCAGTTTATTTCCGGCAGACCCAGCCACATCTCAGGCGGGCGGGTGAGCACAGACCCCAACCGCACAGGCTCATGGACAGGCAGCTACTGTATATCAGACCCAGGGTGCACTACCCGTGGGTGGAGCCCAGCCAGTGGAAGCAGCTACACCCGAGCCGAGGCCAGTTGTAGCCTCCGATCCTCAGAAATTATTGGACCGATGGACTAGACTACATCCTCCTGTCTTTGGGGTGAGCGACATGAGGATCCACAGGACTTCATTGATTATTGCAAGGACAGACTGCACAATATGAGGGTATTGGAGTCTCATGGGGTAGACTTTGCTACTTTTCAGCTAGAGGGCAGAGCCCGTAGATGGTGGAAGTCTTATGTTCTTGGCAGACCAGCAGATTCTCCTCCCATAACTTGGGACAGGTTCACCCGTATCTTCCTGGACAGGTATATTCCACCCTCCCAGAGGAAAGAGTTGAGGTTTCAGTTTGAGCAGCTCCAGCAGGGTCAGATGTCAGTGACCGATTATGTTGCGAGGTTTTCTGAGTTATCTCGCCATGCACTTATGATACTCCAAACTGAGGCGGAGAGAGTGCAGAGGTTTATTGCGGGTTTACATACTGACATTCAGGCCACTATGGCTCGAGAGGTTGAGATGGGTACTTCTTATGAGCTAGTCGTGGAGATAGCTTGGAGGATTAAGAGTGTACGTCAGCGTAGTCGAGAGCAGGTTACTAGAGATAAGCGGTTTAGGTATTCTGGAGAGTTCAGATGTGCTCCGTCTGGGGGCAGAGATCAGTTCGTGAGAGGGCAGTCCAGCAGGCCCCCATATCCAGCACCCCCGCCTCCTCGGAGTGCTCCAGTACGACCTTATTTCAGTGCTATACCAGAGAGTTCTTATTGCCCACCAACTATTCAGGGTTCTTCCCGTGGGTATTCAGGTCCCCAGGGCCAAACACTTAGTCAGCAGCCCATCGCATCGAATAGTTGTTATGAGTGCGGGGATCCTAGTCACATGCGGAGGTTTTGCCCCAGGCTTTGGGGTAGACCAGTACAGCAGGGTCAGCAGCCTATGCTTACCGGACCAGTTGCTCCACCACTAGTCCGACCACCGAGAGGCGGAGGACAGGTGGGTAGGGGCCGTCCTAGAGGTGGAGGTCAGCCAGGCGGAGGCCAGCCAGTTGCACTCCAGCTCGGTTCTATGCTTTTCCGGCTAGACCAGATGCAAAGGCCTCAGATGCCGTGATTACAGGTATTATTTCTGTTTGTGGCAAAGATGCCCCAGTATTATTTGATCCAGGATCTACATATTCATATGCGTCATCTCTTTTTGCTCCATTCCTGGGTGTTTCTCGCTAGTCCTTGAGTACTCCTGTTTATGTGTCCACTCCTGTGGGCGATTCTGTTGTTGTGAACCGGATCTACAGGTCCTGTATTATTATATTCTGTGGTTATGAAACTAGAGCAGATCTCTTATTGCTTGAGATGACCGACTTTGAAATTATTCTGGGCATGGACTGGTTATCTCCATATCATGCTATTCTAGATTGTCATGCCAAGACTGTTACCTTGGCTATTCCAGCATTGCCTAAGCTAGAGTGGAAGGGTTCTCCTGTTAGTTCATTTAATCGAGTTATTTCTTTTATAAAGGCTCAACACATGGTTGAGAAGGGTTGTTTGGCTTATCTAGCCTATGTTCGGGATACTACTGCAGAGACTCCGACTATTGATTTAGTACCTGTAGTTCGGGAGTTCTCCGATGTATTTTCGTCAGATCTTCCAGGTATGCCACCTGATCGTGATATTGATTTTTGTATTGACTTGGCTTCAGATACCCAACCTATATCTATCCCACCGTATCGCATGGCTCCGAAAGAATTGAAAGAATTGAAAGAACATCTTGAAAAGTTACTAGCCAAAGGGTTCGTCAGACCGAGTGTATCGCCTTGGGGTGCACTAGTATTATTTGTGAAAAAGAAGGATGGAACAATGCGGATGTGTATTGATTATCGCTAATTGAACAAAGTTACTATTAAGAACAAGTACCCGTTGCCGCGTATTGATGATCTAGTTGACCAGTTGCAGGGCGCTAGGGTATTCTCTAAGATCAACTTGAGGTCGGGGTACCATCAATTGAAGATTCGGGATTCGGATGTTCTGAAGACTGCTTTTCGGACTAGATATGGTCATTATAAGTTTTTGGTGATGTCCTTCGGTTTAACTAATGCCCCGGCAACGTTTATGGATCTGATGAACAGGGTATTCATGCCATATATTGATTCATTTGTCATTGTCTTCATTGATGACATATTAATCTATTCGCGCAGTAAGGAGGAACATGAGTAGCATATGAGAGTAGTGCTTCAGACATTACGGGAACAAAAGCTATATGCTAAATTCTCTAAATGCGATTTTTGGCTAGAGTCTGTAGCATTTTTGGGACATATTGTATCGGGCGAAGGTATTAAAGTTGATCCCAAAAAGATTGAGGCAGTTCAGAATTGGCATCGTCCCACTTCGGCGACTGAGATCAAGAGTTTTCTGGGTTTAGCAGGTTATTATCATCGATTCGTGGAAGGTTTTTCATCTATTGCAGCACCTTTGACCAAATTAACCCACAAGGGTGTTTAGTTTCGATGGTCCGATGATTGTGAGTCAAGCTTTCAGAAGCTCAAGACAGCACTGACTACAACACCCATGTTAGTGTTACCATCTGGTTCGGGAATATATACAGTGTATTGCGACACATCACGCGTTGGCTTGGGTTGTGTATTGATGCAGGAAAGGCGAGTTATTGCATATGCTGCGTGTCAGCTGAAGCCCCACAAATTACTTGATTTGGAGTTAGCTGCGATTATCTAGTACATGATTTGGAGTTAGCTGCGATTGTTCACGCTCTAAAAATTTGGAGGCATTATCTTTATGGGGTGTCTTGTGAAGTTTACACTGATTATCGCAGTTTGCAACATTTGTTCAAGCAGAGGGATCTAAATTTGAGGCAGCGCAGATGGCTGGAGTTACTAAAAGATTATGATATTACTATCTTGTATCATCTGGGCAAAGGGTTTGGAGAGGCTGGAGGTTTGGAGACAAGCACTTGAGTCTAAGGGTTTCAAGTTGAGTAGGATGAAGACGGAGTATCTGGAGTGTAAGTTGAGCACTGAGCCAGAGGAAGTGGGCGTGGATGTGAGGCTTGATTCGCAGGTCATCCCGAGTAGAGGCAGCTTCAAGTACCTTGGTTCGGTTATCCAGGGGGGTTGGGAGATCCACGAGGATGTCACACACCGTATTGGGGTAGGATGGATGAAGTGGAGGTTAGCATCTAGAGTCTTGTGTGACAAGAGAGTGCCACCGATAATCAAATGTAAGTTTTATAAAGCGGTAGTTAGACCGGCCATGATGTATGGGGTTGAGTGTTGGCCCGTTAAGAACTCACATATCTAGAAGATGAAAGTAGCAGAAATGAGGATGTTGCGTTGGATGTGCGGGCACACTAGGATAGATAAGATTAAGAATGATGATATTCGGGAGAAGGTGCATGTGGCTCTCGTTGATGACAAGATGCAGGAAGCGAGGCTTAGATGGTTCGGACATATTCAGAGGAGAAGCCCAGATGCTCCGGTACGGAGGTGTGAGCAGCTGGTTGTGGAGGGCACGAGAAGAGGTAGAGGGCGGCCTAAGAAGTATTGGGGAGAGGTGATCAGGCAGGATATGGCGAGGCTCCAGATTTCTGAGGACATGGCACTTGATAGGAAGATGTGGAGGTCGAGTATTAGGGTTGTAGGTTAGGAGGTAGTTGAGTCGTGCCTTACTTCGTACCATTGTGGGACTAGCCATTTAGGGGTTTTGTCTAAGATAGCTAGTGGCAATGTTGTGGCTTACTATTTCGCTTTTTAGTGTATGTCCTATGTACTAGCTATCGCTTTTGCTTTGCATCTTTCCTCTAGATTTCACGGTGTTCCTATTTTTCTTATGATTGTTGTGGCGATACTAATATTTACTAATATTGTCTCCCTTTGCTTTGCATCTTTCTTCTGGATTTCATGGTGTTGCTATTTATCCTATGAGTGTTGCTGTGATACTAATATTGTCTCCCTTTTTGTCCTTTTGTCTTTTTATTTTTTTGAGCCGAGGGTCTTTCGGAAACAGCCTCTCTACTCCTTCGGGGTAGGGGTAAGGTCTGCGTACACACTACCCTCCCCAGACCCCATTAATGGGATTCTACTGGGTTGTTGTTGTTGTTGTTGTTGTTGTATCATCTGGGCAAAGCAAATGTGGTTGCAGATGCCTTGAGCAGGAAGGCAGAGAGTATGGGTAGTTTGGCTTTCATTTCAGCAGAGGAAAGACCATTAGCCTCGGATATTCAGTCCTTGGCTAACAAACTTGTGAGTCTGGATATTTCAGAGCCCAACCGAGTTCTTGCATGTGTGGTGGCCCAATCTTCACTATTTGAGCAGATCAAGGCTAGCCAGTATGATGAACTACACTTGATAGTTCTTCGTGAAATGGTACTACAAGGTGGTGCCAAGGAAGTTACTATTGGAGCGGATGGTGTTCTGCGACTCCAAGATCGTCTATGTGTTCCTAATGTGGATGGACTGAGGAAAAAGATCCCGGAGGAGGCACACAGTTCTCGGTATTCTATTCATCCAGGTGCTACTAAGATGTATCGTGACTTGAGGCAACATTATTGGTGGCGACGAATGAAAAAGGACATAGTTGAGTATGTATCTAGGTGTCTAAATTGCCAGCAAGTTAAGTATGAGAACCAGAGGCCAGGTGGCCTACTTCAGCAGATGACTATACTAGAGTGGAAATAGGAACGAATTACTATGGACTTTGTAGTTGGGTTGTCCCGGACCTTGAGGAAGTTTGATGCAGTTTGGGTGATTGTTGACAGGTTGACCAAGTCGGCACATTTTATTCCTGTTGTGACTACGTATACTTCAGAGAGGTTGGCCCAGATTTATATTCAGGAGATAGTTTGGTTGCACGGTGTGCCAATTTCTATCATATCAGATAGAGGCCCTCAGTTTACTTCACATTTCTGGAGAGCAGTACAGAGTGAGTTGGGAACCCGTGTAGAGCTCAGCACAACCTTTCATCCGCAGACCGACGGGCAGTCAGAGCGGACAATTCAGATTTTGGAGGATATGCTCAGGGCATGTGTGATCAACTTTGGAGGTCAGTGGGATCGTTTCCTTCCTTTGGCCGAGTTTGCTTATAATAACAGTTACCAATCCAGCATCGAGATGGCTCCATTTGAAGCTTTATATGGTCGGCGATGTCGTTCACCTATCGGATGGTTTGAGCCAGGTGAGGCTAAGTTATATGGTACTAATTTGGTAAGGGATGCCTTGGAAAAGGTAAAGTTGATTCAGGAGCGACTTCGTACAACACAGTCCAGACAGAAGAGTTACGTAGATCAGAAAGTGCGTGATATATAATTTATGGTAGGTGAAAAAGTTCTCTTAAAGGTTTCGCCGATGAAGGGAATTATGAGATTCGGGAAGAAGGGCAAGTTGAGCCCAAGGTTTATAGGCCCATTTGAGGTGTTGAAACGAGTTAGGGAGGTTGCTTATGAGCTTGCATTGCCTCCCAGCCTATCAGGAGTTCATCTGGTTTTCCATGTATCTATGCTCCGGAAGTATCATGCCGACCTATCACATGTGTTAGACTTCAGCACAGTTCAGCTAGATAATAGCTTAGGTTGTGAAGAGGAGCCAATTGCCATTGTTGATAAACAGGTTCGCCAGTTGAGGTCCAAGAGGATTTCTGCAGTAAAAGTTCAGTGGAGGGGCCAACCAGTCGAGGAAGCGACTTGGGAGGCCGAGGAAAACATGCGGAACAGATATCCACACTTATTCAGCACTTCAGGTATAATTCTAAACCCGTTCGAGGACGAATGTTTGTTTAAGAGGTGGAGAATGTGATGACCCAAAATGTCATCTTTAAATGTAATAATTAATTATGTGTTAAAAGACCTCGAAAAGTACTATTTATCATTCCTCGACTTGCGTGCGCAATCCGTAAAAAATAATAATTAGTTTTTATGTGAAAAATGGATTAAAATGTGAATTAGAGCTTTAAAACTCAATTGAGTTGACTTTGGTCAATATTTTGAGCAAACAGACTCGGATAAGTGTTTTGACAGTTTCGGTAGGTCCGTATCGTAATTTGGGACTCGGGCGTATGCCCGGTATCAAATTCCGAGGTCCCTAGCCCGAGATATAGAATTTTGATAAAAACTTAAAAGTTTAAGTTCAAATAGTGACCGGATGTCTAATTATGTGCAAACGACCCCAAAATAGAATTTGATGATTCCAACAGCTCCGTATGTTGATGTTGGACTTAGGAGCGTGATCGAAATTTTATTTGGAAGTCCGTAGTGAAATTAGGCTTGAAATGGCTAAAATATTAATTTAAAGTTTGGAAGTTTGAACGGGGAGTTGACATTTTGATATCGGGGTCGGAATCCAGTTCTGAAGATTTTCATAGTTCCGTTATGTCATTTATGACTTGTGTGTAAAATTTGAGGTCAATCGGAGTTGATTTGATAGGTTTCAACATCAAGTGTAGAAGTTAGAAATTTTAAGTTTCATGAAGCTTGAATGGGAGCATAATTCGTGGTTTTAGCGTCGTTTTATGTGATTCGAGTTTTCAAATAAGTTCGTATGATGTTTTAGGACTTGTTGGTATATTTGGTTGAGGTCCCGAGGGCCTCAGGTGAGTTTCAGATGGTTAACAGATCAAAAGTTGGACTTAAAACAGCTGCTGCAATTTTTCCTTTCTGTTGGAAATTCTGGCCCAAAATCGAGGCCGGGGATCGAGGCCGAGGATCGATGCTGAGGATCGAAGTCAAGGATCGATGCTGAGGATCGAAGTCGAGAATCGATGCTGAGGATCGAAGTCGAGAATCGATGCTGAGGATCGAGGCTGATGATCGAAGCTGAGAATCGAAGCCGAGGATCGAGGCCGAGGATCGAGGCTGCCTGGGCAGAATTATAAAAGAGGGCATTTGTCCCATTCGCCATTTTTAATAAATTGGAGCTTGAGCAGATGCAATTTTTGATAGATTTTCAAAGAAAGACATTGGGGTAAGTGATTCTAACCTGGATTTGGTCTATAAACATAAATATATCATTGTTCTCGTCATTTAATTAGTGTTTTGAGATTGAAATTAGGGAAATTATTAGAAATCTTATAGAAACGAATTTTTGAGATTTCGGTATCGATTCGGAGTCGGATTTGAGTGAAACTAGTGGAGCGGGCCGAACGCCTCGGCAGGATACATGCATCTATGGATCGTGCCGCACGTTCCTCGGCAGTGTACACAAAACTCTGGATCGAGCCGTACGACCTCGGCATAAATCATGCTTAATAATAATAATAATTACACGATACTTTGACGGTTTATTGCAGCTTGTAAAGCTATTTGATAAATTAGAAATTCATTGAAATTGAATTGCAGGTTGTAAAGCTATTTGATATATTGGATTTATATATATATATATATATATATATATATATATATATATATATATATATATATATATATATATATATATATATATATATATAGAGAGAGAGAGAGAGAGAGAGAGAGAGAGAGAGAGAGAATTGTTGCATTTTGAAGGAATTTAATTATTTCTGCTGGTTAAATGAATTATTGTTATATTCTGGGAATCATGCTGATTTAAATATTCTAGTCTTATTTCAATTATTATTATTGACCCATAGTGAGTGTCAAAGTTGGACATCTCGTCTCTACCACTTCGAGATTAGGCTTGATACTTACTGGGTACACGTTGTTTACGTACTCATACTACACTTGCTGCACTTTTTGTGCAGGATCTGAGACAGGTACTAGTGGAAGACCTATCATCACATATCCACGTCATCCCGAGGCATAGTGGTGAGCTGCCTTTCTGAACCGTTCTGCAGCTACCAATATCTCTTCTTATATTTACATTCTGTCTATTTCATTTCAGACAGTATTCTGAGTTTTGTATAATCTATTAGATGCTCATGCACTTATGACACCGGGTCTTGGCACATACATTGGTAGAATTTGGTATTTTATTATTTTCTTGGATTAAAAGTTTAACCAATGTACGTTTGATTTATCAGTTGGCTTGCCTAGCTGTAGTGTTGGGCGCCATCACGACCTATAGGTGAAAATGGGTCGTGACACGGGATTTCTACCTCATTTCTCTTACTTTCTTCTCAAAATTTTCTAACTCCCCCCTCTCTTCTCCCTCACACACACAACACCCTTCCCCCTGTAACGACCCGACTTGTAGTTTTAAGAATTAACGCCCCATTCAGCGACTTAAGGTCCCGAGAAACTTAGTAATATGTATTATGACCCGCGTGAGTGGTCGAGTTTGGTTTTCGGAAGATTTGGAATTTAATTGAAGGAACAATTCTCATTTTTGAAGCTTAAATGAAAAGAGTTGACCAGAGATTTGACTTTTGAGCAAACGACTCCAGAATGGAATTTTTATGACGTCAATAGTTTCATATGGTAATTTCGGACTTAGGCGTATGGCCGCATTGGGATTTGGAAGACCGTAGGACAATTTGACACATTTTGGCGAAAGTTGGAAAATTGAAGATTTTTAGAAAGTTTGACTGGGAGTTGAATTTATTGATATCGGAGTCGAAATTCGACTCCGAAAATTGGAACAGGTTCATTATGTCATTTATGTCTTGTATGTAAAATTTGAAGTCATTACGGATTGATTTGATACATTTCGGTGCAAAATATAGAAGTTGGAAGATTTGAAAACTCATAATTCGATTCGAGGTGCGATTCGTAAGTTCGGCATTGTTTGACGTGGTTTGAAGCCTCGACTAAGTTCGTATTGCATTTTGGGATATGGTATAATTGGTTAAGGTCCCGAGGGCCAAGGGTGAATTTCGGATGGTTAACGGATCGTTTGAAATTTTTTGTTAAAGCTGGTTTCTGGGCAGCAGTTGATGCAATCGCACCTGCAGAATTATGGGCACAGGTGCGACCTCACAGAAGCGAGGAAATTTCCGCAGAAGTGACTGGAAAGGGGACTGGGTAGCTTGGTCGTGAGGTCGCAGGTGTGATGCATTTTCCTCACCTGCGTGACCGCAGAAGCGGAGATTGAACCGCAGAAGCGACGAGCTTCGCAAGTGCGCATTTGTCCATCGCTTCTGCGATTGCGCAGAAGCAGAAAGAAGTCCGCAGGTGCGAGGGGTTGAATGGGTAGTGCACTCCACAGATGCGCATTTGCAATCGCAAAAGCGAGCCCGCAAATGCAACCATTTTTCCGCAAAAGCAGAAACTTGGCAGAATGTTAAGGACCAAAAATGGTCATTTCGCCATTTTCGATTGAGATTTTGGAGCTCAGATTTTGGGCGATTTTGGAAGTTCTTCACTACTTCGACTTGGGTAAGTGTCTTATATCCTAAAGTGATTATATTTCATAAATCCATTGTTATATTCATCATTTATTTCAGACTTAAATGGAAGAAATCAAGATTTTTGCAAAACTTTTCAAGAACGAAAATTTAAGATTTGGAGGTGAGTTATTATCGGAATTTGATAAAATTGGTATGGTTGAATTCGTATCGGAATGGGTGATAGGATTTCGTGAAAATTATGTCGGATTCCGAGAGGCGGCCCCGCATTGACTTCGGTTGACTTTTTAATGCAAAATTTTAAGTTGCCATTTTATTATCTGGAATTGTTTCCGATGAATTTTAATGAAGTTATACAATTAATTTGAATAGATTTGAGCTGTCCGGAGGTCAATTCAAGTAAGAAGGCTATTTTGGAATAACGGCTTAACATTAAAAAGGTACGTATCTTGCCTAATCTTGAGTTGGGGAAGTACCCCTTAGGCATTGAGTATTATGTGGAAATTATGTAATTGAAAACCATGTACGCGAGATGACGAGTACGTACTTGGTTTATATGTGCAAATTACATTGGTTGAAATTCGTAGATGCCCTTATGTATTAAATTGGAAAATTATTGGAACATAGTAAATCCTTTATTTGTCATGCCTCATTCCTTGTATGCCGAGATTATTTTTATATGATAATTTGGTGTGATTGCCACTTTGATTTTTATGTGAAATATCGTGATTAGTTGGGTTGACAATTCTTGAAAATAATTTCATTATGGATTTTCCATCTGTAATTAATTAAATAAGTTTAAATTGAGGCATTAATATATTTATCAAAAAATTGGATTAAAGAAGGCATTGTCCTATGTTGAGTTACTTTTCCATCTCTGTTTTTTTTTGATGTTTTATATACGTTGTGTGGAGCCTTGGACTATTTGTTGAGAAATTTATTGATTTTGCTACAGCTTTGGAATTTGGTTGTAGTCAGTGGGCAAATTATGATATGAATTGTTGTATTGTGTTGTCATTTAAACACTCTCCTTGATGTTATTTATGCTTCCTACTTTGCTTGTTAATGATATACATGTGCTTGGTCAGGAAGAGTGTAAAGCACGAAGGGTGATGCCTTGCCATTTGAGAGTGTAAAGAACAAAGGGTGATGCCGTGACATTTCAATTATATTATCATATGAGGGAGAGTGTAAATCACGAAGGGTGATGTCGTGCCATTTGAGAGTGTAAAGCATGAAGGGTGATGTCGTATCATTTGAGAGTGTAAAGCATGAAGGATAATGCCATGCCATTTCAATTATATTATCATGTGAGGATGAGAGCAAAAGCACGAAGGGTGATGTCGTGCCATTATTTTTATATTATCATATGTTCATAGCACAAAGGGTGTTTCCGTGCAGGGGAGGACAAGAGACATATATTATATTGTGATATCTTTTCGTTGTGTAATACATTCTTGCCTTTATCTTGAGATATTATTGTGCACCTATGTTTTCTATGTGACTTGTAGTCGTTGTTGCTTCATGTGTGCCTCCCACTTTATTTCTTTTATTGTTATTGGCATTTCTCCCACCTAGTTGGTACTGTTATATGTATGCACGATGAGAAAGCGATAAATGTACGAAGGGTGTTTCCGTGCCAATTGATTTGATCTACATATATATATATATATATATATATATATATATATATATATATATATATATATATATATATATATATATATATATATATATTGGGTGAGAGTGAGACAAGTGCACGAAGGTGTTGCCGTGCCATTTGATGTGATATGTTGAATATATTTCTCACGCCAGGAAAGTTAAATGAGGTATCACATGGTGACTTTTACTAGAAAGAATTATAATTGAAAGATATTTATTTGAAAGAATTATATTCGAAAGATATTTACTTGAAATAATTATATTTGAAAGATATTTATTTGAAAGAATTATATTTGTAAGATATTTATTTGAAGGAAGTATATTCGGGATACATTGAATTGTATGGATTACATTCTAAAGATTTTTATTTGAAAACTTATAGATAAAAGATGTATATTTTGATGGACTTGATTAATTGGTTGTACTTGTGTTTGTTATTCGTTTGAGTAATATTTATGGTTGTAACGACCTGACTTATCGTTTTATGAATTAGTGTCTCGTTCAGTGACTTAAGGTCCCAAGCAGCCGTGTGATGTGCATTATGACTTGCGTGTGTGGTCGAGTTTGATTTTCGGATGATTCGGGATCAAATTGGAAGAACAATTCTTATTTATGAAGCTTAAAAGAAAAGAGTTGATCGGAGGGTTGACTTTTGAGAAAACGACCACGGAAAAGAGTTTTGATGATTCTAATAGCTTCGTATGGTTATTTTGGACTTAGGAGCGTGTCCGAAAAATTATTTGGAAGCCCGTAGCTAAATTAGGCTTGAAATGGCTAAAATAGAAATTTAAGTTTGAAAGTTTGACCGGGGGTTGACTTTTTGATATCGGGGCCGGAATCCAATTCTGAAAATTTGAATACCTCCATTATGTCATTTATGACTCGTGTGCAAAATTTGAAGTTATTCCGGATTGATTTGATATATTTCGGCATGAGTTTTGGAAGTTGGAAGATTTGGAAATTTATGAGTTCGATTTGTGGTGTGATTCATAGTTTCGACGTTGTTTGATATGATTTGAGGCCTCGCGCAGGTCCGTGTTATGTTTTTGGACTTGTTGGTGTGTTTGGTTGAGGTCCCGAGTGGCTCGATGAGTTTCGGGGTGAATTTTGAGCGAGTGCAGGCATTTCGACACTCTAATGTTATTTTGGAACTTTTGGAAGTGCGGGGGCACATTTTTGAGTGCCGAGGCAGAGGAAAAGTGCGGACCGCACAATTTTGATCGCGGCCGCACTTTAGGAGGTACAGACCGCACAATTTTGCTCGCAGCCAAACTTCAGGGGGTTCTGCAGGTTCGATGGTCTGACTTCGGAGGCTTATATATTTTAATCTACAAGGAATTTGGAGATAATTCAAAAACAAAAGTTTTTCTTTGAATCTAGTTTCCAGAAAGTTAAACCAATGATCATTTGGACATTTGTAGAGAAAGTTATGGTCAATTTACTGAAGCCTGGTACTGCAGAGCTGCAGAAGTACGGCCGCACAACTTAGAGTACGACCGGTCGACCTGGGATGTGCGACCGCACAAATAAATGTGCGGTCAGCACAATGGGGGTCAGATTTTGTACTATATGAACGAGGGTTTCATCTCATTTTTCATTTTTGGACTTTGGGAGCTCGGTTTGTGGCGATTTTTAGGGGATTTTCAAAGAATTCTTCGGGGTAAGTGATTCTAACTCGGTTTTGGCTATATTACACGAATCCATTGCTATCCTCATCATTTAATCAGTGAATTGAGTTGGAAATTTGGGGAAAATCGTAAAACGTTTCAAAAACAAGAAATATAGATTTGGAGGACGATTTGTTATTGAAATTTGATAAAATTGGTATGGTTGGACTCATATCTGAATGGGTGTTCGAATTTTGTAAATATTCTGACGGTTTCCAAGATGCGGGCTCCGCATTGACTTTTAGTTGACTTTTTAATGTAAAATTTTAAGTTGACGTTTTATTATCCGGAATTGCTTCCGATGAATTTTAATGAAGTTATACAATTAATTTGGTTAGATTTGAGCTGTCCGGAAGTTAATTCAAGTAAGATGACAATTTTGGAATATCGGCCTAACTTCAAAAAGGTAAGTATCCTGCCTAACCTTGAGTGGGTGAACTACCCCTTAGGCATTGAGTCTTATGTAGAAAATTGTGTAATTGAAAATCATGTACACGAGGTGACGAGTACGTACTTGGTTTATATGTGCAAATTATATCGGCTAAAATTGTTAGACGCCCTTATGTACTAAATTAAAAATTATTGGCACTTATTAAATCCTCTATTTGTTATGCCTAAATCCTTGTTTGTTGAATATATTTTTATATGATGATTTGGTGTGATTGCCACCTTGATTTTATGTGAATCCCGTGTTTTTGTTGAGTTGATATTTTCTGGAGATAATTTCATTCTGGATTATTCATTTGCAAATACATTATTAAATAATTTTAAAATAAGACATTAATCTATTTGGCAAAAATTTGGATTAAAGAAGGCGTTGTTCCTTGATGAATTACTTTTCAGTTCATGTTGTTGAAATTGGTATTGAGTTATAAAGGCCGTAAATCATACTGAGGTAAAGTATTAAATTATGAAATATTATTTTGTTGAGTTGTTCACTCCCGAATATTTTGTTAATATTTTGTGCACATTATTGTCGAGCAATGGGCTCCTTATTGTGGAAAATAATATATTGTTGATTTCTGTGGCAAGTTGTAATATTTGAGCACTTGATGTGTAATTTTTGATATGTTCTAATATTTGAGCACTTGATGTGCAATTTGTGATATGTTGTAATATATGAGCACTTGAGGTGCAATTTGTGATATGTTTTGATATTTGAGCACTTGATGTGCAATTTATAATATGTTGTGATATTTTAGCACTTGATGTGCAAGTTGTGTTATGTTGTGATAATCGGGCACTTGAGGTGTGAATTGTGATATATTGTGATATTGATACGCATGCAGTGGTATAAGGTTTGGGTGTTGAAACGCATGATGTGAGATAAGGGGGGCTTGATACGCGTGGCTAGTAAGGGAACTACTAGAAGTCATGCGGTGTGATAAGGATGGCTAAAACGCGGGATGCTATTTCGGGAAAAATAATTTTTAAAACTAAATGTGAAGGTTTCCGCGGTGATATAAGGAAAGATTGTGAATTTATTTATAATTTGGGACTACGAGGCGGTACCTCGGGAGTACCCTTTGTTGAAATTTATTAATGATTTGGGACTACGAGGCGGTACCTCGGGAGTACCCTTTGTTGATATTTCTCTATGGCTGCACTTGCCTTTAGTTATTTTGTTTTTCCGTAATTTGTAAATTCTTGTGTTCTCCGTGATGTATTATTTGACTTAATATTAAGTGTTTTATTTTTCTTGTTGTATTGTGATGGCTTTGGCTTTTTCGTACGAGACTCTAAGGATTTGTATTTGTGGGTTGTACTTGTCTTCGATGATTGAGTTGTTTTAAATAAAAGAAAATTTCTATTATGTTTTAATTTAATAAGTTTTACATCCAAATCAGTAGCTTATCTGATTCTTTATTTTAATTGAATTGTCATTTTTCTTCACTCAAACGATTTCTAAAATAAACTTATTTCTTTGTTGATTCCTTACTTGATTTAAGGATTTTAATCTTACTTTATTGAAATTAAATTGATTCCACGATTTTTTTATATATTGATATTTTGGGCACGTGAGTTGTCCATGCAAATGTGATATAGACATGGGCACGAGGTGCCATGAGAATATGAAAGGGGGCTGAGACCCGTATTTATAATTATGATATAAGATATTTATGTGAAGAGTTTTATATTCGAAGGATTTTTATTTGAAGAAATATATTTGGAGGGTGTATATTCGAAAGAATTATATGTGAATGATTTATATTTGAAGGACTTGATTAATTGGTTGTACTTGTGTTTATTATTCGTTTGAGCAATATTTATAGTGTTCCTGTTACCTTGCTGTTTATGTCACAAGTTGATTATTGTTGCCGTCACTGCTATTTGTTGTTCTATTATTATTTTTGTATGCTATATTGCACAGGTTATTCGACTAGTGAGTGTCTTGACTGTACTTCGTCACTACTCCACCGAGGTTAGTCTTGATACTTACTGGTTACCGACTGTGGTGTGCTCATACTACACTTCTGCATATTTTTGTGCAGAGCCAGGTATTAGAGATATCAAACTCTGGCAGAGTTAGTGTGTTGGTCGCAAGAATTCAAGGTAGAGCTGATTGGTCGCCGTAGTCCCTTGGAGTCTTTCCACTATATTGTACTGTCAACTCTTATTCGAACAGTATTGTATATTCGATCCTTGAGATCATACCATGTATTCAGTTAGAGTTCGTGACTCGCTATTACCAGTCTTGGGAAGGTGTTATAATTATTTTCGCTGTTGGTTTCGATTATAAAAAAACAAAAAAGGCTTGAATTGTAATTGTAATCAGCTTACCTAGTCTTAGATACTAAGTGCCATCACGACGCCTGTGGTGGGATTTTGGGTCGTGACAATGGTAATCTTGCTGCCTTGCTGTTTAAATCACTAGTTGATTGGTGTTGCTATCACTGTTATTTGTTTTCTATTATTTTTGTATGTTATATTGCACATGTTATTTGACTAGTGAGTGTCTTGACTGTACCTCGTCAGTACACCACCGAGGTTAGTCTTGATACTTACTGGGTACCGCCATGGTGTACTCATACTACACTTCTGCATATTTTTGTGCAGAATCAGGTATTGGAGATATCGGATTCGGACAAAGATTAGAGTATGATCGCAAGGATTCAAGGTAGGACTGCTTGGACGTCGCAGTCCCTTGGAGTCTTTCTATTTTATTATACTGTTAATTTCTTATTCGAACAGTATTATATATTCGACCCTTGAGATAATTTCATGTATTCAGTTAGAGTTCGTGACTCAGTATTACCTGTCTTGGGAGGTTGTTTAAATATTTCCGTTGTTGGTTTCGATTATCTATAAAAAAAATGGTTTGAATTATTATTATAATTGGCTTACCTATTCTTAGGGACTAAGTGCCATCACGATGCCTGTGGAGAGATTTTGGGTCGTGACACCCCCTCTCTATCATGACCCAAAATCTCACCTGTCGTGATGGCGCCTATATCAATACTAGGCAAGCCGACAACCTCAATGAACCACAATTTCTCTTAAGTTTGAAAACATAATATTTAAATCCAGTGGAAAAATCTCACAAATACATATATAAATATACTTCCAAAACTCGATGTCACTGAGTACATGAGCATCTAAATGAATACAAAGTCTGACTGATAAAAACACTGTCTGAAAATATAGAACAGTACAATAACTGAAAGGAAGAGAGACAAGGAGCGAACGCCAAGTAACTACCTTGATAGTCACCAACTGGTAACACACTGAGGTCTAACAGTCGCCATGTCCGGAAGCACCAGGATCTGCACACGAGGTGCAGAGTGTAGTATGAGTACAACCAAATCAATAAGTAACAAGACTAACCTTTAGGCTGAAAGTAGTGATGAGCTCAGCAGGTACAATCCAGTATAGAAATAACAATACAGAAATGTAGGCATACTTTCAAGTTCAACAGTTAAAGTCATTACTATATATGGCCAATCCAGCCCAGGGAAGTTTCATCCCATATATATATACAACAACTGGCAGTCAGCCACTCAGTGCCGTATAAGGCCAATCCAGCCCTGGGGTAATTTATCCCCAAATGTAAATTATTCGGACAAGATCATCCCATGAGGAATACTTTCACATTTCCTTCCGTGCCACATAGCAATAATTGGAATATCACCAGTCTATTAACCATGTGAGTACCGCACTACCAATGAACATTTGAAAGTCAAAACACAATGCGCCTTATAAAATGCACAACCTTCTCACGGATTACCGAGCAGTTATAATATCCGTCTAAACATCTGAAATTGACCATTATGTCCATAATTCGTGGTCTTCCTTTGTAGAATGAACTGCCACCTTGTACATGTAAGTCTTTGTAACGACCCAACCGATCGTTTCGAGTATTACAGCTTTGTTTTCCTAATTACTTCTCTATTTGTGCTTTAATTGTTATATGACTTGCCGGGGTAATTGGTTCGGGTCCGGTGAGGTCTTGGAATGGATTGGAATACTTAGTTCCAAAGTTAAAACTTATGTTGAAAAGGTTGGCTGGATGTCACCCTATGTGTAAACGACCCCGGAATAGAATTTTGATGATTCCAATAGCTCCAAATGGTAATTTTGGACTTAGAAGCATGTTCAGAAAATTATTTGGAGGACCGTATTTAAATTAGGCTTGAAATGGCTAAAATGGAAATTTGAGTTTGGAAGTTTGACCGGGGAGTTGACTTTTTGATATCGGGGTCAGAATCCGATTCTGGAAATTTGAATAGGTCCGTTATATCATTTATGACTTGTGTGCAAAATTTGAGGTCAATCGGACTTGATTTGCTAGGTTTCAACATCGAATGTAAAAGTTGAAATTATTAGTTTCATTAGGCTTGAATTGGGGTATAATCCGTATTTTTAGTATTGTTTGATATGATTTGAGACTGTGACTAAGTTTGTATGAAGTTTTAGTACTTGTTGGTGTATTTGTTTGAGGTCCCGAGGGGGCCTCGGGTGAGTTTCGGATGGTTAAACAGACCAAATTTGGACTTGAAGCAATTCTGCAATTTTTCTAGTTCAGGTGCAATCGCACCTGCGATGGAAATGGTCGCAGGTGCGCAACCGCAAAAGAGATAAAATGGTCACAGATATGTCCTGGACTAGGAAGGACAGTGGCCACAGATGCGCACTCCTTACCGCAGAAGCGGAGTCGCACCTGCGGCTTCACGAACGCAAAAGCTGAAAAGGGAAGGGCCAAGCCTCATCGCAGAAGCAAACAACTTCTTCACAAAAGCGAGTCCGCAGAAGTTCCTCTGACCATAAAAGCGTGAAGGCCCTCGTATCTGCGAGACCGCAAATGCGGCTAGGTGCATCGCTGGTACGAAAAATGCCTCGGCAGAATATAAACGAAGGGTCCGAGAGTTTTTCTCATTTTTGGACTTCCAAGCACAATTTTGGGGCGATTTTCAGAGAGAATTTACGGGAAAACTTGAGGTAAGTCATTTGTGATCATTGTTAGTCAATAATATTGGATTATCATTTATTATTTCGACTAGATTACATGTTTTTGAGGTGAAATTAGAGGATTTGGGCCTATGGATTTCAAAATAAGAATTTGAGATTTGGAGGTCGAGTTGATGTTAGAATTTCTTAAATTTTGTATGGTTGTACTTGTGGTTGAATGGGCGTTCATATTTTGTAACTTTTGCCGAGTTCCGAGATGTGGGCCCCACTGGCGATTTTTGAGTTAACTTTCGGATTATTGTTGGAAAATTTGTATTTTCATATGAACTTTATTCCTATAAATTGTATTGACTGAATCGAATTAATTATGACTAGATTCGAGCCAATCGGAGTCGGAAAATCGAGGGAAATGCATACTACTTGACTGATTGAGCGTGATTCGAGGTAAGTGACTTGTCTAACCTTATGTGGGGGAAATCCCCTTAGGTTTTGGAACTGTTGTAACCATTTGTGATATGTGAGCGCCTTGTACGCGAGGTGACGGGTGCGTACACAGGTTGAATATGGAATATTTGGTTCTTGTTAATTTGTCATCTTTTGAATTTCCTTAACTGATTTGTCTTCTTTTAAATTCTTTAACTGAGTTGCCTTAGCATATGCGGTGATCATCTTTAGCTTAGTATCACATGTCTACATGTTTTAACTATTACGTGCAATATGTGCAACATGCTTAGCTGAACTACCTGCTTTCCTTGACTTGATTTAAATCTTTAACTGCAAGATTTCTTGCTGAAAATTTATTGTTCCTCCGACTACCTACTGCATATTTACATTTGGAACTACGAGGCGGTATCTTGGGAGATCACCTTGTACTGCATATTTACTTTTGGGACTACGAGGTGGTTCCTCGGGAGATCCACCGTACTGTAGATTTACTTTTGGGACTACGAGGCGGTTCCTCGGGAGTGCCCCTGTTGTTTACCTCTTTTTGATGTGTTGTTCTCTCTTCAGTCATTTCATTATACTATTATATCCTCTGTCATATTTTTCTATTATTTCCAGTAGGGCCTAATCTGACCTCGTCACTACTCTACTGAGATTAGGCTTGGCACTTACTGGGTACCGCTATGGTGTACTCATGCTACTCTTCTGCATATCTTTTTGTGTAGATCCATGTACCGCTTACCAGTCCGGATATCAGTGAGTTACCTGTCTGCAGAGACTTCAAGGTATATCTGTCAGTGTCCGCAGACCTCAGAGTCCCCATCTATCCTTATCATGTTGTTTTCCTTACTTTAGTAGACTCTGATGTATAGAGACAATTAGTATTTCTCTTAGAAGCTTGTGACTTGTTTCTACCGGGTTTTGGGAAGTTTTAGTTCTTTGACTTGCAGTTTCCTTTCGTTACAGCTATTGAGGTTTTAGTTTCAGACTCTTATTATGTTATTCCGTGATTTGCTAGGCTTACCTAGTCTTAAAGACTAGGTGCCATCACGACATCCTACGAAGGGTGAATTGGGGTCGTGACAAGTTGGTATAAGAGCACTAGGTTCATAGGTGTTATGAGTCACAAACAGATTTAGTAGAGTCTCGCGGATCGGTAGGGAGACGTCTGTACTTATCTTTGGGAGGCTATGGACCTGTTAGGAAAATGTTCACTTCTTTGATTCCTTATCGTACGTATTTGTTGACTTTGAAATTCTAAACTTTTGTCTTTCTATTCTCTCAGAGATGGTGAGGACACGCATGACTGGATCCGATAATAAGACACCCACGCCCATGTTGGAGCCGCAAGAGGCCAGGGTCGGGGCAGAGGTCGAGCCAGACGCCGAGGAAGACCACGTGGTGTAACTAGAGCACCTGCACGAGCTGCTGCAGCAGAGCTACCAGTAGCTCCAATTGGAGAGCAGGCATCTGAGACGCCTGTTACTACCCCTGCACTTTAGGAGACTCTTGCCCAATTTCTGAGCATGTTTGGCACTCTAGCTCAGGCAGGGTTGATTCCACTTGCTCTTGCCACATCTCAAGCTATGGGAGGAGCACAGACTCCCGCCACCCATACCCTAGAGCCACGGGCCCAGGTTGACCATGCCCAGAGGTTATACCAGTGCATCCAGTTATCCCAGTTCGGCCCGAGGTAAGGGCACTAGTTTTAGAGGGGGAGCATCTCAGGCTCAAGAGGTACAAGAAGTACCACCCTCCCACTTTCAGCGGTTTAGCTTCAGAAAATGCTCAGGGTTTTCTTGAGGAATGTCACCGTATCCTCCGTACTATGGGTATTGTGGATTCCAGTGGGGTTTCTTTCACGGCATTTCAGCTTAGAGGAGCGGCCTACCAGTGGTGACGGGAATACGAGTTGGATAGTCTAAGTGAGGAAGCTTCACTCACTTAGACTCAATTTTTAGATATGTTCTTGAGGGAGTATGTTCCCCAGAGTCTTAGAGATGCATGACGCACAGAGTTTGAATAGCTGCACCAGGGTTCTATGACCGTGTCATAGTATGCGGTCCGATTCAGTGATTTGTCTAGGCATGCACTAGCCTTGGTTGCTACTTTTCGAGAGCGGGTTCACCGATTTATTGAGGGAATCCACCGTAGTATCATATTTAGTATGGCCTGAGAGTTGGAGATGGACATCCCATACCAGCAGGTGGTGTCTATTTCTAAGAGATTGAAAGGTATGCAGATTCGGGAGAGAGAAGATAGGGAAGCTAAGAGACCCCGAGATTCTGGCACATATAACAGTTCTCATGCCCCATCTATAGCTCATCAGGGTAGGGGTTATAGGAGTCGTCTTGTTCATTCAGCACTTCTAGCCGCCAGCGGTACTCCGGCCATTCCTAGGCCCTAGGATCCCTATTATGCACTGCTAGTGTCTAGTGTACCTTATGTACGGGGTGCTTCCAGCAATCAGTCCAGTCGATCAGGACCGAGCCAGTCACAATCGCCACATCCTCCGAGAGCTTGTTTTGAGTGTGGTGACACTCATCATATGGTTAGGGATTGCCCCAGATTCAGGAGGGGTGCACCTCCACCAATTTTGCAGTCCCCATCTATTCCACAGGGCGCTCAGGCTTCTCAGGCCATGATTATTGCACCAACTGCCACTCCACCTGCACAGCCAGCTAGAGGTGGAGGTCGGAGATGTAGAGGTAGCCCTAGAGGGGGAGGCCAGGCCATATTTTAAGCCCTTCCTTCTAGGACGGAGGCAGTTTCATTCGATTGTGTTATCATAGGTATTGTTCATATTTGTCATAGATATGCATCAGTCATATTTGATCCAGGCTCCACTTATTCTTAGGTATCATCTTATTTTGCCCTGTATTTGGGAGTATCACGTGATTCTTTGAGTTCTTCTATTTATGTATCTACACCCGTGGGTGATTCTATTATTGTTGACCACGTGTATCGGTCGTGTTTGATTGTAATAAGTGGTTTTGAGACCAGAGCTTATTTATTATTACTCACTATGGTAGATTTCGATATTATTTTGGGGATGGACTGGTTGTCACCCTATCACGCTATTCTTGATTGTTACGCCAAGACGATGATGTTGGCTATGCTAGGTCTACCGCGACTAGAGTGGAGAGGTACCTTGGATCATGTTCCTAGCAGGGTTGTTTCATTTCTTAAGGCTCAACGAATGATTGAGAAAGGGTGTGATACGTATCTCGCCTATATGACATATGTTAGTATTGATACTCATACCGTGCAGTCAGTTCCTGTAGTAAGGGATTTTCTTGATGTATTTCTAGCGGATCTTCCGGGTATGCCACCCGATAGGGATATTGACTTTGGCATTGATTTGTCACCAGGCACTTAGTCCATTTCTATTCCACCATATTGTATGACCCCAGCAGAGTTAAAAGAATTAAAAGAGCAGTTACAGGAATTGCTTGATAAGGGCTTCATTCGGCCCAGTGTATCACCTTGGGGTGCTCATGTCTTATTTGTGAAGAAGAAGAATGGTTCTATGCGGATGTGTATTGATTATCGCCAGTTGAACAAGGCCACAGTGATGAATAGGTATCCATTGACACATATTGATGACCTATTTGATCAGCTCCAGGGTGCCAGGGTGTTCTCTAAGATTGACTTACGTTCAGGCTATCATCAGTTGAATATTCGGGAGCCAGATATCCTGAAAACTGCTTTCAGGACTCGGTATGATCATTATGAGTTTCCTGTAATGTCATATAGGCTGACAAACGCCCCAGCAGCGTTTATGCATTTGATGAATAATGTATTTCAGCCCTATCTTGACTCCTTTGTCATTGTGTTTATTGACGACATTCTGGTGTATTCCCGGAGTCGGGAGGATCATGAGCAACACCTGAGGACTGTGCTTCATATTTTGAGAGAAAAGAAGTTATATGCAAAATTTTCAAAGTGTGAATTCTGGCTTGATTCAGTGGGAAATTTGGGTCATGTAGTTTCGTGCGAAAGGATAAAGGTAGATCCGAAGAAGATTGAAGCAGTGCAGAGTTGGTCTAGACCGTCCTCAGCTATGGAGATCCGGAGTTTCCTTGGTTTGGCAGGGTATTATCGCCGATTTGTAGAGGGTTTCTCTTCTATTGTTGCACCTATGATCAAATTGACCCAGAAGGGTGCTCCGTTTAGGTGGACCGAGGAATATGAGGCGAGCTTTCAAAAGCTTAAGACAACTTTGACTACAACCCCAGTATTGGTGTTGCCAGAGGTTCAGGATCTTATACTGTGTATTATGATGCGTCACGTATTGATCTCGGCACAGTGTTGATGCAAGACTGTAGGGTGATTGCCTATGTGTCTAGACAGTTAAAGGTACATGAGAAAATTTATCCGGTCTACGACCTTGAGTTAGCAGCTATTGTTCATGCCTTAAATATTTGGCGGCATTATTTGTACGGTGTCCATTGTAAGGTTTATACTGATCACCTAAGTTTACAACATCTGTTTAAACAAAAGGATCTTAATTTATGGCAGCGAAGATGGTTGTAGTTGCTTAAGGATTATGATATCACCATTCTCTATCATCCCGGGAAGGCCAACGTGGTGGCCGATGCCTTGAGTCGTAAGGCGAAGAGTTTGGGCAGCTTAGCATACTTACCGGTAGCAGAAAGGCCTTTAGCCTTGGATGTTCTTTCCTTGGTAAACTAGTTTGTTAGATTGGATGTTTCCGAGCGAGCCGAATTTTGGCTTGTGTGGTTTCTTAGTCTTCTCTTTTTTGATCGTATCTGAAAGCGTCAATATGATAACCCCCATCTGCTTGTCCTTCAGGACACAGTTCAACACGGTGATGCCAAGGAAGTCACTATTAGAGATGACGGTGTATTACTGATGCAGGACATGCTATGTGTGCCCAATGTTGATGGTTTGCGTGAGTTGATTCTCCAAGAGGCTCACAGTTCGCGGTACTCTATTCATCTGGGTGCTACAAAGATATACCAAGACTTGAGACAACACTATTGGTGGAGGCGGATGAAGAAAGACATAGTGGAATATGTAGCTCAGTGACTAAATTCCCAGCAGGTGAAGTATGAGCATCAACGACCGGGTGAATTGCTTCAGAAGCTAGAGATTCCAGAATGGAAATGGGAGCAGATCACTATGGATTTTGTTATTGGGCTCCCACGGACTCAGAGGAAGTTCGATGCAGTTTGGGTAATTGTGGATAGATTGACCAAGTCAGCTCATTTCATTCCTGTGGTTACTATTTGTAACTTCGGAGCAGCTAGCTCAAGTTTATATTGGCTAGATTGTCAGGCTTCATGGCATACCGGTATCTGTCATCTCTGACTGGGGTACGCAGTTTACATCACGGTTCTGGAGGGCCATACAGCGTGATTTGGGTACTTGGGTAGAGTTGAGTACAACATTTCACCCTCAGACAGACGGGCAGTCCGAGCGCATTATTCAGATATTGGAGGATATGCTTCGCACGTGTGTGATAGATTTTGGGGGTGCTTGGGATCAGTTCTTGCCACTTGCGAAGTTTGCTTACAACAATAGTTATCAGTCGAGAATTCATATGGTGCCGTATGATGCCTTATATGGTAAGCGGTGCCGGTCTCCAGTGGGTTGGTTCGAGCCGGGTGAAGCTAGACTATTAGGTACGGACTTGGTTCAAGATGCTTTGGAAATGGTTAAATTGATTCAGGACCGACTTCATACAACTCAATCTAGACAAAAGAATTATGCAGACCGGAAGGTTCGTGATGTTGTATTCATGGTTGGTGAGCGGGTCTTGGGTGTTATGAGATTTGGGAAGAAGGAAAAGTTGAGCCCTAGGTATATCGGGGCTTTTGAGATCCTTGAGAGAGTTGGGGAGGTGTCTTACAGACTTGCATTGCCACCTTATCTCACTGCAGTTCATCCAGTGTTCCATGTTTTCATGCTTTGGAAGTGTCACGACGATCCGTCTCATGTGTTAGACTTCAGCTCAGTCCAGTTGGACAAGGATCTATCATATGTTGAGGAACCGGTGGCTATTTTGGACATACATGTTAGAAAGTTGAGATCGAAGAGCATTGCTTCAGTAAAGGTATATTGGAATGGTCATCCGGTCGAGGAGGCGACTTGGGAGACCGAGCATGATATGCGCAACCATTATCCTCATCGTTTCACCACTCCTGGTATAATTCTAAACCCATTCAAGGATGAACGTTTGTTTAAGAGGGGGAGAATGTAATGACACAGCCGGTCATTTCGAGTATTACAGCTTTGTTTCCCCAATTACTGCTCAATCTGAGCTTTACATTTGTTATATGACTTGCCGGGGTAATTGGTTCGGGTCCGGTGAGATATTGGAATGGATTGGAACACTTAGTTCTAAAGTTTAAAACTTAACTTGAAAAGGTTGGATGGATGTCGACCTATGTGTAAACGATCCCAGAATAGAATTTGGATGATTCTAATAGCTTCGTATGGTGATATTGGACTTAGGAGGGTGTCCGAAAAATTATTTAGAGGACAGTAATTAAATTAGGCTTGAAATGGCTAAAATAGAAATTTGAGTTTGGAAGTTTGACCGGGGAGTTAACTTTTTGATATCGGGATCGGAATCCGTTTCTGGAAATTCGAATAGGTCCGTTATGTCATTTATGACTTGTGTGCAAAATATGAGGTCAATCGGACTTGATTTGGTAGGTTTCAGCATCGAATGTAGAAGTTGAAAATTCTTAGTTTCATTAGGATTGAATTTGGGTATAATTCGTGTTTTATTATTGTTTGATGTGATTTGAGGCTTCGACTAAGTTCGTACGATATTTTAGGACTTGTTGGTGTATTTTGTTGAGGTCCCAGGGGCCTCAGGTGAGTTTCGGATGGTTAAACGGACCAAATTTGGACTTGGAGCAATTCTGGAATTTTTCCAGTTCTGGTGCAATCGCACCTGCGATGGAAATGGTCGCAGGTGCGTGACCGCAAAAGCGACAAAATGGTCATAGATGCGGCCTAGACTAGGAAGGACAGTGGCCGCAGATGCGCACTCCTTACCGCAGAAGCGGAGTCGCACCTGCAGCTTCGTGATCGCAGAAGCGGAAAAAGGGAAGGGCCAAGCCTTATCGCAGAAGCGGACTGCTGTCCGCAGAAACTTCTTTGACCACAGAAGCATGAAGGCCATCGCATCTGCGAGACCGCAGATGCGGCTAAGTGCATCACATATGCGAAAAATGCTTGGGCAGAATATAAACGAAGGGTCCGAGAGTTTTTCTTATTTTTGGTCTTTCAAGCACGATTTTGGGGCGATTTTCAGAGAGAATTCACGGAACAACTTGAGGTAAATCACTTGTGATCATTGTTAGTCAGTAATATTGGATTATCATTTAGTATTTTGACTAGATTACATGTTTTTGAGGTGAAATTAGAGGATTTGGTCCTAGGGATTTCAAATTAAGAATTTGAGATTTGGAGGTCGAGTTGATGTCGGAATTTGGTAAATTTGGTATGGTTAGACTCGTGGTTGAATGGGCGTTCATATTTTGTAACTTTTATCGGGTTTCGAGACGTGGGCCCCACGAGCGATTTTTGAGTTAAATTTCGGATTTTTATTGGAAAAATTGTATTTTTATATGGCATTTATTCCTATAAATTGTATTGACTGAATCGAATTAATTATGACTAGATTCGAGCCGATCGGAGTCAAAAAATTGAGGGAAAGGCATACTACTTGACCGATTGAGCGTGATTCGAGGTAAGTGACTTGTCTAACCTTATGTGGGGGAATTCCCCTCAGGTTTTGGGACTGTTGTAACCATTTGTGATATGTGAGAGCCTTGTACGCGAGGTGAAGTGTGCGTACACAGGCTGAATATGGAAAATTCGATTCTTGTTGATTTGTCATCTTTTGAATTTCCTTAACTGAGTTGTCTTCTTTTAAATTCTTTAACTGAGTTGCCTTAGCATATGCAGTGATCATGTTTAGCTTAGTATCACATGTCTACGTGCCTTAACTATTACGTGCAATATGTGCAACATGCTTAGCCGAAATACCTGCTTTCCTTGATTTGATTTAAATCTTTAACTGTAAGATTTCTTGCTGAAATTTTGTTGTTTGTCCGACTACCTGCTGCATATTTATATTTGGGACTATGAGGTGGTTTCTCGGGAGATCCCCATGTATTTCATATTTACTTTTGGGACTATGAGGCGGTTCCTCAGGAGATCCCCCTGTACTGCATATTTACTTTTGGATCTACGAGGCGGTTCCTCGGGAGATCCTCCGTTCTGCATATTTACTTTTGGGACTACGAGGAGGTTCCTCGGGAGATCCCCCATACTGTAGATTTACTTTTGGGACTACGAGGCGGTTCCTCGGCAGTGCCCCTGTTGTTTACCTCTTTTTGATGTATTGTTCTCTCTTTAGTCATTTCATTATACTATTATATCCTCTATCATATTTTTCTATTATTTCCAGTAGGGTCTGACCTGACCTCGTCACTACTCTACCGAGGTTAGGTTTGGCACTTACTTATCAGACCTGACCCCTTCTATCCTTATCATGTTGTTTTCCTTAGTTTAGTAGACTCTGATGTATAGAGACAATTAGTATTTCTCTTAGAAGCTTGTGACTTGTTTCTACCGGGTTTTGGGAGTTTTTAGTTCTTTGACTTGTAGATTCCATTTATTATAGCTATTGAGGTTTGAGTTTCAGACTCTTATTATGTTATTCCGCAATATTTTAGGATTTTCTAGTCTTAGAGACTAGGTGCCGTCACGACATCCTACGGAGGGTGAATTGGGGTCGTGACAGTCTTAATCCCACACACCACACCACATCTATCATGCCATAATGTGACAAGCACGAGAATCTCATTATCAACTCTGAGTCACCAGCATATTACATACTTGGTCAGTTAGAAACCTTCCATTTTCTCTCATCGATGAGGAAATCATAATACACAATATGTATCCCACACCGGTAGAAAATATCTGGTTCAAACCATGGCAGCAACAATCAAGAACAATTTCAAATCCATTTGCACATAACCAAGCTATCAAAACTGAATTCCTCTAACTCGACCAAGACACGCAGGTCACCAAACCCAAGAATATTGCCACCAAAACATCTGCAAAGTCTCACCACATCATAATTACCCCAAAAGAACCGAATATACCATTACCATACAAGTCTAGCCTACTATACAGTTGTCCTATTTCCTTTGAGTTTCTTCTGAATTACCCTCAAGTTGACACTTATCCTTGTCAGAACACTACGATCCTTACCCAAAGCTCACTATAAGACATCCTAACATAAAACCACACTGCCCTAAGGCCCATAAACCACTGTATTCTTCTTAAGCACCTCCATAAATACCATAACCGAGACACCCACTCTTAAGGACCTTATGCGAATCTAAAATTGTTCCTCTTTCCTTTCTTATACTAAAATATAGAATCCATAGTCAAGCAGAATTACCGCACGTCCCAATGCCATCCAATGTAAGTAACCGATTCTAGTGATATACAAATTCGAAATTATTTCAATTGCCACATATATATTTTAAATCTATTAGAACCCTCTCGAGAGTCATCCACTCTACTCAAATCTAATTTGCTCCGCCCAAACGGGCCGAAAGACATGTGCTCTTATAGCACAATCAACACTTAAAGAAGTAACTCTGCCTTAACAAGACCAATCAAATTCATACTTCGTGTGCTCTGCATCCTTTAAAATAAAAACTTAATCATTCCATAATTTTTGTATTTTCATAAAGTGCAAAGTAACCCATATCCAGGAATTTTTTTACCCGAGTGATCCTCGATCTCCACCTCTGCAAGTCATAATTAACCTACAAGTATGCTTGAGACCAAAACTAAAATTTAACATATATCCATAAAATTAAATTGTCAATAGCAGGCTCCCCCACTTGGATCAAAGCTATAGAAAAAATACTTGATAACTCACAATACCCATATTTTATTACTGCCTTAATACTAGAGTCAGTTCAACGAAAATTCTTCTTAAGCTTATGCAATACCCACCATAAAATACCTCAATCAGTCGCTAAGTTCGCATTTATTCTCGTGATAGTCAAGTCAACTTTCTCAACTAGATTGAAATTCAAATCTCAACACATACTCCCCCGCTGGTAGAAAATAAACTCTCGACTCAACATTATAAGGAACACACCTACGTAGATTACTCCGCAAGAGATAACCCACCTGCTTAGCCTTAAATTGGCATTTTGCTATACCCTTTCGCAGCCACAATTACCACGGAATCACTTAATATTTCTGAGTTTGAACTCATCAACACGACATGAAAATCTACTTCGCTCCATAATTAAACAGCATGACAGATCCCTCAACGCACTCACAACTCAAGACTGTACGTCACATCAAAATAGGAATCAAGTACCCAATAGCAGACTCTTGAGTCACAAGTAAAATTTATTCTTCTCATTCAACCCACTTGAACTCATCCTACATTCACATCATACTCATCATATAGTCATTCAAATGCCTATTGAGCCACAAATTCCACTCATAGGGATACTACCGACGTATAAGTCCAAACGCACAAGTTCTTACATCCAAAACTACTGAGCTTAAGCTACGGTCTAACCCTGGCCTCAAGTCCTCCAGACTGGCCCATCATAAAAACACATATTACTCATCTCGAACCTCGTTCATGGAATCACAATGGGTACAGCGAGTGCCTGAGCTGGCCCCGACAACTCAACTATATCTGGAATATGCTCCTGAGTTGGAGCAACTGGTAGTGCTACAGGTGCTACTCCAACTGCTGTACTAGATACAACTCGACCTCTACCATGGCCGCGGTCTCTACCACGGCCCCGGCCTCTCGTGGCCCTAACTGGTGGCACTGGTGGCTTAACATTTAATCCGGTAATCGTGTCCTCACCATCTTGAGAGAATAGTAACACATAAATTTTGTTTCCGGATCCAACAAATATGCACGATAGAATACAAGAAAGTGAAATTTTCCTAAGGGCTCGGCAGCCTCTCAAAGATAAGTACAGACGTCTCCGTATCGATTCGCAAAACTCTACTAAACCTGCTCATGACTCGTGAGACCTATGTAACCTAAGCTCTAATACCAACTTGTCATGACCCAAAATCTCACCTGTCGTGATGGCGCCTATATCAATACAAGGCAAGCCGACAACCTGAATGAACCAGAATTTCTCTTAAGTTTGAAAACATAATATTTAAATTCAGTGGAAAAATCTCATAAATACAAATATAAATACAATCCCAAAACCCGGTGTCACTGAGTACATGAGCATCTAAATGAATACAAAGTCTGACTGATAAAAACACTGTCTGAAAATATAGAACAGTACAATAACTGAAAGGAATAGAGATAAGGTCAGCGGACGCCAAGCAGCTACCTTGATAGTCACCAACTGGTAACACACTGAGGTCTAACAGTCGTTGTGTCCGGAAGCACCTGGATCTGCACACGAGGTGCAGAGTGTAGTATGAGTATAACCAACTCAATAAGTAACAAGACTAACCTTTGGGATGAAAGTAGTGACGAGCTCAACAGGTACAGTCCAATATACAAAATAACAGTACAGAAATATAGGCATGCTTTCGAGTTCAACAGTTAAACTCAGTACTGTATATGGTCAATCTAGCCTAGGAAACTTCCATCCCGTATATATATACATCAATTGACAGTCAGTCACACAATACCGTATAAGGCCAATCCAGCCATGGGGTAATTTATCCCCAAATGTGAATGATTAAGACAAGATCCATGTCCAGGGAAATTCATCACAAATATAAATAAGTAAGGCAAGTCCGTGCCGTGGGAAGTCCATCCCGAATATAAATCATCTACGTTCAATGTTGGGGGGGGGGGTGCAGACTCACGAGAGGATCCTTCAGCCCAAGCGTGATATAAAGACGATATGGCCTGTTGGAGGCGGGCAACCCCGATCCATATAATGGATAAAGCCTATAAGGCCTGCTGCAGGTGGGCAGCCCGATCCATATAATAGTAATATATATAAAGCCAATATGGCCTACTGCAGGCGGGCAGCCGCGATCCCATAAATATTCTTACAATGGATGAATATGACTGACTATGAAATATATATTTTTAAACAATTAAATTCAACAGCAACACGACCCTGTGGGTCCCAAAAATATCGCACGTAGCCTAATCATGATCTTCAATACGAGTCTCTGCTCAATTTCCTAACACGTGGAGAATATTCGGATAATAACAAGATTCTTTAATTTTACAACTACTCAGAATTTATTAAGTCACAATTTCTATGGTGCACTCTCACACGCTCGTCACCTAGCATGTGTGTCACCTTCAAACAATTGATATAACACCAAAATCGGGGATTCATACCCTCAGAACCAAGTTTAGAAGTGTTACTTACCTCAAACCTCGTAATTTCTTACTCCGCTATGCCTTTGCCTCGCGAATTGGTCTCCAAAAGCCTTGTATCTAGTCACATTTAATCTGATTCAGTCAATACACATTATTAAAATTAATTCCATATGAAAATACAAATTTTTCCAACAAAATCCTAAACTTAACTCAAAAATCGCTCGTGGGACCCACGCCTCGGAACCCGACAAAAGTTACAAAAAATGGACGCCCTTTCAACCACGAGTCCAACCATACCAAATTACTAAATTACGACATCAACTCGACCCTAAAATCTTCAATTTAAACCAAGAGGGTTTTCTAAATCTTCCGACTTAAATTACCAATTAAATGTTAAAAAAAAACCATGGATTCGAGTAGTTTGACCAAAATTGAGTTAAGAACACTTACCCCAATGTTTTGCTTGAAAAATCTCCTGAAAATCGCTTCACCCGAGCTCTTAAAATCCAAAAATGGGTAAAAATGGCCAACCCCCAAATTTATATGTTTTGTCTAGGGCTTTTCGCACCTACGACTAACTTAGCCATTTCTGCGGTCGAGCAGTCGGTTATGCGACCTCGGCCTCAACCCATGCCTGGTCGGTTCCGACCTCGGCCTCAACCCAAACCTGCGAGCTAAATTCTACAGGTGTGATTTCACCTGAAGGCTAAAATTTCTAGCAGTTGTTTAAGTCCAAATTTCGATCCGTTAACCATCTGAAACTCACCCGAGGCCCCCGGGACCTCAACCACATACACCAACAAGTCCTAAAACAACATACGAACTTAGTTAAAACCTCAAATCACATAAAACAACGCTAAAATCACGAATCATACCCCGATTCAAGCCTAATAAAACTAAGATATTCCAACTTCTACATTCGATGCCGAAACCTGTCAAATCAAGTCCGATTGACCTCAAATTTTTCACACGTCATAAATGACATAACGGACCTATGAAAATTTTTAGAACTGGATTCCGACCCCGATATCAAAAAGTCAACTCCCCGATCAAACTTCCGAACATAAACTTCCTATTTTCGCCATTTCAAGCCAAATTTAGCTACGGGCTTCCAAATAATTTTCCGGACACGCTCCTAAGTCCAAAATCTCCATATGGAGCTATTGGTATTATCAAAATTCTATTCCGGGGTCGTTTACACATAGTCAACATCCGGTCAACATTTTCAACTTAAACTTTAAACCTTAGTACTACGTGTTCCAATTCATTCCAAAACCTCACCGGACCCAAACCAATTACCCCGGAAAGTCATATAACAACTGTAAAGCAAAAATTGAGCAGTAAATGAGGGGAATGGGGTTGTAATACTCAAAACGACTGGTAGGGTCGTTACACTCTCCCCCACTTGAACATGCGTTCGTCCTCGAACGTGCCAAGAGTTGTTTCCAAGCCATCAACTCACTATTCCATCTTACCACGCACATACCCGGGGGTGATCCCTCGTCACCCTATTCCATATAGGTCTGACAACACAACATAAATGAAGATCATTTATTTAACCTTGGCCCGTAAACCTTGGAGTTCAATTTCCAACATTCAGAATTTTTTTCCAAGACCCGAATCTCATATCTACACACTGTATAAGTCTGATCAAGCTGTATCAAGCCATAGCCACAACTCAAGATATAATCACACAACTCGCATACTTGCAACACCATTTTCGATCTCGGTAACTACTCCAAACCAACCAAGTACTATATTAAACCCCACATTCCACATAATCTCATTCCAAAACTTTTGTACAGTGCTGATATTAGAAGAAACGCGCGGAATCTCATAACCCCTTATTAGATCAACAAGTCATGGAGCTCTCTGGCCCCAACTAGAACCATAATCACTTTCTAAACCGACTTTCAATGTCATTCTCCCAAATATACCATAATCAAACCTGATAGTACCCATTCTAGGTCCAATGACCATATATTATTAAAAATAACTATCCCATAGACATGCCACACTAATCTAATTCAAGTCGCAAACTGCGCAATTCGTGTACCCAAAAATGGAAAATATTTCAAAGAAGAGAACCGTTTCGCAAGTTTAACTAGCACTACTACAACCGAAATGCTATGAGCTCATCATACATGGTAAAACCAAGACACATAAATCTAATAACGGTAACCAGCTCTCCTAGAGCTCACATTAAGATCAATCTGCACGGACAACTCACGTGCTATCATATCAATATCTGGACCTACATGGATAACTCACGTGCCAATAATATCAGTATATGGATCCGCACGGATAACTCGCATGTCAATAATATCAGTATATGGATCCGCACAGACAACTCACGTGCCAATAACATAATCCGCCTGGCATGGTCATAGGCCTCCAGTCCAAGCATATCATACAGGAGCAATCGAATAAGTACACATGTATATGATAAATGAAATAAAATTCACATGCTCCTGGACTGGTATAAATAACACGTCATAGAGTAGGCATGTGCAAAGTTCACTATCACAACTCAAATCGGCAAGTTAACGCAGAAATAGTAACTACCCAGTTTATTCAGGGAATTAGCCTCTTTGTAACCTCAAGTATAGCCTAGGTAGTTCTCAACAAAGGTACAAATACGAGAAACGTCATAATTTTATGCTTAACCATCAACTCTAGGCATATCATAGCCTAAACATTTTCCCGAGTCTGAATACTTGCCCCGATGCCCGCATATGGGCTCAAACCTCACATATATATACGCACTCGTAGCGCGTAGTCATCACAAATAATTAACGCAACTAGTGCCTCTACTGAGTTTAAATAAAATACTCACCTCAAACAGGCCGCAACCCTGAAACAATATGCTTCTGAGAACCCTCAGTCTCCACATTCATAGAACACAGGAATCACCGTGACCGGTCCCAACTCCAGCACTCGAATGACTAACACATCTTTCACGCACGATCATCACATGAGGAATACTTCCATATTTTCTTTCGTGCCACATAGCTATAATTGGAATTTCAGCAGTCTATTAACCAGGTGAGTATCGCAATATCAATGAACATCCGAAAGTCAAAACAAATAGCGCCTTTTGAAATACACACCCTTCTTAGGGATTACCGAGCAGTTATAATATCCGTCTAAATATCTGAAATTGACCATTCTTTCCATAATTTATGGTCTTCCTTTCCAGAATGAACTGCTACCTTTTACATGTAAGTCTTAATCCCGCACAACACACCACATCTATCATGCCATCATGTGACAAGCACGAGAATCTCATTATCAACTCTAAGTCACTAGCATATTACATACCCGGTCAGTTAGAAGCCTCTTATTTTCTCTCATCGATGAATAAATCATAATACACAACATGTCTCCCACACCGGTGGTTCAAACCATGGTAGCAACCATCAAGAACACTTTCAAATCCATTTTCACATAACCAAGCTATCAAAACTGAATTCCTCTAACTCGACCAAGCCACACAGGTCACCAAACCCAAGAATATTTCCATCGAAACATTAGTAAAGTCTCACCACATCATAATTACCCCAAAAGAACCGAACATACCATTACCATACTGGTCTAGCCTACTGCCCAGTTGTCCTATTTTCTTTGAGTTTCTTCTGAATTACCTTCAAGTTGACACTTCTCCTTGTCATAACACTATAATCCTTACCCAAAGCTCACTACAAGACATCTTAACATAAAACCACACCGCCCTAAGGCCCATAAGCCACTACATTCTTCTTAACCACCTCCATAAATACCATAACCTAGACACCAACTCTTAAGAACCTTATGTGAATTTAAAATTATTCCTCTTTCCTTTCTTATAATGAAATGTAGAATCCATAGTCAAACAGCATTACCGCACGTCCCGATACCATCCAATGTAAGTAACTGATTCTAGTGATATACAAATTCCAAAAATTTTCAATTGCCACATATACATTTTGAATCCATTAAAACCCTCTCGAGAGTCATCCACTCTACTCAAATCTATTTTTGCTCCGCACAAACGGGCCGAAAGACATATGCTCTTATAGCATAATCAACACTCAAAGAGGTAACTCTGCCTTAACAAGACCAATCAAATTCATACTTCGTGCGCACTACATTCTTCAAAATAAAAATTTAATCATTCCATAATTTTTGTATTTTCATAAAGTCCAAAGTAACCCGTATCCAGGAATTTCTTTACCCGAGTAATCCTCGATCTCCACCTCTGCAGGTCATAATTAACCCACAAGTATGCCTCAGACCAAAACTAAAATTTAACATATATCCATAAAATTGAATTGTCAATAGCAAGCTCCCCCACTTGGATCAAAGCCATAGAACAAAACACTCGATAACTCACAATACCCATATTTTATTACTGCCTTAATACTAGAGTCAGTTCAACGAAAATTCTTCTTAAGCTTATACAACACCCACCATAAAATACTTCAATCAGTCGCTAAGTTCGCATTTATTCTCGTGATAGTCAAGTCAACTTTCTCAACCAGATTCAAATTCAAATCTCAACATATACGCCCCCGCTGGTAGAAAAGAAACTCTCCACTCAACATTATAAGGAACACACCTATGTAGATTACTCCGCAGAAGATAACGCACCTACTTAGCCACAAATTGGCATTTTGTTATACCCTTTCGCAGCCACAATTACCACGGAATCACTTAATATTTCTGAGTTTGAACTCATCAACACGACATAAAAATCTACTTCGCTCCACAATTAAACAGCATGACAGATCCCTCAATGCACTCACAACTCAAGACTGTACGTCACATCAAAACAGGAATCAAGTACCCAATAGCAGACTCTTGAATCAAAAGTAAACTTTATTCGTCTCATTCAACCCACCTGAACACATCCTGCATTCACATCATACTCATCATGTATTCATTCAACCGCCTATTGAGCCACAAATTCCACTCATAGGGATACTACCGATGCATAAGTCCAAACACACAAGTTTACACATCCGAAACTGCCGAGCTTAAGTTGCGGTCTAACCCTGGCCTCAAGTCCTCCAGACCGGCCCATCACCAAAACACAGAATACTTATCTCGAAACTCATTCATGGAATCACAATGGGCACTGCGGGTGCCTAAGATGGCCCCACTGGATTAACTCTATCTGGAATTTGCTCCTAAGCTGGAGCAGCTGGTGGTGCTACAAGTGCTGCTCCAACTGCTGTATGAGCTACACCTCAACCTCTACCACGACCCTAACTGGTGGCACTAGTCGCTGACCGTCCAATCCGATAGTACGTGTCCTCACCATCTTGAGAGAATACAATCGCAGAAATTTAGTTTTCGGAACCAACAAATTCGCACGACATAATACAAGAAAGTGAAATTTTCCTAAGGGTTCGGCAGCCTCTCGAAGATAAGTACAGATGTCTCTGTACCGATCCGCAAGACTCTACTAAATTAGCTCATAACTCGTGAGACGTATGTAAGCTAGGCTATGACACTATCTTATCACGTCCCAAAATCTCACCTTCCGTGATGGCGCCTATATCAATACTAGGCAAGCTGACAACCTTAATGAACCACAATTTCTCTTAAGTTTGAAAACATAATATTTAAATCTAGTACAAAAATCTCACAAATATATATATAAATACACTCCCAAAATCCGGTGTCACTGAGTACAAGAGTATCTAAATGAATACAAAGCTTGACTGATAAAAACATTGTCTGAAAATATAGAACAGTACAATAACTGAAAGGAAGAGAGACGAGGTAAGCGGATGCCAAGCAGCTACCTTGATAGTCACCAACTGGTAACACATTGAGGTCTAACAATCACCGTGTCCGGAAGTACCTAGATCTACACACGAGGTGCAGAGTGTAGTATGAGTACAACCAACTCAATAAGTAACAAGACTAACCTTTGGGATGAAAGTAGTGACGAGCTCAGTAGGTACAGTCCAGTATAGAAATAACAGTACAAAATGTAGGCATGCTTTCAAGTTCAACAGTTAAACTCAGTATTGTATATGGCCAATCCAGCCCAGGGAAGTTCCATCCCGTATATATATACATCAACTGACAGTCAGTCTCTTAGTACCGTATAAGGCCAATCCAGCCCTGGAGTAATTTATCACCAAATGTAAATGATTCGGACAAGATCCATGTCCAGGGAAATTCATCACAAATATAAATAAGTAAGGCAAGTCCATGCCCTGGGAAGTCCATCCCACATATAAATCATGTACGCTCATTGTGGGGGGTGCAGACTCCAGAGAGGCTCCTTCAACCCAAGCGTGATATAAAACCGATATGGCCTGCTGCAGGCGGGCAACCCCGATCCATATAATGATAAAGCCTATAAGGCCTGCTGTAGGCGGGCAACCCCGTTCCATATAATAGTAATATATATAAAGCTAATATGGCATGCTGTAGGCGGGCAACCCCGTTCCATATAATAGTAATATATATAAAGCCAATATGGCCTGCTGTAGGCGGGCAGCCCCGGTCCCATAAATATCCTCACAATGGATGAACATGACTGAGTATGAAATATACATTTTTAAACAATTTAATTCAACAACAACCCAACCCTGTGGGTCCCAAATATATCGGCACGTAGCCTAATAATGATCTTCAATATGAGTCTCAGCTCAATTTCCTAACACGTGGAGAATATTCGGATAATAACATGATTCTTTAATTTTACAACTCCACAGAATTTATTAAGTCACAATTTCTATGGTGCACGCCCACACGCTCGTCAACTAACATGTGGGTCACCTTCAAACAATTTATATAACACAAAATGTGGGGATTCATACCCTCAGAACCAAGTTTAGAAGTGTTACTTACCTCAAACCATGTAATTCCTTACTCCACTATGCCTTTGCCTCACAAATTGGTCTCCGAAAGCCTTGTATCTAGTCACATTTAATCCGATTCAGTCAATACAAATTATTGGAATTCCATATGAAAATATCAATTTTTCCAAAAATATCTGAAATTTAATTCAAAAATTGCCCATGGGACCCACGTCTCGAAACCCGACAAAAGTTACAAAATATGAACGCCCTTTCAACAACGAGCCCAACCATACCAAATTACTAAATTCCGACATCAACTCGACCCTCAAATCTTCAACTTAAACCAAGGGGGTTTTCTAAATCTTCCGACTTAAATCACCAATTAAACGTTAAAAAGAACCATGGATTTAGGTAATTTGACCAAAATTGAGTTAAGAACACTTACCCCAATTATTTCCTTGAAACATCTCCTGAAAATCACCACATCCGAGCTCTTAAAATCCAAAAATGGGTAAAAATGGCCAACCCTTGAATTTATATGTTCTCTCCAGGGCTTTTCGCACCTGCAACTAACTTAGCCATTTCTGCGGTCGAGCAGTCGCTTCTGCGGTCGAGCAGTCACTTCTGTGACCTCGGCCTCAACCCATGTCTAGTTGCTTATGCGACCTCGGCCTCAACCCATGCCTGGTCGCTTCTTTGGACCATCTGCTATCTTCTGCGACCTCAGCCTAAACCCACGCCTAGTCGCTTCTTTGGGCCATCTGCTCGCTTATGCGACCTCGGCCTCAACCCATTCCTGGTCGCGACCTCGGCCTCAACCCAAACCTGCGAGCTAAATTCTGCCGGTGCGATTGCACTAGAAGGCTAAAATTTCCAGCAGATGTTTAAGTCCAAATTTTGATCCGTTAGCCATCTGAAACTCACCCGAGGCCCCCGGGACCTCAACCAAATATACCAACAAGTCCTAAAACAACATACGAACTTAGACGAAACCTCAAATCACATCAAACAATGTTAAAATCACGAATCATACCCCGATTCAAGCCTAATAAAACTATGAAATTCCAACTTCTACATTCAATGCCAAAACTTGTCAAATCAAGTCCGATTGACCTCAAATTTTGCACACATGTCATAAATGACATAACGGACCTATAAAAATTTTCAGAACTGGATTCCAACCCCGATATCAAAAAGTCAACTCCTCGGTCAAACTTCCAAACTTAAACTTCCTATTTTCGCCATTTCAAGCCTAATTTAGCTACCGGCTTCCAAATAATTTTCCGGACATGCTCCTAAGTCCAAAATCACCATACGGAGCTATTAGAATCATCAAAATTCTATTCCGGGGTCGTTTACACATAATCAACATCCGGTCAATTATTTTAACTTAAACTTTAAACCTTAGAACTAAGTGTTCCAATTCATTCCAAAACCTCACCGGACCCAAACCAATTACCCCGACAAGTCATATAACAACTGTAAAGCATAAATTGAGCAGTAAATGGGGGAAACGAGGTTGTAATACTCAAAATGACCGGTCGGGTCGTTACACTCTCCTTCTCTATTTCTCTCACACAAATCCTATTTCCCACCCCACGTCGTCACTGCCCCCCGCTGCCGCTGCCCGTTGCTATGAGCTCCACTACCTCCACTGCCCCTCCCCCTCCACCTCCTAAAAGTTTCAGGTTTCGATTTGAACTTGCATTGTTTGTATAATTTTAATATCTTGTTATGTTGTGAATTAGTTAATTATTGTTCAAATTGATTGTTTAAATTTAAATTTTATTGAAATCTAGGGTTTAGGTCATGTTAAAATTGAATTCAATTGAATTGATTATCTAGGGTGTAAATTCAATCTTTACCTTTGTATTGAGCAGAGTAGTTTTGTTAGGAATTGCATGTTTAACTTTGAATTGAATTTTGTTTTTAGGATTTGTTCTTGTGAATTGAACTTTTAGTGTACGAATTGAATTTTTAGGAGTAATTGAATTGTTTAGGGTATTAATGTAACGACACGACTTGTCATTTTAAGAAATAATGCCCCGTTCAGCGACTTAAGGTCCCGAAAAACTTCGTAATGCGTATTATGACTTGCGTGGGTGATCGAGTTTGATTTTCAGAAGATTCGAAATTTAATTGAAAGAATAATTCTCATTTTGAAGCTTAAATGACAAGAGGTGACCGGAGTTTAATTTTGAGAAAATGACTCTGGAATGGAAATTTGAAAATTTCAATAGCTTCGTATGGTGATTTTGGACTTACGTGTATGTCTGGAATTGGATTTGGAAGTCTGTAGGTCAATTCGACGTATTTTGGCGAAAGTTAAAAAATGGAAGATTTTTGGAAAGTTTGACCGGGAGTTGACTTTATTGATATCGGGGTCAAAATTTGATTTTGGAAGTTGAAACAACTACATTATGTCATTTAGGACTCGTGTGCAAAAATTTGGGGTCATTCCAGATTGATTTGATAGGTTTTGGCATCGAATGTAGAATTCGTTAGTTTTCATTAAGCTTGAATTGGAGTACGATTCATGTTTCAGTGTTGTTTAATGTAATTTGAGCATCGACTAAGTTCGTTTCATGTTATGGGACTTGGTAGTATACTTGATTGGGGTCCCATGGGGCTTGGATGAGTTTTGGAAGAATTTGGTGTTTTGAGCATAAGCATGTAGTGATCCAAAGGTCCATTTTTAGTTCTAGAGATCGAAAGTCGATTTCGAGACTTCCGGGAGTTTACTAATGAATTATAGGAATGATCTGGAATGTTTGGTCTAATTTCATCAAGTCGCCATTGGGTTTTTAGCGTGAAACATGAGTTAATTGTTTAACGAGCGAAATTGGTATCTCATTGAGTAGAGGAGCTCTGAATTGAGTTTCTATTGAACTAAGTTAGTATTATTATTTGTGACTCATAGGAACAAGAATCGTCGAATTCTGAGTTCGTATGATGGAGTTAGAGCCTTTTTGGTGAAACATAAATTGCTGGTGTAAACAGTTCTGGTGCGCACCTTTAGCGACCATATTTGGCACTTTTAGCGACGGGCATTGGGACATTTAGCGACCAGAATAGTGTTTTTAATGGACAGAAACTTAAGGACTAAAAATGGTCATTTTCTTCATTTCATTTTGGATTTTTAGAGCACGGTTCTTGGGCGATTTTGATGATTTCTTCACTACTTCAACTTGGGTAAGTGTCCTATATCCAAAAGCGATTATACTTCATAAATCCATGGTTATATTCATCATTTAATTCGGATTTAAATGGAACAAATTGGGATTTTTGCAAAATCTTTCAAAAATAGAAAATTTAGATTTGAAGGCCGAGTTGTTATCGGAATTTGATAAAATTGGTATGGTTGAACTCGTATCGGAATGGGGGTTCGAATTTCGTGAAAAATCTGACAGGTCCCGAGATGCGAGCCCCACGTTGACTTTTGGTTGACTTTTTAAATGTAAAATTCTAAGTCAACGTTTTAATATCCGGAATTATTTTCGATGAATTTTAATGAAGTTATACAATTAATTTGGATAGATTTAAGTTGTCCGGAGGACAATTCAAGCAAGAATGCAATTTTAGAATATCGGCCTAACTTAAAAAAAGTAAGTATCTTGCCTAACCTTGAGTGGGGCATTGAGTTATGTGGATATTATATTATTGGAAGTCGTGTACGCGAGGTGGCGACTACGTACTCGGGCTTGTATGTGCATATTTTATTGGTTTAAAGTCTTAGATATTTTTATTTATTAAATTGGATAATTGTTGGCATTTAGTAAATCCTTGAATTGCCATGCCTCATTCCTTGCATGTCGAGTCAGTATTTTATATGATAATTTGATGTCATTGTCACTTGGATTTTTATGTGAATTCCGTGTGTTTGTTGATTTGATATTTTCTTGGAATTAAAATTCATTATGGATTCCTTATCTGTAAATAATTATTAAATAAGCTTAAATTGAGGCATTAATATATTTATCAAAAAAATTTGAATTTAAGAAGGCGTTGTTCCTTGATGAATTAATTTCAAGATCATGTTGTTGAAATTGGTATTGAATTATAAAGGACGTAAATCATATTGAGGCAAAGTGTTACATTGTGAAATATTATTCCGTTGAGTTGTTCAATCCCGGATATTTTTGTTAAGATTTTGTGTACATTATGGTCGATCCATGGGCTCCTTATTGAGAAAATTAATGTATTGCTGATTTCTGTGGCAAGTTGTAATATTTGAGCACTTGATGTGAAATTTATGATATTGGCACATGATATTGTTGAGAGGTTTGTTCGGGTGTTTGCACAAGGTTTCTGCCGTGCTATTGTAACTATTGATATATGCATATGTGGCGTGACAAGGCGGACTATATATGTGGGTTTGTGCATGTGGCGAAACAAGGTGACAATATTATTATGCGTGTGCGGTGAGACAAGGCGGGCATTTACTTTATTATTGCGCACGTGGCGAGACAAGGTGGGCTTTGTCGAAGATTGATTTGTGATGACTTGTGATGGTCTGGGGGCATTGTTGTTAAAATTTATTTATGATTTGGGACTACGAGGCGGTACCTCGGGAGTGCCTTTTTGTTGATATTTCTCTATGGCTGCACTTGCCTTTGGTTATTTTATTTTTCCGTAATATGTAAATTTTTGTATTCTCTGTGATGTATTATTTGATTTAATATTAAGTGTTTTGTTTTTCTTGTAGTATTATGTTGGCTTTGGCTTTTTCGTACGAGACTCTGAGGATTTATATTTTTGGTTTATACTTGTTCTTAATGATTGAGTTGTTTTAAATAAAAGCAATTACTATTATGTTTTAATTTAATAAGTTTTATATCCAAATCAGTAGCTTATCTGATGCTTTATTTTAATTGAAATGCCATTTTCTTCACTCAAACTATTTCAAAAATAAAATCATTTCTTTGTTGAATTCTTACTTGGTTTAAAAATTGTAACCTTACTTTATTGAAAATAAATTGATCATGCAGATTTTATGTATTGATATATTTGGCACGAGAGTTGTCCGTGCGATTGTGAAAGAGATATGTGCACGAGGTGCCGTGAGAATATGAAAGGGGGCTGAGACCCGTATTTTATGATTTTTATATAAGGATTATTTTTTTGAAGAAATATATTCGGAGGGTATTTATTCGAAAGAATTATATGTGAAAGATTTATATTTGAAGGACTTGTTTAATTGATTGTACTTGTGTTTCTTATTCGTCTGAGTAATAATTATGGTGTTCTTGTTGCTTTGCTGTTTTTATCACTAGTTGGTTATTGTTTCTATCACTGCTATTTGTTTCCTATTATTTTTGTATGCTATATTGCACAGGTTATTTGACTAGTGAGTGTCTTGAATGTACATCGTCACTACTCCACCGAGGTTAATCTTGATACTTACTGGGTACCGATTGTGGTGTACTCATACTACACTTCTGCACATTTTTGTGCAGAGCCAGGTAAATTGGAGTCAGTTGATCGCTAGCTAGATGTACGGATCTTGCTGTGGAAACTCAAGGTAAACCTATTGCTGCATTTGCAGGCTTCGAAGTCACCTTCTGATATTGTTCTCGCACTGTTTTATATATACTTCAAAACAATTGTATTTATAAGCTTTCTAGTAACTCAGTAGAGATTATGACTTGTACTACTTGTTTTGGGATTCTAAGTATTGTATAGAGATTTCTACTTCGCATTTGTCAGTCGTAAATTAATATTGTTATTATTTTAGTAAATGTTAGGCTTACCTAGTCCCTAAGACTAGGTGCCATTACGACATCCTACGGAGGGATATTTGGGTCGTGACAATTAATTGAATTGCTTAGGGTATGGATTGAATTTTTAGGATATGAATTGATCTTTTCGGGATAATGGTTGAACATTTTGTATGTGAATTGAATTTTTAGGGATAAATGTTGAACCTTTGGGGTGTAGTTATTAAAAATTTATTATCTTAATTAACTAAAAATAGTTTAATTTATAATTGTAGAATATATTATATAGTTGTAATACTTATGGAAATACCTCAAATTTTTTATTTGTATAGATGGAACATCGTACTTGGATGTACAATAGGAATTATCCTAATCGGCGGGGATTGCGGGAGGATTTTGCAGAATGAGTTGATGACTTTATTAGACATGCAATGTCACTTTCATCATGCCAAATTGAAGGAGTAATTAGGTGACCTTGTGTCAAGTGCGATTGTGTGAAGTTTAAAAAAATGGAGGAGGTTAAGCTTCATCTTTATAGGAAGGGGTTTATAGAGAGTTACTTTATGTGGACTAATCATGGAGAGATCGATGGTAGTCATGGAATATTTCATAACATGGTTGTTGGTGAAAGTAGTAGGTCGGTGGAGAATAAAAATCATGATCCTGGAATTCAGGATATGGTTGCGGATGCTTTTGGGATGCACTCCGGGGGCGAGCCCAATGAAAATGTTGAACAAACTCCTAATGATGATGCAAAACGTGTTTATGAACAGCTAGAGGAAGCTAGTCGTCCACTACGTGAAGGAAGTCCACACTCTGAGCTGTCTGCTGCAGTTAGATTACTAAGTATCAAATCTGGAATATTTCTCAAGTGGCCATGGACTCTTTCATTGACCTTATGAGTGAAATAGTTGACCCAAATATCAACTTACCTGGTGATTTCTATAAGGCAAAGAGATTGGTTTCTAATGTAGACTATTAATGATTTTCCTGCGTATGGAATGTTGTCTTGATGGATGACTGTTGGGAAGCTAGCTTGTCCTTACTGCATGAAAAACGGTAAAGCGTTCACTTTGAAACATGGCCAAAAGAAATGGTAGAAAGAAGAACAAGAGGCCTGACTGGTAGCTGCAACATTTATGGGATGATTTGTTAAGGTAATGGAAGACCGAGGATTTCTTACAGAAGAGCGAAAAAAAAAAGAAAGCTCACTCATCTGAGAAGGGAGGCTCCTTGCACACTGGGGGTGCTATCAGCATCGGGACAATAAGAAGAAGATTGGTAATTGCTTAGATTATTTTACTTTTCTAAGTATATCAATTCAATTTATTAATTAAATTAATTTATTTTCAGGAAAAGAAGTATGTGCGTCCAATGAGCCATGATGAGCTATTCAAAGAGACACATATTTTAAAGAAGAAGAAAGGGAGGGATGGAGATAGGTGGGTCGAGGAACGGGCAAAGACTCCATATGTAAGCTTTCAATTTTCTTTAAGTGTTATAATTTACTTTTATAAGAATTTTTAAATACTAATTTAATTTAAAATAATGTAGGGTCGCTACCAAAGTAACGTGGAGGAATTTATTCATAGTCAGCCAGTTGGTGAATCGGGCGAGCCAACTCAACCTTCGGACGAGAATACTGAAAGAATATGGTTGGAGGGTGTTGGCGGTCCAAAAAGGGGGAAGGTATACGAGCTTCCTGAGCAAAAATTCCATCGCTATAGGTGTGGAATGCAAGCAATAGGGACTTCCTTACAGGGCGAGGAACTTAATAGGGAGAGCCTCTCGGCTATGCGGGAGACAGTGACAAAAATTACATCCGAGCTAGAAGCGTCCAAGGAAAGAGAAAGACTTAGAGATGCTCAATTCCTTGGTATGCAAGCTCATATCAGAATTCTCTTTTATACTGGAGCTTTTCCATTGCCCCGGTCTCGTGAGTCATCGCTAGAGGCTCGGCCTCCACGTGATCGTTCCTCCCGTCCTTCCCGTGATCGTTCCTCCCGTACGACCCGTGATCATTTTTTCCGTCCTCCACAAGACCGTTCTCTATACCGTCTTATAGATGAAAGTTCATTAGATGATGATGATGTTGTAGAAAATACCCCTTGACCAATACTTTGATATACTTTGAAGTAAACTAATAGAACTAGTTTTGAATTAGAATGAACAATTTTGAACTTGTTGTAATTACTTAGTTTTTGCTGGGTTTTGGATTGTGATGTTTAATTGAACTTTAATTTGTTAGTTTTAAAGTATTAATTGGATATTTGGTTGTTGTTCTCGTTGTTGTTATTGGATGTTTGGTTGGATTTTTAGTGAATTAGGGGTTGTATGTGGTGAATTGGTGGTTATTAGATGTGAATTGGGGGTATTGGTATGTTGTTTTTATTTGGCAGGTGGTGTAGCTATCAAAACAGGCATTTTCTATCAAAATTAATTCCAAAACACCGACCAATCTTGGTCGGTATCTAATTAAAAAAAAATTAAAATTGCAAATTATCGACCAATGTTGGTCGGTTAATGCACATTTATTTCCCAGAAATTCAACATTACCGGCCAAAGTTGGTCGGTAAGTTGCCTGCCCTATCCAGTTTACCGACCAACGTTAGTCGGTATTTTTAAATTTTAATTATTTATATAAAAAAATAAATTCCAAAACCGACCAAAATTTGTCGGTAAGTAAAATTAATAAATTTAATATACCGACAAAGTTTGGTCGGTAAAATTAAATTATTAAAATAACATTCCAACCAATGTTGATCGGTAAGTCAATTAAATTGTTAGATGGTCGTGTAGAGCATACCGACCACTGTTGGTCGGTAATTTCCGACCGACTTTGGTCGGTATGCCCTTACGACCTTCAAAATACCGACCACGTATTAATGGTCGCGTTTTGGATGGTTATTGGCCATTACCGACCTGCGTTGATCGGTTTTTGTAGACGGATTTTTCCGAATTTCTAGTAGTAGTGATAATAGATACTAATTGATAGACTTATACAATGTTATCCTCCATCAATCATGCATGTTGTGCGGTGCACTTAGTAAAATCATGGCAAGAAACATGTTTTAGGAAAGGGCAAACTTAAATGAGGTCCATGTTTGAAACACTTAAATTGATGTAAATATTTATTATGACTATTCTTTTTCCTTTTTTGTTTTTTTTGCAAAATCCGAAGTTTGTAGGGAGTTTGACATAAATCCCTACCCTACAATCTATATAAATCAAAATGCGTTGGCAGCCAAATTATGCAAATTGCACTAAAATGCATCAGTAGAGCTATTTGGCCATATCAACATGAAATCCCTCCTTTTATCTATGCTTCCTTCTACTGACTAGTGGAGATTCATGGGAGTTCAAAACTCCATCTTGGATTTTTTTTGGCCATGATATTCTGAGGGATTAGGAGAAGTGGAGTCACAATTTGAAGTTTATGATTTTATAACTGGCCACCGAACTCATACCTTGTCTTAATTACTGAGTTTGCAGTAAAATATTTATACATGTTTGATAAATTTTCTGATACAAGTACAAGACCTAAGGCAAAACTACTGAATTTGTCCTAACCTGTATCCAACACTCTACCTCCGCCCCTGAGGATGGGTGATGCATCCTTCACATACTCTATGGACCTCTATATATATATATATATATATATATATATATATATATATATATATATATATATATGTATGTATATATAAGTGTGTATGTGTGGAATCATCTTTACTTTGATGATTAACTGCATACCTTTTAAAGTAGGATAATACTCTTCTATTATATTTTTCGTATGGGGTAGGTCCACTAAAGAAAGTAAAGCATTTCATACCTGAATGTTCTGCATACTAACGCTTGAACCTGAGACACTCTGGTTAAGGCATGGAGCGATCTCAAATCCTACCACACGCTTCTGTGGTCAAACATGAACGTTCAAAATTATTGGGATTTTAAGCTTGTGTAGCTTAAAGAGGGTAAATGAGAAATGGAGGGAAAATCAAATATTTGAGTTTCCCTTGGCAAAGGGACATTGTCCCATATCAGAGGAAGAAAAGGCTTTTGATGGGTATATATATAATTACTCTTCTTCTAGCTCTTAAAGAGTTAAGAAAAAGGCAAGTCTCATGTCGTCGTCGTCGCTCGCTCGCTCGGCTCGGCTTCGGCTTCGGATTCAGATGATTGATTAATCTTTTTATAATTAACGAAAAATTTTAAATATATTTTTCCCGCAATATTTCAAACAACCCTTTTCCAACAGCCATGGATGTTTCTGAAAGGTTGCAAACCTTTTCAGAAATAATGCCAGCATAACCAAATTTTCTGGGAGTTTGAATCGCATAATCTTTCCTTACGAAATTTTTTGAGCTTCTTCTTCTTCTTCTTCTTCTTCTTCTGCACAATAAATTCCAGTGCGTTTTACAACCTTCGAGTGGCTCGCTGTTCATCGGAGTTTTGGTACCAACACTCCGGTGAGTTAAATCATTCTATCCTAGGAGGATATATTCCAGCACCTCGGATACATGAGGGGAATAATTTCCTTAAGGACACACTGTGTATTCAGTGGGCTTGATTTATTCCTATACTGTTTTTGATTTTTTAGAATCTATTTCACTAAACAAGTATTACTAACTTTGTGTTTTATTTTTCTAGAAAGTTTAATTGTTTATTACAGCAATACAGAATTATAACATTCTTAAGGAAATTATTTTATTATATTATGTATTTTATTTGTGGAGATTAAAACCTGTGTGGTTTTCTACTCCTTCTGAATTTTACTATTCTGATTTGAAGATATAAAAAACTTCATCAGTGTATTGAAATTCATAAAACGATTTGAAGAACATAAAAACTTCATCGTTTTTCTGTGAAACAGTATATAAAAACTTCGGTTTTGTTTATTATACATACTATTTTTGTTAATAACAATATTATTTACTGTTCTAATTTTGCCATTAATTGAACTCTTCTATTGTTTACAGTGAGAAATGGCAATTGATAACGGAAATTCTTCAACGACTATTGCGGCAACAACGATAGCCTCGTCAAGCCGGACTGCTGTTCCACCGGCAGAGAAACCGGGGAAATTTTTCGGAGCCAACTTCAAAGGATGGCAGCAAAAGGGTGTTCTTCTGGCTTACCACCCTTGGTATGCAGAAATTCACTAGTGAAGAACCTCCAGTGCCTGCTGCGGACATGCCGGATAACGAAAAATTCATGATTGTTGAGGCGTGGAAGCAGGCAGATTTTCTTTACAAAGGCTATATCTTAAGCGCTTTAGAGGATGACTTGTACAATGTGTACAGTGCGATGAATACTTCGAAAGAATTATGGGACGCATTTGAGAAGAAGTATAAGACTGAAGATGCATGCTTAAAGAAGTTCGTGGTTACCAAGTTTCTAGACTATAAAATGATAGACAGTAAAACTGTTGGAACCCAAGTTCAGGAGCTTCAACTTATTTTTCATGACCTTATTGCTGAAGGTATGGTCGTGAATGAAGCATTTCAAGTGGCTGCAATGATTGAAAAATTGCCTCCTTCGTGGAAAGATTTCAAGAACTATCTTAAGCACAAGTACAAAGAAATGAAGTTGGAAGATCTTGTGATTCATCTCAAGATTGAGGAAGACAACAAAACAGCTGAGAAGAAGTCTCGTGGAAATTCAACGATCATGGGAGCTAATATCGTTGAGGATACTACTCCAAAAAGTAAGAAGAGAAAGAGGTCTTCTGGACAGACTAAGGAGCAGAACAAAAAGAAATTCAAGGGCAGCTGCTACAATTGTGGAAAAATCGGTCACAAAGCCCCTGATTGTCGTCTCCCGAAAAAGTATAAGAAGAAGGGACAGGCCAACATAGTGGAGAAGAATAATGACATTGATGATCTGTGTGCAATGCTTTCGGAATGCAACCTAGTTGGAAATCCGAAAGAGTGGTGGATTGACTCTGGAGCCACTCGACATGTTTGTGCTGTCAAGGAAGCATTTGCGACTTACTCTACTGCTGGTCCCGAAGAAGAGCTTTCCATGGGAAATACTGCAACAGCCAAGATTGAAGGTTATGGGAAGATATTCCTGAAGATGACTTCCGGCAAGGTGTTAACGCTCAACAACGTTCTTCATATTCCTACTATTAGGAAGAATTTAGTTTCTACTTCTTTTCTTGTTAAGAATGGATTCAAATGTGTATTTGTTTCTGATAAAGTTGTTATAAGCAAGAATGAAATGTATGTTGGAAAGGGCTACCTCACAGAGGGCCTCTTCAAACTAAATGTAATGGTTGTTGACAATATGAATAAAATTGCAGCTTCTTCTTATTTATTGGAGTCAAATGATTTATGGCATATTTGTTTAGCACATGTCAATTACAAAACCTTGCGAAAGTTAATTAATTTAGAAGTGTTGCCTAAATTCGAGTGTAATAAATCAAAATGTCAAATATGTGTTTAGTCTAAGTTTGTAAAACATCCTTATAAGTCTATTGAAAGGAATTCAAATCCTTTAGACTTAATTCATACTGACATTTGTGATATGAGGTCGACACCATCTCGAGGTGGGAAAAAGTATTTTATTACTTTTATTGACGACTGCACTCGATATTGTTATGTTTATTTGCTTAATAGTAAGGATGAAGCAATTGAAGCATTTAAGCAATACAAGAATGAAGTGGAGAATCAATTGAATAAAAAGATCAAAATGATTAGAAGTGATAGGGGTGGAGAATATGAATTTCCATTTGCAGAAATATGTTCGGAATATGGAATTATCCATCAAACTACTGCACCTTACACACCTCAATCCAATAGAATTGCGTAAAGAAAAAATCGGACATTAAAGGAAATGATGAATTCTTTATTAATAAGTTCCGGATTACCGTAGAGTTTGTGGGGCGAAGCTATCCTTACAGCTAACCGAATACTCAACAGAGTACCCCACAGCAAAACACAATCTATTCCATATGAAAAATGGAAAGAAAGAAAATCCAACTTGAAATATTTCAAAGTGTGGGGGTGTCTAGCAAAGGTACAAGTTCCTTTACCTAAAAGGGTTAAAATCAGACCAAAAACTGTTGATTGCTTTTTCATTGGATATGCTACAAACAGTAAAGCATGTCGGTTTTTGGTTCATAAATTCGATAATCCCGAAATTCACGTTAATACGGTAATGGAATCAGATAATGCTGAATTCTTTGAAAGCATCTATCCGTATAAAACTGAATGTGAGTCGTTAAGTGAAAGACCTAAACGACTTTGGAAAGAACCAAAGGAAAATACTCCAAGTATAGAAGATCCAAGGCGTAGCAAACGTCAAAGAACATCTACTTCCTTTGGACCAGATTTTGTGACATTCTTGCTTGAAAATGAGCCTCAAACTTTTAAAGCAGCTATGTCATCTTCTGATTCAGCGTTTTGGAAAGAGGCAGTCAATAGTGAGATTCAATCAATTTTGGATAACCATACATGGGAATTGGTAGATCTTCCTCCGGGAAATAAGCCTTTAGGTTCGAAATGGATCTTTAAACGGAAAGTGAAAGCTGATGGCACTATTGACAAATATAAGACAAGACTTGTTATCAAAGGTTATAGACAAAAGGAAGGCCTTGATTACTTTGACACTTATTCGCCAGTAACGAGGATAACATCTATTAGGGTGTTAGTGGCACTAGCGGCCGTGTATGGTCTTGAAATCCATCAAATGGATGTTTAAACAGCTTTCTTAAATGGAGAATTAGAGGAAGAGATTTACATAGAACAACCTGAGGGTTTTGTTGTAACTGGTAAAGAAAAGAAAGTGTGCAAACTTGTTAAGTCGCTTTATGGACTTAAACAAGCACCCAAATAATGGCATGCCAAATTTGACCAAACAATGTTGGCAAGTGGGTTTAAAATCAAAGAGTGCGACAAATGTGTTTACATTAAAAACACTACAGGTCATGAAGTCATTGTTTGTTTATATGTTGATGACATGTTGATAATGAGCAAAAATATGGCAGATATAAATGCTACTAAGTGCATGTTGGCTAGCAAATTCGATATGAAAGGCTTAGGAGTTGCTGATGTGATCTTAGGAATCAGAATTCACAAGACTCCACAAGGTCTAGCATTATCACAGTCTCACTACATTAAAAAGGTACTTGACAAGTTCAAGTATTTGGATTTCAAAATTGCCAAGACTCCAATTGATGTGAGTTATGCACTTCAAAAAAATGAAGGTGAAAGTGACTCACAACTGGATTATGCAAGAGTATTGGGAAGTTTGATGTATATCATGAATTGTACACGACCAGATATAGCATGTGCTATTAGTAAACTGAGTCGGTTTACAAGTAATCCCAATCACATACATTGGATGGCAATGAAACGAGTTTTGGGTTATCTCAAACATACCCAAAATTATGCTTTGCATTATAACAAATATCCCTCCGTGATCGAGGGATATAGTGATGCAAATTGGATCACTGGATCATCTGAAGTTAAATCCACGAGTGGATATATTTTCACAATTGGGGGTGGAGCAGTGTCATGGAAATCATCCAAACAAACGTGCATCGCCCATTCTACAATGGAATCTGAATTCATAGCTTTAGATAAGGCCGGTGAAGAAGCTAAATGGCTCCGAAATTTCTTGGAAGATATTCCATTTTGGCGCAAACCTTTGGCACCTATTTGTATACATTGTGATAGTCAAGCGGCAATAGGCAGGGCAGGGAGCGTTATGTATAACGGAAAATCTCGTCATATACGACGGAGACACAATACCGTTAGACAACTACTCTCTAGTGCTGTTATCACAATTGACTACATAAAGTCAAGAGATAACGTGTCGGATCCACTTACAAAAGGCCTATCTAGAGAGGCAGTTGAAAGATCATCAAAGGGAATGGGGTTAAGGTCTAGGACAAGTCATCATGACGGTAACTCTACCTAGCAGACTGGAGATCCCACGAGCTAGGTTCAAAGAGATCAAACAAAGTTATGAATGACGGTTCAACATTGTCAAATAACTCAACCCATTCTCGTGATGAAGACAATGTTCAGAAATCGAGGTAAAGCATTAAGGCTTTTTGATGAGTCAACAAAGCTTAAAGGTTTTTAATGATTTGCTAAGTCTGGCAGGATATGACCAGATAGTGTGTCTACAGGATTACACGTTTAGAAATCACTTATGTGAGTGTGAAGTGTAACCCGTTTCAAGGGGAATGAAAGTAAAGGCCCATTCTCTAAGCACTCATGAAACCAAGAGGTGTTCATGGCTGAAACGAATACAACCGTGAGAACCATAGATGGTTAAGGATTGATTGTATGACTTATGTTGTCTAGGTGTACAACAAAGCTCGACGGTTCAAAGATATCAAATCTACCGATTGACTGAGTATATCCGATATAAGTTCACTACGGAAAGTTCAAAGGGAAACCTACTTATCCAGATGCAATTAATTCTTGCATGTAAACCACACACGTGTCCGTGCATTCCTTTATTTTATAGCCATTCCCCATTCATGTGGGGGATTGTTGGGATTTTAAGCTTGTGTATCTTAAAGAGGGTGAATGAGAAATGGAGGAAAAGTAAAATATTTGAGTTTCCCTTGGCAAGGGACATTGTCCCATATCGGAGGAAGAAAAGGCTTTTGATGGGTATATATATAATTACTCTTCTTCTAGCTCTTAAAGAGTTAAGAAAAAGTCAAGTCTCGCGCCGTCGTCGTCGTCGCTCGCTCGGCTCGGCTTCGGCTTCGGCTTTGGCTTCGAATTCGGATTTGGATTTAGATTTGGTCAACGACTGATTGATTAATCTTTTTGGACAAAATTCCTTTCAATTATTTAATTAATTAATTAAATAATTAACAAAAAATTCAATTCGGAATAACCCATGACCCGCGACCCGGTTCGGTCAGGCCCGTTTTCTTTTCCGGATTATTTTAAATATATTTTTCCCGCAATATTTCAAACAACCCTTTTCCAACAATGCCAGCAACTCTATAAATAGAGTTTGAATCCCAGAATCTTTCCTTACAAAATTTTCTGAGCTTCTTCTTCTTCTTCTTCTTCTTCTGCACAATAAATTCCAGTGTGTTTTACAGCCTTCGAGTGGCTCGCTGTTCACCGGCGTTTTGGTACCAACACTCTGGTGATTTAAATCATTCTATCCTGGGAGGATATATTCCAGCACCTCGGATACTTGAGGGAAATAATTTTCTTAAGGACACACTGTGTATTCAGTGGGCTCGATTTATTCCTATACTGTTTTTTGTTTTTCAGAATCTATTTCATTAAACAAGTATTACTAACTTTCTGTTTTATTTTTCTAGAAAGTTTAATTGTTTATTACAGCAATACAGAATTATAACAACAACTACAACATTTCTTTGAAGCCATCTCTCATGCACATGTCATAGGTAATGTCTCCAAAATTAGTTATACGAAGATGTATAAGGTTGTTTTTATCGGAGGTGGATCCAGAATTTTAAATAATTAAGTCGATATGATCTTACCATACCTTTCACTTCTCCAGTATTGCTACTTCAAATGAATCATTTTCGTATTAATGTATATACATATTTAGAAGACAACGAGGGTACGGTATCCTTCCATGCATCGTATCATTATTTTTTTATTAAAGTAACACATATATTAGTCTGGGTACTGTTGTATTACCAAAAAAATGCATTGAGGGGTCTAATACCTGACCTTAAAAATATACAACAGTGGTGATTCCAGCACATAAAAATTAGAAGGAGGTATAACACTATGTCCTCCTTTCTGAGCAAAATTAATGGTACAGACTTCAACTAACAAAAAAATTAGACTTATCATAGTTTTTCCTTGTACTAGGCATTTGCCACTTATCTAATAAGAAGAGGCCTTTAACATTTGCAGGCAATTGTTGATAAGTTTGACATATTAGGCTCTGATGAGTAACGGCAACAAGTTGAGCCAAAGAATCTGGTACTTGGTTTTCCTCTCTAAAGCAATGTTGCACAGTCACATTGGCAAGTTGTATAATATCAATGATCCTATCAATCACCATCTTGATCTTCAAGTTATTAGAATCTCTATTTGAAAGCATGTTGGTAATGACCATAGAATCCAGTTCGAGAGAGAAATTAGTGTATAGTTGATTGTACATTTCCCTCCAAACTCTGCAGCCATTGCCTCTGCCATATTGTAGCTATCACAAGTAATGGGTACTGAGAAGGCCATAATTAAGTCACCATTATTGTTCCTAACAATGCATCTGATGCTTGCTTTTCCACTATCTTTTATGTAACTGCCATCAATATTGACTTCGAAGGTGCCACTCATAGGAGGTTCCCATAACCCTTGCTTCCATCTTTGTAATGGTTTGAGTCTCAGCTCTATTTTGCTGCATAAAATTGGCCATTAAAGTTGTATATAAACTCTTGGAATCAGTTTGGAAATGGCAGCTTTAATTGTCCAAATACTTTGGTGCTTCATATGATTGAGATGAAATTTCTTCTATTTGCCTATCTACTCGAGCTCCTTTGTTTTTAAATTTCCCAACAAATTACAGTGGGGGAAATTTATAGCCTCAATTTGTGCACTCTGTTATTTTTCTTTTTATCCCACCATCGCTTGAAGATCCCTATGACTGGATTAGGCTGATGTTTAATTCCTAGCGAATTGCCAATTTCATTCCAGATAAGATTAGATGCTTCACTGTCTGTAAACATATGTTGTGTAGTTTGCACCTACGCATTAGTATAACAAGAGCATAAAGAAGTGATGTTATTACCAAATCTTCTAAGCATATCATCAAAAGGTAATTTTCTTTTAAAAAGTCTCCAAATAAGAAAAGAAATTTTAAAAGGAATAGAATTTTACCAAACATTACTCATGAAAATATTCTTCCACCTTTTCATTCTAATTGATTGCTAGTCAGATTTATTGGAAAAGTGACCATCCTCAGAGATGTTCCGCACTGGGAAATCATTTATGTGGCATTTGCTAAAATCCAAGTTGGTGATGCTATCAATGATATTGAGGGGAAGGAATTGCTCCAGCTTATTGATGTCCCAAGTTCCAATATATCAACTCTTGGAATCATTTTGGAAATGGCATCTTTGATTGTCCAAATACTTTGGTGCTTCATATGATTGAGATAAAATTTCTTCTATTTGCCATATCTACATGAGCTCCTTTGTTTTCTAATTTCCCAACAAATTATAGTGGGAAAAATTTATAGCATCAATTTGTGCACTATGTTCTTTGTCTTTTCATCCCACCATCGCTTGAAGATCCCAATGACTGGATTAGGCTGATGTTTAATTCCTAGCGGATTGCCAATTTCATTCCAGAGAAGATTAGTTGCTTCACTGTCCGTGAAGATATGTTGCATAGTTTCTACTTGCGCATTAGTATAACAAGACCATCTAGAGGTGATGTTAGTACCAAATCTTTCAAGCATATCATCAAAAGGTAATTTTCTTTTAAAAAGTCTCCAAGTAAGAAAACAAATTTTAAAAGGAATAGAATTTTGCCAAACATTACTCATGAAATTATTCTTCTACCTTTTCATTCTAATTGATTGCCAGGAAAATTTATTGGAAAAGTGACCATCCTCAGAGATGTTCCGCACAGGGAAATCATCCATGTGGCAATTGCCAATATCCAAGTTGGTGATGCTATCAATGATATTAAAGGGAAGGAATTTCTCCAGCTTATTGATGTCCCAAGTTCCATAATGGATGAAATTATTCACATGTACTTTAGCCGATTTCTTAGGGCCTTGAACCAGACTAGCTAAAGGACCTTGTCCGGTCCAATTGTCCCACCAGAAACTAGAGTTTTCATCTTGAATCTTTCAGTGGATATGTGGCTCTACTTTGTCTTTGATTTTCATGATGTTCTTCCATATGTACGAACCAGATGAGATTGGTAGTTTCTTTACTGGGTGAGATCTTTTGCAGTATTAAGATATGAGAAAAGTGGCCTATAACGATGGTTGAGTTCTAAATCTCCACCACCTTTTGATACTAATAGTTTCAATAACATCTTCCATTCTCCTGATTCTAATACCACCCTCATTTTTGGGTAGACACATATTATACCATGAACTCTAGTAGTAATTGTTCTTCCCCTCATTTGCACCTCAGAAGATAGCAAAATATTTTTCCATAAGTTTGATAATGCCTTTTTGGGGAGTCATAGCAGAGAGGATGTAGGTAGGAAGTGACTGAAGAACATTCTTGATAAGGGTGATTCTTCCTCCATTAGACATCATCCTACCCTGCCAACCATTGAGTTTTTTCACAATCTTAGATAGCATGCCATCAAAAAGACTGATAGTTTTCTTACAATAATATATCGGGCATCCAAGATAATTGAAAGGAAAATTTTTATCCATAAAACTAGAGGCTTGTCTCATTCTGTTATTCCTGGTAGGGGAAGTGTTTGGCGCAGTAATGAAGTAGATTTTGTCATTGTTGACTTTTTATCCATATGTTTTCTCATATCTCCTGATATGTTTCTTGATACGGATGATAGAGGCATTGATGCCTCCAGAGAATATGTGATGACCCGATAGGTCATCTAGAGTTTTAAAACTTAATTGTGTATTTTGAAACCTCAAATAGCTCTTTTTTGCCTTTCTCGATTTGCGTTCGCATTCCGTGTCTTTTTCCGGAAGGCTTTTATACGAAAAATTGATTAAAATGTGAATTTGTGCTTTGAAATTACATTTGAGTTGACCTTGGTCAATGTTTTGAACAAACGGACCCGAATCCATATTTTAACAGTTCCAACAGGTCCGTATCATGATTTTGGACTTGGCGATATGCTCGGAATCGAATTTGGAGGTCCCTAACTCGAGTTATCGCATTTTGTCAGAAACTTGATGTTTAAAGGTTTAAAGAATTTAAAGACTTCATCAAAGTTTGACTTTATTGCTACCATGTCCGGATTTTTATTCCGGGGCTTGAAAAAGGTTTATTACTATATTTATGACTTGTCTGGAAGATTTGGTTCAAAACGGAGTTGGTTTGACGTGGTTCGGAAGTCCGGTTGTTAAAATAGAAATTCTTAAGTTTCATTGAAAATTTCATTTGATTTGGTGTCCGATTCGTAGTTCTAGGTGTTAATTTGGTATTTGGATCGCGCGAGCGAGTTTGTATGAGGTTTTTGGGCTTGTGAGCATATTTTGTATTGAGCCCCGAGGGCTCGGGTGAATTTCGGATAGGCTACAGAGTGAATTTGGGCTTAGAAAATAGCTGGTGCAAAACCTGTTTCTAGTGCAGGCCTCAGACCTCGCAATTGCGAGGTCTGGCTTCGCATTTGTGATATGGCAGTATACCTGTTAGGTTCGTATTTGCGGGCTACTTCCTCGCATTTGTGAAGAATAGCTGGGCACCAATGGTTCGCAATTGCGAACAATTGCGAAGTGGGGCTGGGGAGCAGATTTCGCATTTGCGATCAAAATGATCGCAATTGTGAGGAGTCCAAGTCCGCATTTGCGAACAAACCATAGCAATTACAATGGAAGCAGAAGGGGGAGATCTTCGCATTTGCGGAGTGTTTTTCGCTTTTGCGGGGTTCGCAGGTCGCATTTGCGACATCTGCGCCTGGACTTAAACTAAGTTAGACGGGATTTTTCTCATTCTTCCCAATTTTCAACCCTAAAAGCCTTAGAGGTGATTTTTCAAAGAGCTCTTCCTCCCCAATTCATTAATAAGTGATTCTAACCTACTTTCTTTCAATTACCCATTACATTTCATAAGATTTTAACCTTAAATCTAGGATTTTTATGGTAGAAATTGGAGAAAAGTTGGAAAGACTTCTTAGGCTAAAATTCGGGGATTTGGAAGGCGATTTGAGGTCGTATTTGAGTAAGACTTGTATGGTTGGATGCGATATCGAATCGGTGTTCGAATTTTATAATTTTGGTCGATTTTTGAGACGTGGGCCAGGGTCGACTTTTTGGAGCGATTTTTTAATTCCTTGCTAAAGTCATAGTTTTATTATTTAAATTAGTTTCTTATAATTATATTTATAGTATGTAATTGTTTTGGCTAGATTTGAGCCGATCGTAGTTGGAAAATCGAGGGAAAGGCCTTTTTATTGATTGATTGAGCGAGGTTTGAGGTAAGTGACTTGTCTAACATTGTATGGGGAAAATTTCCCTTAGGAGTTGGTACTGTTATGGTATTTGAAATACGTGAAGGCCGTATACGCGAGGTGACGAATGCGTACCCAGGCTAAATGTTGAAAAATCTGGTTTTGGCTAAATAGTTCCTTTTATTCCCTTAATTGAGTTACTTTTCACGTGTAGTCATCATGTTTAGCCTAACGTCACATGTCTACGTATCTTATATCTTACTTGTAATTTGCGCAACATGCTTAGTTGAATTACCTTCTTCCTTTGATCTCGTATTCATTGTTTAACTGTAGGATTCCTTGCTGTAATTTCATTGTTCTATTTGTTATGTGTTGTTTTCATGATTCTTTTGTTGAGGTAATTGATTGGTTGTGGCACGAGGTTTGTGTCATGCGGAGTGTTATTGTGGCACGAGGTTTCTACCATGCAGTTATCATTGTTTGCACAAGGTTTCTACCGTGCCATTATGAGATATTTACTTTTGGGACTACGAGGCGGTACATCGGGAGCGCCCATGTTGTATATTTACTTTTGGGACTACGAGGCGGTACCTCGGGAGCGCCCATGTTGTATATTTACTTTTGGGACTACGAGACGATACCTCGGGAGTGCCCTTGTTGTATATTTACTTTTGGAACTACGAGGCGGTACCTCGGGAGCACCCCTGTTGTATATTTAGTTTTTGGACTACGAGGCGGTACCTCAGGAGCGTCCCTATTGTGTATTTAATTTTAGGACTACGAGACGGTACCTCGGGAGCGCCCTTGTTGTATATTTACTTTTGGAACTACGAGGCGGTACCTCGGGAGCACCCCTGTTGTATATTTAGTTTTGGGACTACGAGGCGGTACCTCGGGAGCGTCCCTATTGTGTATTTACTTATAGGACTACGAGGCGGTACCTCGGGAGCACACCTGTTGTTTACCTCTATTTGCTGCATTGTTGTTGTTGTTGTTGTTGTTCCTTAACTTGTAAGATTGTGCTTCCTTACATGTTGTAATTGTCTTCTTTGATTCCGTGTTGTTATCTTATGTGAATTTCTAGAGTCGCACATCTCTGTCATTTCATTACATTATTTTATCTTCTGCCTTGTTTTTCCTATTATTTCCAGTAGGGCCCTAACTTGACCTGGTCACTACTCTACCGACGTTAGGCTTGATACTTACTGGGTACCGTTGTGGTGTACTCATACTACTCTTCTACACATCTTCTTGTGTAGATCCAGGTTCTTCCTACCATACCAGGTATCCGTGAGCTAGCCCGTGCGTGGAGAATTCAAGGTATATCTGCCACCGTCCGCAGATCTCGGAGTCCCCCTCTATCTTTATTATGTTGTCTCCCTTATTCTCATTAGACTATGATGTTGTCACGACCCAAAATCCGCATGTCGTGATGGCGCCTATCTCAATACTAGGCAAGCTGACAACCTCAATAAACCACAATTTCTCTTAAGTTAGAAAACGTAATATTTAAATTTGGTAGAAAAATCTCACAAATAAAGATAAAAATACACTCCCAAAACCCGGTGCGACTGAGTACATGAGCATCTAAATGATAACAAAGTTTGACTGCTAAAAACAGTGTCTAAAATATAGAACAGTACAAAAACTTAAAGGAAAGAGAGTTATGGTCTGCGGACGTCAAGCAGCTACCTCGATAATCTCCAACAGATAAAACTCCGAGAAACTAGCAATTGCTGTGTCCGAAAGTACTTGGATCTGCATACGAGGTGCAGGGTGTAGTATGAGTACAACCAACTCAGCAAGTAACAATATTAAATAAAGAACTTAAAGTAGTGACGAGCTTCACAGCTAAGTCCAATTACAGTAATTTCCAACATAAGAAGGTAGGCATGCTTTCAAGCTCAACATTTAAGACCCAAACAGTAATTTCATATCAAGTTTAAATGAAACAAAAGATAATATCTCTCAGTAATTTCCAAAACAGTGATAGATGACAGATGAAGTGCAAAAATAATGAAATCAATGCATCCTCTTAGAGCAACAGTCACTCAGTCCTTCCATTCACTCCAACCTCACAATCACACTTTCCTCACAGTCACTCATACCTCTCAATCACTCAACACTCGGCACTCATACTCAGAAGGTACCTGCGCTCACTGAGGTTGTGTACAGACTCCGGAGGGACTCCTTCAGCCCAAGCGCTATAACAAGCCAATCATGGCATATAACAATGAAACATGTTGCGGCGTGCAACCCGATCCCATAAATATCCTCACAATCAAGCCCTCGGCTCACTCAGTTATCAACCTCTCCAGTCTCTCGGGCTCTCAGAAATCATGATAAGTAGCCCAAACAATAATGATATGATGCATCAATAATGAACAGTAGAGACTGAGATAAAATGTGCATGTAAAACTGTAACTGAGTGCAAAACAGCAATTTAGCAGATAATTCAACAAGTACACGACCTATGTGGGTCTCTACAGTGTAAACACATATTTTAAACATGATTTATAGATAGATATCTCTAATACGTGAAAAATGTACGGATATCAACAGATTATTCAACCACACGGTTCCATGGAATTTATCAAGTCACAATTCCTACGGTGCACGCCCACACGCCCGTCACCTAGCATGTGCGTCACCTCAAAACCAATCACATATCACAGAATCCGAGGTTTCATACCCTCAGTACCAAATTTAGAACTGTTACTTACCTCAAACCGTGAAATTCTTTATTCCGTTATGCCCTTGCCTCGCGAATCGGCCTCTGAACGCCTAGAATCTAGTCACAATTAATTCAATTCAGTCAATACAAATTATAGGAATTAATTCCATATGAAAATATAAATTTTCTAACAAAATTCGAAATTGCAGTCAAAATTTGTCTATGGCACCCACGTCTTGGAACCCGACCAAAGTTACAAAATATGAACGCCCGTCCAACCATGAGTCCAACCACATAAATTTTACCAAATTCCAACATTAACTCGACCTTCAAATCTTCAAATTAAACCAAGAGGGTTTTTTACAATTTTCCAACTTAAATCACCAATTAAATTTTTAAAACAACCATGGATTCGGGTAATTTGACCAATATTGACTTAAGAACACTTACCCCATTATTTTTCTTAAAAATCTCCCGAATATAGCCTCTTCCCGAGCTCCAATTCGTCAAAAATAGAGTCCCATTTTCAGAACTTAATCTTTCTGTCCAGACCTTTCTTCTTCGCGTTCGCGAAGCACAAAAATGTGTTCGCTTTCGCGAGCCATGAGCCGCGTTCGTGAAGGCTTAATGCTAGGCAGCCCCCCAACTCCCCTTCCTCTTCAAGTTCGCGTCCGCCCACTCACGTTCGCGTAGGCTTCCCCAGCCTCTTCTTCGCGTTCGCGTCTCCTTCATCGCGTTCATGATGGGCAAATCCTGGCAGCCCAAAACTCCTTCTTCGCGAACGCGTGAGACCCTTCGCGTTCGCGAAGAACAACACCAAACACCAGTTCCAGCAGTTGCAAAACAAGGGAAAATGGTCTCAAACCACTCCGAATCACACCCGAAGCCCCCACGACGTCAACCAAATATACCAATAAGTCCTAAAACATCATATGAACTTAGTCGAGACCTCAAATCGTATCAAAAACACTAAAACCACGAATCATACCCCAATTCAAGCTTAATGAAACTAAGAAATTCCAACTTCTACATTCGATGCCGAAACTTGTCAAATCAAGTCCTATTGAACTCAAATTTTGCACACAAGTAATAAATGATATAAATGACCTACTCAAATTTCCAGAATCGGATTCTGACCCCGATATCAAAAAGTCAACTCCCCGGTCAAACTTCCAACTTAAATTTCCTGTTTTTGCCATTTCAAGCCTAATTTAGCTACGGGCTTCCAAATAATTTTTCGGACAGGCTCCTAAGTCTAATAACCATACAGAGCTATTGGAATCATCAAAACTTTATTCCGGGGTCGTTTACACATAGGTCGACATCCAGCCAACCTTTTTAACATAAGTTTTAAACTTTAGAACTAAGTATCCCAATTCATTCCAAGACCTCACCGGACCCGAACCAATTACCCCGACAAGTCATATAACAACTGTAAAGCAAAAATTGAGCAGTAAATGGGAGAATATGGCTGTAATACTCAAAACGACCAGCCGGGTCGTTACATTCTCCCCCTCTTAAACAAACGTTTGTTCTTGAACGGGTTTAGAATCATACCTGGAGCATCAAATATGTGTGGATATTTGCTCTGCATCTCCCGCTCAATCTCCCAAGTAGCCTCTTCGACTGGATGGCCTCTCCATTGTACTTTCACTGAAGCTATATTCTTTGATCTCAACTTTCAAACTTGTCGGTCTAAAATGGCCACGGCTCCACATCATAAGTCAAAATACCATCCAACTGCACTATGCTAAAATCCAAAACATGAGACGGATCCCCGACATACGTCCGGAGCATAGATACATGAAACACTGGATGAACACCCGATAGACTAGACTGTAATGTAAGTTCATCAACCATCTCTCCAATCTTCTTAAGTATTTCAAAAGGCCCAATATACCGTGGGCTCAACTTGCCCTTCTTCCCGAACCTCAACACACCCTTCTTGGGTGAAACCTTGAGCAAAACCTTCTCCCCAACCATGTAAGCAACATCACGGACCTTCTTGTTGCCATAACTCTTCTGTCTAGACTGCGCAGTGCGAAGCCGCTCCTGAATCAATTTAACCTTATCCAAAGCATCTTGAACCAAATCAGTACCCAATAGTCTAGCCTCACACGGCTCAAACCAACCCACCGGAGACTGGCACCGTCTCCCATATAAAGCCTCATATGGAGCCATCTGAATGCTCGATTGGTAGCTGTTATTGTAAGCAAACTCTGCCAGTGGCAGAAATTGATCCCAAACACCTCCAAAATCTATAACACAAGCGTGTAGCATATCTTCCAATATCTGAATAGTGCGCTCGGACTGTCCGTCCGTCTGAGGGTGAAATGTTGTACTCAACTGAACCTGTGTACCCAAACCTCGCTGCACTACTCTCCAAAATGGTTGTGTAAATTGCGTGCCCCGATCTGAAATGATGGACACTGGCACACCGTGTAAGCGAACAATCTCGTGGATATAAATCTCAGCCAACCGCTCTGAAGAATAAGTAGTATCGACTGGAAGAAAATGTGCGTACTTGGTCAACCGATCTACAATCACTCAAACAACATCAAACTTTCTCAAAGTCTCTGGGAGTCTAACGACGAAGTCCATGGTAATACGCTCCCACTTCCACTCCGGAATTTCAAGTCTCTGAAGTAATCCGCCTGGTCTCTGATGCTCGTATTTCACCTGCTGACAATTTAAACACTGAGCTACAAATCCAACTATATCTTTCTTCATTTTTCTCCACCAATAGTGCTGCCCCAAGTCCTGGTACATCTTAGCGGCACCTGGATGAATGGAATACCGCGAGCTGTGGGCTTCTTCAAGAATCAATTCACGCAGCTCATCTACATTTGGCACACAAATACGACCATGCATCCTCAGCATCCCATCGTTTCCAATAGTAACATATTTGGCATCACTGTGCTGAATTCTGTCCTTCAGGACAAGAAAATGGGGATCATCATACTGGCGCTCTCTGATACGATCATATAAAGAAGACCGAGAAACAACATAAGCTAGAACCCGACTAGGCTCCGAAATATCTAATCTCACGAACAGATTGGCCAAGGTCTGAACATCAACTGCAAAAGGTCTTTCACTAACAGGAATGAATGCAAGGCTACCCATACTCACCGCCTTTCTACTCAAGGCATCGGCCACCACATTGGCCTTCCCGGGGTGATACAGAATAGTGATATCATAGTCCTTTAGTAGCTCCAACCATCTCCGCTGCCTCAAATTTAGATCCTTCTATTTGAATAAATGCTTAAGACTCTGATGATCTGTAAATACCTCACAAGACAAACTGTAGAGATAGAGCCTCCAAATCTTCAATGCATGAACAATAGCTGCCAACTCCAAATCATGAACAAGGTAGTTCTTTTCATGTGGCTTCAACTGACGCGAAGCATAAGCAATCATTCTACCCTTCTGCATCAAGACGCACCCAATACCAATCGGAGAAGCATCACAACACACTGTATAAGAACCTGAAGCTAAAGGTAAAACTAGAACTGGAGCTGTGCTCAAAGCAGTATTGAGCTTCTGAAAGCTATCTTCACACTCATCTGACCACCTGAATGTAGCACCTTTCTGGGTCAATTTAGTCAAAGGTGATGCAATAGACGGGAAGCCCTCCACAAAGCGATGATTATAACCGGCCAAGCCAAGAAAGCTCTGAATCTCAGTAGCTGAAGATGGCCTGGGCCAACTCTGAACTACCTCTATCTTCTTCGGATCCACCTTAATTCCTTCACTAGACACTATGTGTCCCAAGAATGCCACCGAACTAAGCCAGAACTCACACTTTGAGAATTTGGCATATAGTCGCTCCTCTTTCAGCCTGTGTAATACAAGACCCAAGTGATGTGCATGCTCCTCCCGGCTATGTGAGTACACCAGGATATCATCAATAAATACTATGACAAATAAATCAAGATACGGCTGGAATACACAATTCATCAAGTGCATAAATGCTGCTGGGATGTTGGTCAGACCAAAAGACATCACGAGAAATTCATAGTGACCATAACGAGTCCTAAATGTCGTCTTAAGAATATCTGAATCCCAAATTTTCAATTGGTGATACTCGGATCTCAAATCAATTTTGGAGAATACCCTCGCTCCCTGAAACTGATCAAATAAATCATCAATACGTGGCAACAGATACTTGTTCTTGATTGTATCATTTTTCAATTGCCTGTAGTCGATACACATCCGCATAGTACCGCCTTTCTTTTTCTCAAATAGAACTGGTGCACCCCAAGGTGACATACTAGGCCTAATAAACCACTTATCAAGAAGTTCCTGAAGTTGCTCTTTCAATTCTTTCAACTCAGCTGGTGCCATACGATACGGAGGAATAGAAATGGGATGTGTGCACGACACCAAGTCAATACCAAAATCAATATCCTTGTCGGGTGGCATACCCGGTATGTCTGCAAGAAATACATCTGGAAAGTCTCACACTACCGGTACAGAATCAATAGTAGAAGTGTCTGCATCAACATCTCTCACAAAGGACAAATATGACAAACACCCCTTCCCAACCATACGTTGGGCCTTCAAATAAGAAATTACCCTGCTGGGAACATAATCTAGAGAACCTCTCCATTCGACCTTCGGCAACCCCGGCATCGCCAACATCACGGTTTTTGCGTGACAGTCCAGAATAGCATGACATGTAGACAACCAATCCATACCCAAGATTACATCAAAATCGACCATACTAAGCAATAAGAGATCCACTCTAGTCTCCAGTCCCCCAATAGTTATGACACACGACCGATACACACGGCCCATAATAATAGTATCGCTCACCGGCATAGATACACGAACAGGTGAAACTAAGGACTCACGGGGCATATCCAGATTATGAGTAAAGTACGAAGATACATACGAATAAGTGGAACTAGGGTAAAAACAAATAGAAGATTCCATGTGGCACAATGAGACAATACATGTGATCACTGCATCTGAAGCAACGACATCTTTCCTGGAAGGAAAAGCATAGAATCGGGCATGACCGCCACCTGATCGGCCTCCCCTCTTGGGCGACCCCTAGTTGACTGACCCTACCCCGAGCTGGCTGGGCGGGTGGCGAAGTAACTAGTGTTGAAGTAGTAGTTTGACTCTTCTGTTGCACTGGACCTCCTGGGCAATGAGGACACTGCCTTCACATATGCCCAAACTCCCCGCACTCAAAGCAACTCCCCGGTGCTGGTGGTGGTGGGGACTAAATATGGGCCCGAGAACCATAATAACCGCTAGAAGCACCCGGTGAAAATGAACCCTGAACTGAAGGAGCACGTGACGAACTCTTGGCTGGAAGGGCACTAAGAGATGACTGGCCCTGATGAGAACTGTATGAACCATGACTGGATGATGCACCACGGTGAACTAGACGAGCCGTGTGAGAGTGCCTATAAAGACGACCCCTGCCGTGGTAGAACTGACCCCCTGAAGGAACAACGCTGAAACCACTTGATCCACGAGGCCTCTTGGCCTCCCTCTCTCCTTGCTCCTGGCTACGGACCATCTCTATATGCCGAGCAATGTTAACTACCTCATCAAAAATAGCACCAGATACCCTCTCCCGAGTCATAAGTAACTGCAGATGATATGTGAGGCCATCAATGAACCTCCTAATCCTCTCCCTATCAGTGGGAACCAACCAAACTGTGTGATGAGCCAACTCAGAAAACTTTATCTCGTACTGGGTCACCGACATGCCATCCTGCCGAAGCTGCTCAAACTATCTGCGCAGCTCCTCCCTACGAGACTGCGGTACGAACTTCTCCAAAAAAAGAATAGAGAACTCCTGCCATGTAAGTGGTACTGCACCGACCGGCCTGCGCCTCTCATAAGCCTCCCACCATCTGAAGGCAGCCCTAGAAAACTGGTCTCCATAATACCTGTTGTTTAAAGCATCCACTGGCACTTATCCAGAAAACCCTGAGCATCTTCTGACTCAGCACCGCTAAATGATGGAGGTCGAAGCCTCCTAAATCTCTCGAGTCTCATCTGCTCATCATCGGCCATAACAGGGATTACCGGGGCATGAGCAACTGTAACCGGCTAGGCTGGTAGTACCCTTGGTATATGAAGTCCCTACACTACCTGCTCTGGAGTATGGGCAACGGGGGTATCAATACCTCCCCCAGCTTAAGAAATGGCTGGTGCGGCCTAAACCGAATCCACCTGAGCTAGGCCAGTGCAAACAGTCAATATTTGTGCTAGAGCCTCCTGAAGGCCCGGAATCATAATAGGCACAGCTGGTGGCTGAGTTGGTCCCGCCGGCTCAACTATATCTGGAATCTTCTCCTGAGCTGGAGCAACTGGTGGTGCTACAGGTGCTGTTCCAACTGTTGTACGAGCTACACCTCGACCTCTACCTCGGCCCCGGCCTCTACCATGGCCCCGGCCTCTCGCGGCCCTAACTGGTGGCACTAGTGGTTGACCGTACGATACGGTAATATGTGTCCTCACCATCTGTGAGAGAATAGAATAACAGAAATTTAGTTTTTGGAATCAACAAATTTGCACGACAGAATACAAGTAAGTGAATTTTTCCTAAGGGCTCGGCAGCCTCTCGAAGATAAGTACAGACGTCTCCGTACCGATCTGCAAGACTCTACTAAACATGCTCATGACTTGTGAGAGCTATGTAACCTAGGCTCTAATACCAACTTGTCACGACCCAAAATTCGTATGTCGTGATGGAGCCTATCTCAATACTAAGCAAGCCGACAATCTCAATAAATCACAATTTCTCTTACGTTTGAAAACATAATATTTAAATTCGGTAGAAAAATCTCACAACACTCCCAAAACTCGGTGTCACTGAGTACATGAGCATCTAAATGATAACAAAGTCTGACTGCTAAAAACACTGTCTAAAAGTATAGAACAATACAAAAACTGAAAGGAAAGAGAGTCAAGGTCTACGGACGTTAAGCAGCTACCTCGATAATCTCCAACAGATAAAACTCCGAGAAACTAGCAACTGCCATGTCCGAAAGTACCTGGATCTGCACATGAGGTGCAGGGTTTAGTATGAGTACAACCAACTCAGCAAGTAACAATACTAAATAAAAAACTGTAAGTATTGACGAGCTTCACAGCAAAGTCCAATTACAGTAATTTCCAACATAAGAAGGTAGGCATGCTTTCAAGCTCAATATTTAATACCCAAACAGTAATTTTATATCAAGTTCAAATGAAATAAAAGATAATATCTCTCAGAAATTTCTAAAACAGTGATAGATGACAGCTGAAGTACAAAAATAATGAAATCAATACATCTTCTCAGAGCAATAGTCACTGAGTCCTCCCATTCACTCCAACCTCATAATCACTCTTTCCTCAAAGTCACTCATTCCTCTCAATCACTCAGTACTTGGCACTCGACACTTGCACTCAGTAGGTACCTGCGCTCACTGGGGGTGTGTACAGACTCCGAAGGGGCTTGTTCAGCCCAAGCGCTATAACAAGCCAATCATGGCATATAAGAACACTCTTTCCTCACAGTCACTCATTCCTCTCAATCACTCAGTACTCGGCACTTGCACTCAGTAGGTACCTGCGCTCACTGAGGTATGTACAGACTCCGAAGGGGCTCCTTCAGCCCAAGCGCTATAACAAGCCAATCATGGCATATAACAATGAAACATACTGCGGTGTGCAACCCGATCCCATAAATATCTTCACAATCAAGCCCTCGGCCTCACTCAGTCATCAACCTCTACAGTCTCTCGGGCTCTCAAAAATCATGATAAGCAGCCCAAACAGTAATGATATGATGCATCAATAATGAACAATAGAGAGTTAGTTAAAATGTGCATGTAACACGGTGACTGAGTGCAAAACAGCAATTTAGCAGAAAATTCAACAAGTACATGACCTATGTGGATCTCTACAATGTAAACACATGTTTTAAACATGATTTATAGATTGATTTCTCTAATACGTGGAAAATATATGGATATCAACAGATTATTCAACCACACGGTTCCATGAAATTTATCAAGTCACAATTCCTACGGTGCACGCCCACACGCCCATCACCTAACATGTGTGTCACCTCAAAACCAATCACATATCACAGAATCCGGGGTTTCATACTTTCAGTACCAAATTTAGAACTGTTACTGACCTCAAACCGTAAAATTCTTTATTCTGTTATGCCCTTGCCTCGCGAATCGGCCTCCGAACGCCTTGAATCTAGTCACAATTAATTTGATTCAGTCAATATAAATTATAGGAATTAATTTCATATGAAAATACAAAGTTTCCAACAAATTCCGAAATTGCACTCAATATTCACCCATGGGGCCCACATCTCG